>NC_139044.1:33984959-35184959 GCF_965140915.1 Aythya marila | reverse complement strand
TGACAAGTTCAGTATTTGTATGTGACAAGCAAAGCTGTTTTGTTTTGTTTCTAATTTTTTTTAAAGTTAGAGTGTAGTAATTGTGGGATTTTGGTGGGATGAGTGCCTGCATGTGGTTTGGCTCTTACTTAAAACACTGGTCATAATCTTTACCTGTAGAAACACAATGAGTTCATTAGATGCCTTGGACCCATATAAAGAATGGCAGGATTATATCCTGTATTCACAGCTTTTGAAACTTCTGGCAGTCCAAGTTTGTGTGTCTGAATAAACATTAATAAGCCTGATGAACCAGTTGTTCAGTGAAATAACATTGCTTTGGAGTGTGCAGTGTCACATTGGGAATTTCTAGCCTGTGTGAATCTGTGTCTCGTCTGAGTAAGAAAATCCATTTTAGCATCACCTACCAGTTGATAACTACAAGAGCAAATGTAACAAGTTCGTGAATTTCCAGGAGAAAGGAAAGGGTAGAATAGGCTGGAACACCTGACAAAACTGACTTCAGTTTTTTGTCTTGCGTGACCTTAGAACCAATGAAGTGTCTTCTGGTCTTTGGGCACACGGAGCTTTTAAAAATGAGGAGTCTAATATAAACTTCTTTTTTTTTTTTCTCCCCTGCATTTCTTTAGAGTTATAAAGTGCCACATTTCCAGGGACAAATCAGCTTCATTACCTCCATGTCAGAGCACTTCTGTGGATCCTGCAATAGGCTGAGGATAACAGCAGATGGGAACCTGAAGGTTGGTGGTGAAACATGGTTCTCTTTTTGCTTTCATGAAGCTTAACTGATGTTGAAATTTTCCCCTGAAAAGTAGCTGGGATGTAAGGTAGCTGGTAATAATTAAGCATCTTTCCTTCCGAACTCCAGCTTATCTGTCCTTCGATTTGTTGCAGTATTTGTTCCTGTTCAAGTTTCCTGGGCTGTTAGGGAACTGTTACATCATGTTTTTTGGTTTCTCTGTTTTGCTAACATAGCTAACTTCAGTTGTAAAACATCGGTTTCAAGGCCAGTAAATATAAACATTTATTTAAATCTTTGATTCAAAATCATCTTAAACATGTGACAAGCAGATGATTTCCCGCTTAAGAGAGAAGAGTAAAGATCCAAGCAGCTGTTAGGGCTTGGATTTTTTGTTCCCCAAGGATCCTGTCCTGTTTCACCAAACATCATCTTGGAACTCTTCTCATTCAAGAGCAGGCTGTACATTTGCTCAGCGGCTGTAGAAAGGGGAGGGATAACCGTTTCCTGCCACGTTAAAACTGGCAGTTTCTGGGGAAAAATTAAAGTTTTCAATTAAAAATTGGCACTTACACATTGTCACCTGATATTGACAACAGCTGTGCTGCTGTCTAATGTCATATGACCGAGGCAGCCTGAAGGCCCAATGAGCTTAGGTTACGTAAACTTTTCAGGCTGTCTGTGTGTGGACATGGAGAGAGAGAAAGAAAATCTCCATAAAGCTTTTTCTCTAATAGACTAGACCTCTTCAAAACTCTTTACTTTGAGGTAACTGAGAAATACTTGTAAAAGATGACATGCAGTATTAATAGAACCGAACCTTAGCTGTATGATAGAGAACAACAGAGCCCTAAAAGTAGAACTAGAAGGATGATGAATTGAGGTTTGTATGGTAAAGCAGACTGATGAGGTCTGGAGAGAGAGCAGGGGAAAGAAAAGAGTAGCTATCCTATAAACTGGAGCCAGACTATGAGAGTTGATAGTCAAAGAAGTGTTCTGATGCATAATATCGGCATTTTCCAGCATGGTATCTACTCGGTTAAAGGAGAAAAAGAACTAAATTTAATAAAAGCTCACTTCCTGTTTTAGATAGGGTTGTGTCAGTAGATTTTCCTTTCTGAGGAAGTCAGGCTTATGCAGTCAAGCATGTAAAACGTAGCCATGCTTCTATGTAGGTTACTGTTTCAGTTTTCTGCCACGGTTTTTAACTTACTAGTTCACTTCGGTGAGACTTTGTGGAAGGGTTTACACATGAAATATACGCTTCTCTGTCCCACTTCCTTAAAATAAATGATTTGTCTCAGGTGATGAGCTCAAAAAACTATTACTAGACTGCTTCACCCCCAAAAAGAGACAAGCAACAGGTGAGTGATGTTAAGGGATTCATAATTCCCATTTAAATTTCCAGGTAAATTGTCCTTTTTAGTTTTATGCCTTCCACCTCTTTGAGGGTATGATCTGTTGATTCAAGACCAATTACTGAGCAAAAATGCGTAGTTGCTTTTCTAGTGCTCCACAGAGGGTAACGACACAAGGTTTTGATGATGCAGTCACATCTTAAAAGTTACAGAAGACACATTTATATTGTTCTGCTTTAAAACTACTGCTGTAATTAAAAACTGAATCCCCAGAGTGACTCATGGTTTATCATTAGGATCAGTATGGACATGTGTTCAGAAATCTCTCAGCATCTAAAATCTGAATCCAAGAAAGGACGTGGTTGTTGGCTTCATTAGTCAGCTGTCTATCATGTACCCATGGCTTCTTTCCCCAGTATCAGAGTAGTGAAAGGGACAAGTAGTTTCACAGCATTACTTCACAATGTTAGCAGAGTACTGTACTGACTTGCTAGCATAAACCTTCCTAATCTCACTGCATTGATCCTACTGGAATTGAATTAATTATTTGGTAGCCTAGTAAACCACTGCTTAATGTTGTCAAGTGGCAGTTATACTTAATCCTACTAATAGTGAAATGTGTGTTTTGTTTCAGCTCATTCTGTCCTTAGCCACAAATAATCACTGGGATGTGCCTTCCCTTTAAGCTGACCATGGAGAGCTGCTCTGATTGTCTTTGCTTGCTTACCAGCCAGGACGCCAACCTTTAGAACAGTGTTATGGTGTCACCTTCAGAGCCTGACAACTGTAGGAGTCTGTGCAATAAGAGAGTGTTGTCCTAGGTTGCAGCCATGCAGCTGAACGGAGACTGCTACCTCACAGAAATCTCTCTTATCATTGACCTAAACCTTGTGTGTTGCAGGACTGCTTATTTTAATCTTTCTCACTTCTCTTTTGTTTCCTTGGGTTGGCTGCAGGTGTGCCTTTTTGGGAGTTCAGAAGTGTCCTTGAGAGATCACCTACGGTCGGGTGCCTCGCAGGAAGAGTTGGTTGAAATAATTGGAGCAGCAGTGAGCAGGAAAAAGAAACAGCATGCTGGTAGGTTTGCTGGATTGGAGAAATAATGGCAGTGACCAGGGCAAAAAGTGTCCTACTGCAGTGGGATGCAATGACTCAACAGTAGAAGGAGGGAAGGAAAAGGTTCTTGAATGGGGCTGCATTACTTAAAGAATGTTCCCATCTGATAAAAGAGCATTTTCTGCTAGAAAGTTGGTCCTTTCCCAGTTGTACAGTTACTCCAAAATTTGGGTGCCAGTTTTGAATTTCCTAACCCTCCACAAGACCTGGAACCCAGACTGTCTAGCAGTCTTTCAGACTGATTTTTTTCTTCAAAGAGGTGCAAATACCACTGCTAATGATCACAACAGCAAAGCATAAAGCTAAGCAGAAATTGATGGAGTTGCACCAGATCCCTCTTTTCCAAACACTAGCATTCTGTAAAATAAGTACTGAAGTTAAACTGAGTTGTCAGTTCAACTACTTTCTAGAAGTGGAGACTCCTTTTTTGAGTATACAGAACTGTGTAGCTACTCTAGTGCTCTGTATAAGGTAATGACACTTAAAAAAAAAATAAAATAAAATTGCTTTGGCCCTTTTTGTCTCTTGCACGTTCTGCCAGGTTAATAACAGGTGTTTTTGCTTTTTTGTAGTTATATGTCAAACAAATTTAAAAGAAGTTTGTAAGCTTGAGTATAGATTTTCTTGCAAAATGTGTTGCTCTTACCCAGATTAAATAGTACCTTATAAAGGTGTGTGTGATTGATTCCTTTCCATTCAGACCATTCCTTTTTGCATTTCTGATTTGAGAAGGAGAGGGGGGAGTGTTCTCCCATCTGGTAAAGGCTTTTTGGCCATCAACAACATTTATCTGGCACTTTCTTCCTCTGACTTGTGTTAATCCCAGTATTATCCTTGAGGCCTTTTGTGATTAGACCTCTTTGACCAGGAACACTGTTAATAGCTTACCTCTAGAACTCATATAATTAACTGGTTAAGAAATAAGGTAGTCCTGAGTTGTTTGAATTCTGTACTAGATGGACTGTAATTCAGATTGTGAAAAATGTTTTCTGAAAAGGTTCTACAGTACAATAGATACATAGTAGCTGGATGCTTGGAGACTGTGGCAGCAATGTTTTTAAATATCATGCTCGATTCTTCCTCCCCTAGTTCCCTTCATCTTTATTTAGCTTTGGTTTTCCTAGCGTGCAGGTTGCACTGTGAAGAGCAGAAACCTAAATATATAAACCAGATGCATGAATTAAACCCTAAAAAGCTAGGATTTTTATGTGTTCCTTATTTTATTTCTAGGCATGTTTAACATTTCCCAGATGAAAAACCGTCCAATGATCCTGATTGGTGGGTGACAAATCAGTACGTAATAAACATACCATGATTTTGTTTGGTTTATGTCTTTGGGGGAGCAGAGCGGATTGGGCTTTTAATTCTTGTACAGTTCTGCTTTAGGTTTAGGCAGAGAAATGGGTTTCTTAAAATGCAGTTATGGTTAAAATTAAGCTGAAGTTGAAAAGAAGGAAAGGTTTTGTGTCTCTACCAAGCCTTATATGATCTTCTGACTGACAGCACAGATTGTGTGTTCTCTAGTTTTGAAAGTGTATTACTTTTTCCAAAGGGAAATAGCTTCCTCTTTCCTGTCTGCTTCCTTTGTACTTAACAACAATAATATAATAATTAATAGGGCAGTTTGAGGTGAGCTTTATGAAATTTACCAAACTGTAATATGAACATAAAGGATGCAGGGCTTATTTTTGTTTCTGAATTAAGAAATTCAACTTTGATCACATTATATAGAAGCAGGGACATGACAAAAATGCAAGTTCTTATCTCCCTGCTTCTTTACTTTGGAATTCAGAAACTGCATTTTCTTTCTTTTTAAATGGCCTCCTAACGTTTAAAGGGCTTAGAGTGTAACTTTTTAAACTGTAGTATCTGCTATGTCACCAGTCCTGGGGGAAAGAGCTTTTTTTCCTTGTTAGGTCCAGCAAAGATGTTTGCTAACGGTCCCTTCTGCTTGAAGCTCTGTCCATGACTGAAGTAGCACTAAAGAGGATGCTCTTACAATTTTAGCAAATACCTTTTACTGTGTTTCTGCCTCTTCTGTACCTACTTTTCTCCATTTTGTACTATATCTATCTTTGCAAATACCTGTCATTTTCAGACAACTTAAATGTTTGTGAGAGCTAGCTCTGTGAGATGTATTGGACATTGTTCTGGTGGTTTTTTATCTGTGAAAGGAAAAAAATGCAGCAAAGGTGGGAGAGAGAGAAACATTAAATATCAAGCCCAAACTCTCATTCTCCCATTGATGCTGTGGAGCAGGTTAGCTACTATGCAGCTAAAAATACAGCCTTTAAAACGAGTTAGTGTACTGGGAAGGGTAACGTGCATTAATTGGCATGTCTCTGCTTTGCTACGGGAGATATACTAACTGTTGTCTTTTAAAGCAAGACCCTACTGCTTTTACTTCTGTTGCCTTTATTGCAAAATACATTCTTCCAGGAAAAGGGGAAAGAACTATTGCTTAAAGTGTGTACTCACTTGTTGCAAAAAGAAAATCTGTATTTTTTTAAAGATGATGGAAAATACTACCTTACATTTCTGACAGTGTACTGGAACCTACATAATTTTACAAGATGCTTTTGGGAAAAAAAAAGTTTTGAGAAAATACACTCCAAAATTAACATTCATAGCAATGTTTGGGTATGTACAGATCAGACCTACGTAATTGCCTTTTGAAAAATATTCTGACTTTGTCTAACATACAGTAGGAAAGAGCCTGTCCAGGTCCTCCCCAGCTGTTCCATGTCCCTCTGAGACTAACTGCTGGCAGTCTCTGCATCAGTGGTGCAGAGTCCATAACTGGAGATGAGTAGAGACTCTCTTACTGTGCCACATGGGGAATCAGTAGGAGATTTCCTAATGGTGTTTTGAATTATTTACAAGCTTCAAATAATGCTGGCGTGCAAGTAGTCAGTGGAGAGAATATGGAATTCATTTAAAGAAACTTAATGAACACTGTGGAAATCACTGGTTTTGCTAATCCCAGTAAGCCAAAGCTGATCTCTTCCCTACACTGCAATTGGCTGGTTCTTTGCTGTAATGTGGTTTGTATCATATTTCCCTTCACTGAACTAGTCCTTTCAGCAGGTTGTTCTTCTCCCAGGTTCACTTCAGTTATGGAAAGTTCATCTTTAAGTATCTCCTGGCTTCTTTTTTTCCCACCCTTGACACAGTGCTAGCTGGAATCTAACACGCTTAACTTCCATGTGCATTAGTAGGCTACAACAACAGGCAGTGTGTCAGATACATACAGTTGTATAATGCAACTGAAACTATTTCTACTGCTGTAGAAAATAATTATCCATTTTTTATTTATATGAGCAAGATGTGAAGATGAAGATAAATAAGACAAAGAAAAGGTAGGTTGTTAGGAAAAACAAATGTCTTGCATGCATTGCTCTCTATTGCTCTATTTTTACTTCCTACTCGAGCAAACATTACTTCTGTCCTCCCTGTTCCCATGGCTTTGTGCTTAGCCTATGGAACTAGGTACTTACCTGCCTCCACAGTCCAGCTTTTCTTGGAGACAAGGTACTCTGCAGAGGTTTAGCTTTGAAGCTAATCATGGAAAACAGAAGAACAGAGTACTTTGAGTTCCTGGCTTTTTAAAGGAATATTCAGATTAACCTCTGCTGTATATAAAGGGAAAGAAAAGAACAATAAGCACAATTTTCTGTTCTTCTACAGCAGAGCGATGTTGCATTCAAAACATTCTTGTTTACTTAACCCATTCCTTCTGAGGGTAAATACATTACCACTTAACTTACAAGAATCTTAATTGTGGTGGATAGGCCACCAGCTGTGGACCTGAAAGTGCCCATGCCTGAATTTATATACACTTTAATCACAGCAATAATCTATATGAAATGATTGATTAAACTTCAGCAATTGGCATTTTCAGATCAACAGTTGGAAGGTATTCTGGTTGAGAAGGATTTAAGTGCATCAGTCTCTTGTTATGGCAGTGTCTGGGACTAACAAGGAAGAGATTTGTTTTTTTGAAACAAAAAGGTGAGGAATACAGCCAGTGTGTTACCTACGTTGTTATTGCAATATGGACAGTCCAGCTGTAGGTCTGGGCAGTAGAGGTAGCTCAGCAAGGTACTCCAAGTTCCTCACAGTAGAGCAGAGAGAACAGGAACTCCAGAAGAGAAGGCTGGTTCTCAGTGAGGCTGAGAAACTAGGGTTTAGCCACTTACCTCTAGACTGCTTTCTCTGTGCTTCTTTTACAGATCACTTCTTTCATGTGAAAGACTTCTTCTGTCTTGACGCTTGGCATTAATCCCTGTGCAGATGCCAAAACCAAGGGATTAAATGGTGAAAAGGGCAGGAGGGCTTACAACCTCTCTGCCAGCTGGGAGCTATGCCAGCTCAACTTGGAATGTAGCTCTAAGTAGATTTAAAATCTGTCAATGAGGGGAGTGTGATTTTTCCAGTGCTTAAACTTCAGCTGTCATTAATGCGGTAAGAGCTGGCAGTAATAAGGAAGGTTCTCATCACAGAGCCACCCCGTGAGCCGTAGTTGGTGCAGTTACAGATGGTGCTTCTGGTCCCTGCTGTCCTCAAGCACTGCCATGACCCTTCTCTGCATAATGAAGCAGTAAAAAGTATGTGCCTGTGCTGGGAGAAGGTGTTTGGAAAGGAGGAACCGAGAACTTGAGGGCTAGAGTTTTGTACTTACAATGCCAAGCTTTCACAAGACAACTGGAACTGGGAGAGCCTCAAATGAGATACTGTGACTTGCTTATCTTTAGGACTGCATTCTTCTAAGCTTTCTTCGCTGTTATTTCTCAGGAAGTGTTTATGCTTTTTGAAAGCAAGTTATTTCCTCTTGTCAGGGACCATGAAATAGGTGTTTTAAGTGCTGGCGTTTATGTTAACAAAACAGCAAATTCTGGCACACTGGTAAGACAGAAGAGAAGAGTGGATGGTTGCAGGCTTCTTCAAGTTTTTGTAATGCAGGAAGTCCCAAGCAGTGCTCTGACAGGGTTCTCAGCTATTGTAGACTTAGCTTTGCTTTGCTTCCTGGTTAGTAACACACCCTCTTTTTTTTTTTCTTTTCTCTTTTTCAGAGCCTGTATTGCTGTCATTCCCACTACGCCAAGATGCCCTGCAGTATCCCCCAAATTCAAAACAGTGGGGCCACACATCTAGCCACTGGCCAACTTTGAGAGCAAGTTTATCCAAACAAATGGAAAAAGCATTACTGAAAAATAAACTTCCAGGACAGCTTATCCTGCCAGTATCTCACCCAGAGCAACAGTGCTACATAAGGACAAGAATTCTACAAACCCAGCTGAGAGGCTTCTGTGTCTTCCAGGAGGACCCGAGCTCCACATTTGACACGAAGTGCCTTGAGGCTTCTCCTGTTGGCCAAGTTTCTGTGGACTGTCAGCTCAAAGAGGCAAGTCCAGGATCTGAATTCTGTACCAGGGATTCAGCATCTTGCTCCGACGTCCCTCGTGCCTCGGATAATTTGACTCACACTGATGAGGAAGGACGGGCCACCATGGTGGATGTCGGAGGGAAGCCGGATTCCAGAAGAAGGGCTGTTGCTGGTGCTGTTGTCCGCCTGGGTGAGAAGGCATTTGGGATGGTGAGGCAGAACCAAATGAAGAAAGGGGATGTGCTGGCAGTAGCCCAGATTGCAGGGATTCAGGGAGCCAAACTGACCAGCCAGTTGATCCCATTGTGTCACAACATCCCTCTCAGTCACGTGGAGGTGTCTCTGAGCCTGGACGAGGCCCGGTGCGCAGTGGTGATCCACTGCTCCTGCCAGACCTGGGGGAAAACAGGTGTGGAGATGGAAGCTCTGACAGCTGCCAGCCTGGCTGCCCTGACTGTGTATGACATGTGCAAAGCAGTTACTCACGACATCGTGATCGAGGAGGTGAAGTTGCTCAGTAAAACAGGTGGGCAGAGGGGAGACTTCTCAAGGGCATAGAGCATATCCAGATACCTCCAGCCCTCCAGGTAACCACTGCTCACACACAGCTGCTCACATTATCTGCGCCACTCAGCTGTGGTAGGTTTGGAGATCTCAGTAGGTATAGCACACAACTCTGTCAGCTTACTGCTGAGTGAACAGAGGAGCCACTTACCCCAGCTGTTGAGGATGTGTGTTTTTTAGAGGACAGACTTCTCCACTCAGCCAGTAGTTCCATTTCAGTGTCCTCACCATGAGCTTGAACAAAGCTTCCTAGTTATACCACAGAGGGTTTTTTTTCTTCATGCTGTGAAATATTCACAGCTGCTGTCATCACACCATGCAACTGTGAGCTCTGGAAATGAAGGAAGTGCTGAAAGTACTGTTATTTGACAACTATTTTTAAGTCAAGGATTAGGATTTCAGAGTTCTTTCTGTCTGTCTGTGCCTCCATCCCCGCCAGTTGCATTTAGAGAGTGATAGTAAGAAGAAAACAGCTCTGGGACCCTACCACACAGCAGAGATTAAAGCTGAGGAACAGCTAGGGTCAGAGAGGCAGCTCCCATCCCTTTGAATTGGTATTGCTTCCCTTGCCCACAATTGGGAAACACCCACCTGTCAGCTTTGAAAGAAAAAAAGAGGGCAGCTGCCCAGCTCTCTGCCGTAAATGCTGTGAAATGATCTAAAACAGAGGGTTGCTGGTGTTAGAATTATTTTGCTGATCTGAAAGGTAAGTTATGCAATTTTGGAAGCGTATTGCAGTGTTCTGACCTTAGCACTCAAATACATTGAGGCACTGTGTCTGCACTCTTAAGGGCTTAATTATATCAAGCATGGAAGTAGGTGTCAGCTCGCCCTAACTTTAGACTAAACTGTCACACCAAGCCCCAGAAGGTTCCACTTTTTCCTTCCTACAACACAGCTCCTAGCAGCCAGCAAGCTGCGTGGTCCTGACAGCCGAGACTAAGACCAGTAGCAACTTGCTTGGAAGAACAGGAGAGGTGCTGTTGCCCCACCTGGAGAGTTTTCCTGCACGATTTTTTAACTTGATTTCATGAAATCTTCTGACCTTTGAGCATTTAAGTGGCCCCATGTTAAGTAGCTGAGGGGGGGATTATCAAGTAGCTCTATATAGTTTTGATAATTGACTATCCTAGATATTAATTAACATTGTTTTGTTGATATAGATTGATCCTTTTTTAAACACTAATTTAAATGCACTAAAGGGGAGGATGTTTTCAACCTTGTTTTATGTGTTTTCTAGTGTTTATGGCTAATGTGAGCTCCCATATGATTCAGGATTTTCCCTTTCAATACAGAGTCAAAGACAACTCTAAGTTAAAGAGGTTACTGGAAAAGTGTCTTAAACTTGGCAAGTAGTTGCTTCTCATGCAATAAGATTAAAATGTGAGCATCAGGAAAGCACATACCAGTCACGCACACCCTGCTTGCTTAAAGTAAGCATAGGTTTAAGCTAAGGAGGCAATAGGTTACATTACAAATGTATTTGCTTGTGCACTACAAGTCTCATACAGTGGTTAACACAGAAGGAGCTTTGTCCAGAGCAGATTGATTTTTTACCATTGTTACTGAGGTAAGGCACACACAGCAGCTGCTGAGCAAGCTCAGAAAAGGAGGAGAGACTCTGGGAAGCCTGATAAGAGAGGTGCCCAACTCCGTAACCATTTGTATGCCTACATTCAGTATTGTAGTCCTGATTCCATCAATGTCACTGATCTGTCTGTAAATCAATAGTAAGTCAACTTAACATTGTACAGGAGATATATAGTGAATTATCTCTCTGTGTGGCATCAAGCCAGGCAAGAAGCTGCAGGTCCTCGCTCCCAAAGAGGCTAAACCATGCTTGCTTTTGAGGAGATTGCCAGGTATCTCTGCTAGCTGAAGCACAACTGAAGAACAACAAAAAAGCCAGTTGCCTTCTAGGTTACAAAGGAGCAAGAAACCCAGAGTGGCTTTAGCTAACAAAGGAGACTACAAAGCAGTAACTGGAAGAAAGAGCACTTCACCTTTCCTATGACTGCATCGAGGAACACACAGCTCCCAGGTTGTGTGAGGAAGCTGAGCGAAGAACTTTAGGCTGCCTACAGCCAAGACACCATGCCACCTTCTGGGAGGTGCCACCTTCTGCAGCACACACCTACCTTCTTGCGGCACTGTGGAGGCTTCCCCTGCAGGACACACAGCCTGACTGCACCAAGCATTTCAGCTCACCCTGCAGCGACAGCGCTCATCAGTGGAGCTGCTGTGCACAACAGCTTCCCTCATTTGGCACAGAAGCAAAGCCTCTGGAAAAGGAAGCACGTCTGGAACCTGCTAAGGTACTGCCTCACACAGGCACTGCACTAACCCCCACCACGCACAACGCACCCTGCCCTCCCTGCCTTCACCCAGCCTCCAGCTAGTTTTCAGAGCTAAAAGGAAACTAGGCAACTCAGTAGTGATAAAATGAGACTTTGGGGCATGATTCTTCGGCTTCTGAGAAGTTTGCTGTCATGCTGTAAAGCTCACACAAAGGACTTGAGGCCCTACAAAGCACACGCATGACTGCCATGCACATCCCACTACTTACGCACACATCACTACATTTTCTTAGGTTGAGAGTGAGTGGAAGCTTCAGACGAACAGACTTTGGTGCCATTTTATGCTCATGTTTGTAGTATAAAGTCTTGAAACTATGCACATTTATAGATAATGAAGCCAGCATAAGTCAACAGAATATTTTGCAAGAGAAACAAGCTGGTAGCACTGTATGTTTCGGTGGTTCTGGGTGGGCTATGGTGTAAGATGTTGATGAATACTTTTTGGAGGCTTGCTTTTTTTTGTGTCCACTGTTTTTAATAAATACTAGTTGTTCCATGTGATTTTGAATGCGCTTTTCATTCATTCAAATAAACCTTTATGTTTTAATCCATAAGCTTCTATAAATATTTAACTGAGGGTGAGCACCAAAACAGGCTTTATGTTGCCATGATTAGTCAGCAATTAGTAGCTTCCCTACAGTAGTAAGTTATCTTGACTGATCTCTTGCAATTTCATTGTTGTTGTTGAATGAAACTCAGCTCTATTTGGCCCTTCTTAAACTGAGTAATCCTGTAGATTTAGCATCATAATTTTTCATTTCTTATCTTTAACCCAGCTTCTCCCACTTGCCTGTTCTGAGCCAGTGGACACATAATGTAGCACTGCTTTGTGCTGCAGTCACGTAAGAAACTGGTACCTCAAGCACTCTGACTCTTAGCCTGAGGAACCACAGACTGAAACGGCCCCAAAATGCTGCAGATCCTGGAACCATAGCACAAAGCTCTATACCCCCCTTTCTAGGGGACACTTCCTAATTTGGAAGTGAATTTTTGTCAATTTAAGCAGAAGAAACAGAGTAAAGCATTAGCCCACCACATCCTTCTCCTGGAAGATGCCCTAAGAGCAGCAGCAGCACCGCTACCACCATACACACCAAACCCAACTGGAACACAAAGTGTTGCTGATCGTGGCAGCCCTTACAAGGCACCATTTGTCATTTCCTCCAGAAAGGTCTCACTTGTCCCAGCTAATTTCCCATTTGTGTTTTATTGTCAGTTCCCTGCCAATGCAGCCTGCATCTTCCTTCGTGGCCACATCCTGAGGCTAGCCACCCCACCCTTAGACTGCCCTGGAAAAAACTGGATGCAGAGACTAAAAGGGAAGCCAGCAGAAGCTGGTCACTAAGTATTCATGAAGCCATGAACTGTGTCAAAGGGAGCAGTGCTTTCAGAAAAGTGCTGGGGGAAGAAGAGCAGGGAATAGAAGTAAGGCATGGCCTGAAATACCTTAGAAAGGGACCTCCTTTTCCAGAACAGGAACCACTCAAACCATACCCTAAAAATAACAACAGCTGAACACTAAAAATGGGGACAAACTTTTAGCTATTTTAAACCACTGGTGACCTGCAGTAATTCTTCCTAAGTCCCTAAAGTTACTCAGCTTTACACAGGCTTTGACTGAACAGAATCTGGTCCCACATCCCACCCCCTCCTTGGCCTGTAGCTCGTTTGTGGCTCCTGGCTGCCTCAGCAACACTTATGCAGGCGTGTTACAGCTTAAAAACGCCTGTAACTTCGTGTGTGTGCTTTGGCCAGGACCTAGGACTGCTAATTAGTTAAATAGAAACAGTTTACTTCCCTCCATTTATTACAGACTTGTTCCAAGACCAGCTTAGCATTTCAGCAAAGGTGAAAACAGGAGTTGCTGGGTGCAGTGGGCTAAGCAATTGTGGGGTTTTTTGTTTTTGTTTTTTTTTTTTCTTGATGCTTTAGCATGAAGTCTCAAAATGTGTCTCAAAATCAAGTGATCTGATGATGGCAACTCCTGACACATCTGGCACACTCCCTGGAAAGGCACAGGGTGGAGTGGCTTAACCCTTTTTCACAAGCTGGGCCTGAAAGGCTTTGGGTGAGCTCAGTGCAGGCTGTCATAATAAGAGCACATTTTCACTGTGGTCACAAGAAGCCTATGCAGCAATAGCTGAGACACAAATCCAGCCAGCTCTACCTTCCTCTCCCTCCGTGCTGCCATGGCTGGGTTTAGAAAGCCTTGGGTTTAGCACTTCTAATTTTGAACTCATCCTACTTGCTCCTTTGATGAGGAGACAGTACCCAAAATTGTAGTGGTTAAGCGGGGCTGAGTACAAGTTTACTGGAAGGGCTGGATGCCCTTGGACACTCACTCGGAGCAGAGCTGTGCGACAAACCGAGTATTGCTCAGCTCCACTTTCACAGCCCAACTGCAAGGGCAGGGCCGTCACCAGGCAAGCTGCCTAATGGCTGTGGCTCTCCCCAGTGCCACGCACACAACTTCTGCTCCATCTTGCTGCTGCCAAGCTTCACCTTGCATGGCTGACTTGGGTTTCCCCAAGCAACAACTGTTACAGATACCATTGCTTCTTTAATAGCCTCAGCAGAAGAGGGCAGAGTTTATCCTCAAATTCTGGACAGCCTGCGCGAAACCAGAAGATCTCCATCCTTCTAAGCTGTTCCCACACAGACTTAGTCTCAAACTTCTCTCCTCTATACCCATGACACTTCCAGGGCACACAACTGAAAAGAGGCAAGGCCAGCAAAAGCAAGGTTTCTGGTTCCACTGTGAAGGGCAGCTTGGCTGCAAAGCGTGCCCAAGTGACAGGAGGCAGGGGAGGAAGAGGGGAAGACAGCAAAACAGCCGGGCAACTGTAAAGTTGTGTTAATATTATGCTTGGAAAAAACATGTGCCAGCAGATACACAGCTGCTCCGTTACTAGTGCCTTAGGCCAGTTAGCAGCTGGTACAAGTCATGGCACAGCTCCATCGCCAGCAGCGGAGCTGCACAGCCTGCTACCAGGTAGCATCTGCTCCAGAGGGAGAAGGGTTTCAGCTCTGACTTCCCACTACCACTGCTTTCCAAGTCCTTAAAGAACAGCCTGTTTAATTAATGGGGTCATTCCAGCACTTGAGAGTCTCCCCATGTGCAAAGTTGCAGCTGAGCTGGAATTGCTGCTGTCCCGGGGTAGCGCGTGGGGCTGCATCCTCCCTCCCCTCCAGCCACCTCCCCGGCTGCCACCCACAGCCTCTGTGCTTCCCCACCCAGGGCCTGACGCTGAATGGAAACGTTTTAGCTCTGTGCGGCTCATTTGGCTTCTGCAGATCAGCTCCTGGGGCCATCCTCAGCCCAGATCCAAGAAATAAGCGGAGCTGAGGGGAGGGAATCGTTTCTGCTGCCCTTGAAGCCTCTTCTCTCCTATTGCAGCTGGCAACTCAGAAGGCTCCATCCTGCCAAGACTGAATCTTAATTGGGTTCAGTGGAAACACAGGCTGCTGCTAGGGCTGCCGTGAGCCCCACCTTGTAGGGAACACGGGCAGAGCTCGCCTGGCCCCTCAAGAGGGTTTAGAACAAATAAATAAATAAATCTCTCCAGACCTGTGGTATCAGTGGGAGCCACGGGCTGAGGAGGAGAGGAGATGGCTTAACCAGGCAGTTCACAGAGCAGCCATGAGGAGGAGCAGGCAGAACCATGGCTGTGGAAAATCCTCCCTACCCTGGCAGCCCTCAAGAAAGGGAAGCCACCAGCTCACCCAAGGGGAGGCCAGCAGCCCCCAGGCCCCGCAGTGAATTCATAAACTAAACCTGAACACACAAAACCTATCACATTTTTGCACAGAACACTCCTCCCGAGGGCTGTGGGGATACGAAGGACAAGATATGCTTGTCTTCTTACACAGGAAGGGGCAGAGCAAAACCTCTTCAAGCATCCTTGCCTGCATGACAAGAGGATGCTACATAAAACTTTTTCCAAGCCACAGATGCCAATTTCAAACCCAATTGCTAAAAAGACTGTTGCCAGAGCTCACTCATACCTCTGCGATTAGGCACAGTCTAGCCACCCCTTTGGCTTTGAGGAGGCACCCAGAGTGCTGCTGCCAACTCCTAATGCACCCAAGATGGGTGCTCCTGACCTAATTTCCTTAAAAGCACAGCATCCCGTCAGCTCTGCCACCGTATTGTCCCAGCAGCAGCAGCATGCGGTGGGAGGAAATCCACAACAAAGCCAGTAGCCAGGGTAATTTTAACACCATTTGTTCCATCTAGCAGATTTTAGGTACGTCAGAGGAAGGCCATCACAGTAAGATCTTGCTCAGACCGGGAGCCCAAGAGCTCTCCCTGCTGATTCAGGGCAACAGGGCTACAATCGGCTTATGCAACAGATGCCATGCAGGCATTTCAGAGCTGCTGGACCCGAGAGTGCAAATGGGCCCTTGCTCTGGTAAAATGGCTTTAACAGGATTTTCCAGCCAGCAAGCAAGCTTTGACAGACACACCCAGGACACTCAGCCATAAGCAACACAACTGCGTGCAGAAGGCTCTTGGCCAGCCAGACTGGGAGGGGTATTTAAACACAAGTTTCTTGCATTCATCTTTATAGCCTGCTATTTCCCCCAAGGCTTGCCGAGGATGCCTAGGAGCACATCCTTCTGGGATGTCCCAGATGCAGCAAAGGCATGGACAGTAACACTTAGCCGATGGCTGGTAAACCATAGCTGTTGCAAACCTACTCCAGAGAACTCTAGCTGAACCCCAGCAGCTGGAGGCGTTTTCATTTCCACTTCTCTGAGGCTGGTATTTCAAGGTGTTTTTATTTCTTTTTAATCAATGCACATGGCCTGCTCAGGAGGGGGTCGAAGTAGGGGAGGGAGGCAATGCAGCCACTGTATCTGCACAAAGTAGTTCCACATGCAAGAGAAACAGGGCTCGACTTGCTCGGTGCGTGTTTTGCAGTGCGGTTATGGGCCATCATTCCACCTCGACAAAGCTGTTATTTATTTACTTAAAGACTTGCATTCCGTGGAAAAAGATGCCCCAAGATAGCACTGTGTTTCTAAAATTAAACCCAGCTGGCTGGAGCAGGCGAGCGAGCACTCCGGTGCTTCACCAGCAGCAGGAGCAGGGCTCCCCACGTCCTGGCCTCCCCTCCCTCACTGAACTTGACAAGATCTCCCCATGCCCTCAGCCAACAGCAAGGCAGCTCCTGGGGTGCAAGGCTTGGACTGAGCACCTCACGTGAGAGCAGGGGTACCACCACATCCTACGGTGTGGGATGAGGTCTCAGTAGCAGCAGTTCACTCCCTTCACCTCTCACTCTGCCACATGACAGCAGACATCCCACTAGATGTCTGACACAAGTCCATGCATGGCTGGGAGAAGTCCTTTCACAATTTGTGGGAACAGGTCACATTCCTGATCCCCAACTCCTACCCAATCTGGCCAAGATCTTCCTCCACTTCATGGGTTGCTGGGAGCTCCCTCTTTACAGCAAAGCTCATCCATCCCTCACTGCTGTAACCTAAGTTAAGAAACCTGTTTTAAACGTAACCATTTATAGAAGGGAAGAGTGCAGAGCCCAAGTGTTCCTCCACCCTGGCCTGGCACCAGCAAAAATTTCCCCTGCAGACACACTTTTGGCACCTGTTCCCCTGCAGACACACGTGCACAGAGGCCATGTTCACATCAGCGAGGAGCTCAATGGGGAAACGAATACTTGGGCCTGTCAGAGCAGCTGGTGCTGGAGCTGCTGTTCAGGGGTTTTACTGCAGCCTAGATTTAGCCTCCCCCCTCAGACAAGATGTCTCCACACACACACATGATTGCAGCTTGCTGAAGGACCGGCTGGTCTCCAGTTGAGCCCCTGCTTCCATTGGGGCTGGGAGCACCTCTGAGGCATTTGGGAAGCAAAGCTGCTGGGGTTAGCAGAGGCAGCTCTGTGAGGTTTGGCCCCAAACCTCACTGCTCTGTGCCAGGGGGCCCACACAGAGCGAGAGTAGAGAAGCATAACCTGGGCCCAGAACCAGCAGTGGAAGAGACAGAGATGGCTGGTGGAGGCCAAAGAGCAAGGAGGGGGAAATGGCGGAAGTGCTGGCAATGCTGTGGAGCCACTGACCTACAGGTGCACAGAGATCCCCCATTGCCCAAGCACCATGCCCTGTCCTGGACACAGGCAGAGAGCAGAGAAATGGGCCCTGGCATCCCACATAGCTTGCTGGGACCAAGGCAGGAAGAAGAGGACAGTCCTACTGCTACAGGCCTGGACCACGACCCAGGAGGACCTGACCACAGGGCTTTGGGCCAGACCAACACGTTGTGCTTGCTAAGTCATTCAAATTATTGTTTGCAGATGGGGACACTATTCCAACCTTCCCATTGCTCCATGCACTTGGCAGTGATCACCCATGATCAGATCTTCAGACTTGAGTGCTTCATGTCTGACATATATCTGGAAAAGTTAATATTTGCCATCAAGTTAACATGGTTGCTTTTAGCAGATATGGCTTCTGCCCCTCAGCTTCTTCCAATTGTTTAATGAAGATTTCACCTTTCTGCCTCCCAAGGAGAAAAATCCACTTCCACTAATGACAGCCTAGGTCCCATTTCAGTGACTGCAAAAGGCACAGGCAATTAGTAGTGGTAAAGCTCCTTGCAGAGCTGATGGGAAGTGCTGGAAGGAGTAAGAAAGAAGACAACTGGCCACCACTCCTCCAAGAAGTTCTCAGGAAAGAGCCTACTCCTCATCAGAGCTCAGCTATTTGTATGATTATGTTCAGTCGCCCATAATTATACTGGTTCTGCTCTGTGCAGCACTGTCAGCACTACTGATCCCTGTCCAAGCTCCTGCTGTCTTTCTGTCTTGATTAGGATGCCAGCCCGGGTTAAAAATTAGAGACTGAGATTGTTTCAATATCTGATTTAGCCCCTTTCTCCTCCCATCCCATTTTGGGTTTGGGATGTGCCAGTCAGCATCCCCTGGGAGAGGGTTAATCAGGAACAGATTGGCAACTGGCAGCCGCCTCACAAGGACAAGTCCCATAGCTAAGATCAAGCTGATGTCTCCCCCTTTGACCTTGTTGAAAGTCCAAGACATGCCTGCTGATGCAGCCCAGCACTGACACCCCGGGAGCTGGCACAAGATCAGCATCCCCAAGGCCACAGCCAGCTTGGTCCCAATGTCACATTGCCTCAGCTCTGGAGCTGCTTCAGCAGTGAAAGGCCATGTGTCCCCACTGGCCCCAGAGGCAGCTTCAGCTCTCCAGCTGCAGAAGTTGCTTCCTCCCTGCTAAAGGACAAGCTTTCATTCCAGAGACCAGAAGAAGGGAAGATGATTTGTTATTATTTTAAAAGAGCCACATTTTACATGTAAGAAGGTTCATACCAGGGATGATCTTCTGTAAGGGGCTCTAACCAGAGCCCAACCTCCAGCAGTTGCTACTGCCACAGAGAAAGGGCAGCAAATCCTCCTGAGGCAAGTAGCAAAGGGCCATAGTGACAAAGAAGACAAAAGGGGGGCTCCAATGTTGAGGAGCATCAGGAGCAAAGGTTGCTTACAGCAGAACAAGGCATGGCACTGAACAGTTGTTACCCTGTTTGGGAGCCCAGCTGGAAGGAAAACCCTGCCAAAAAAAAAAAAAAAAAAAAAAAAAAAAAAAAAAAGAAACACTACCTTTGGGTGTTAATTGAAATAAGAGCAGATCCAGACTTGCCTGGGAAGACAAACAGCATCCAGGTTACCTGAGGAAAGTCTTGTCCAGTTAAAATCCTGAGGTACCACAGTAACCCCTCATAACTGCTTCCACTGTATCACCATGATGGTGGACAACTGGCAAAGGCTTTACTATATAACACAGTAGACATGACACTATAGATAGCACTGACAGACATTTCAGCCAGACAAAAGCCTTCTTCCACATCTTGCACAGTTCAGTAAGTTATGATGTCCTCTTCATACTTTTTCCTCCATTTTCTGGTTGTTATTTTTCTAGCTAACGTAACTACAGGCACATTCTGCTTTTAAGAGCACTGCAAGGACTTGCCTCAACACTACAGTACTCCACATCTAAAATAAAGTGGGCAAAGAGCATTTCCTTGGCTCCCACATTAACTTAAGCCCAGCATTTGAGTGGTGACCCCAAGGGTTTGATGTTGTTGTGGTAGGAAAATGCAGCAGCCCTCCCCAGAGGAAAGCCCCCAGCGCACCACAAACCCTCTTTGGGCCTGTGGTTGCCATAACCTAAGGCAGTAGCTGGTGAAGAGGGGAAGAGAGTCAGGACCAAACCTACCCATCCTTTCAGCAGAAGCAGCGAGGAGACAGGGAAGGTTTCTCTCACCCCCATCTCCACCACCCAGCAAGTACCTGAGCCATCCCTGAAGCCACAAGCTCGGGTGCCAGAGGCAACATTCCGCAGTGCTCTGTCAGGGATTTCTGCCTCCACTTCACAGGCAGATAGGCAGGCCCAGGTGGCACGGTCACACCGACATGCTCTGCCCCAAGTAACCCCAGCTTTATAGTCCAGAGGCAGACCCTCAGCCCGGGTGCTGTGGGTACCCTAGTGAGAGCGGGCTTGCAGGTACAGCCCAATGGCTGCAGGACCTCTGCTTGGATTTGCAACTCATACAAAGGTTCTCCAAGACCAAGTGAGAAGAAAGACTGTCTTGGAGGGACAGTGGCAGCAGCACAATGAAGCGCTTAGTTTAAATTTTACCATTAAAAACAGAAAATAAACAAGCAAACAAGAGTCTACAGCCACTAGTATAGATACTAGTAACTATCTAAGTATCTCAAGGAATAGGCCCTGCAGAGACATACAGCTGCCCTGGCCCAAAGCACTGAGAGTGGGCATGGAGCTGCTCCCCTAGGCAGGCCAAGGGTGCCTGGTTCCCCTGTCCTCGCCCCAAGTGACCACAGGCAGTGGGAGACCCCAGGGAGAGGCAGTAAGCGCACTGGAACACCTCACCATATTCACGTAGTTTTTCATGCTTTGATCGTGGCTGAACAGGGTTGGGCTTTGTGGTTTTTTTTCTTCCCCCTTATGAACCAGAAGGCTCCTCCTCATTAATTAAGCATAGGAAGAAAGAGGGGAGCGGACAAATATTTGTCCTTAAAAAAGCAAAAGTTAACCCTTTGAAAGAATCCTTACTTGCAGAAATATACAGACTACAAGAAACAGATTAAAACCAGGTATGCCAGACTGACATCCTATCCTGTTTTATTCCTCCTCTGCTTCATTCTCTCATCAAAGCACATGTGAGCAAGGTATTTTGCCTTCTTAATGCATCATTTCATTACTATCTCACATGAAAATTCAGTCTGACAGGCTGATAGTCATAAAGATGAGCAGACCCTTCCCCTGCCCCAATACAAAAAAAAAAAAAAAAAAAAAAAAAAAAGTAAATAAAATCATAAGTATAGAAAAAAAAAGTCAGAAGAAGAAGACAGGGAAAAAGAAAGACAGACAAAAGAACCTTCCCTCCTGGTGAGAGTCTGACTAAAGTAGAGATAAACAGCAGCTATGTCTCAGTGGCAACAAAAAGAAGCCATCACAGAAACATGTAATGAACAAACAAAATCTAGTACAACAACCTTGAAAACCTTCTGGGCTCTAGGAGGAAGTGAAGCAGGGGGGCAAAAGTTTTTCATTATTTTGTTTTCAAGCAAGAGAAACCAGTTCCCAAGTGGCTAAGCAGATTTCTAACAGAAAAATTCCTATCTGCTATGGCAGAGATAACAGTCATCTTTGTTTAAAGAGAAGCCAAAGGTTAAAGAAAGGAGAAACCAATGAATAATAGATCCTCAGACTTTCCCAGCAAGGGAGAAGAGCTCCCCTTATACTTCTCCTCACTGCCACTCACTCACGGCAGCTAAACCCTGATGCTAGCTTTGCTCAGAAAAAAAGCCAGGAGGCACTTACCTTGCTTCTGCACAGTGATGACAAGGACAGGCCGGTCCATGGCCATAAGGAGAAGCCAAATGAGAAGACTGAAGGAAACTTCTGCAGGAGAGCCATCGTTTAGGGCAGAACAGCAGCCCCTTGCTGTGGACTCCAAAACCAGCCAAAATATTAAAGAAAGAAAAGTCTTCTTCCTATAATTCCAGTAGGATACGTCTCTGTTTGCACAAAGCAGAATGAAAATACTGCTGGGCTTGACCTCCAAGAAGAGGAAAAGCAATGGTCTGGCCTCCTTTACTGCAACTCAAGGAAAGGAGACAGGCAAGTCTCTGCATTTTCATTTTCTCTCTGCCACTCACATCCTGCATGAATTTCAGAAACATCTCTTTGCGTCTACCTTTGCATCTGTAAAACAAGAACCTTATAGCAAAGACTCAAAGCAAAGCCTGACTTAAATAGAGAGTCCTTTCAACATGTACAAAACAAGAGCTTTCCCATGCAGCACTCAGAGCCCCCACCTGCTGTCCATTGGCCCTCAGCTTGTGCAAGCAATTATCCCCTGATTCCTTTTGCTCATTGCCATGGCCCTTCCCACCTGAGAGCCAGAACTCAGAGCAGGGGCTTTGTTTGAGGTCCCTGGAAGCCATGCACTGCAGGAGTATGCTGCTCAGCCAGCAAGCCCCCCCCAACAAAGCTAGGCACCAGACTCACCGGAGCTCACAGTTAAAACATCACCCCTTGATGGGCTGAAGATAAACATGAAAAGTTGCGGCTTAAGGATGAATTTTGTCAGCAAGCTATTTCTGTGATCAGAGACAGGGGGATCTGTGTGTAAATGAACCAGCTGTGTCTAAGATGAAAATGAGGTTCTGCCCTTGAACTCCAAGGAATTCTTTGGCATGTCCCTTCATTCACCCGCTCGTCAAGCGCACACAGATTAGCCCTAGCTCTTATATGCCTCCTGCCTGCACTGCTGTTGCATCTAACTCCTCTCCCCCCTCACCCCCCGCATCTCTGAAGGCTTTAGGCCTGATGTTGGCTCTCCCGGCTTCTTTTCTTATTTAACTCCTGCCTTTGAAGCCATCGTCTCCTCTCAGTCACACTCTTGCAGTGAGTTTATGGCCAGCCCTGCAGCCTTTCCTGCTGGTGTACTAGCATGTTCACATGTGGATTATGAGCTCTTAGATAGCAGGCTTTTTTTTTTTTTTTTTTTTGTTTGTTTTGTTTTTAGTTTTTTGTTTGGTTGGTTGGTTGTTTGGTTGTTTGTTTTGTTGTTTGGTTGTGTGTGAACCCCAGTGTTGCCTGTTGTTCCACCTTGCTGCCAGAATAACCTGTGAAGTTTCTCATCAGCTCTGCAGTGCCTTTGTCACTTGAAGAGCTACAAGCTCTTGACCAAAGAGAAAGACCTAGAGCCAAGCAAAAAAAAAAAGTATACCCAGACCCCAACTTACCTTTAAGACTTTCCAGCAAAAGCGCACAAAATGCACACAAAGAAATTACTGAGACACAGTGGGGGCAATATATCTTTAATTTTTTTTTTTTTGCTTTTGGTTTTGTGTTTTTTTTTTAGTATTACAGTATATTCTTATAAAAAGATACAGATAAAAAGGACACTACAGGATTTGTACATTTAATTCACTTATAGTCTTAAACTGACTAAGAAATGAGGATACGCCAAGGCATTACAGCAGCTTGCAGCCTCCCACTCAGTAAGCAGCACTGTACTTTCCAAGCTCAGCAGGCAGGGGCACCTCCCAAAACGACCTGCAAGTTTCAAGCTGAGCAGGCTCGCAGGGGTGGAGGGTGCATGAAGATGGAGATGGTTTGGAAGGGAGAAGTGTTGAGTGTGGTACCTGGTGTCCCTTTACAACCTAAAACTGCGAAGGCTTCTAAAGAGCCTTTTTAGGGGGAAGTGTAAAGATGGGGAGGGAGGGGTAGGTTGTGAATGACATGCCATAGAGACTTTTCTAGATAAGCTACGTGAGAGCTCCTAGCAGTGGACAGCTGAAAGGACTTTTGCAAAAGCCCTTCACAAGCTCCATGGAACATCTTGTGAACAGCCAAAGCTGTTTAAAGGAGAGTTTTGATCCAGATGCTGCTATGAATTATGCTGGTGTAAACACAGAGCAACTTGTACTGGGTATACTGGATCTATTCTATATTAACACCAGTAACATAAGACTCTGGATTGCAAGATCTACTGAGCATCCAGACCCTCTTTAGAAATTAGGTGCCATAACACCTTTCTAAACTGATGGCACCCTTCTCAGCAGGCACAGCGAGCATAATCTGGCCAGCTTTAGGAGATTTGGGTCATCAAAACTACTCCTTAGAGTAGCAGATAGGTTTAATATATATATATATATATATAAAGTCTACATTTTTAGTTAGCCAAATTGTGGTACCTAGATTGGTTTCTTCATCCTTTAATAACAGAAGTAAAGGTGGCCAATGGTGGCTAACTCTTTGGATGGCAGGCAATCAGAAATCTCCCAAGTCCAGTACAGAACCCAAGGAGTCATCACTAAACACGTAGTGATTGCTAGAGAGTTCATGGGTACAAAACTAATCTGCCAAAAAACTTTGTTTACCTGGATAATCTGAGGAGGTGGAGTGGAGGAGGAAAGAGGGAAAGTAGCAAAAATCCTTCTTCCTTGGCCCTGAAGATGTGAAAGAATCTTAGCTCTGAGGAATGAGAACTGTCCAAGTTTGTCCCACCAACATGTTAACTCTGGTGAAAAGTTACAGGGCATGAAGCACTTTTGCACATCTCTCAAAGCTTCTCTGACATTAAAGACAGAATTTGGGTTGAAGGGTGAAGTTTGAGCTAGCAGCTGTGCAGTTTTGCTCTTCTTAATCTTCTAACCATAACTGATAACAAGAAATTTATTTTTTTTTTTCTTTAGGAAGTGTTCTAAAATAACCCACCTGCATCAGTTCACCACATGCTTTAAAAGCCACGTCTTCCCAGGTTGAGTATCACTGGGGCAGAGTGATTATGATGAAAGCAAAAGGGAATTTTTCCCCTCTGTCCCTTCCCACACCAAGGCTGCTCACAAACAGCCCCTCACCTGGCTCAACTTGCTGCTGAATAGCCACGCTGGCTGTCTCGCTGGTGTAATGCCCTGGCACGGTCTCAATAGTCTTTGCTGCAATGCAGTGTATACATACAAACATAGCAAACTAAAATAAGGCAAAATAAATAGAGGTGTCAGATTTACAGGTTCCCTTTAGAGATTCCTAAAACCTTTTTTTTTTTTAAAAAAAAAAAAAAAAATAATGTAACCCCCAAACAAAAAAGAAAAACAAAACAACAAAACAACCAACCCAGAAACAAAACTGCATATATCATGTACATCATCAACTGTACAACTGATTTCCTTTCCCCTCAAAGAAACTCCTGACACAAGCTTCTCCATGCAACCCAGCTCAGAGTGCGAGCTTTCCTAAAAAAGAGGAAAGATTCAGCCAGTGGGGCTGACCATTGTGGAAACACCTGCCCCACAGTTCTCCATCAGGGCCCTTTACAATTCCTTTCCCTTCCTCAGACACTGTGAACACATTACAGAAAAGCTTCAGAAGGATGCTCAAGTTGTCTCTCTAGCGGGGAGTCTCTCTCCCCGTACATTAGTCCTGCTTCTGCTCTTGTAGGGAACCGGTGCCCAGACGATAGCTATGCTGCACAGCATGGAAGGGCCTCACTGCCCTGAAGTCACTTTACCTTGTAGTGTTGCCAGAGACTTATGGCCAACTGAGAGGAGTGACACAAACCAAAGGGAGTGTGATGTGTGTGTGTAGGGGAGTTCTGCAGTCTTTTCTGGGGTCATCCTAATGCAATCTGCTTAAGAACAGTGCAGAGACATGCAATTAAGTGAGGGAGCACTAAACTTCTACGGACAAGATTTGGAGAATTAGAAAGCACCTCCTCTTCTAGGTGTGAAGAACTTCACCATAAAGTTAGCAACAACTACACTTCTGTAGGAAGAGTAACGCAGAACAAGCCCTCAATTATAACCTTCTGTTACACTTTTCTTCCTCCTCTACTTATTTCCAAAGACAGAGTGATTTCCACGTAAAATGCTGGTGCTAGGCACAGCTGCAAGGACAACAGCAGACTTTGGTTCTTCTCTGTCTCTCAGAGTGTGGGGAAGAGGTTCTGCCTCAGTGTCCTGACTGCTTGCCATACCTGTTCAGGCTGTGTTAGCACTAGAGGACAAGTAATAAGATTTTCCTGTCTTCTTGAGCGCTAAGCAACTCTACCACAACCGCATATGAAGAACAGAGCATAGCTGCACTCACGGCACCCAAGGGACTAGAATCAAGGACAAACTTGGCTTCAGCAAAAATCTGAAGCCAGGCCCTACAGCAGAGCCAACTTTTTCCTTATCTCCTGTGTGGCCAGCCCCATCTCATATGGTAGACATATTAATGGGCCTCTCTGCCTGTCACCACTTCAATGAAATAACTGCTTGCCTCAGTGAGTAATCAAATGCTTTTCATGAACATTCACCATGGAGTGCACAGCCAGGGGAGACTGTTTAGCACGCTGAAAGAAGTCTTCAGCCACCATCACAGATTCAAACCAAACGTCTGGGGCTGTGGAGTGCTAGGAAAGCTGAGCTGCAATGAAACAGGGGCATGGCTCTGGGCTGTCTGTCAGTCCCACTAACGTATCCCACAGCTGATTTACAGGACTTGTACAATCTCTTATTACTGGTGTATGAATTGAGGAGGTGGCAAAGCTACAGCAGCTTTCTTTGACTCTGTCAGTGTGACTGGAGCGCCGCGTACCATCACACAACTTTTCAAATCAGGACCAAACTGTGTACACGAACGGGCAGAGGGCTTAGCACTCTCCCTGCTTTTGCTACATCTGTGGCCTGGCAAAGTGACTTCAGTTGCAAAAAGCACACCACAAACCTGGTTTGAAAAATACCAGAAGGGGGGTGCTGTATTTATATTCAAGGGTTTTGCCCTGAGCTGTTTCTTCTCTAACAGCACTGCCATGCTGACAGCCTGCTTTATCAAACAAGTACCTGGGGAGCAAGCAAGCAGCCATGAGTTTGACAGAGCCACAGGTCACATCTTCTTGCACCAGGGCTGACCTTGGCACTACACCTGAACTTCTGGGTAAGTCCTAAAACCAAGGAGAATGAAGAGGGGAAAAATCTACAATGTCCTAATCCCTAAAAACATCATCTTTGGAATTCAGGGATTATCAAAATCTAAACTCAACTGTATACCAATTTGGCACATATTATCACCTCTCATATGGCTTACATGGCATAGGTTATATGGCATGCTTTAAAACAAGACAAACAAAACAGGGCTGGGATATAGCATGTCTACTTCGGGGAGCAGCAAGGAGCTTGTTAATATAATTTACAAGAGACATTTCTAAAAATCCATTTTGTAATTTAAAATAAAAATGCTTAAAAAAGTGAGAGTTTTTCTTAAACTTTCAAAAACCTTTAAGAAATACAGTCTTTCTTCTACAAGGTGCTTGTGTCCGCTGCAATGGATATTGCTGTTAATAGCTAATCCCAGAAGGGGAGTGGGATAGTAAGGGAGGAGAATGCACCCAGCTCTTGTAAGATACCAGCTCTTTACGATGAGTATTATACAGAGGCGCGGCAGTCTGGAATGTTGTAAATAGGGAAATTCTGGGGTGGGAGACTCGAAATTCAGTAAACAATGAAACATTAGAGTTTAACAATTCTGACTTTTTTGCTTCTTTCCATAGTTTACATAATTACTTTAGTGTTCAGAAAACCACCGCAGTTGGTTTCTCCAATATTGGTAGTGTGTAATACTGATCAGGCAGCGTGCATGGCAGAGAAAGTTCTGTTCTGCAGACTCCGTGCAGAGCCTGAGGTTAAGTGACATTCAGAGAAAAAAATCAAACCAAATGATTAAAGTGACTGACGGAGTTTTTTTCAGTTCCCTGGGATTCCTTGACATTTGGCGCTGTTTACTGTTGATGCATAGTTTGTATGTGGTGGGCCCCTCTTCTCAAATGTTCTTGTTTTCTGCTCGTCTAGGAGGAAGAATCCATCACCATTTTTTTCTTTTCCCTCTCCAGGGATGATAATCAAAAAGGAAGACAAGATTTAGAAAAAAAAAAAAAAAAAAAAAAAAAAGGTCACAACAGCCTGCATAATCCAATCCCTTTCCTAGAGCCATGAAGATGCACCAAATTCATAATTCAGTCCTCTTCTTGGGGTCCTCTGCTTTTTCACTGTGTGCTTCATACATGTAGCTTAAATGCAATTTTATTTTTTTTCTTATGAATTCACCCATCTCCAAAGCCTGCTTGGCTTACACAATTTTGTGTCCTCCTGAAAAAAGTTCTTAGTTTTCCTTACAGGACCTTCCACTGGTTCACGCTAAATAATCCCTTCTAAATGGAACAGGCCATGGGCTCCACAGCTCTCCTTTGACACCATTTATATCCTAGTATACTATGTGATTCCCCTAAGGAGGAGTGGGGTGTGTGCAGTGAAGGTCAGCCTGTTAAACAGAAAGTCCAGTCCATCCCAACAGCAACTGCAGCTAGCATCAAGTGGAAAAGAAATCTCATTTCTTGCAGCTTTTGACCCCGTTTGCTTTTTGCCACTTACGACCTGTGGATGATACAGGGGAGCTCCCAGAGTCCATTGGGCTCCACTAAGAAACCTTGCACAAACAGGTAAGAAATGTTCAGTTGTTTCCTTCCCACCCTCCAGCAATTACAACAGGCTCCACAATCATATAGGTGTAACTCCAACATGCCAGTGGCATAGTTTTCTAAACAAAAGCCAGAACTTCTTTCCTAGAAGAGGCATTTCATCACTTTGAGGCTCTACCATCAACAAGTTCCAGAAAATCATTTCTAGAAAAGCAGAATCCAACAGACTTTTGCAAAACGTTTTATGTCGATCCTGATTCTTGAATTCCATTTTCTTCCAGAACCGATTACTTCCTTCTGAGCATCACTTGCATTGGACAATGTAGGTCACACAAAAATACTGTACAGAACATGGTATCAAAAGCATTTTTCAGGCTCTAATCAATATGGCTTATAAAAATACAATTCTGGGAGGGAACTTGTAACCTCAAAAACCACATCTTGACAAGCCCCCGAAGGCCAATCTAGATCCTGAAGAAGCAACAGGTGTTTACAGAGCTCTTCTGAAATTTGTCTTGCTTATTATCAGCAAGATGGAGATCGTAACACATTTTAACTTTGGCACACAGAAAATTATCTTTCTCCAGCTGTGAGGCAGTCTGCAAGGCCCAAGTACTTTCTGTCATCACCATGAGGCCTTTGATGACACAATAAACTCCCAGAAGCAAATCTGTCGGCTCTGCGTGGCCCAGTCACAGACCCTGCTGGCTCCACAGAGGCACTTTTATAATGGTTCAAATTAGGAGCACAGAGGGGGGATGAGAGGAAAGCTGATCATGGAAAGGTAATGTCTCTAGCCACAGACCAAAGAAATCCTTTGGGGCAGCTGTCAGCCAGGAGCCATCACACACATCCATCTTCCTTGTTTTGCACTTTTTCATCACCTTCTTTCGGTTGATTATTTTTCTTTCTCTTGTAATTAATAATTTAGCTTTGTCACCACCCGCTCCCGGCTTGAATCTAAGCCTTGGTTCCCCGAACGCTTGCGGTTACGCTTGAGCTTGGATAAGTCTTTGTCAAAGACTTCACCCGACCTTAATGCTGACACCAGGTCATCAAATTCCCCGGTTTCTTCAGAGATGCTTCCTGCTTTCACTTTCTTTTGTCGCCTCTCTTTTTCCCTTTGCTCTTTCAGCTGTGGAGAAAGACACATTTAGGTTTTAGGATTAGCTGACCAAGATGCCAGGTCACTACATACACTGTGTCAAGGAGTGGCTAAGATGTGTTAGTTTAGGAAAAAAAAAAAAAAAAAAAAAAAAAAGAATCAGGATCCTATCCACAAGGCCATCACCTATGCCAAGGGCAACAGACGAGCATGCTGGGCTTCCCTTCTTCTGCAGAGGTGAGCAGAGAGCAGGAGAGATGACGAATGAGTAGCATCTTTTATTTGCCACACAAAGCATTACCATCCCGCAGCAAAAAGGACACATGGCAGCACCTACTGTGCTCACAATACCTAACGTGGTGAGTTTAAAGTTAGTCTGATGTGTCTGCACAAACCAGTCACTACTATATTCACAAACAGCTCTGCACTTGGGGCATGGGCAGCTACATTCAGAAAGGCAGAAAGGTCACAATCCTGCAGAAGGAGGAAAGTAAGAAGGGAAAAACATCAGAGAGCCACGGGCTAAACATAACAGAAAAGGAAAATTGTGTGAGATATCAAAACGTCAACAGAAGCTCATGAAACAGTTCATGTCTGGATGCTGCAGTGGTGGGAATGTGGAACATTGCCTCGACTCTGCAAAGAGACACTAGTTATAAATAGAAAGAGCAATGAAACAGAACTACCGATTTTACAAAAAAATAAATGGATAAGTCCCACTGTCAAGGTGATGCCCTCAGTCTCCCTAGGGTAGCAACAGGGAGCTCAGTTATCTCCCACACTGCTCAGCTCCAAAATAAGTGAAAATGGCAAGGCATCAATACGTGCTCTAGTCCCATGTCGCAGGAATATTATTCTCGTAAGCAAACTGCAACCTCTCTTGGTGCATCAGGCCTACTAAAGCATCCTAGTGCTTCAACAGACACTTTCTAGACAGGCTGAAAGGAAACTTGAGCCTAAGTCTTGGCATTTTATCTCTGTGTCCAACAGTTCCAGGAAGTCTGCTGGCATCCTAGAATTTTACCTCTCTCCTCTTCTGAAAGGAACAAAAAGCTGCTTTTGGCACAGCAAACACCTGAAGTAGCAATGCCCCTCAGTGAGGCCTGGGGCCATGGCAGCAGCCAGGGTTAAAGCATTGGCAAGGTGGAAAGAGGCAGGGGAACACTAGGCCATTCTCATCATCCCCAGGAAAGCCTGAGGTCAGAGGGGGAGGCTGGTTCACACGAACCCCTGGCGACATAACACACTGAGCTCCCGGCAGCAAAATCACTGATGCACAGAAGCCCACTTGCCACATCAAGGGTAAACACAACCCCAGTAATCAAGGCATTAAGGCCAGCCAGAGAGAAACACTGCCAGTGCAGGCCCCAGCAGGCTCCAGGGCATTTGCTGTGTCACCATTCACTGTCAGGGGACAAGCACACAGCAGGTGATGATAGAGTCTGAGTGGAAGCTGACCAGCTGGCAGGACAAAGAGAGACCTGGCTCCAAGAGCTTTTGCACAGCCTGAAAACAAGACAGTCTGGCACTGGGCAGTGTGAGCACCATCTTGCAAGTTGCCTTGGCAGAAAAGGTAGGGCTAGATTTGGTACCCGAACCAAAGAAGAGAAATTTGGAAGCCAAACTTTGCAAATATACTTTTTTTTTTTTTTTTTTTTTTTTTTTGTCAGCTTCTGAAAGCTGACAGTACAACCAACAGGAAAACACCATTGCTTGTGAGGAGAAGGATGGCAAATAGAGGTGGCAAGAAGGAGAACATAAAACAGTAACAGCAACGAGCACTGGAATTGGGTCTCTCAACCTTTCTCTGGAGACACGAACAGGTGATGAAAATAAACCCCTTCCTGTGCCCAGGTTCTCACCATGGCCTCCATGCGTGCCCTGCGCTCCTCCTCTTCCTTTTTCTTCCTCATATTCTCCAGATCTTGCTTTGCCTCTGCAAACGACTGCAAGAAAGTGTCGAAGATGCCAAAAAATTCATCTGGCTGCATCTTGCCCTCATTCTCTCCAAAATGCTTCAGTGCCTTGGCATACTGTCAAGGGGGCAGAAAACACAAGAGCAACAATTAGGCAGGCAGGCTGATGAAGACAGCAAGGAAAGCTTATGCGTAACCACACTGGTAATTCAATACCCCCCGAGCATTCATGTGGTGAGCAGAAACTCCTCCCCCAGCCAGCAAGAAAAATGCCTCTCATTATGGCAGGTGCCTCTGTCCTGAGGAATCTGCTCTCATGGGTATCCTTTGGGCAACACAGGGCCATGGTGCTGGAAAACACCATCTATCCCGCTGATGCCAAAAAAATGTTCAGTGCCTGAGGGGGATGGTACAATTTCAGAGGGTGACCATCTGGCTACAGCTGTGGGACAGCAGGGGCATGAAAGGCAGTGAGCTAGCTGGAGAACAACTACCAAAGTAGCCCAGTCTTTCACCTTCCACCTTCCCTTTCCCCCTCAAATCCACAGTAAAAGGGCTGACTTCAGAGGTTTTGAGAAATAATGTTGTAGCCTATCCTTTCAGGAGCCTTTTGTCATGTCATCCATCACTCTGCAGTTCTGAGTCCATGTTGCCTGGGAGAGGAGACTGAGGACAGGCATGGCATGAGAGAGGGGCAAGGAAAGCAGCCAGGGCTCCCAGGCAGACTTAAAAGAGAGTGAATACATCACAAGTGGCTTTTATTTTAAAAGGCAAATGTTGAGGCTGCAGGATACATGTGGAGGGAGCCAACTGGCAGGACTTCAGTCATAGGGCAGTCCTGATCTGGATGTGGTAAATTCACAGCAACCCCTGGCTCCTGGACATCAGTCCTGCAGTACCCATACTCTGTTAATTACTCCTTTCTGCTCACAAACGTGCCTCTGTGCTCACCAAAATGCATGCTGTCCACAGCACATATGCACTAACTCCTAAAAATCTGTACATATCCCTAAACTGCATCATTGTCCTTCACTCACACACCTCCATGCTGCATCAGGCAGCATCAGCATCACACTCCTGATACTGCTGGTGCCCTTGTGCATGACTGCCCTGGCCTTCCCTGCTTGCACCTTAAGGTACCACCACTGAGAAGGAGAGCATCCTCACAGACACCCATGGTCACCAGACCAAACCCCAACTCTCCCAGGCTACGGACTGTCTTCAGTTAATCTTGTGTGTGTGCTCAGTTCGTACTAACGCAGCCCAGCTTCTCTTCCCTTAGGTGGGTACTCTTGCAGAATGGAAAAGAGCAAGAACAGTTCAGGCTCAACACAACATGAGTTTGGAAGCAGGACTTATAAACCCCTCTGGCCCTGTACCAGGTGAAGTACAATGTCTCCCAGTCAACTGCAGGGGGAAGAAATCTCCAAGGAAAACAGCTTCCTTCTGGCACAGCGCGAGAGATTTAGCATCTCCCCTCCTCTGCTTTCCCTGCCAGGCCCACGAGGCAGTTTGAAGCACTGGCTTCTTTTTTTTTTCCTTAAAAAAGGCTGTGTTCTCAGCCAGAAACAAACAAAGAAACCCAAAGTTTCTGAAAATGAAAAGAAAAAAAAAAAAGTGTTGGAAGAAATGCAAGTTGCTTTGAGCTACCAAACATGGCAGGAGTTGAAGGAAGCACTACAACAGCAGCAAGTCGTGGAGGGACTTCAGGGTTTGGAAACAGCAACAGATTACTTCTCTATTTAACTCCTTTTCCCTGAAACCTCTGAAGACAAATGCATGCACATATGCACACCTACTCCCTCTCCCTCAGTTTCCCTCTATATATTTATTCTCTCTATACATAATGTACACATAGTCTACTTAAATACTCAGAAAACTGCAGCAGATTCACAGTAATACACAGTGACCAGCACTAGCTTTTCAGCAGAGAGAATACAGGCTGTAAATACCACAAGCAGTATAACGTATCTCCATGTGCTGTATTTTGTTGGCTTGCCTACACCGGTGTGGCCATCAGCCAGGGAACTGGAGACACCACAGAAAGACTTGAGTCTTTCTGTGGCATTGCCACTGATGGCATTGCCACTGGTGCCTAAGCATACACAGCACCTACAGCTTAGTGCTGCTCATGGGAGATGTGCTACCTGGAATCTCTTCCCTCTTAACTTGTGGTTAACCCCTGTGAAAACTGAAAATAAGGCCCAAATTAAGAGCAGTGACTTCAGCTGCCAGCTAGGAGGAAGCCTGACAGTGTTATTTTTCAGCATTAGCCCAGAGGAGACAGCTGTTGTACCAGTGGTGCACCATTTCTCTTCCCTCAGCTCCTCAATGCTGCTGTGCACAGCGAAGGTGAGTGCTGGGGTCTGCAGGAGCTGTGCTGCTTTGAGCCCGTGGGTGCTTGTTTCCGGGTCTTTTAGGGAGGCTGGGGGTTGAAGAGGAAAAAAGTCCTTGCTTGGGGCTGTTAGATCCTACATACACAAAAGTCTCCATTAGAGGGTGGTGTTGTCTGCAAATGTTCTTCACATGGCCTGTCACCCAACTACCAGCACCAACTAATTCTTGTCACACAGGAAGAGAGGTTTTTGACACTGCCTCCCCAAAGCCACCCAGAAGAGGAGCAGTGTTGCTGTGATGGAAGGGCCCAGCACTCTGGGTGCTGTGGTCTCTGAGCAGCAACAGGGAGGATGAATCCTGAGAACAGCCTGACTTTGGCACCCAGTTACATGGCTTAGCAGATCACAGTCATTTATGGTAAAGCAGTCAAAGATGAAAAGTAAAAATCTGCGAGCAAGATGTCCCAAAATAACTGCAATAGAGAAATCTGCAGTTCTATGAAGTAAACATTTTCCCTCTTTCTCTGCTGCCTCCAGAAAGATGTGACAGGTCAGAGGGAGGCAGGACAGGAGATCCAGCTAAAGTTGCAAGCTCTGCCCATGATGTGGCTTGGGAGCTCATTTTCCTCTCTAAGCCTCTACTTTCTCCATTTGTTAAAGAACAGAAAATGTTGCTCCACAAATCTGATACAGGACAAAGAAAAAACCCTCACTTCACAGCAATAGGGTGCGACATTTATTCAGTGCACTACCGTAAAGAGAACCACACGGTCTTTTCACTGCTTAAACTCCAACAGACCCCTCTGTTTTTATTCCTTCTTCTGTTTCCCTGTAACTCTGGTGCTGCCATCACATGTGCTTTTACAAGGTACTGGTGGTGGGATGAGGGGCAGTATGCAGCTGGAGGCAGCATCCTCAGCCCTGGAGCCAAGCCCAGGCTCCAAGCTGCACACCGGGGCTCACAATGGCTTGGGGCGTTGCGGGTAGAGCAGCATGGCACAGCACAAGCAGCAAATTCCCTGCATAACAGTACCCAGTTTTGGGTAGGCTGTGAAACCCGGAGCTCAGTCCGCAGGCGTGCTCAACTCTTCCCAGAATTTGGTGACGTGCTGTAGTATCACAGGGAGCGGTCTTTGAAACTTGCGTATTCCTCAAGTCATTTGGGGACAGATGACATGGGCAAAAGCAAGATGGAAAACTGTGTTTCAGCAGGTTTTCCACTGTAATACAGGATGGTATCTCTTTTTTTTTTCATTAAAAAATTCATTTCCACACCATAAGGGCCCCCAAGCTCCATGATATAACAGGTCCACGAGCTCAGTGCCAGCTCTGCTTCCTCTGCCAAACTTTCCACTGAATTCATCCCCTTGCCAAAGCAAATCGTTTAGACAGTTGTTTATTTTAAAAAGCCATTTTAGCAAGGAGAGGGAAAGCGGGACAGCAGCACACACACTCTCTGCTGTGCTTGCCAATGAAATGTTAAACAGTGGCAGAAGAGCTCTGGAAACGGCAGGAATGGGGACTCCAGGAGGAGGAGGAAAAACAGCCATGATAAAAATTTCCTGCTGTCTGTGCTGTCCACTATCAAGGGAGAAGCCAACACAAAAATGAATTATACCATGCAACATGAACTGTCTTCCCCAGAAGAGTAATCCCGAGTTTGCTGTTACAAAGAATCCAACCCTGTACCAAGGCAGTTCAAATAAATGTCTGTTCTCTTTATGGGACAGATTCAGATCAGTTAATGGAAAGAGACCTGCTGGTTTCAGGCAGGGCTATGCCCAGCTCTCTTTGCAGCTTCATGCTCTAAAAGGATTCCTCCAGAAGACCAACAGTGACTCTGGAAGCCCCAAAGCCTAGATACAAGTGCTATAAACATTTCCGATATGCTAGATACCAACCTGCCCTGAAGCATTTGCAGTCCTAATCACAAGAGCTATGCAATTTGGTCACCAAATGGCTGTTTCTGATGGCAGGCTTTGGGGCCTGCCCCTGCCTTTGAAACACACCCTGCCCTGACATCCTCCATCTCTGTCCTGATCCTTTCCTCCTCTGCCAGCACCAGAGGCTGACAGAAAATAACAGTCCCCCAAATGAATGACCGAAGTGCACAGCCTGTAACTGGCACTTGGAGCACAGTATTTGCATGTGCTTCATAGCATTTTGCCATTAATGGCTACTTTCTGAAATGGATTTTGGCTTTCACTGCCTTGCTGCTCTTCAAAAACATTAATACACGTGCTAAGCTTATTAAAAGCATGCACGGAGTCTGAACTTTGGTCTCCACAATGCTAAACACAAACACTTTGCCTGCCTGGATTTAGCTGTCATGAGAAAGTCTGGAGATGGACATTTTTCCTGCCTTTCTCATCAGCCTTGCCCACACTGTGGCCCCTGAATGAAAATTCACAAAATGAAACCCTCTTCGGTAGAAGAGTTATACAGCAATATAGTGATTTAAGTCCGTACCTGTCAACATTCAAGTGTATTGTAAAGTTACACATAGGGCAAATGTCACTATTCGAGTAAGAAAATCAAATTCACACAATGGGGGGACACTGTTTGTCTCCCTGGGTATTTTCATTGCCTCCCCACAGGAAGCATAGGGAAGAATTTTCACAAACAAAATTTAACCCCATTCTGTTTTTTTCTGATTTGAAAAAATCAAGGTTTCATCTGTTCAAGCATGTAAGAATTTCACTTTCTTCTACCCCCACCTTCCAGTTTTATGGGAAATGGCAGAAAACATTATCCCTTGATCTAATCTATATATTCCCTTATAAAGTGGTATTGGAAGTGAAAAAAAAAAAAAATCACACAGAAAGAACAAGAAGCAGCTGTGCTGGGGTGCCTATTTAAAGAGTTGGTCTAAGTTTTCAATCACTTTTTAACCAAGCCATCTGTTTACTGCATGGAGATAAGTATAGTTACAAAGCTTCCTCTGCAAAAACGGGTGCCTGCATCTGACAATCTGGCTCTTTAAATTTTAAATACCACTTCTTTTCTGTGACTACTAACAGTAAATAGTCCTGTTTCAGCATAAAGGCCAAAAAAAGTACTGAATGGGATTGTGAAATATATCCTTTACAGAGAAGGTCAGCACCACACCTTAGTAATGGGCCGTTTCCAGAACTTCAATACTGAAATTACTTTTGCCAGTACTAAAGATATTTTAAAAATAAAAAGCTTCCCAGGTTTGAAATGATAATTTGTATTGTTTTAAATCCCAGCTGAGGAAACATGGCTCTGATTAGCTCATGGCAATCAATTAGCCACATCTATATTTAGAAAGATACCCAACTCCAGCTGTTAAAACTAGGGCTTCATTATTATTAATAATTCTGTGAACTAGACCAATTCTTCCTGGGCTCCTTTAAATATTTTTAAAAGTCTTCCCTCTCCCACTACTTTTTTTTTTTTTTTTTAATTATTATTATTAGCTTTGCTTTGAGAAATTAAAAAAGAACAGGATAATCAGATGTCTTAGTCCCTCTCTTCCTTTAATTGGCTAGTTGGAGTAGGTTTCCATGGTAAGAAAAAAGCTCCCGATTCAACAAACACAGAGAGCCCACTGAGAATGGAAGATGTTATAGGCTTTGCAAAGCACATCTGGTTTGTTGAAAATTTCCAGCTTTTTTTTTTTTTTTTTTTTTTTTTTTTTAAAGAAAAAGAAGAAAAAGAGGAAGAAGGGAGGGGAAAAGTAATATGAGGCAAACATGAGAAATAGCTCAGCATTGGTAAGGACAGACAGTTCCCTTTCAGGAGTCCAAAAGCAGCTTATTGCCAGTGGAAGAAGCAAAGCCATAGGTTGAAGAGAAGTTGGAAGGGCATGTGTTCAAACATAGTAAGGGTGTGTGAGGAGAGGTAGAGAAATGTTTCCTAAGCGTGTTATAGTCATTAAAGTAAAACATCTCTTTTTGTCAAGAGCTTTATGTTCGCTATGTCTAAAAAAAGTGTACAACAACTTCCAGACATATCAGTCCATGTGCAGGGAGGCTCTCTGGTTGTTCTTAAAGCAAAGGAATACATTTTTCCTGCAACTGATCGAAAGTTGCATTGCTGTGCTGGATGTGTACCACTTGCTGGGTTTTACTTTCACTTGCAGAAATGGAACTATAATGAAATTGAAAATGTACCCAATCATAAAATGGAAGCCTCCAAACCATAGAAAAATGTGTTTTCCCCAGTAAATTCAGTGGAGGCATGGAATGCAAAATACTGCTTTTGTGATTAGAAAGCAAGCATGATGTGAACATCATTCTGCTGGAAGTGGTTTGAACATTCTCAAACAATGCAACAACAATGAAAAAATTAGGCACATTATTCTCCACAAAATGTCCTTACAACATTAACAAGTGTTATACTGCCCATCTTTGTCTTCAAAGTGAAGTAATCACTACTGCCCCACTGGCATTTGCCAGGATAGCTAGCTCTAACTGAGACCCTGTGGCTCCCCTTGTTTGCAGCTGGGAGTCACCAAAAGTATCTCCACAGCAAGGAAATGCTTTTGAATTGCAGAATGGCATTACTGAAGAGTGACTGGATGAGTGAGGACTCTTACTCTCCACATCCTTGGCCTGTATTTTGCCTGTCCTTCAAAATCTAAGGCCTACCAACCCAAAGGCACAGGTTTCATTAATAATGCAAGAGGTCCCTTAACACTGCTATGTATCCCTGCAAGGTCTGACACCAGCAGTGGAAACAACTCAATCCAAAAGAAATAACACATTTGCTTCATAAAGCCAAGCACTTTTAATATGCCAGCCAACAAGGGTAGATTTGCCATTACATACCGTTTACTTTAGAACTTGCTCTTCTCTAAACATTTTCATATGCTTATGATCTTTGCCTATAAATTCTTCCTCATTCAACTGAGAGACAGAGAGGGTTAGTGCCAGACTCCAATCACCAGCAAAGAGCAAGCACCTCCTTAGCTGTACAAATCTGGTAAAGGAGGTGCAGACAGTGGAAGTACAACATGATCACAGCAGCACCTGAAGAGTAACACACCTGGTACTGGCTCTGTGAGAAGGATCCAAGAAGGTCTGACAAACTGCATGTTTGGGATCTCTGTGCTTGCAATCAAATACAAGCAGAAACAGAGAGTGCAAATGGAAAATACTGGGTATTCAGCATTATCAAACTACCCAGAGGTGCACTTTTAAAGGAAAGAAATGAAGTCCAAACAGCCCCAGTTGAATGAGCAGGATGGGATGAAGTCTGAAGCAGAAGCTAAAAGTTATCAGCTCTGTATCCAATCACCAAAGGGCCTGGTTTTGAGAGACTGCTTAAAATGCTGTCCCTTCAACACCACAGCATGGCAGTGTCTTGCTATCCTGGCGTGGACATTGCCATCACAGTTCTCTGTCACACACAGATAATGTTAAGGAAGGCTAACAAAATGTGGGCAAGTACGATGAACCTTCTTTTAATCCTAAAATGTGTTCTAAATTGCTATACACCAGATTAGGAAAAGATGAAAACTTCAGCCTAAAACATGTTCAGTGTCTATTATAGTTTTCGCTATATGCCCAGCATCTGAAATTGCTGCTTCCATTTTAATGCATGTTTTCAAGAGGTATTCATACCTTGTCTCTAGCTTCGTTGAGAAGGTCTTCTAACTCTGAGAAGCTGAAACTGGCCACAGTGATGAAATCACTCATGACGGGAACAAACCTGTCCCCTGATTCCCGTATGCGTCTCTTCTGATAATCCAGTTCCTGAAAGAGAAGAAGTAGGAGATATAGTTCTTTGGTAAGCACTGTCTGGACAGCAAAAAAGATGCTAAAATTGGTTCTCCTACAGAAGAACGTGCATAAAAATATCAGGTACAACATTTGCCAGCCCGCTGCTAAATAGTAGGCATTTGCTTGGATGTCACAAAAGTCATGGAGTTATAAACTGTGGCTATTGTGATAAGATTTATAGGACAAAACAAAACATAATCCCATAAGAAATTAAGCTCTATTTGTCTGCTACTCAAAAATAAAATAATTTTTTAAAAAATCTTTCTTTGTGGCTCAAGTTTTTTTAGTGTTAAACCAAGATTATCCATGTCACCACTTCTTGTATTCTATTCACCATGCCTGAGGCACTGAAAAAGCTACAGAACTTCTCAAAATGACTAAACTATAGTAAGACTGGCACTCTCCCATGCCTGTGCTCAGCTTGTGTGCAGTTGACAGGCTCATGGGGACAATGAAATCGTAATCTGGTACTCAACTTTATTCTCAGCTGAAAAATCAGTGGGAATGATAAAGTCATGCTTTCTCTGTAGGGAAAAACAGCATGAAACAGCAGGTCAAGTTATGATCTGACCTTCTGTTCCATTTGTAAAAAATATTTTCCTGCTGGCTGCAACTTCAGCTACATGTATGTTTGGTGGTCGCTGTCACTGGTCCTCAAAATAGTGTTTCACAGAGCCAAATGAGTGGGTTTATAAGAATCTATTCAGAGAAACACCTTGGGATTTGCTCTACAGCACTGATGAATGCAAAGAATGACTTTGGCTATCAACAATGTAAAATCAGATGTGACATCTATTCTCTTCTGATGTGAATTGGAAAAAGAATGTAACCACTACAAAGAAAGACCACAAGGTAGAAAAGTGACAGGAAAAACAATGAGTAGGTGGCTGGAGAACAGTCCATGTTAAAGAAGTGCTACCTTCCCTGATTTATATTACATCCTCTTCTCCACTGGTTTTCCTAATACACCATCAGAGATTGTCCCAGGAGTACTATTCAGTTACATCACTTCGCAGTGCATTGCCTCTATGCTACAATTGCTCTGAATTGGACCTTAGAAATAAAGGAAATGTCACTTCACATGCTTTCTAGAATTACTCATATTTTTTTCTCATTCTAATTTTTAAGTTAATTTTAGCTAAAGTTGCTCTACTTGTCCCTCACCCTTCTCTAGCCCCCTCTGCTCCTTGAGCAGGTAAGTGTAATAGTTTTGTTATCTTACTCACGCTGTTGAAAACTATGGCACTTGGGACTGTTACTGGAGAGCAATGTGTTTCAAAGTAAAATTAAGATTAGATTGTCTATTCTTCAATTTCAAATCCAGTCCTTCCCTGCAGAGTAATTCTTCCAAATTAAGAAAACCCACAAAAGTAACCAGCATGATTATGTAATCAGCCCAAGAGCAATGCCAGAGAATAAGAAACTCCTCTGTATCTTCTAGAAATGGCCTCTACTAGTCATAACAGCACAGCAAGTTAGCACTGCTCTTGGTGGTCCGGGCTGCTGGATCTCCGTAGGCATGAAATTATTCAGTCATGGCAGGGGCTTCTCAAGTGGAGGTCATGATCTCCTTGTTGTGCGAGAGAAGGGCTCCGCTGACAGAATTCATTTCTGATTTGGAGAAGACCAAGAATTACTCAGCTGTTCTGGGAGCATCCTACACAAAGGCAATAGCTGTCTTGACAAAGGAATGTATCTTATTTTTACAAAAAAGCTGCAAGTCCATGAAAATGAAGGGTTAATAGTACCTTTAAGAACATCTGACTGTGAAACTATTTTTAGCTTTCTATTCTTAAGGGGCCTTGAAGAAACTTCTCAGTCACTGGAGCCAAGGCTGTGGTGAGAACACACTGGACTGGAATCAAGAATCGCACCTTCCCCTTCTCCCCCTTCCACCTGACAGCGATCTCTTATTGCTGCTATAGTGCCGCTTTTTACATGCCAGAAAACCGCGAATTGAGCAAGCAGACTGGGAGGTGCTGGCAGCCCCAGATGATAAATACCATGGCAAAAAGAGTGAGGGGGGAAGACAGTGATTGAATGGGAAGAGAGATTGCCCACTGAACCCATGTATAGGAAAGAGAAGAAAAATTGGCTGCAAAGGGAAAAGGACAAATAACCCAATCACAGACAGTACAACAGAAGTAGGTACTCACATTTCAACAGGGGGGAATTGCCTGCCCCAGCCAAAACTGGGCCTCTCTTCAAGTCATGAACTTTATGTCAGCCTTCACTTTACAAGTACTTTTAATTCCCAAACATGGCTTCCTGCGAATGCAGCAGTATCTCTTCCCATTGCTGCCTTCCTCTTACCCCAACAGCCCAGAAATAAGGGTTGGAAGACTTGCCTTTTCCCAGGAGGATCACTGACTAATTAGATGATGAACTGCTGGAGACAGCCAGAGAACCTGGTAGGCTGCTGGTAGGCCCCACAGTCCTTTCTCTATCCCCAGGATCCAAACCAAACTCAGGCCAGGTGAAGGGAAAATGAAGTCATCACTGCCTGTCTCAAAGCAGGTATGGGGGACTGGAGAGTCCTGGTTTAGTTTCTTCTAGATAGGTAATCATTTCACAGAAACCACCCAATGTGATTCCCCAAAAGCGGTCCCTTTGCCAGCAGTCCCATGGCAGGAGCTGCAGACAAACAGCAGAGGACATCTGCCAGAAGACAGAATTTTCCTCTAGGATGGTGCTAAGGCCCCGTGCCTGGAACATGTGGAAGAAAGTCACACATTAAAGCTGCTGCTGTTACCAGTATTGCCCCCATTGAGACACTGGAGACACTCAGAGTCAAACATCTGGAATGCTCCACTAGCATTACACTGTCTTGATTTTAAAAAGTCAAGTAAAACATAGCTTCCTGAAGACAGAAGGACACTGAAAAGTGTGGCTAAAGAAACCCTGGTTGAAAAGGCAAGAAACAGCTAACCACTGGAAGGACCTTCTTGGCTTCCAAAGACCTCTGTCTTGCCTCTCTTCAGCACTACCTGTGCCTCAGTATATCCAACAGGCAAGAGGTGCCAGCACCAAACTGAACATATGACTTTGTTCCTTGTAACAGATTTCTGTTCTTAGGGGCAGAGCATATTTATTTGTGCAGATAATGGGAGATGTTAAGAGACTGAGAGAAAAGAGTAATGCTGGCATTTAATCTTTATTTCCTCAAGCATTTTGTGAACACTATTTTGCTATGTACCATGTCAGCCTTTGTGAGAGGTAGGTATTTTTAACTGCCATATAGACCTTCACAGAAATGAAGCAAACATGAGGCTGTTCAAAGCCATGCATATAGGTCAATGGCATAACCAAGAAGCAAATATGAGAGTTCCTAGATCTTGCACCAAACATGGTGTCCCACACTATGCTCTCCTACTTCAGGAAGGCAAGAGCCATTCCCCAGGAAGAAAATCACCATTCTCACTAAAGAAGGCTTCAGTATAGGGGAATCACAGATGACACATTAATTTGTAACTCAAGGGAGCATTCAGACCCATACCCTCAGCTTTTTAACTCCTACAGTTCAATATACACAGCTGCATCAATGCACCATTTGTACTGCTGTCTACTGAGATGGGAGTCTCTGCACTACGTACAGATTAAAAACAGGCAACCTAAGTCCAGCTTAAAGGGTTTTCATTAATAGCTGGAACATTTCAGCTTTGCTTGACAGCTCAACTCCCTCATCCTTAACTAGTCTGTCTTTTCCTTTGTTTTCCCAAGGAGTGCTTACGATACTTTAGGGTTGCATATAACAGTGCACTACCTGTTTACTAGTACTCCAAGAGGCACGTGAAACATTTTCTCAGCAGTCATCCATCCCCCAGTAAGAAAGAGAAAGAATTTTATTTTTCCTTCCAGTGCATGCCGTTTGTCAAACTGTCCTTTTACTCTCCAGACCGAGATCAAACAAGCTTTTCATTGGGCCTAAGTCTGCTAAGATCATCAGCAGGAGCTCCACATGAGAAGCTTTTATTTGTTTTTTCTTGGTTAATGCATTCTGGAAAGGAATGGAAAGGAACTGAAAAAGAAAGCGCACCTTCTCTTATCATAAAATATATAGTGCCCCTGATTCTGAGTGAGATGTTTTAAGTATGGAGCTTTGGAAACCTTCAGATACTTACAGCTTCAACAGCTTTCAATCCGGTCTTTATGTTGTTGACTTCCTTCTCCAGCTCTACCAGGCTGCACAGGAGACAGACACAGAGCAGATAAAACAAAAAGAGCAGTGTTACACAGGAATACAGGAACTGTGTAGCAGAACAGACCATTGGCCCATCAAGTCTGGTATCCGGTCTCTGGCACCAGCCACAGCAGATGATTAGAAATAAGGGGAAAGGGGTCTGTTCGTGCTCTGTGTTGCTTTTTGTATGAAATGTAAGATGCAGCAGATCCTGCTTGCCCGTGGACACATTAAAGATAGTGATTTTCCTGGGAAGAAGCAGGGGGTTGCCCTCAGAACATCTGCCCTGTGAGCTGAGCCTGACCCTCCAGCAAGGAGTGGCCAGCCTGCAAAAAACTGCCTGACACATTACAGGGTCCCCAGATTTAGCATACACATTACTGTGGTCTCAGATTGTCTCTGCATACAATTCATGAACCAGTCAACTATTAAGTTCCATTATAAGTATATTGACTTGTGATTTTCGTCTTCCTTATGGTCCAAAAATAGCTGATTTTTTCCATCTGTATCTCTACCATATTGTAGTCCTTGCAAACTTGCACTGTAACTGAGCATATAAATTTACTGTTAATAAATACTTCCCCAGACACAACTGGCATACTGATTTTCTGCCCATCATATACAAACAAGAAACTTTCTCTAGGACTTTTATGAAAAAAGACATTTAATTTTCAGGTAACCAGTTGGCAGTTATTTGTGAGTCAGCAGGCATCTCCTCTAAGTATTTGCTAAGGAGTAGATTACACCTCTGAAACACCACTATAGCCTTAATAAATGTCTTTAGGGGTGAGCCTACTTTTTTTTTTTTTTTTTTTCTTTAACTCCTCTTTTAGTAGCTGGTGTAGTTCCCTGTACAAAGAACCATAGCTGGGCAAATAATATGCAAAGGTTATTTTTGAACAGTGCCAACAGTGCTTTGTAAAGAAAAAAAATGCTAGCATTTTAGGGGATGGCTTGTATATTCATTTTCAACAAACATCTACAGAAATTGAAAAAATCATCCTTGAAATTTGTGCAGACAATACAATTCTTTTGAAATTTCTGTGCAAAACTGATTTGTGCAAAATTTTGAAGGATCTTCTTGAAAATGACTTAATTTAGCCTCTGTGCCTAACTGACTCTAGTTTAGGATTATCCAGAAAATCATCCAGATAATTAAACAAATTCTCCAGAAAAAAATGGCACATGACATAGATGACCTGCCACAAAGTATGGTGAGTGAATTACAAACAACAACCAGCCTAGTTACAATATCTGATTCAGAAACAGAGCAGATATAAACATATCTGAATAAAGTAGTCATTTTATTTACACAAATGGTTTTGGACAAAAATTCTCTGGTCATCTACATCTGAATAACATCAAAGATGTCAGCAAAGGCATTTCAGGTACCCCAGCTGGAGGGATGGCCATGCGTTTGTTAGACAGCAAAGAAAGAAAGAAAACAAATAATCATTAAGTTAACAGAAATCACTGGGAACTCCAGCTCTGGGAATAAGCAAGAGGATTAGACTTACTTGACTTTTGCTGCTTCTGGAAGATGCTGCAACTCAGATTGAATATCTAGGATATCTGGATAATTCTTCTCAAAGATCATAATCAAGTAGTGCAACAGTGTAATGTTCCTTTTAAAAAAAAAGGAAGAAATGAGAAGGAAAATGGTAATGAGTAGGACAAGGAAAGTGCGAGGATTGTGGCGAAACAGTGAAAAATATTTAGGTAGGAAATGTGCTTGACTGAGCAAAACAAGCAATAGAGCAGCAGTTAGCAGTTTTGTTATTGAAATAAAAGTAACACAGACAAAAATGAATTAGCCCTTTATGAACCATTCTTACTAAAGCCCCAAGCGATATATTCCACTTCAATTTATTCCAGAAACAACAGCATGCTTCCAGCCATCTGTGTAGATGGTATAATGGAAAAGAAAATTGCATAACACGCTATACTCTTCGTCCCGTATATTCCAGAGAATAAACAAGCAAAAAAACTAAAGTGATATCAACTATCAAGGCAGAAGTGAATTTGTTCTCAGAGGCAATGTGGAAAAAAATGAGTTCATTGAAAAGAAGAAAAGATTCTTGAAGACTGAAGAAGGTGCAAAAAAGATTCCTACAGTAAAATAGCTAAACTTAAGTATAGCTATATTAATATATATTTATATATATATTATATACATATATAATACAATATAATATAATATATATATGTGTAATATATATAAAATACATTATTTATTATATATAATAATATAGCTATATTAAATATACTTAAATATAGGATGGTTCCCTACTACAAAAGCAATGGCAGCTCAAGTAGGAGTGGAAAAAAATAAGATTGAGGAAGATGCAGGACCAGGTTTAAGATTTGTAAAGTAAATGGTGAATTTTGTATGTAGAGAGAGCAGCCAGCCCTAACAGCTTCTTGAAGTGGGTGTTGTGTGGTTAACAGACAGGCAAGAAAGCATATGGTCACTGTTTCACACAGACTAGAGCCTGGGAACTGGAGAGAGCACAGAATCTGCAGAGGACATTTAATATACGGAAAATCAAGTCAAGTTACATTAAGGCTAAAAAAATGTTCAACGCTAGCTACACAAGTGTTAGCCTTGGAATATGGAAAGGACATCATGGTAGTCAAAACAGAGTCCTGTTATTTCAAACTCTATTAGGTAGGGAAGAATTTCCTATGGCTTCTTACAGCCATTATTTATTCTGTCACAACCTAAAGTCATTTCACCACAACTGTGGTCTCAGCAGGTCTCACAAGTCAAGAAAGGTGCAAGCTGGTATGAACCAGTGTAGGAAATCTCCAAGGGATTAGCACTGCTGAAGCCAAAGGTGATATTCTTTTCCCAGTCACAGATGGACTAATTCCCAGAACACTATGGGGATGTGGAGCAAAACATGGGGTAACAATATAAAGACCTGCAGCCCACATCCATAAACAATAAGCTCCAGCATATCCCCTTCTACTCCCCCCCAAAAACAGCTATTTTCCTTAACTGATCTAGATCTAACCAAACTCAGTCTCACTGAGCTATGCCTTGTGGTTCTATTGCTGGTGTAGGTAGAGAGCCAGTTTATGATAGTTCTGCATCAGAAACACATGCCATATTCCCACGTTCCACAGAATGTGTAAGACTGTGGTCAGAGATTTTTATGTTTTCTTTTTTTGCAAAACCATGACCATAAACCTTTGGTATAAAGGGCAAATTCCATAGAAATCCTCCTTCCCCCAAAACTTACTTCAGTTATTTGTGTAATACTATATTTTGTCATCTTTGCACAGTGTTACAGAAACCCAATCCAACAACAGATGTGCACTGCCCAAAGAAATGGCAAAATTTGAGCGGTCTGTTAATATCTGGTCTTAAAAGCTTCAGAATATTTTAGAATTAAAAGCACTACTTAAATGCTAAATTATTTTAAATGGTCTACAGAGTTTAAAAAACAACCAAAAAACCCCCTCACTTTCATTGCTGTGACAGAAGACGCAGCAGCACAGTAACTCATTTAGAGCCTTCTAGCCTACCTGTCTATGCTGGATTTGGTGTCTGCAATTTTGTTCAAGCTGGAGACTTTGAAGCCATATGCACTTCCCCTTTGGCCCTTGTTCATATAATTGCCAAAGGCCAGAACCACCTCCAGGAGTTGCCTCAAACGTTTGCTGCGGATGAGTTCTTTGGATGCCAGAAGAATGGCTTGAAAAGAGGGGAAAAAATGAACAAGTTATTGCACAGTGGCTGTTTTTAACATATGTTAACCCATAATTTGAATTGCCCTAAATGCCGATCTGACTAGTGCACAGTAAATGCTACAATGTAGTCTGCCCATGTACTGTCCTTCCCTCATCCACATGCCCAGAACCAGGACAACTAGAAGGAAGATGCACCCCATCTAACCCATACCTCTGAACCCAGGAGTGGGGCTGTTCTCCTATACCTCCCACTCTAAAAACATAGGTAGAAAGAACAGGGGGAAGGCTTGATCTCATCTGAAAATGCAGAGTGGAAGACACTCTCCTCCTCTCTTTGATAACCGGAGATGTTGCACAGGAGCCATGCACCCCCTCCTTGTAAGCAACACATTTCCAGAATACCACCATCCCGAGGTACCTATCCTAACTGCCCCAAGGACAGGGATGGTGCAAAGACTAGGGGGTGAGAAGGGGAGGCTGACCTGCATGGAAAGGCCATAGAAACTTTTGGCAGCTCAGTAATACTTGGTAGTATTGACATATCTGTCAGGTCATATAAACAGCATAACAAGCACAATGCTGATTTTATTGAGTCAATGGGTGTAAGAAGCACGTCAGACAGAATTTGTTTCCCAGCGCATGACATGTCTTGGACTCACTGGATTTACAACCATAGCATGCAATGTAACAGCACTTCCTTTGAAGACAAGACTCTCTTGACCTTTCCTGCCCCTTTATCCAGCTCCTAACAGAGGCTTTAACTATACCTTCTACTTTTGGCTTTGCTTCTGCCAGCCTCTCTGGAAACTTCTTCTTAAAGAATAATGCTTGGAGCCGCTGCTGGTAGTGGTCAATCCTGTACAAAAAGTAGAGCAAAGTCAGAACTGAACTTGAACCATATTTTGAAGACCAGGGCCAGTACATTGCCTACATAAACTAATTGTTGGATTTGAGTCCCACAAAGTCTGTGCATGGGATTATGGACGTAGTTCAAAAATCTAACTCTACTTAATCAACACAGTTTGGAAAATGGAGGACCTGAAGGCATGAGGTCCAGATGAAAGCAAGCTGGAAGAATTCCCATTACTCTTAAAATATGAGGGTGATGAGATTCCTTTTTGTGTGAACAAAGGAAGCAGAGGAGACAGATTTCTGCTTGTCATTAGGGGGCTGTCCTTAAATGACAGCATGAAGAGAGTTTATTATCAATAAAAAGTTTGTGTAAAGAATGCAAACATTTGTAATGTTTGTGGGCTTCGGGGAAACGCAGGGTATGATGCTGGCTCACAGACTCTTGTATATTCCCCCTCAGTGCTAGACAATCCATTTTCAATAACAATTACAAGTGCTTCTAGGAAGCACTCGGTGCATATTCACATAATGCATCAAACAGACCTGCTCATTTCAAAGAGGAAACGATCTGCCCGGGCCATGCGCTCGATTTCATGTTTATGCTCCTCCAACAGGTCGGTATCACTCTTCTCAGGAACAAACTTCAGTAGCTGGAGTGGCAGAGACAAACCAAACACCAAAATGAGAGATTTCTCTTCCACCATGGGGAAGCATTGCTTTGATTCAGCCATACGACTGTAACTTCAAGAAAGTGTAGCTGTGGCTACAAACCTGACCTTTGTTAAATCTCTGCTCGCTGTTCTGTCTTTATCCTTCCCTGACCCTATTAGATTCACTTTCGTTTCCAAGGGGGGTTCCCATTTCCAAATCCTAAAGGCCAAATGCTACTGTAGCTTACCAAGGGAAAGTACAGAAAGAACTTTGATTCCCACAGACTTACTTCAAGTTTAGCTTGGTGCAAACAGGAGCAGGATGTGTCCCAATCAGTGTGAACTACCCATCCTGCACACACAAAGACTCATCTATCTCTCTCAGGCCTGCCCTACTCTGTGGAAACAATAAACAATAACCAAGCCACTAGATGTGTATCTGACACTAGCTGCTATTCATGTGCTGACCTTAAAAGCTCATACTTTGACAGATTTTTGACATATCTGGTGGTAGCTGTGCTTTAGTCTTGTTATAAATATTGGCATGCACACAACCTCAGCACACACCCACATGGAGAAAACTGCTTGCAAGGCACACCAAGCACTTTGCTTTACACCACTTCTTTAATACCTTATCCCACCCTTCAAAAATGTAATATTCAAAGGTGTGGAGCATCAGAAGCTTACAGAGACTTTAAGAGCAGCTGCAAGCATTCAGTTAAGATGACAAGCAGGCTATAAATTTCTGAAATGGAAAAGCTTTTGTGTATGATTAAATACTGTGACTGCACACAAAGAAGGAATCACATTTGTCATGGAGCTGAGAACTTTGCACACTCCTAAAGAATTTTATCATATGCATCTTTGGTCAAAGTATCATCTTTCACTCTTTCACCCTCTATAAATGGGCGAAAAAATGGGGACAATGGTGGTTTAATTGTTTTAATTGGTGTTTTTTTTTTGTTTGTTTTGTTTTGTGGTTTTTTTTTTTGTCTTGGTTTCCCTACAGGCTATGCAGTGAACAAAGTGCAGAGGACAGAAGTCTCTCACTCCCTTTCTAACCATTCTAGCAAGAATGCAGGTTCTCAGAGGTTAGAGTCCATTGACATACATGGCCTGATTCATGACATTTCCCAATGGAAAAGCTGGGGGAGTGGGGTGAGGGGTAGAGGGTAGGGAAGAGATTAAGAAAAGAAAAAGATCAACAGTATAAAGAGTTACAGGAAAGTCACAGGTAAGAAGAGAGGGCATGAAAGGAAATCCCACACCAATAGTAATCATGTGTATTTTGCATCAGGAAAAGTATACTGTTATGAAATCCAAAAGCCCGAGGGATCAAATTCAAACTGAAATACACAGGGAAGGAAACACGAGGGAAGTATGTTTGATGACACTGGGAAAAATAACATGTCTCATGCTCCAGCATGCAGTGTAAATCTGCAGACATACCAGCAGAACCAGTACATATATCCACACACTTCAGCTGAAAAAAGGCAGTGAGAAAATTATCCAGAATAAGATATAGCTGACTGTAATCGTTCTCACCTGCTCAAGCATATCTTTTGCTAGGTCTTCTTGTTCATCCATCTTCAAGATTGCTTGTCTGATTTCTTCATTAGACAGCTTCAGCCTTTCAACAGTATCAATATTGTACCATTAGTGCAAAGTTTAAGTGACTCTGACAATTCAGAAAAAAAGAGGTCTGAAAAGCTGCTCTAAAAAAGCACAAAAGAACCAGAGGAAGGTCCAATATGAAGCTATGTTGTAAAGACTGAGATTTTCCAGATCATGTTTTCAGCTTTCTTTTTTTAAATCCCCTTCAGCTAATCAAACATCGAAGATTATACGTTGATTAAGAAGAATCAGGTCCTCACAGATTAAAAGTGCTTCCAACTTCCCTTGTATCAAAATACCTCCCTCATCAAGTTTTTACTGTACTAAAACCCCTCAAATCCACATGGCTAGTAAGTGATTGTTAGTCTACATTAGAGTTCACCTTGTTAGATTGTTAGTCTACAGTAGAGTTCACCTCTACTTGTAAATATTAAAGAGTCTCCCAGGGTAACAAGTAATGACACTGATCTTTCCCTAACAGATCTGAGAAAAGGGTTTCTGGTTGTGCTTGGTAAATTCATTCTGTCAGCAGTCACAGATGAAAAAGGAACTGACAGCACAGAAAAGTCTGTACTTCATATCCAATATGAAACAAGCCTTAAAACCAAGATCTTATCCAAAGTATTAAAAATATATTATCCTTCCCATCTATTTCTGTCTATCTGTGTGCAATGAGTAGGGGTAATCAGTAAAAAGAAAACAGAGAATGAATTAAAAAATCCTCAAGGTCTCCACTTGAAATCCAGGGCATACCAGAACCAGTCAAAATTTGTGATAATAGAGAGGATGTTTGATAGTTTGCCTGAAGTGAACTTAGTAGTTCTCAGTGTGGGAGACAGCAAATAAATGTGCAAGCAAAAAAATCTGTCCTACCATCCCGAAACCCACAACACCCTCATCACTGACTAGCAGAGTAGGGCAGAACTGAATGAACTATAAAGAAAAGACTATCCACAAGAAAATCTCAATCTGGGGACCGAAACAGGAAAGTGTGAAAAGAAATATTTGAGGAGTGAAGTCTGCAGTCTCCATGGGGCTTCTACAATCAATATAATTAATTAACAGCAGAAAGAGAAAATACAAATATAAATGAGAGGCAGGCTGATGCATGAGCCAGAATGTTTTTGTCTTCTGTGTTAACAAATTCCATGTTGAAATTTCACATTGCTAATGCCATTTGGATGGAATCACATTTTTGGAACTATGTAAAAGCAAAAAAAAAAAAAAAAAACTTTATTTGTACAGACAGGAAATATTACTAAATCTGAGAAACTTAGAACATTTTAATATTGCCCAATATAACCAACAGCTGGAAACTAAAATATGAATCAGCAGACATTTAAAAGCTTTTAAATATTACACCTCTTAATTAATTACTTGCACTCTGTTCCTAACTAGTCATTTTGTCTGTTTTTGACAAGGAGGGCAAACTGATACCTTCTAAGTAAGATAAAGGCTACTGAATTTCCAGAAAACCTACGAAATCAGGCCATACTTGGATGAGATAGAAGGATCAGAAGTTTTACAGTGAAAGGCTGGAAACTTTTAGCTTTGAGTCATCAGTTTGATTCCGATCAAAACAACAAACCTCAGTACAAGGGCTTTTGCAAAAGTCCTACTGTCTCAATCAGAACTCCGAAGGGTTTCTTTTTGCTTTAATAATCATGAATTGTAAAGTCCATGGTTGTGTGACCCAGAGCTGATCAAACCTTATTACCACATGACGATTCAGAAGCATGTTGTTGGGTGCAGGCCTGGCTCCTAGCAGTCACGCATACACATGTCCAGACAATTTGGTGCCTACAGTTTGGAAAGTGTTACAGTGCACCTTTATTTTCCAGGATCTGGCCTTCACACAGCGGACATGTATCTTGTGACACAGGCACATAGCCTGTCAGAGGAGACACAACAGGCCAACTCATGAACGCCAGCATGTTGTGGTTTTTTTTTGTTGTTTTTGGTTTTGCTACTTTCACTAAAGTTTAAAAAAAAAGGGGGGGGGGAAAGGGTGAGTTTCATGGTTTTTTTTACGCAAATAACTCAAGCAATTATTACACTGATCACCCCTTACATCGAGCAAGTTCCTCTGTGTGTTTGGGGGTGCAGTAAACAAGACCAGCTAGAAAGGTTTGAGGCACATTAATACCACAGAAGGTGTAGCTCACATTACTGCTGATCTCGCTATTCTGTCCAGGAGCCTGAGGACTTCAGACTCCAAGCTTCTCTGTCTGCCGCCATTCATCACCACTAAATACACTTTAAAACATCATCTGTTCAAAAATTATTGAGAGCCCCAAGGACAGACAGTTATACAAACACTTTGATTTCTTGAATGATGCTGTGCCCTGCCATCTGGCTTGGATGGTTTAGCCCACAGTAGAGAGAATCAGAAAGCTTGCCAGCCCCCTGCTGAAAACAGTTTAACTTAGTCACTTACAGGCCTGTAATGGGGTCACAGTGCCTGCAGGTGTGCATCCTCAATTATTACCAATCCAATTACAAGTACAGAAGAATTTATGGCAAAGCAAGATTACTTTTCTGAAGCGGGCTTGTTCCTTGTTGGAAGCAGGATGCGTTTCAAGAGCTGCAAGCATCAATAGCACAAAACAGGGGTCTTCCCAGTAAAAACTGGCTGGAATACTGACCAAAGAGTTGTTACTCAAGTGATTCTTCATCTATTTTCAAAATCCATGCCCAGCCATGCAGTAGATCTTAAAGATGGCCAGTGGTAATGTGAAACACATGTGCTGCTTTAAACAGAAACAGGTGAACTGATTAAAGAGGAACCTAAAGCAGATGCATAAAATCTTTCCATTTAGAACTGAATAGAGGCATCCCTCAGAGCCTAAAACTCACGTGGGACAGACATCAAGTTAAAGTGGAACTATAGCCCAGAAATTTACACTATAGAAATTACATTTCAGTAATTCCAGGATCTATTGGAAAGCCTGCAATGACTTTCTTACAAGGTTTGCAGATCCAGGCTCTCTTCCTCCAGCTGCTGGAGATGACTCAATTCAGAACAATGTACAATCCAAGCTGTATTCTCTCTGCCTCACACTTCTTAACCAAATCAGGGATCTAACTCAGGAAGCAAACGTGACCAGAATAAAATACTGTGGCCCTTTCCTCAGTTGCAACACATTCATTCATTGACAGTGGTTTTGTTTAACACTGACCTGATGCTGGTCAGATGAGCAACAAAAAGGATCTTTACAGAGAATGCTCCCTCCTTCTCCCCTTACCCATACATCTGGTGGCAGCGTATGGAAGTCCAACTGCTTGAGTCATCTTCAAGCAATGTTAAAACTCAACAAGTACCAAATAACTTCTGATATGGTACTTAGCCTGCCTCCCTCTATCCCCTCCGGCTTCATAAATAATCTCTATTGACTCTGCAGAGTAATTCATCACTAATCTCCCCAGGACACCTCGGCTGATTTAACACCAGCTTCACTTGCAGACATCAAGTGGTTTATTGTTTCATCCTCTCGGAGAAAGCCGGCAGCCTGACTCTGAACATGCCTGGGAGACATGTTGCAGTTTTACATCAACTTCCCTTACAGACATCCAGCACTCGCTCATTTTTCCTTCTTAAATATACCCATTGATTTAAGTCACAGTAACCTCCCCCCTTCATTCCTCCCTCCCATGGGTCAAAACAGAATATTTGTCGCTCATTAACCATCTAGCCCACAGAAGAAAATGTGAGTCACTTCATGGGTTTGTTCCTTGGATCTTGCTTAGCTTTTGAGAAAGAAGTGTGGCTGCCTGCTACCAGAGAGCCCTGAATCTTGTTGCAGCTACATTAATATCCCATACCACATGGATTGCATTCCCACTCTTCCTTTTTCTTTGGAGAAAGGGACTGGTTGTCATTTACTGAGACCATTTCCTCTTCTAACTGAACTGAACCACAGTGCTTCCAAAGATGCTAGCAGTAGTAGTTGTGACGCTGCTGCTTGTACAGAGGGCAGCAGTGAAATAGCCCTTGCCCCTTCCTCATGCATGAGCATGATCCCACACACATGCACATACTTAGCTGTATCCTAAAGCCAGTTTGTACGGCTCATCCAAATCTTAGCTTTTGCTGACTGCAGACTTCTCCATCTCCACAACTCATTTCGCACAGTCTCCTAGTTAATTCGCTCCCAAACTTTGGGACACGAAGCTTCTCTAACTCCTGAGCTCTCCTAAGGTCCTGTATGACTGCCAAGCTGCATGCTGATGTTAAATAGCTACCTTCTGGGAATACTGTCTCTACTTTCAGAAGAAGCATTCAGGAATGTCAGGCTGTCAGGCTAGTCTAACTGCAAATTCACCCAGAAGATACTGAAGCCTTTTTTTTTTTTTTTCTTTTTTTTTTTTCTTTAGCACTTCATTGTGAAAGTATTTTGCTAAGTGCATAAAGAAACAGGCCTTTCTTTTACTCCTTCAGAGAAAGCTCATGAGTGGCAAAGATACTTTCCTTCCAAACACTCTCAGTTTCCTGCTGTGAAGGATCTGAGATGGCCATCTTTCCAAGCCAAGCAGAGCAAAGCAGGGACAAACTTGACAATCTCCAAATTACAGTGGTGTATTGATGAGACAGTGGTTCATCCTTTGTGACAGCCCTATGTACTGGTTCCTGGTCATGGTCTAAGACAGGACAGCATTGGCTGACGTGTTCAGTTTAACCCTGGGGTTTATCATACTCTGGATAGCAGTTAAAGTCATTTATTGTGGACATTTACTTAAAAACAAAAAAATCCTCCAGGAAACCAAGAAGTGGTGTTTATTGCCTAGTGTTTTTCAAGGCAGCACATCAAGGAACTGAACTGCTAAGTTCAATGACCTGTTTCTGCATCAGGATATGATCTGTACCCTAAACTACCATCATGCTTGGGATCTGCCTTGATATAAGGGTGAACAATGTATGGCCACATGGCAGAAAGGCACGCAGGGGTTGGGGGCACAGCAGAAGGAGCACATGGAGATTGGCATTGACTGAATAGCATGTACTGTTAACGTCTGAGCTGAAAGGGTTTAGAACTTGTGAGAAGGCAGAGCTCTGTGAGAAAAATACTCAGTCTCTTTAGTGTTCTGGTTGGAAATGATGCACTGGTCCCTTCTCCCTTACTGCTAGATGTTTGAATCAACAATCACGAAAGCCACAAACATTTAGTAAAGCTGCCTTCTAAGCCTGGTTCACAGTATCTAATGACTATGATATTCACATTTAAAACTATTTTTATGTAGTTAGATTGCGTAGCCTTCTCCTGCTACTATATTTATGACATTTTCCTAGCATTCCTACTGTTTCCAGCCTCTTGAGGAGGTTTCTGCTAACTAGCTGGGCCACAGGAATAACAAACACGTCTCAGAACAGCTTTGACATAATGATTTTGCTGGAATTCAAGCAAAATAACTTGTGCAAAAATGTTCCATAAATATACATTCAACCTCCATGTTCAACGTGAGCAATGTGTCTCACAGAACCAGAGCATTTCTCTTAGACGCATGCTATAGGCGTGTTCTGCAGAGAACATTTAAAGATGTGCTACAACAATAACACTAGAGCAGTGAAAATACTCTATGTTGCTTAAGTAATAGAGGGAGAGAAGCCATACTGGTGAGAGAGGTCAGAGAAATTTCCAGCTGTGAGGTGAAAGCAGGGAAGCACAGGGATCTGGGATGGCTCTTCCAGACCACACAAGTCTGACAGTAAATCTCCAGCCTGGTGGAAACTGAAGACATCAGGAAACTCATGAGGGATAGCAGATTTCCAGTGTGACAGAAATAACCGTATGTTGGAAACACCATTAAGAAAGCCAAACTCAAAGACGGTGGGTGCCTGGACTCACCACAGACAGATGGTTCCATGTCTTGGCTGAATTATAGCCTACTGGAAATAATGTGAGATCAACTGATCTTGTGCCTGTTCAAACCCTTACAGTTGGCCTATGGGACAAAGCTTGGTTCTGGGTCCATCAGACCCCACTGAACATGGACAAGTACATCCTTCCATTGAAGGAAAACTGAATGTTGTTATCAAATAGCTGAAATAAAGCTTTCTATAAAATAGAGATGAGAACAAGGAGGAGATCTTACAAATTCCAGTGTTAAGTGTCAGCAAAAATTAGCTAACAATTCAATTTTCATCTCATTTCAGCCTACCATGCTCCAGTCTCTCTGTGAAAGAAAAGCAAGAGACGTATATTTCTCACTCTAGCTAAGTTTTGGCTTGTTGGACCATATGAAATATGAGCTCTGCCTGACCCCTTCTAACACAGTGTTAGTAAAACAAAAACATTTGAGTAGTGGAGGGAAAGAAAACCCAACCCATGCAGCTATTTTACTTTAAAGGACACGACAGTTTAGTGTAAACAAAGGGGGAATAAACTACAGGGATAAATGCACCGTTAGAGTAAATTGGAAACAGCTGTTGGCAGATGCTATGGCAACCTGAATGCTGGAGCTCCAGCTCAGGGTTGCACAAACTCTCTTTGTTTGTCACCATTTTTAAATCTCTTCTCACTGTGTGTGTGCACACCCACAAGTGCATGTGTAAGGTGCGCTGCAGGAGAAGCAAGGACATGGCAGCAGCCAGGGATGGTTTGGCTGGGAGTGTCTTTCAGGGTTTAACCTAATGGAGGAGGAAGAAGTGGAATAATGAAAAAAAAATAATAAATAAGCTGCAAGGGGTCGAAGGAGTCATATAATCCTGTCAATTATTGTCTACGGCCAATCCTCCCAATTGCTATCTTTAACAATAGATCCACATAAGCAGAAACAGTAGTTAGAGGCATGAATACAGACAGAGGTGCAATTTTAGTTTCCAGTAATTTTTGCTCTTCTAGTTGCTTTGAAAGGGAGGTTTGGGAAGAAGTAGCAATCCTGTGCCAAGCTGTAAGATCTTTCAGATATCCTGGGTGTAACACTACCCATTACAAACATTAAATGATCTAAGCCAGTGATAGCCCTGCTGATGGGCCATTCCCATAGCATAGCACAGCAAAGCTAACAGGGTATGATGCAAACTGGCAGGATCCTTAGGGGCAGTGAGATCAGCCTCAAAATCTCCGTCATCCATGTTAGGCCTGCTAACAATAAGACCAGTATATTTCTTAGTGGAGAAGGTGGTGGACACAAAACACAGCTTTTCAGCTCTTGAGTCCAAACTAGCAACTTGAAGCAGACGGGTGTCATGGCACACCTGGAGTGACCACATGCTGTGTACCCTGAAGAGCAAGGCTAATGCTGCAAGGCCGCTTTTCTGGAGGCAACAGGGGGAAAGACAAAGCACAGGGACTGTCCTTTGTCTCTCTCTCACCGTTTAGAGAGGATTAGGCCAGATTTATATGGTGGAAGAGGTGATTGGTGACAAACATGTTGATGCCATCCGTACCACTTCTGTTCTGGGGATAGCAAATATTTAAAAATAAACATCTCGTGTCATAGCAAGTCATGGCGAGTCACCTTCCTGGATCCTCCTCAGCCCAGCCACTTGCACACACTACGTTACCACTCTAGGAAATGTTTCATGTGCTTACATGACTTAATCTGAACCCAGGCACACTTTCACAGGTCTGTCAAACAGCATGAAAATCCTGTTGCCCCCATACCTTCAGCATCCCTCTGCCTGAGTCTGCAGACAGCTGCCAACACCAGCAAAGACATGTGTTGGCAAATACTGCAGGGAGAGAAATGTAAGCCTTCTCTCCTTGCTAGTTTGGATGGCAGGGGTCCTGCTGACATGCAGGCTAACGCCACATAAGTAGCATAATGAGAGAGCCTCCATGGTTTTCACTAAGCAGTGGAAAGAACATATTCCAAACCTGGTGGTCGGGCTGCAACTTTGTTTTTAACTGTTACTTTGCTAGAGCAGACAAGCAATCACATGAAACTGTATTTTCTGCTGATCAGTTAAACTGTTAACTTGTGCAGTACTGTCACAGGTTTCCCAGCACCTGTCACCAGCCTTGCTATCCTTTCTCTGGCAGAAAAAGCAACCTTCTTGGGTGGATCAGTGCCTGCACAAATTTGCTGCTCAGTGACATCCAGCCCAGTACTCTTGTTGGTAGAAAATCATGAAAACCCTAGAGAGCTCTGATGTCACAACATTTTAAGACATTAGAGTCATTGCAGGAGCATGCAAAGACAGATCATGGTTTCCAAAGCCTACCTTGCAAATACAAGACCTAATTCTTGAATATCTCTTCTTACATTTATCATCTTTCCCTTGAAGTGCCAAAAATAACAAAGACGAACACCACTCTCAACACTGCTGTATTCCAGGGAGATGCTCACATTAACATTTAGAAAACAACATGTAGAACAAGCAGAGCCAAATGACATACTAAAAGCGTGGGGGACACATCACGTAGAGTGAAGTAGAAGCACTGCCAAGCAGCTGCTTTCATCTGCCTATAAGTATTGACAGTTTTCTAGTGATGAGTGTTCAGATAAATCCTGGTGTCTATGTTTATCTGTTCAATGCACAAAATGTGTATGTGAATATGTGTGTGTGTAGTAAGAGAGCTAACACTTCACCAAAGGCATGTGCTTTTATCACACTGCAAGAGAGGTTTGTCTGAAGTGCAACAGGTATTAGACAGCAGGTCTAGGTGAGAAAAGAACATGTCCATTTGTTAAATTTCATTCCCTCTTGCCTCTACATTGACCACAGCACATGCTGTGAGCTAAGGCTCGGCACACTTACTTGGAAAGGAGAATGACACAATTCTGGGCCCTCCGGCCATCAATCACAGAGAGCTCTTTCACCTTCCGTGTGGAGAGGTAAAGGTCTTCTGTTGAACCCATCTCTTTCTGCATATAATTCAAAAGGGGGGAAAACAGTCAGTATCATGTTTTTTCCTTATCTACTCACTCAACATTGATAGATTTAGCTGAGTGTGATGAAAAAAAAACAAAAAACACAAAACACAACATCCCAACTTGAGAAAATCCACCCACATGGTGAGAAAAGGAGACAGGAAGGCCAGAAGACATGTAAGCAGAGCTTGTATTACTAGACAAACAGAAGTAACTCATTAAAACCTGTAAGATCATCTTTGACTGAAAATACTGGACCTGATTCCAACCTATTGGACTCATCTACTTGTATTATTATACTCATCACTTGTATTATTATGGTGTTCTGGTGTAAAATTAGGGTGACAGGAAAATTGGGCACATGATGGTAAAGCCCACTGGTGTCATAGCATATCCTTCTGTGGATGTTTCCTGCAGAGTTTACACAGCAGTTTTGAAAGGCTGCAGCCCTATGAGGAATAAAGCTCCCACCGTCTCTTAAGGCTGCCACTGGGCCAGTCCAATCCATATTATGCGGGAGATGCAAACAGTAGGACAAGATGGCATTTATCTTACAAATGTATTTTACCAAAAGGTCAAAATCTACATGAGAACTAGCCTCTCTTTTAAAATGAATTAATACCATTAATCATGAAGAAACTACCTTTTCCCAAAGTTTTCTATATATCCCTGTTGCCAAACTCACCACTTGGGAAAACCCTGGAAAATCCCAGTCCAAAATGTTTGACATAGAACATAAAAACTAACTGCAGACCCAGTCTGACCATCCAGAAATCTCTGACTCCTTGTCCTGCCTACGTACCAGACTCAGGACTTTTGTTTCATTTCCAGAGATTGGCTTTCTGTAGTTACTTTGAGTGTCTTTTAACACCATTCCTTAAACGGAGTAGAGATAATGATAAAAAGTGGTAATCCTCGATAATAGCTCCCTTGTAACCAACAGAGAAGAGGAAATTGGAAACAGGACCATTTTTATCTTCCCAGCTAGCAGCTGCTGGAACCTCTTCAAAAATGCATTTTCATGATACCCATATTGTCATTGCTTGAGATTTTGAAACTAATGAGTATAATCCAGCTTTGAATGCATCCAACAAGCTAACAATCTCTCTTCTTTGTTAGGACATAACAGCAAGCATGCTGGGTCAGACCAAGAGGTCCATCTACCCCGCTTTCCCATATCTGAGTGGGATCAGCAGCAGACACCCGTGGAAAGATGTAAGACCATGGCAATCATGGAATTCCCAGCATTAACTCCCAGGACTGAAAGTTCTGCAGTTCAGGCCTTCCTTCTGTTAGTGTCTGATTTAGTTACTAACTCCTAATATGATGTTTTTGAACGGTTTATTACTCTCCTGATTAACCCACTTCAAAATTCTTTTTTATGCAAATATTTAAGATGTAAATGTAAGCCATAGAGAGATTCATACTGTTACTTGTCATTTGAGTTCATGCTACAACCAGCTACACTCAGCTTGTGTTGCTACTGGATATACAAAGGATTCATACAACAGACAACTGCATGCAAATGTGTTGCAGTGAGCCACCACCAATATTAAGCAGCACTGATAAGCAGGTACAGTGCACCACCTTAAGACACACACACTATAGGTCTGCTGGAGGTACCCAATGTGTCTAGCTTGGCAGAAAAAAAAATGCATCTCTATGGGATACATCAAATAGTGTTTCTAAGAAAGGAAAAGTTGAGCATTTGACAAGTTTGTTATTTTTGAGGAAAACTAACAAAAGCAAAGAGCAGTGCACCCTCAGGATGTATTATCTGATATGCAGAGATGTCAGGGGAATAGGGCAATAAGCAGCTGTTGAACAGTGAGAGGTAAGAAAGGTAGGTCTGTACTTTGCTCCTGGTTTAAAAGCTTCACTGCCCCTCACTGGCTAGTGTTTGCAGACAAGCACAACTGGTTACCATTATTCAGCACCCATCCCAAGGAAAAAAAAATTAAATAAAATTTCAGGGCTTGTCTACGCACTGTGTGTGTGTGTGTGTTCAGATGGTTTCCCCTAAAGCCATGTAACGGGGATTGGTGTAACAGTCTCCATCTCGTTTCAATTCCCCAGCCCTGAAGGTTCAACAGAGATGAATACCTGAACTATTCAGACATGGCCCACTCCTTGTGACCAAGGATTGGGCTGGTCTCATCTAAAAATATATTCTCTTGAACTCATATTGAGGAGAGGGATATTTATAGACACTTGGAGTTATGTGTAAGCAAAAGCAGATGAAGCCTCAGGTTTTACTGAAGCCAGATTTCAAATTTAGCTGAAGGAAAACAGATTACATATGGACTATCTGCATTTTCTTAGACAGAAAAAGAGGAGCAAGGGGGCAGTAGTGACCAGCTTTTGTGAGATAAGTCAAGCACGCAAAGCAAGAACAGTTGGAGCTGCTGTCAAGCTAATAGACAACATCCCTACATTTTATTCCATCTTGCTTTACCAACTTTCCATGTGGACTAATATTGTGTTATATGCTTCAAAGAGTATTTCAGATTTGAGATTTTAATTGCAAATTCAAAGATCAGCTAAAAAATTCACTACTGATATGACTAGACATATGGGATACATTTCTCATACTGCTGTACTGTTTCAAATACAATTTGAGTTTGGTGAACTGCAGAACATGTGGTCTGGTACCACAGCAGTATGCTAGGTTTCAGTAATTGTCAATACTTTTGGAACCATTTCTATCACTCTGACTTGCTTCATGGTGCACATTGCCATGATGATAACCCAGGTTCATGACCCAGATCATATCAGCCTCCTCCAGTGGCAGAGGAAACTTTCTAGATACAGTTTCCTGAGCACTCACAGTGAGGACTGCTTTCTTATAAAGACATGAGGGATGACATCTGAAAAATCCCTTATGAGAGTGTTGCTCTTCCCAAAAGTTCTCCCACAAATTTTGCTTAAGATGATGAATAAAGTGAGAGGTAGCCAGTTTGAAGACACACTGGCAGTCTGATATCTCTGCATCATCTAAACACTATTTCAATCTTGCACTGAACTCTCTGAGGCTTTCAGCAATCCTAAATGTGGTAGGTTTCCCTCTAGTCTAACCCTTCTGCTCCTCTCAGTTGGCACAAATCCTTTTGTCCAACTGAAGTACATCCTTGTTCTACAGAAAGAAAGATTTTCTTCATCAGGAAGCCTGTGGCTGGTGAACACATCTGAAGACTTCAGTCGTGTCCAAAGCAGATGCACCAAAGATGGGAACAGTGGGAATGAAGGCTGCCTTACAACCCCTTTGTTCTCCACTGGAGAAATTATTATCATGGTTAAAGAAGAGTTCACATTCACATCTCCTCTGTCCTTGGTCTTTTTGCCCAGGATCATCAAAAAGAGAACTACAGAGACATGGGCAGAAAGCACAATGAGGTTATAGCTAACTGAAAGAAAGGAACTATGTCTTCCTATTGCAGAGCTGATACAACCAAAGGATTATTATTTTTTTTAATTTCTATTTTATTTATACTTTCCTCAACTAGAAAACAGCAGTGCAAGGACATATGAAAAACTGGCATGAGACGAGGCATGATCCTGTAACAGTGCGGTGCAGTGCTTGATCTTCCCAAGCACTAAGAGAGGATCAGAAGGCAGACAGTGATACTCACCTGCTTACAGGAGGAGGGGTTAGTTAGCAGGTCCTATGCAGGCAGCAGCCACAAATAACAAAGAAGGAAACATGCCAAGAATCAGTCACAGAGAAGGATACCAAGTTTAACAAGGCAGCTGAATTTAGACACATACTGTTTTCTAAGAGAATAAAATGCTTAGCAAGTAATACTGGGCCAGATGGTTTAAAGGTATTTCAGCATTTCTTTGCATATTTTAAATCAGCAGGTGTTAGGGAAATAAGAGTTCTTGGTCTTTTCAGAAAAGAATAAATTTGGTCTCCAAACCATAAATCTCTTAGGTCTCGAAACATTAACTACGATAATGCTTAAATACCTTTACAAATCTAGTCCAGAGCCTTACTGAAAGAACTGCCAAGGTTAAAAATCAAGGGTCAGTTCTCCTCTCCTGATGCAGAGGCACAGTTTGCCGTTAACAGTAACAACTTGTTTCAATAGCACATTATACCCTTTAACAACTTATAGCCAACAACTTATAGCCAAAAGCACTCTGTAACCACTAAAAAAATCTTACAGCACCACTGGGTAACAAACACCAACTGTTTCATAACTTATTTTGTACTCCAGGAAAACATCAAATATACTGAATCAAAAGGTCGATATTACACAGTCAGATTGGAGCAAAGTCAAAAGACAAGTTTTAAGAACTCTTGGTCCAGTATTCTGTATGCTGGACAATTTTGGTTTCCCTGATAGGCACCCAAAATGACACACTGGGCTTGAGAGAGGAGAAAAGATCCTTTGACATTAAAAAAAAAAATGACGAAGAAAGAAAAGAAGCTGTTTAATATAAATGAAACTGAAAAAATATGAAGATCATGTTAATAGCAGCAAAGAAAGAAATGTCTTTATTTGAATTCGTTCAACATTTCAGATGTAAAAGAGCAGAGTTTTGCATTGACATTTTTCTTTATAGACATTTGGATGAAGCTTAAAAGTCACAAACCCAGGGTAAACACATACTTGGCCAGAGTGGTATATTTAAAGAAAGAAAAGAGGAGAGAAGACTATGTGTGAATCAACTGGAAAAGTTCTCATAAGAATTTGATTCAAAAGCAATTTTGGTTGCCTGGACTTAAAATTAAAAAAAAAATAAATAATGAGGATTTGTTGATTGGAATCCAGTTCACTTTGGAGTAAGTATGGATGAAATAGGAAGTATAAATTAAAGTAGTAACAATGGAATATTTAAGGAAAAAATTAGCAGTGTCAAATCAGAATGAAAGATGGAAAGATGGAAAGGTGGCAATACACTTAACTACATAAAAATATGATGAGCTTACACAAGTGACACTCCAGCATCTGGAGTCACTGTCATAAAGTGTGCTTAATAAGGATTGAAGAGGACTCTTCTGAGACTCATGGAGGTCACTGATGATGGCTCTGTTCCAGTGGGAAGATTTAGGTTTAATGTCTGTTTAAGGTCAGCTTTACTTATGGCTGAATAGGCCAGGCTACTTTGCAGTGGTTGGTTATACATCCATTAATGTTTTGCTTCTGAGAGTCTGCAGACCAGGATGCCTTTGGCTTTGGATTTTGGAGACCAAAGGAGGCAAAGCTTTGGGAGGTTGTTTCTAGTGAGGAAACTGAAATGTTTGCACCTGAAATGGCATGTGTTGACACAAAACCACTACATTGGAATGGCACCTTCATGGTTGCTCTTGTGCACAGATGGTAGTCAGGCTACTTGTGTGACTCCTAGGAGCTCACTGCCGTAACTAAGCTGTAGGCAACAGGGTCTAATCCCAGTGCAATTTTCTGTGCCTTTCTTTCCCTCTGTGAACCAAGTTCTTATTTCAATGAATGGGATTCACAGGCTGAGAAAGAGAGGGACCCACAGAAACAGCAACAGCTATTTGCAGGAGCATAAGAAATTAAATCTCATTGTACAACGTTCACATTAGGATGCTTATCTGGATGGTTGTAAGATAGTAAATCAGAAGAGTTGTTCATTAGTTATTTATTATGGTCATTGAATTAGACAGGGAAAAAATGAGAGAGATAAAGAAAGGACCAGATGGAAAAGTCCAAAGACAAGGGTTTTGCGTGTTAATTCTAAGGTACTGAATAATTACAATGAAGTTACCATCATCACTGTAGAGCTTAATCATAAAGGCTGTTTATGGCAATTATGTCTGTGTCTTTTCCTAAAATTCCAAAGCAATGATCTGATTCCACAGAGTAGCAAAGATTGAATTTCTCCAAGCACATTCCAAAAACAAATGAAAGCTGGGGGAGTTCAGGGAATGCAAGTACAATCCCTCTCCTGCTAAATTTCATTCAATGGAGATAGATGGATTGAAGGTGACTTGCTTTCCAAGAAAAAGAGGAGGGAAAAAAGACATTCTAATAAATGGCTACTTTTAAAGCATGCTGTTTGTATTATAATCTCTCATTCAGACAGTTTCTGTCACCTAGCCAGTTGGATCAGTTGGCTGTTTAAGAAACAAAGATATACAAAGCAAAAGACAGCTAATGCAGTCACCTTGCTTCAGTACTTGGGCAACTACAGACTTTTTCCTTGGGAAATAGAGAAGTAGAAAGATATGAGAGAAATAAAAAGATGGCTAGTAAGCATGAATGTAAAGCTCAGGAGCTGTTGGAAGCCAGTGGCTGCTGAGGTCAAACTGAGCATTACCTGTTGGGGATTGTTGTCTCAGAGCTGTCTATTAGTATTAAGATAACTGAAGGTTATACTCTGCCCACTGTATCCTCCCATCTTCTTTTGATGTTGTCATTTTTTAAACAGTGACAGAACAGCAAATAATGCAGCCTGACTGCAGGTGGGCAGTAATCCAAATCACTGTAATAAGTGTTCCTTTCTCCTCCAGAAATTCAAGGAAGACAAGGTACGGAAAAGTCCACCCCTACCTGGTGTCTCTGATATGCTGAGAACATCTTTTCAAAATCTTCTAGATCCAGCACCTTGAATGCCTTTAAATCATCAATCTCATTCCAGATTGTGCCATGGATCCTCTCCTGAAAGAAAAGGATGTATTTTAATGAGATAGCAAAACCTTTTAGCTAAGCACATCCAATGCCATTTTGGTGTTGCTGGGTTTTGTTTTGTTTTTTAAACATTAGTGTGAAAAAATAGCCTGAAAAATCATCACAGCAAGCCTCTGATGAAAGGCCACATTCTAAGTCTAGCAGACCATATCTCAAGCAATATCCATGATTCTACAGTAATTTTTCGTTCAGGACTGACCATCTCTTTAACACAATGGTTATGGTCACATGAAAGAAGTGTCATTATCACGAAGAAAAAGCTCAGGAAGGACACTAATGTATGACAAACCCAAGACATGTATTCCCATCTGCAAATTTTGCCAGGTTCTGGTGCAAACCCCAAAGGGTGTGTGGTTTCTGCCTGCCTGCTAAAGTAATTTAAGATTTTATTTTACTTTTAAGGCCCTGAGTCTTTGAAGTCAAATTGTTTCCTGTTATGTGATCTCTCCTGTTTATCTGAGTTCTTTTTTGACTCATGCACAAGCTATACCCAGATGTCTGAGAGAGCATCATCCACACTAATTGGAAATATGCAAAAGCACAGACTCCTCCTTCAATTTTGCTGTTCACCAGCCCTGGACCAAATAAGCTCTTATAATACAAGTATTATCTAATCATAAAATCATAGAATCACAGAATGGTTTGGGTTGCAAGGGACCTTACAGAGCATATAGTTCCAATCCCCCCGCCACAATTAGCAGTCACACTAAGCTAAGAGAGGATTTGGGGTCTCCTGTTGATATTCTCAGGACAGATGTCCTTGCCAGAAAAGAGGACACAATGATTGAGCTACTTTCTCCTTCCTGGTGACTGTTAAGGTGCATATGGAGTGGGATAAGTTTTGGGCAAGTACCCATTCAGAACAGGGTTCATTCACACCCATTCAGGACTCTTCACACCTGACCACACTGTCTTTCAGTTCATTTAGTTAATAAAGTGTACATTTAATGTATACTTTATTAGCTGGAAAAATAAGGAAGGTGTTGATTAAAAGAAAAAGAGAAAGGACAGAAAAGATTGTAAAGAGACCTAAGCAAACCTCAGGAGATGAAAAAACATCAGAACACCGGTGGAGAGAAAGCCAGGAACAGCAAGCAATGGCAATGAAACCCTCACACAGGCTCCAGCTCTGAAGTACCTGACTTGCACCTACACAGCAAAGTGCATTAACACTTCATTATCAGAACTAATTAGGAACAGGCTCTACTTCCCATTCACAGTCATCAAAGGAATGAGGGAAATGTGCTAAGCCACAAGGCTCAAGGAGTAAGGAAAAAACATCTGATGAGAAAATGAAATGAGGGGGAAATAAAAGTGTGAAGTGTTCTGGAGGAAATTCCTGGCGGAGCAGACACTGTGGAGGAAAACCAACACCCTCCCTCCAGAGGCAGCCTGTGAGTGCCCGAGGGGAGGGAGGGCGGGCTGTCTGGCTGAGATTGCTGCAATGCTGTTTGCAGTGAGAGTGTGTGCTAGATGGGAGCACATACCCCTGAATAGGCTCACCAATATCTTTGTATCACTCCTTGCAATCAGTGTGGCTCTCCTTTCCATAAAAGCAAAAACATGACCCTGTGACTACAATACAACAAACAAGTTTGGGAAGCTCATCTCAGCTAAAGAAATATGAGACAAAGTTAATTTTTGTTTTATCCTAATGTTGGCTTCTACTGCCAGTCTCAGCCAGAAGCATCCAGGCTGGGTGTTCAATCTCACTTGGTTTCCAGGCTGGCCTTATAAACCTTGCATTATAAATCCTAAGGGATGTATTTGAACTTGGGAATGTTTCTCTGAGTTCCTCCCTGTTTCAGATTGTCCCATCAAACACTGAGATGGAAAAATATATCTTGAGGGGAGCCAGTGGTCAGAAATTCATAGAATCATTAAGGTTGGAAAAGACCTCCAAGATCATCTGGTCTAACCATCACCCTTATCACCAATATCACCCACTAAACCATGTCCTTAAGCACCACGTCCAACCTTTAAAGGCTCTGGACCTTCTTCAGGAACCATCCATAGAGTTGTTATTGGGACAGAACCCTGGGGATGCCAAGAGCTACGTGCTGTGTTTGGCAGGCACCAGGAGCTGTATGCTGTGCTTGGATGTGACTCAAGCGACAGCTACTTATGAGAGTCTTGCCCATCTACCTGTCAGGCTGGAAAGCCCTCATGGGAGTGAAGTTTCCCCATGAATGGCAAGACTGATGAAAGCACTACAGAATGGGCTGGTCTTACTGGATTGCAGAGGTGCCTGAACAGGCAGTTCTGAGACTCACAAAGGGATCGCAGAGAGTGGTTCTTATCTGTATCTTCCAGAAAAAAAAATGAACCAAGGAAGTTAAAATGATTCCTGTTTCATTCATATTCATTTTAAGACTTGGGTTAAATCTGATCCCATATAAGCTAGTTTGTGTGCTACATAAAGCATGAAGACAAAACTCCAAAGCAGCACTCATTGCAATGGTGTGCACAAACAGAACTTTGACCCAAGAAACCCTACTTAGTACTTAAAAAATAAGTTAACTAGTCCAGTCAAAGAAAAACTTAGGCAGGCATAGGTATAAACAACCTTTGCTTGCAATGGGATTGTCCTTTCTATTTCTATCCTAAATTCTGCCCTTGAAAACTTTGTTGTTCTTGCCAGATAATTTCCTACACTGACCTCTTCCTACTCAGTTATGGATTAACTGGCTGATTGTGCCTTGTCATCAGCCAGGAGAGACTGAGAGTTATAGGAGAAACAGACTTGTGTAACATGGGTGCTATGATAAATGATTCCCTCAACACCAGAAAGAATACTTATGGTCCCTAACTCAAAGTTTTAAAATGAAGAAAATTCTTATTTCTTCTTCCCTTTCTTTCTTCCTCCTTAAAAAGGAAAAAAGAGAGGTCACTTAATCAACATGCTTTCTCCCATCTTTATGTATTTATTTACGCATTTGTTCATTCAACAAGTCTACCAAGACCTGTGGTTTCTCTGCTTTGCAAAGCCTTGGCCCATTTTAAGAAACACACCCTCTGAACTACTTTTCCCAGAGTTCTATCGAAATGGTAGTACATACTAGTTAAGGAAATATCTTATTTTCAGAACAATTATTTACAAGACATTTGCTCCATCAAGTTGAAGTTTTGGTAAGTTGCATTTAATAATTAGCTCACTGGAGCTGCTACAATTGTTATTCCACCTTTGTAATGAAGCACAATTTGTGGACAAAACAATGAAGATTAGAGAATAGGAGTGCTTCTAGGAGCTAGAAATCATATTAAGCTATCCTCTGCTACATCCAATGGATGATTTTATTTACCCTGAAGAACAAATAATGATACTCTGCAGCAAGTCATCAAAATCCATCATGACTCAACAACCTCACAGAAATGTGAAAGCTAACAGTACTTTGGGTCAGCCTTTCATTTATCCTGCAGGGCCAGAGAAACCATAGAAACTATGTGTGTTCTGCAAATACTGAACCAGACAATCTCCAAATGTTTGTAAATTTAAACCACCAAAAAGTGTAAAACCTTAGAATTTTGATTCATAATTCCATTATGTATCTGAAAAAGGATGTTCAAGGCCAGTTTGGATGGGGTCTTGGGCAACCTGATCTAGTGGGTGGCATCCCTGCCCACGGAAGGGGGGTTGGAACTGGATTATTTCTAAGGTTCCTTTCGATCCAAACCATGCTATAATTCTAAAATTTCTTTCTTGATATCAGATCCTTTTCTCAATGGAAGAAAAATCCACTGTGTACAAAAATTGGATTTCTGGCATCTTTGTTAACCGAGACAGCTGTTTTATCTCAGTGTAGGACTGGGCACCACCAAGGTTATTACGAGCAGCTTCACACAGAGATCTTGTAGGAATCTTTCCATTAAGTTTGAATTTCTGACAGAAATCCTGTATCATTGTCTGCTGTGATCCTCAGGCTGTTTAAAGGAAGAAAGTTCCAGAAATCAGAATAATCAATAACATTACACGCACAAGTTCACCCAGGTCTGGATCATTTGCTGGAGTCATTACCAGCCTGTCTCATAATGGGATATTTCTTCTCTAGCCATGAGATAACAAGCACCACAGTGGACGGTTGACTTGGATCACTTTGACAACTTCAAATTAATATGTTTATGTTTATTAAAGAGTTAATTATATGAATCCATAGTTCCAGAGTGCTTGAAGCCACTCCATTGTTTGGATGAACCATAAATGTCTGGACCCTGTTTGATCTTGGGTGTTATGTAAAATCTGGGCTGGGAGAGCAAACTCTACATTCTGTTTAGAAACAAAGACAGGAATCTTTCCAGGGCATTACAGTAGTTACACTGCAGTATCTTTTTCTTGAAAAACAGAGATCCTTGGCACCAGCAGTACTCTAGTGCTGTATGAATGGAATTCACAGACAATGCTACAGTGCTGTATGAATGCAGCTATGGTGTGGAAGGGCTTAACCAGAATTCAGCCCACGTATGCATCTAAACGGCTTTGCCACTGACCATCAGCTCATATCAAAGCTAGTACAAAATCTGTAATTCCCAGAAGAAATTAGTGGGTTTTTGGAGTTTCCTTGTTAGAAGCATGAATACTTTCCAATCAAGCTCTTTCTAATTGTACCCATGGGAACTGCGGACAATCTGTTATTGTCAACTGCTAAGAGTTAGAATATATTTGATCATTCTTGTAACGCCCAGCAGATCAGTCCTTTCCTTCCTAAAACAGTACTGGCGCTGGGGAAAAAAAATAAAAATCACATCAATTGCCCCAGAGAATAGCCTTGATTCCTCTGCTAAGAAAGTATACCATGGACAAATCCCTCGTGGTCAGCCTTATTCACGCTCATCTAGGACTCTGTCAGCTTTCTTTCACTCCACGGACAGAAAGGGGGTCAAAATCACGTGGGCTGCCTCAGTCAGAGCATCATCTTTTTACTACACAGCTTAGGATAGAGAGCCTGCACTAACTACTTTGAGAAGGGTGGGCACAACGGGATGCAAAGAGCTGAATAACATACTCGATCTGGCTACAGCCCTAAGTGCATGTGCAGCTCTGTTTCCAGCACTAGGTCACTGCACCCTGCTGTGTTGCATGGTGGAAGCATACCCTTAACTTTGCTATCTGGACCAGCTTTTAAAGATAAAGAAAAACATGGTATCAGATGTATTTTTTCTCAAACTTTTTTGTGGGGAAAACTTGCATCCATATGAACTGGAAGTTAAGCACTACCATGAACCAAAATAATATAATATTATTATATAATATTATAATAATATTATAAAATAATACTATGCACACTTCCAGGCCTCGGTTTCCCCATGCTCAAGAACTGGAGATATGCTGCTGCCCCCCGCCAGTATGCTGGTTCTGAGTCTTTATTACTTTATGTATGGCTACTTTGACAGTTCAGGAGAACATCGTTAAAGTGCTGCAATAGAAGAGAAATGCAAGATGAGGCTATCTGACCTACTCATGACTTTGTACCCAGAAAATTCATAACCACGTGAACAGAAAATGAGTGCCTTGTACTGAAGCAGGGAATCCAGGATAACTGATGAAGGTGGACAAAATCCAGCACCTTCTCCAGCAGACAGCGGAATTATTTAACGCCATAACAAAGGGTACCCAAAGAACAAGACAAATGCAGCTCTACACCTCAACCTCTGCAATTTTGCAGGGACCTTACTAGGTCAAAATGCTAACACAAACACCCCAAAATGAAAACTCCTCCCTCTTATGTCCATTTTTCCATCTATTCTGCCTTCTTCAAAATACCACGTTTTACCTACCTCACCACCCAGGTCTTCAATTTTATTAGTACAGCTGCCTTCACTCCTAACCAGAGGGCAGGATAAGCCTAGAGTTACTGTACACTAAACAGAAACACCTGTGGCTCTCCCTTTTTCATATATATTCATATATATATACACATATATTAGTTATTATTTCTTTTTTTTCAGAGCACTAAGTCCCATGTTCTGCAAAGGAAAATAAATCCCCGTCTTTACATTCTCTCCCACACCCCCCACGTGGCCTTGACAGACAAGCACAGACGGTGCAGCAAATATTTCACTTCACTTTATTTTAAAGAAAAGGAGAGAGGGGGAGAGAGAATTCTTGTGGCATTCCAGAGGTCCCTGGACACTCATTCCAAATGCCTGAGTTGGGCCCTGGGTGAGTTTCAGTCTAAAAGAGAACCTGGGTTTCTAGGCAGCCATCCAAACTCAATACAGACACTTTTTTTCTTTGTAAATCAGTTAAAAAAATTAAGACCTAAAGAGAAAGGGAGAAAATGAAAAAAAAAATCAGGGAGAGAAGTGGAAGGGAGGTAAAGGCAACTAAGATAGCAGAATATGAGTGCAACAGGAGGAATCCAATTCCTCTGCTTTTATTTCCACTTCAGAGTTTTATTCTCAAGTGGCAAAACTGTAACCATGCAAGGAGAAGGGCAGCTAGCCTCATGGCCACGAGTGAATGGTGAGGAGAAACAGGCCACCTTTCTCTCCTTGGAGACTGCTCCTGTCAGGGTAGAGGAGGCTAGTTTGGAAGCTGGTCCTCACTGTGCTTTGCCTGCACTGGCTCTAACCGTCCCTTTCCCTGATGTGCAAGTGAGGGCAGTTCTGGCATACCAGCCCTGGAGATGTCCAGCTCTGGCTTACAACATTTAGTCCCACTGCAGCTATGCTGAACCACTGGTATGCTCAGTTCCACTGCAGCTCAACCTAACTGGCACCTTGGTCATGACAGGAGATGTGTTGTGCTGCTGCTGGAGAAGTGGGGAGGCTCCCTCAGGACAGTTACTGACTCCTACTGACTCAGCCTAAGGAAAGCCACAATATCACTGGCTTCAGTCACTATGGCATTAATTAACACTGATTCACACTTGGAAAGTTAATTAATTGCTGAGAGTACTGCAGCTTCTTACCTCACTCAGCTTAGCCCAGTTGAAGGATTTCAGTGGGTGTGAAGGCTGCGGGATAGATTTCTTCTTCAGGCTGGTGCCACTGCTGCTGAAGGTGGTTGTTGAAGGAGGGGGCACCCCCATACTGAAGAAGGGTGGTGCTCCTGGTGGGGGAGGAGGTCCTCCTGGAGGAGGTGGTGGAGCAGGAGGAGGGGGGCAGCTGGAGAAGGGCAGAGGAGGTGGCAGTGGGGGCAAATTCTCAGACATGAGAGAAGATGACAAAGCCAGTGGGCCACCTGGAGGAGGGGGTGGTGGGGGTGGGAAGGAAATACTGCCCCCGTGCTGGAAAAAAAACACAGAGAAAAAGAAAGCAAACGGTTTAAAAGGCACAATAACTCCATGTTGCCAGCTGATGTGATTTTATTACAAGTCTCAAAATATTTGATGTTTTCTTTAAAGCCTCCTGCACTCAAAGCCATGCAATAAAGGGAGGAATCTCAGCTTTCATTTAAGAGAAAGTTTCAAGTCCTTGAAGTTGTGGAGAAGAGCTTGAAAAAGGGAACCATAAATGGCTCAGAAAAACAGAAAGCTAGTAAAAGAAGCCAAAATGTATTATTTTCTCCTTATGTATGAAAAAAGAGAAAAGTTCAATCTTATGAACTTTTGAACTCCTGGGTTTTAAACCTTGGGTTTGAAAAACTGAATACCTGTCATTAGGCCCCACCAACACAAAGTGGGAGAGGGAGGAGGGAATTAATCTGCTTTTTGCAGTGTCTAACTTCAGGCCTGTGTCCTGGGAGTTGAAGCTCAGGCACACTACTGGAACAGGCAGGAAGAAGCAGATGCAAATGTCACTTCTGCAGAGCTCCAGGGTGGCACAGGCCCTCCTGAAGCACAATGGGAATCCTCTTTCGTCGCTAAATTTGCTTTCATATCTGGGAGATTTCTCTATATTCCACCAAAATATTCCTCCAATCAGGACCACCTCAGCAGTAAAAAGAGTGCCTAGAGGAGGACGTGTGCCTCAGCAGCTTCTACAGAGAGGGTGGCTGAAAAGAAGGAATGGAGCAGGCCATTCATTCATTACCCATTCTATACCACCAGCTCAGGGATTTTGGTCCAAACTGAAAGCTGAACAGCTTCTAAGTGTTCATCTTTGCAGCTGGCTAGATAATGTACTTTTGTTCATCATTCACTTGTTAGCAGGCTTTAAACAAGGTTGGGAAGAATCCCAGTCTCTTACCGAGAACTCATTAAGTTGAGCTACCAGGTCATTCATCTGGTCCCGGGTCTGGCGCAACTCCAAGGATTCCTTCTGCAGCTTATCCTTCATTTTGTTCAGTGTCTTCATCATTTCATCTTTCTCCTGGGTCTTCGTCTCACATTCCCGCTCCTTCTTCTCTAGCCTACTCATCAGCTCAGCATGATCTAGGAAGAACAGGTAAGTGGGGCTAATGAAATAAAGCTCATGGACAGTTCCCAAAGAAACGGAGGTTACACTGAAATAAAGTTGACAACTCTGTCAGTTCATCTGGGGACGTTTAATGAAAGTAGAGAAAAGAAAATGGAGTATGACTGTTCTGATGGTAATATTCAGTGACCAATAGAGCAACGCCCAAGTTTCACTTAGATTGTAAAATCACTTCACGTGAGGATTGAGGGAAGCACTATCCTATGAAGCAGATAAACTCATCCTAAGACGAAATATACTGTAAGGGACAAAGCAGGTTTAGTCCATGAAGGAAAACCTGGACAGCCAATTGTGCCTAGCTTTGTTGCCCACTGCTCTGTGACTGAATCATGCTCTTCCTCTCTTTCATCCCCAAACACAAAGGACACACTTACCTTTCCGAAACTTCTCTGCCTGATCCCTCCATTGCTTGACTTCATTTTCGTTCACCAGCCTGAAAGACGAAATCAGATCATTTAAATTTGTTCTGAGCTATCCAGCCTAAAAGGCAAGTGGCCATTGCGTGAAGTGATCAGCAAAAGACAACCTGGTGAATTTATGTTTAATCAGGATCATACCAGTGGTCAGTCTGGGTCCAAATACTGATCCTTATTGTAGTTAGCAGCTTATATTAAAAAGGTGATATCCTGTAGCTTGAAGTCCTAAAGAGGAATAAAGGAATGTCTGGGGGAAAAAAAATCCTGGCATTTCCATGTCTTCAGGTAATACCATCAAGGTCCCAAGGCTACTTATTTTGAAAGGCAGAAGTCATAGCTAAAATCATCCTGCCATGGGATACAAATTATCCTATCATTAATACAAGGCTGGATTGCCTTCCCTTTTTTTTTTTCCTTTTTTTTTTTTTTTTTCCCTTTTTCTATTTTTTTCTTCCTTAAGAGAAGGGAGGATGCTTATCTGTTGGGTAATATATCAGTAACAAGGCAATGCTCGTATCTCATACTGGCACAGCTATTTCCTATTACTGACAGAAAATATGCAGGGCATGCTGGAGACTGATTAGATACGCAAAATGAGTAGTAGTTATGAAAGTAGAAATGGAAGATCAGGCACAAGTTCTAGAATGGAGTCTGATATCCAGACAGACAGAAAGAGATCAGTACCGGTGTACTTTTCCACTATGAGAAACCAATTTTGATTTTGACTCATGCCTGTAACAGGATGGACTGTAGAATTTTTAGTACAGAAGAACTTGATTTCATCTGAGGCTTATGTTCTATAAAAATGCTCTACCCAGTAGATATTTCAGAAGGTTAATGGGCCATGAATTACCTGAGGTAGATGGATGGGATGGAGACTCCAAAAGTTTGGCTAAAAAAGGACTGTGAACAGGGAAGTAGAGATGAGAGCCAGCTAATGTAGCTAGACTTCTCAAATGATGCGCCCTATGGGAAAAAATAATGGTACAACCCTTGGCCAAGTCTGTGGGTGAACACATGCAGATGCTTTACTGAGAGGTAAAAGGTTTTATGTGCTAGATGGGGACTATTTTCAACTATTTCAAATCTTTCTAAACTACGTGCTCATTAATGAGGAATCAGATCTAAGTAGAAATGACAACATTTTGGGGAGAATATCAATGAAAGCTTTCATCAACATTTTGAAAGAAAAAGGAAAAATGAGATAGTTTTGTTATACTATCACTTTTTTTTTTTTCTCTGCTCTTCTAACTAATGTTAAAATAAATTAGAAACCAAAAGCAAGGAATTTGCTAGAAAATAACATCTGTTGAAGACATCATTAAAGGAAAATTTGGCTATAAGACTAGCAAGTCAACAAGAAGCTGTAAATTAACACAGGTAATTCTTCAGGTAAGATATTTTATTTCCAAAGTATCTGCATAGTTATCATATACTTACACCTTTATAAGAGAAACTAAAAATAATGCTGCAGCTTACATTTTAATTATATTTTTGACATTGAAGTTTTCCAGCGGAGCTATATCTGGATCATCTCCTCGTTCATCCTGCAGAACAATCTGTTGGAGTATTCTGTCCAACAGCTGCCATTGCTGAAAATTTCCTCCATTCCTCTTATCTGTATGGAAAATGACCAACCCATGAGAACTTCAATTTTCATGACAAAGTGCACAGATCTACTGACAAACTGGCATTCCTTCCTTTCTGGTTCCCATATTAATCTCTTATATAGTAAATTACAGTACACAGAACCTGACACTGACTTGAGGCTAGCAGATTATTTACAAACACTTGGCATATTAGAACAGCACATAACAAGCATGTGCAACTCTATGTCTGACTTGCATGTTCAGGCTGTGCAATCCTTTTGACAGACTAGCTCCAGCTTGCACTTTAGATGAATTCAGAATGGATTCTGTCATGATCATGATGGCTGTTACTCAGTAATTTATGGGGATTGATAGCTTTTTGCTTTGTTTTTTTTTATGCACCTAGGTAATATTGTGACCAAGCATTATAAAAACAATTAGATGTTCTATCTGCATACTCAGTTATTCAGTTGTCTGCAGATCAGTGAAACTCAACTGACACAAAAAGTTCATTCAAACATGATCAAAATGTGTTGAGAGAAAGAACAGAAACTGAACAAAATGGACTGATCCCATGGATGTCAAATAAAAGAGCCAGAGGAACATAAAATTCACTTTAGCTCCCTAAGCTACATAACCTAGACCTTAAATTATTTTAAATTGCTCCAGTACAATCCTGTCCTACCCTAGAAGGACTTAACTCTTCTGCCACCAAACACTCCAGGTCGATACCCAAAGCTCAAGTATTGTCTTAAATGGTAATAGCAAGGAGGCCACTGGGACAAACAACTGCTTGAATTTGTGCATGGCAGTTCTTAAACCTAATCAGTGCCTGAAAACATACCACACTACCTCCTGAAAAAGCTCACTTCATACTTCTTCCTAAAGTTGACTTCTTAGTTTGACTGTTCAAATATGGCTAAAAGTAACCAAAACCAGCCCCTGATACCTAACAGGATTAAGGCAAGTGGTTCTTATGTGAACTTGCTATGCTTTCATGCAGCTGCTACACTCTTGAAACATGACTGAATTACTTTATTACAGTTAACAAGTAGATTTCTATCACCTCTCTTGAAAACAAATGCCAATGTTATTTTTCAGTTTGAGTTAAGGAGCCCTCAGCTGACATTTTGCCACAAGATAGCAGCCCGAAGACTTATTGTGGAATTTCCCAGTGAAAGAACAGTTTTCAGTACTGTATTGTTTCACCAGAAAAATTCCTCACTGCATTTTGTTAACATTCAAAATGGTGTCTATTTCTGAGAATTCTCTGATCTGAAGCACAAGGGCTCTTTCTTTTTTAAAGCTCTTAATTTAAAGTCACTAAGAGCTCTGTCAGTGACTAACTGGAATGTCTCCAGCTACTTAGTTTTATTTGTAAGTGCAAAGAAGTCAAGCTGCTGCTTTAAGTATTGCACAAAATCTGCTGGGTGGGATCAGTGCAAGATACTAAGTCCCTTAGGCACTGCCAAGTTCTGAATGGAGGACAAAAGCAGTGTGTGTCCTGGTAACTGTGACCCTGCACCCATGCCAAAACTTCACCCATTTCTGCAACACCCCTTCCTCTGGAAAACTGTGATGTACTCACATGGCATCTGCAAGCAGTGCTGGAGGATGGATAACAAATAGGGATAGGCATCTGTGTGCTTCAATCTTTTCTTGATCAATTCAAACATCTGAGAGGCACTTTTTGTATCAATGTGGATCTGAAATGAGGAAAGGCAGTGCAAGGACAAGTCAGAGAAAAAACATGCACAGTGAAAGAAAGCCTGACTAACTGTGAAAGGTCAGACCAACATGGAGACAGCAACTGGACCTCTGCAGTCTCTTGCAATGTCCAGCTATAATCTCAGTGAGGAGCTTGTACATGGGTCTCTGAGATATGCATTAACCTACTCCAGAACAGAAAAAGATCCCCAAGGCAAAGGGTTAGAAAGGTGGTTAGAAAGTCACATAGAGCCACCAAGACACCTAGAGCTGTCCTGAAGCAAGCAAAATAAATAAATAAATAAGATACCCCATCACTCAAAGTGTCCAAGATCAGACTGGGTGGGGCTTTGAGCAACACAGATTCATAGAATGGTTTGGGTTGGAAGGGACCTTAAAGATCATTTAATTCCAACCCCCCTGGTCTAGTGAAAGATGCTTGTTGCTGCCCATTGCAAGGAAGTTGGACTAAGTAATCTTTAAAGGTTCCTTCCAACCCAAACCATCCAATGATTCTATGAGAATTTTTGGGTCCAAGGAGTTGGTGGCATAAATAATAGACAATAAGCAGGGAAGGATTAATTGTTCTGTATCAGTGTTTGGCAGGAACTGATTCAAAAAAAGAGGAAACTACAACTGTTCTGGATCCTACAGCCCCTTACTGTTGCTAGAGGTTGTAGAAACTGTTCTTGTTTTATGATCATCTCAAACTCCACCCATTCTAAAGTACTGATTCTCTCCACAGTCTCTGAGGTGGCAGTATTCAGGAGTTTCCTGTGATCTATTGGGAAAAGCATCAAAAATGAGCCCAAGTCCTGTAAAGAACCCATACTCCTGTAATAGAGATGTCTGAAATTAGAATGCATCTTGATCGTTAGGACTGAAAACATGCCTAACAGTGTTGATAACCACCTCTGCTCCTGAACCTTCGGCTAAACAAAATAAAGAAGGCTTTGTGAAAGGCATTGCAGAAGCCCTGTCTGTGATCATTGTTTTAATTGCTCATAGATCAGAGATCACCTACATGCTACATGAGAAATGGTGAAAACAAGAGTACCAGCCACCCTCAGCACCAAAGCCAATCATTGCTTTCAGGGAACACAAGGGGAAGTTGCATCAAAGATACTAAAAAGATGTTCAGCCTTGGCAAGTTCAGGTACACCATAGAAAATCTTACCAGGTCAAACCGCTTGGCAAGTTCCAGGTCGTCTTCATTTCTGACCATTTCAAAGAAATCTAAGTGCCTAAGAGAAAATAGAAAAAGAAAACCAAAAACCACCAATGGTCATGGCATAATTCAGACTTAAACTAAGTGTGCCACCATAGAAGAAGCAACACTTGGAAGTTGGCAAGCCTTTCTTACATAAAATGTTGGAACATGTATGCAAAGCAACCCATGGGGGCCAATAACAGGCCAAAAGAAATGATCAGCTGCGGTCAAAATGTACTTTAACCCTTGTGCTAAGTCACTGTGTTGAAGTAAGTGTCTAAAAATAAACATACAATTGAAAAAGGATATTCCACTTGTGATTAATGCAATGCCTACATTGGTAATACATTCTAGAAAGTCCACCCCATACTTGTTAACTAGACAACATTAGCTGCATCTAGAAAGTCCATGCCATGTCAGGCAACATTAACAAGCGGTTTCGTTTATGTGGTGGAGTAGAGATGTATTCAGTGGATTAGTTAAAGATCCCTTCCAACCCAAACCATTCTATGATTGTGTGATAAACAGCAGAGTTTGCAGCTGTCTTTCCATTTACCTATTAAGCACAACAGCATGCTTCTGGTGGGATCTGGGGGACCTGGTGAGAGATGCAGTTGACGAAGGCATATGGACTTATCTTTCACAGAGATCAGAGCACAGCAGATGCTGTGGAAAAAGGCTGTGGCACATCTCCTTTTCTTGGCTTGGCATACAGCCTACATAATCTAGACATCTGGGATCCTCTCAAACCCCTGTATCAGTCTCATCACTATAACTTGTAAGATCCACAAGTTCCTAAAATCTTAAGTTCTTTCTATACGTCCTGGTTACTAGCCAAAAGAACAGGGAGTCATACAGAACAGATCCTTTTCTTGGTTATAATGTTGTAGACAAAAACCAACATTACTTGTTCCAGCTTTTCAGCAAACACAGGCACAAAACTGTATGTAATCTTTCCCTGTAGCATTAATAGATAGATACAAGCCTCCCCCTGCTCAAAGATACGAGGTCCTTCTTCGTAATAGGCAGTTGGTGCTAACCTCATGCTTATGCAGAATCCCAGAAGCACTATATGCTCCATCACCCTATAGCAACTCCTAACAGTGGATATTTGAGAAAACGGTCCCTTGAAAGCTGCAGACATAGGCCTGATTAGTATTTTTTCATCATATACTTCGGCAAACTTGACATTCCCACCTAGAAAGTCCTAGATACCTACAGATCAGCCCTGCTCTGTAGAAAGAGGCTTGAAGTAGCAGACAGTAAGGGACAGCAACACACTTGCCAGCAAGTATAATCTGATAGCAGGTCTGTCCCTCTCCACAGAGCTTAATGTGGTCACAGGAGAAGACAGACTTCCATGGCTGCCTGCTTTTACACTTTAAAACATTTCATTTTGTTAAGCAAATAGATTTTACCGGGCTCCCCAATAGTTCATTGGGTCTTTTAGCTTCTTGAGATGTCTTAGTCAAATTGCTCAGATTGCCTACTCTGGGATAATTTCAGCATGTGGCTTTGTGAAAGATTTAAATGTAAGGTCATTAACAGTTTCAATTACTGTGGCAAAATATGGAACTGCTAGTGACCTTAACATGGGTCACCAGTAAAGTGGAGTTTCAGTGAAGAAAACATTTATCTGTAGCACAGTAATTTGAAGGTGCCATTCAACGTTAAATTTTGCACAGTAACAAAGACATTTAAAATAGCTACCTGTTTTCCTCTTTTGTCTGCTTGGCATCTCTACCCCTTTGTCCACCATAGGTTCCTTTTCTCTTACAGTTGTGCTAGTGCTACTGTTTGGAGGGTTATGTTACAAAATAGATCATAAAAATGAGTGAGGTTAAAGAAAAATCTTGGAAACCCAGAACCTGCATGATGTCCACACATACTCAATCTCAATGAAATCAATGAACTGGTTTATTTCCCTCCAACCAGGACAGGCTTTTGTTACACTTTTGCTATACAAGAAAAGAATTACAACATTTATTTTTTCATTCTGGTTGTCATCCTCAGCTTAGAATAAAAACAATTCATGAAATCCTTGTCACAGCCACTTCCAGTTTAGCATGTGTGTTTCCTACTTCATCTGCTGATTTTAATTTTAAGGACAAATCTCCTTTTTGTCTTTAAAGGGAGACAGTTATAGGGAGAGACAGAGACAACTTTGTGCTTAAATCTGAAACCCAAATATAGGAGATCAATGTTTCTCTCTGCTGATAAATGACAGTTCTCAGAAAATGTCTTACCTGTCAAGTGTTGCATTCTCATGTCCTCTTAGCTTGTCAATAACAGGCTGAATTCCCAGCATTAGAAATTCATATCGTAGGTGTAATCGGAACTCCAAATTGTCCTTATAAAGTGGGGGAAAACAAGTTACATGGTTCCAGAAGCTTTTAATCACACTAAAAAAAAATTGCTTAAATCCTTAATATTTCCTTTCTTAATAACCTCTATCCTGACACCAAATACACACGATGATTACAGGATTCTAGTAAAGTAAGTAAAAAAATTAAAGTCTTTGCCTCTGTTTCTCTTAAAAATACTGTCCTCCTGTATCTACAATGAATTCTGCAAGGCCAGTTACAATGATAGCACACTTCATGTTCCAAAAAGAGCAAAAGTTATGAGTGCTTGCCTTGCTAGTCAATTAGAGATCTACCTTCTGTTTACAGATGCACAGAACTACAGTTCATCCTCACATTTTTTATAGATATTTGTCATAAATTCACCATATACTCTGCTAAATGACACCTACTCAGTAGGACTTTAGAGGGCTGTTGCAGATACAGCCAAATACACTCCCAGAAAGAGCTCTTACAAGATTGTTGTCTACTGTGGTTTAACCAGAAAAAAAAAAAAAAAGGAAAAAAAAAGTGAAAGTAACACTTCTAGTGAAACAAAATCAGCTTAAACTATTCTCCAGACACAAAAGAAAGAGTTGCTAATGAATGAAAAACAACAAACTGACTTTGCTGAAAGCCTTTGACGTTTTTAAATTAAGATGTTTTGAGTTTGGCTTTGAGTCAAAACATATTAACATTTCAAAACATTTCAGAAGGTAAACCAAGATGGTTTCTAAAAGACTGATATGAAAAAGGTAAATGCTTTGCAGTTCTTAAAAAAATAACAAAACCGAAAACCACAATCATTTCAGTGAGGTATGTTATATTAGAAGAATTAGAAGAGACGGGGGAATGAAATAATATGAAGACATTGTAGGACTGAACTTAACAATTAAGCATTACTTTACACAAACTATATATGCTCAGGAACACAAGATTTGTGACATAATCTGCTAGCCTTATCCAAGGTAAATTAATTCAAGCATGACATTTGAGATGGATTTTCTAGGGCAGTGACTCACCTCACCAGCCCCAGCATTCAGAACAGCATTGATAAAGGACATGATAGCTGTTTTGAGATTTACTTCATCTCTATATCGCCCCATGCTTCGGTCTAGCTCATTCAACAATGTCTGAAACAGAACAATAGATTAGGTTAGATGATACAATCTAATTCCTTAGACCATTTTGCATACTGCTCCTGGGACCTGCAAATAGTCATCTGATTTGCTATACACTTGCTTAAATAAATAACTTTTTTTTTCAGGCAAGATTGTTAACAGTCTTGGCCATGCCACAATAACTAAAGAAGAATAGTGATAGGAATAAAATGCCCACATGATCCTAATTTAAAAAAAAAAAAAAAAAAAAAGTTTTTTAAAACAAGCTATTTGAGAAAAAGCAGATGCCCTTTACAGTTCCTGCCAACATGATCTAAGAAAGAAACAGAATGATATCTGTCCTTATCAGTTAACTCTATGGGGAATATGATGAGGAGTTTATACATGCAGAAAGCATGTTCCTTCACTTACAACCATTTCACATGAAGTAGACAATTACCTGCCTCTTGGTAAGCTCCTTTTAAGGATTTTCAAATAATAGGAATATCCCCAGGTCCACACTTATTGCAGCTTAAAGGTGAATTACAGAGCTCAAGTGGAAGTGCAGTTAAATTCATATTTCCTTATTACCCCTATTAACCAAATAGCAGGGGTATTTAGCACTCAGGGAATATTTAGTACAGAAATACTGTTGGTCTAATCTCTACATATATATAGATGGGTCATCATAATCTTGTGAACACCAAGAGAAAGAACAGAGGAGAAAAAAGCAAAACACTAGGCAAATAATGTTGGTAGCCTATGCACTATGCAGTCAATTTAGAACTGCACTGATTTAATTCCAACTGAATATTTACTGAAGAGGTTATACGTAAGAACTGATTAGCCACAGAAGCAACTCTACTTATAGCTTTGTGCTGATGATTGTGCATCTTCTCTTCAGGATCTTCTCTGATCAGTTCATAATTCTAAGGATGATTTTCCTTACTGGAAGAGTAACAAATTCCACTTGAGCTCTGTCAATTCAATTGTATGGATCTCATTCCAGCGTTAATAATAAACACACCACACTGATGTTTGTTTTGCTGATGCACTAGAAAAGTTGGAATTCTTTTTACTCTTCCCAAGAAGTTCTGACCATAAAGGGAGAATGGAGACAGAGGTAACTTCTTAGTGTTCAGCTCAGCAGATCCATCTAAGTAACATCTTGAAGCTATGATGCCGAGTAAAGAAGTTCATTTTCCTTTAGTTAGTCTTCTGTTCCTGGCTACTGAAAGTGTTCATTCATAGCAAAATCTTTCCCATGCTAGTCATCAGTTTCATAGGTCTATCTTGCTTCCTGTAGAAAATGGACATCACCATTATCCTATGCCTGGGGAAAAGGCATCCCCTGAGGAAAGAAATCCTTCCTGTCTTCATGTGAATCCTTTGTTTGTTTTTGTGCAAAAATATTTTGATCTATCCTACAATGCTACTGACAGCTGTCCTTATATCTGAGCACAGTTTGTTTGACTTCACTATCAAGCTTGCTTGATTTCATAAACTCCTTTTTCCTGCATCTTCTGAATTGGCCAGATGGCACCTGTGTATGTCCGTTCTCCTGGAATTTAAGCTTCCACCATGTCCATGATTTCCCAATAGTCATGTTATGACCAAACAGCAAGCCTTCCCCCAAGCTTGTTAGCAGTGGGAATGAGTCTTACATAAAAATACAAGAAATGGCCTGATGTCAGACTGATGGTCAATCCAATCCACGTCTGATAATGGCAATAGGATACTAATTAAGCAGTCTTTAACTCACCCCCCACGTCCCCAGTTTTACTCTTCAACTTGCAAAATAAGCAGAAGTGAAACAAATGAGAGTAGTTCTGTTACTGTCGGATTTGACACCAAAATACAAAGCATACATGTCTTGGAATAATTTAAACAGTCATAACTATAAAAGCATCAAAACAAATGAATGTTTTGCTGGTTTTCTTCAGAGGCCTCATTCCTACCATACATTCTTAAAGACGTTTCAGAGCACACTAGAATCTATACAACAACGTGCATGACAGCATCAAGAGGATGAAGGATGTTAGCTAAAGTTTTCTATCTCCTATTTCAGAAGGCTGAAGTAGGAGCAGAACACAGGGGCAAGGGGGCAAGCCAAAGAGCAAGAGTAACAAAAGCTCTAGCCTGTAATATACTCATTGAAGAACAGCGCATCCTCATGTGGTTGTTCAGCTCTAGAAGGAAACACTACGAGGTCAGGCAATTCCTAAAGATCAGATTCTACGCCCACACTATGGCCAAATTCCAGTATCTCTAACCCTTTGCAAATGTCTGACGTTCAAGTCTTCACTTGAACATTTTCTGTGAAAAAGATTTCACCACGCCTCTTGGCAGCCAATTCTGTGGCCTAATTGATCTTATGGTTGTAAAGGTTTTTCCTACTATTTAAGCAAAACTTTCCTCACTTAATCCTATTATTCCTCATCACTGACATCCAGTAAGATTTCATTCAATCTACAGCAAACCTCAAAAGGCTTTGGATGAGCCCCGAGGGGCAGAAGCAACTCAAGTGGGAATACAGGGTTTTAATTTGTTCCTTTTTAGTTCCTCTACTACATTTCCAAATTGATCAGATTTCTCTCTACACAACATGCTCTGTACTGATGGTGCTTAATGCAAACCAGGCAATGGGGCTCTGGAAGGAATGTTTCTAATCTCCACCTTTTCGACCGACAATATCAAGCTTCCTTTACTCCTTCACCTTAAGCTTTACAATTTCTAGTAGCATTTAGGAGGAAAAACAAGAGTGTTCTGTCCAAAGCAACCCAGTTAATATTTTCACCAGCAAGTGAAATCAGCTCCTTTCAGTCTGAATCGAACATCTATGTTCACTCCAGACTAAAAGGAAAATTCTTTCTCCCCCAACAGGGCCGCAGCTGTATGGGTGTTTCAGACAGCAAGTTAGGCTGGAAGGTACTGACATGTCCTGAAATACTTTCCTGGGCCACTATAGCACTATGAGTTTGTAACACCAGTTTGACAGAGAGGAGCAGAGTACGATTTATAGGCAAATTAGCACATTTCAAATGAAAATTGGGTGAAGCAAAGGCAGAGCTTTTCCCAAATTGCCTCAGGAATGAGATTTAAGGAATGTCTTTATATTATTGTGGTATTTGAGTAAAGATGAAATACTTCTGTGAAGAGGTCAGTTTTCAATGAATATTTTATTTTTATCCACTATTTTTAATTATCCATTATTATTTTAATTATTATCCATTATTGTTTTATCCTTTATTTTTATCCATTTTGTGGACTGCCTGCCTGTTGGACATTTAAAGGAGAATTATTCCAGGCAGAAGGGCAGCATAAAGAAAAGGTCAAAAATTAAAGAAGGTAAGGGGACCAGCTCAGGCAAGAAGCTGACAAATGTGAGAATATAGGAATAGACGCAACAAAAATTCAGTCACAGACAGATTAGAGAGTCTTGTCGCAAGTACAAAGAGAAAGCTGCTGGTGATGGCCCCGTGAACACACTGAGCGATGGAGATATAGAGTGAAGTTGTAGTACTCGAATGCATTCATTTAAGTGAAGACTGAAGTTTCAAAGGAGAAGAGTAAGTTCTGGTATTTAGGTACTTACTCCTGTATCTGTAAAGTGACTTATCTTGGAAGTTAAGGATTGCATTGAATTTTTCAGTCAAACCCATAAAGGAAATGCTGGCAGTTTTTCCAAAACATTACAGCACAGTTTTAGAATAGTGATCTTCAGTTGGTGTACCCTAGAGCAATTTAATTAAATTGAGATTACAACTGTTTAAATCACCCAGGAATCTCACTCTAATTTGTATTTTGACTGCAGTAACACAAATATAAAACTGCACGTTCCCTATCAAAACACAAGGAGTTGTAACAACACACAGGCAATGATGCAAGTGTAGGAAGAACCACACATGAAGTCCCAGCTTTCCTTCTCTACTAATTCACCAGTTGCTGGTGCTTCTGACTACTCTTGGCTGCCTGTGCCAGGTAGTAAGTGTTGTGCTTAGAAAACTGAGCAGCAACAGCTTCTGACATTCAACTGAGCATGCAGTGTTTTATGGTAACATATTAAATATATAACCTGCACATCACTCCACCACACTTTAACATGTGCAAATTGGAAATAAACAGTGTTTCAATCCAAAGCTGTCAGCAGCAAGTTACCAACAAGGTCATGTTTTAGATGGCTGCCAATAAATAGTTCTGAACATCACTTCCTCATTCTTACAAAACAGCGTGGAATCAGAACGATACAACCCACAATTTTTATTCAGCACCATGACATCCTTATGAAAAGGTAGGAAGGAAATAAGGAAGGAAGGAAGGAAACAAGGAAGGGAATAAAGAGGAAGGAAGGGAGAGAGAGAGAGAAGACAAATTGTACTGGGGAAAAGCAGTTTTGTGTTTCACACGTTTACGTCTTGATTTCTCAATGTACGCACTGCCGGTCATCACAGATGATATGAAGAGAACGGAACACTAAGATTTACTACTATCCGCAAGAGTGGAAAATAATCCAAACACATAGTATACAAATAAAGTGCCAGCTTTCACAGATGAGGATTAATCAATTGACAGCGAAAAGGTTGATAGGAATGAAGAATATTTCCAACCACTGTTGCAAGGAGGGTAACTTAAGGAAGAGGACCAATTACATTGATGTTGTCAGAGGTCAGTGTTACATCTAAGTTATTTATTGGATATTCCAACAAAAGTAAGCTCAGTAAAGCTTCCAGAAGGCCCTGTGCTTTTTTACTTAACAAGAACTTTTTGATTTCCAAATCTGAGAGGCTGAGATTATTCTCCTCTTGGGTATTTTGTCCTTAATTAGGCCATTGTCTTATAGAACTACATCTAGCTGTCCCTTTACAGTTCCCAATTTTATTTTATTTTATTTTTTTTTAACTTCTCACATTAGGATCAGTCTTCAATAATGAACATAGAGCCAAAGGAATTCGCTCCTACTCTGCACATTCAAAATATATTTCTCCCATTCCTGAAGTTTAGTTCTTTTTTAATTACTTTTCAAAGAAAAAAATATATATTTAAAAAAAATATCTCATTTTCCTGTCCTGCCAGATCCCCACTTGTGGGAGATCATTTTCAACATAACAGTGATTAGGTGTGGCCAGCTAAAGTTAACCTAAAGCGGCAAGCTCTAAGCTGTTTGGACACTTCAATATACTGATTGGTACTGCTAATTGCTCAAGATACAGGAAATACCTCCCTAAAGAGTTTGATTTAAAATCTGAAGGAGCTCTTCTGGTATTTGCAAAGTCTAGGTTACAAAGCTTACATTCAGGACTAGGATGAAGAAAAAACAGGCTTTCACTAGCTTGACTACAACTTCATTGTACATTATGTCTTTGAAGTTTAAAGAAAGGCATAGGATAAGCAGTCAGTTCATCCTTTCCTTACGTTGGCCTCCTATAGGTACAATGAGTTACAATGGATGCTGCTTTCTTGATAATAAGCTGCAAGATGATTCTGAGTTACAGGTGTGGGACAACGAAGCCACACACTTGAATGGAAAGAGGCAAAAAGATACAGCACTCTCTTAACTCACAAATCCTAGAATATCAGAGAACCTTCCACTAAAATCTAAGGAAGACCATGACCACATTTGTTCAATCAGTGTTCTGAATATCGCCACTGTCCCTCTATTAGAAGAAAATGACTGAAGGCAAATGGAGGAGGTCTTTGGATGAATGCTTACCTCCTCAAAATTAGGAGAAAAGCTGTTAGAACTCAAGCTATCACTGAATGTAGTGGAAAAAAGCATTCCAGCTTCAAGACACAATTGTTTGTAAACAATTTTGTAAACTCCTGCTAAATCAGGTGTGTTCAGTCTCAATTTAATGACAAACATTGGCAGCTACTGTTCATGAGCACAGATTGTTCTCCATTTACTTTTACATTTGTGAGCTCATTGTACCCCGAAATCTAGCAAAAGGTACTGTGGTAGAAGGTAATGGCTGACACAGACCAGGATCCGGGGCCTATTGGTTGAACACCACCCTTACCATTTCACCTAAGAAAGAGTAGCAAATGGGTAAGGCTACCCCAAAGTTTAGGAACTAAAGGTTCATACACAGCAACAGATTCTTTTGCATCTTTTTGTAAAGGTGCTCAGTTCACTAGGAAGAGGAACAGCCAGAAGTATTCACAATAAAAGCCTGTCAATAATATAGTGACCTACCAAGGTTTCTGAGATTCAGCAAGTTTCCCTTCTATTCTGTGAACAGGAGATATAAGAGGCAGCATTTGATAGGTGGTGATGATTTGTAACTGATTGTTAAGTGACGATTTAAGTGCTCCAATGTTCATTATTTAATCCACCGTTGCCATTATTTAATTTACACCTCTTGTGTTACTAAACAAGCTTAAAATCGGGACAGAGGCTCCTGGAATTCTGTGTCTTCAGCTTCCAGGAAAAAATAAATGATTAGCACCCCAATGACATCAGGTTAGAGTATGAACAGATTAACAGCTTTCATTTAACTTAGCAACTCCCCATTCTAACGTAAAATATAGGAGATCATAAATCAGCATTAATGACAAGCAATCGGGTCTTAAGAAAAAAATAGAAATATAAAAAAAAAAAGATAATCTATTTGAAGTGTTTTTTTCCTAAAACACAATGAGAAATATTGCCTTTTGACTGCTTAGCAATATTGCAATATGTGCACTGTAAAAATCGCTCCTTGGCTGAGATGGCTATTCCTGTCCAAGCATCCTCCCCATACCTGGAATCTTGTCCTTTCTGCAGCATAGACTTGATAGTGAAGCATGGCTTGCAAGACTTTCTTGTGACCATCTGGTACCAAGCAGACAGCCCCTAGGATCTCTAGCACAGCAATCTTGGTCTTGATGTTCTCAGTCCGTAAGCTTTGGGAGATGATGTTGATACTCTCTGGATGAGCCAGGACATGAGCCCGTCCTTGGGAGTTGTTCATCAGTGCCTTGATACACCCTATAACGGATGTGTGTATACGGCTCTCTGAGGTCTCATAGTCCATGCTCTTCAGGAAGTTCAGCAAACAGCTCAGGCCATCCAGCTCAATGAACCTGGTCACAAACCTGAAAAAGCAGGTAGGGAAAATAACAAAAACAATACAAAGGTAATTTATTTATTCAAAAGATACTCAACCCTGTGATCCCAGCATCTGCAAAAGCTGGCTAGCTTAAAGATCACAGGGTAATTCCCAGGTATTCAAGAAAAAAAAAAAAAAAGGAAAAAAAAAAGAGAGAGAGAGAGAGAGAAAGACAGAAAAAAAAATAGCACAGTACCACTGTAACTATTGGCTGTACTAACCCAAGTCCAGACTTCACACTCTGATCCCATGACATATGCAAAGAAACATAATATATGTAAGAGGCACATGTTTTCTGAAGTCTCTTATAATAGCCTTGGCTGCATTGGTGTTTTTTTGTTGTTATTTGCTTGCTTTTGGTTTGAGGAGCTATATTAAGGATGGAGTAGGGCCTCTGTCAACCTGTAGTAGCAATATGTATTGTAATAACACCATAAATTACGGAAATATAGAATTATTCAATTACCTAATGTCAAATGACTAAGCCTACACTGGAAGAAGTGTATTTAGACTACTGAGATCACTGGAGTTCTTTTTCTACCATATTCTAGTATAAAATTTGCTTTTCTTCAGATTAAGATCATGGAAACTGAGTATGGAAATAATACAGAGGAAATTCAAACTAGACCATACAAACAGCCTGCTAGAGAAGTTGACATAAACTGATGGAGTTATACAAATCTGTTCAAACCAATAATTCTAGCAATGTTTCATTTTGAGCTTCCTGGATTAAAAATGGGGATGCAAAGATATGAAATGGGCTGCAAATCATTTCTCAGGATAGCTCTGTTTACCTCCTCTAGCAGGTCATTCAGGTAGATGCAGGTTTTTTTAGAATGCCTGAATACAAACCCATGTGAATTAAATTTGAATCTACCAAAATGTAATCAAGAACAATATGACCATGACCATGTCCTAAACAGCATAATGTAGATGGTTATCTCAAATAAATGAAAAGACTGTTAACAATTGTCACATGTATAACAAATTAAGAATACCTAAGTATTCTTAAGCCTGTATTATTAAGTCTGTATCTTGGAGCTTTTACCCAGCCCCTCTTTCTCCCTGTTGGATATTCCCTAATGTGCTGTCTTTCTCTTATCTATTAATAAGTGAGATGCTGTTCCTAATATCCATCAGGTGGGAAATTTCATATGGAAAGACTCCCAACATTTCAGTGATCTCTGTTAATGTCTCTGCACCGGCAAGACAAACCTTAGACATATATCTCCTGGATAATATGGACTTGACACATGTGGTTACACCTCACACCACAGAGGAATTTTCAGGGCCTACCTGAAAGCTATGCTCATTATGCTGATGGATTTGCCAACTTTCAGCTTATTTGGGCCAGCAATTTGACCAGAAACATGGCAAAGCCTGGTGCTTTCAACAAAGCTTCAGTCTGAGGTTTGGATTTTGTTCAAAACTGAATTTCAAAGTGAATATCAGAATAAGGGCAAGCACACACAGGAACACATGCACACCAAAAATGAAAACAAGGTTTAGTTGAACCCTTCTAAGATGGCCTGCCAAGTTTCACACAGGTTTGACTGCACATTCTTTGGATGCATCATCTTGTGTACCCTAACAAATCATAGGAGGATAAGCCCCTTTGCCTCTAGGCTAGATAGCAGGATCACACATTGTGCAGCAGGAATTTAGTAAGTCACTTGAAGTAGTTTGTTACTTAAACTGGTTATAGAAAGATTAAAAGTTAGCTCAGTTTCTGTAATGCTGCTAGAATGCAAAGAAAGACTGGAATAAGCACATTCATGGCTAAAGGAGTTGCTAAGGATTTCCTGGGAACCCAAATAAGCACGACCTCGATTTGTTATCAAACAATGCAAAGCCGATGCCTTTAGAACATTTCTTTAAACCTGGGACTAAAAATCTGTGTGGATCTTTGCCTGTACTATGGGAGGACTAGTTTAAATTCTCCTTGCTCCTCTTTACCTCCAAGGTTCAGCTCTATGAATCCACCCTACACCTTAGCTATTCCTTCTAAATCCCTTTGTGCACACACACACAAAGGAAAAAATAAAAATAAAAAAGAATGCACGTTTCACTGTTCTCCTCAGTTCATGGCTGCAGGAAGGCATAAGATGGATACCTTTCTCAAGGCATGGAGCTCTACTGACATCCTTAAGAAGCAGCTGAACAAAGGGTCCCTAAACCCTACTTTCAGATGGAACACCTGCTCTTATGACAAACATACAAGATAGTACAACCTTTATGCATCTTGGCCTGCTCTTATGAACAGATGAAAAAAATGAAATGCACAAAAATCACATTGTACCAATTAAGTACAATCCCTTACTAAATTCATTGGCAGAGCAATTTTTTCTAGGCCTGTCTGGATGAGGTCATTCCAAAAAGAAGGCATGCGCAGGAAAGTGGTGTGTGTCACGGACTTTGATTAATGACATAATTTAAAACAATGTTGGGATTTTCCTGTGCTCTTCCTAGTCCAAAGAGCAAACAGTAAGCTGCATTACTCAATAGGAAGCAAAACCAAGTACCTTCCCATTTCAGCTGACATCAGAAGCAGGAATCTAATGATGATTTTCACCTTCCTTCCAAAACACTTAGTCCCCTATTCTCCGGAAAAGACAGAAATCATGCAGAAGGGAGATAAAAGGAGAAATGGTGATAGTTATTTCTGGACAAACAGTCTCAGTATTAGGACCTGCTTGATGTGACCAGGGAAGTATGTGTGTAAATGTCTGTACAAAAAAGAAAAAGAAGTGGGAGTTCAGCTGACAAGCTGAGCACCATAATCTTCATGCTGTTTGATGTTTGTGTATCTGTATGCCTGTAAACACAGATGTGTGTGTATGCACTCACATGTGCAAAGGCAAACCCAACTTATGCAAATAAACTACCTTCTTCCCCACTATATATGCATGCCATAACTAACTGCCATCTTATAAGCCTTGTGTGCTGCAAAGTAAGGTTTTGTTCTAGACTGAAAGGTGTAAAGTTAAGCATATTTGCCAATGTATTCTGGCTAACATACTTAAAAGCTCAAGTGTAAATAAAGTAGGGTGTGTTTTAATAGGTGCTAAACAAGCATATTAAAGCCTAACCTCACCTCAGACTCTCACTTGACCAGTTTAGCACACATTAAAAGGCACAGCACCTTTTAGTCTTTCAAGTTTTAGAGTGTTGATCAGAACATTTTAGCTAGCTCTAATAACGAACCCTTCATCCAAATACAGATGAAGCCTAAAAGGTAATGACCCACTGATGGATTCCAAGTGCCGTGGGGGAAAACTTCCCTGTGAGGCTTGATCCAGTGCAGGAAAGACAGAAAGATCATATGCTGTGGGTGTGCAGAAGGCAGGATGTTCCCACCCAGCTAACAGCCAAGGTTGCACTTCCCTAAAGAATCAGGGGACACATATAATCCTGACAACCACTGGACTGCTGAAAAATTCATCAAAATGGGTTTTGCTTGCTAGAAACATAAATGTTCATCTCCAGTATGAACTGGAATGCAACATGACTAAATCAGGCAAAAATAACAAGAGGTAAATCTGAGTTGAACAGAAGGAGAAAAGCAGACAGAAAAGGGAGTTAGTGCTGATGATTCAGACTAAAGGAGGTATTCTTTTGTGAGTCCAAAAAGTTATTTTTTTCCAGACCTTTGTAAGTTTTTACTTCTGCTGCACTTCTGAACCTCCATTTTTGGGCATTAAAAAAAAAGGGGGGGAGGAAAAAAAAGCTCTTCTCTCCTGCTTCTGTCCAACAGTTTGTCATCACACTTGTTTATAGTCATAAGTTCTTAGAAACCTAAAAGAAAATCTGTTTCCTTACAAGATGCAGATGTGGGGGTTTTGTTCTCTAAGGCTAGGGTTGTTCCTGCGTGCTGGGACATAACCTGGCTTTATTATTTCAGGGCAGCTCCTAAATACCAGAACAAAATGGATTTTCTCAGAGTGAGCCAACTAGCTGCCCAAGGATGCTTCTGTCACCTTTTCTCTAAGGGAAAAATGAACTTGAGTTTAGGAAGATCTGCTTCAGTTTTTGTTGGGGTTAGAACTACTAGACTGGAATACAGGCACAGACTAGTGCCATTACTCTGTGTTTAACACTAGAAGAGATGCAGTTCTACAGTAAAATGAAACCTAGAGCCACACATGCTTTTTTATTATTTTGGGTCCTCTAGATCGGAGAATTTAAGCAGAGGACCCTGCTGGTGAACTGTCAGAGACCCTCTGTACCCTACCCACCATAAACGGATTCCAGACAATCTATCCTGTGTAAATTTAGGTCTCTATTTTCTTCAGAGCTCTGATCAACAGAAGTGGCAAGGAAAACAGGATTAGATGTCCAAATTCAACTAGAAAGACTAGTATTTTGAAGGCTGGGGTATAGTACTGCTTATGAGAGGGATTTGATGGAGCTGAGGGCCTCTCTACTGCAACCTTTCCATCAAGAAGAAATTGGCTTGTTGATCAGGCATTGGCACGCAGCCCATTTGGCAGCTAACGAATTGAGTCGCTGGAAATTAGTTGAGACATAGGACTTAACTCAAAATTTGGCTTGGCTTAACTATTTTAAAAAAAAAGCCCCATAACCATCGCCAGTGATTTAGAAGAGAACACTTTATAGGGCAGCTCATAGATGCTTGTACTGAAGCTTGTTAGGGTTATTATAAACAGATGAAGCAACAGCCTGTTGTCAAGGGGACCCAGCAGAAGCAATATAGGTCTGGTCTGGAAAACCTTGCAATATTTTGAGCAAAAGACATTTACTTCTCTTCTCTTTTGCCTTGCTCTCAGAAAGGAGGCTGAGCTATCCTACTCAAAATGTCAGAGTACAACTACCAAATGGTGGCCACCAACGTATTTCAGCTAGACAGAACAGAGATGCCTGGCTGCTCTGGTTATGCTCAATGATATGAGAAAGCTATCACTTTCAGAGGAAACATCACACCAGTTCCAAATTAATGTAACAGAGTTGCTACATAATGTCTCAGTGGTACAGGTCTTTGGTTAAAAATCCCTGTAAATTTGTAGTGTGACTGTTGTCTTTAGCTTCCATTTTATCATTAAGTCGAGCTGCCTTTTACCATGTTCTCTACTTTTGAATAGTGATATGATCAAACTGTCACTTGTTCTCTTGGACTCTTTCTCAGCACAGGCTACTGTTTCTCCAGTTCCATGTTAAAAGCAGTTACTGTACCCGCATGACTAAAATTACCAAAGCCTGATGAATCCCTATGCTTCAGAATCTGTCTGTGCTTTTTTACAGCCCAGTGAAATAGGAGGTAAACTACCAAGGTTTAAGGTGATGTGCTCAACCTTGCACTTGCTGTGAGCTGAGAAGCTCCATGTAGTCAATGCTAGAAGCTCTGCTGATAATGAAGTAACTTAGCTAAGAGACTCCATTTACATATGTGAGCCCAAAGAGAAGATGTTGCCCACTGCAATACAGCTGCAGCTACAAATCTCCCACCACAAAGGGCTACAACACCTGAGGTGTGATTGCAACTGAATCTCAGCACAAGTTCCATTGTGCTGGAGACTTCCTCCTACCTTTTGTCTTCCTTATTCACTTATCTCTTAGTAATCACTCAGTATCTTGTCATTCGCGCATGAAGAAAGAGACCATAATGATGGCCTCTCTGTATTTGCTTTCTGGCTGCAGAGAGGCGATGTTCCAGCACTTTAAATTCCTAGAGCTCCCTCAGTCTCCTTCACATCTAGCTTTGTACAACAGAGGAGCAGGCTCAACTGCATGAAGCAAGGATGCTTGTCAGGGAGGACTCCTTCTCCAAGTGCTTTCTTAAAGGGCTTTTCTTTTGTTCCTGCCCAGAAGAAACATTAAACATCATGAAAAGAAGAGATGCACATAATCAGCACTTAGCTCTGCAAGGACTCACAAAAATATTTTCACTTCCACTCAGCCTAACTACAGTGCAAATTCTCTTGTGATTATTTTCTGTGGTCTTTTATTTATTTGTTCTGTTTACTTTTTTTTTTTTTTTTTAATTTTTAAATTCCAGAAGATCTGTGTGATTAGGCATTACTGAAGGCCTCTGAAACTATGACTTCAGCATAGTGTGGATGTAAGCACATTTGGTTTATTTTGGGCTTAATACAAAGACATTCAGAAACTTTTTGTTCAAGTTTCTGAATACTTCCCCAAATTGTATCAACTGAATATTTCCCCAAATTGTATCAACTATGGTTATTGCTTCAGCACAATGTCCTTCTAAGTGTTAAATGCAAAAGATTTCTATACTAGTTAATTTGCAATTGCTCAGAGCATTGTTCCCAGAAAAACAAAGATGACCTTACCTTCAAACACACTGTACACAACAAAGACTCGTAACATTTCTGCATGCCACAGTTACACACAGAGCAGGAAGAATGCCAAACCAGGTAAAGTCAGATAGCTGCTTTGTGCCAAAAAAGCTCACATTACTAACGATAGGAAGCTTGAATTCAAAATTCATAGTAGAGGCTGAGATCTTGCCCATCATGAGTCAAATCACATAGGATGTTCAGGGGTCTATGAAGTCAGTAAGTTTGATCTTCACAGTCCTTACCTGTTTGCTCAGATCTGCCACATGTTTTTCACAACAGAATTTGTCTTTTATTTTCCTGAAGCTATATGCTTCAGCATTACTGTGCCCTTCCAGCTAGACAGGTTCAGAACAGGAACCGTAGGGCTCTCTGTGGATTGTATGAACTATCAGAGAATGTTTGTGTGAGGTGAGACAAAGAGGTTTCTGTCCTTGCCACTCCTTCTTGTGCCCCATCTGACCATTGGGAGGCAGTGAGTTGTGATGAAAGATGAACAACATTACCTCATGGGCTGAGTCCGCAGAGCTGTCTTCAAGTCTTCAACTATTTTATTTTTCATTTCTGTTTCTTCTTCATCGAAAGCATACAGCGTCTGCATCTGTTCAGAAAAGGAGATGACAATCAGAAAAGCCTGAGCTGCCTGGAAGCTAAGAGACAGGCCAGGAATTATGAAAAACAACTATCCTATCAACCCACGGAGAAGTGCCTGCCGACCTCTCACCAGGAAAGCAGTGCCTCAGCTACAAAACTCGATCCAGATGAGGCTGCTCATGTGGACTGGCAGCAGCATAGAGCCTTGCCACACTGCCTAAAACTAGGGATCTCACATTACCCCCCAAAAATCATACTTGCCAGGATGCCCTCAGAAAACTACCTAATTTAGAACAGTGATCCACTGTGGTGATCTATGGATATATGAGGAAAAGTTTGTAGAGAGAGGCAAAATCTTATTAGACTGACTTGGCTGGAGGGATTTGAAGTTAAAAAATATATATATATACATACTATATATATATATATAAAAGAAAAAGAAGAAAAAGGAAAGACAACAGACTTCTGTGTTAGGTTTTAAAGCAGAAAAGCTTTTTCTTCAGTTGACTAGACAGCCTACAAGTACCCTGAATTGTAGTTTGTGTACCCAAAAGTTTGACTCTTCTCCTTTACCCTTTTTTTTCAACCTGGTTTAAGATATTAATTTTCTCTATACACTTTGTCCTTGCTAATTGCAAACATTTACTACAAAAAGCAAGAGCATCATAAAATCCTTGTCCCTGTGTTTTAACATGTAAACTGAAGCATTCAGAAAATAGAGCCTATATTTTCATGTTTTTTCCTATTGGGAGCTACCTCTGTCATTTTTCTCCCTGGTACGCAGCTTGCAGGAACTGAAGATTCTGTGGGTCACGGTAAATTAGGGTGAGAGGTGATGAGAGAAATACACACAAAATACAAGGTTCTGAAAATCAGACAAAGCCATTACGAAAAAAAGTGGTATAGCAGGAAATCAGGGCTTCAGATCTACACTTAGCACCACCACAACCTTGCAATATGAAGCAACTCTTCAGCACCCACCCATGTACCATTCGGGCTCACAACTTCAATGAGCGGCTTCATAAACAGTCAAGACACAATGCCGGAAATTCGAAGCCTATACTAATGTCTTCTTAGCCTCTTTAATTGTACAACAGAGATGATAAAAGCTTTTCTTATTGGAAGGAGTTCTGGGGGATATCGCTCAGTGGGATCTGGAAAGCAGTTCTGAACCCCCTCCCAAATGAATACCCCAATTAAACCAGTGTTATCTATCAAGGGTCAGATACTATACCTCTCTGTGGTGGAATCTGAGTACCTAAAGTTATGGCCCACTACTGTGAAATATAGAAGTCTTTATTTAAGTATTTAGCATGCCGAAAAGGAAACCTTCCTCTCACTGGAACTTCCTTTAACTCTCCCACCCTCCCACCCCACCACCTCACTTCCCTTGGAAATGCTCCCATGTTGCTTGCTTTTGCAAACCCCGTAGTGCCAACACATGTCAGATCCTGAGGGTGGTCATTTGGCTACGGGCCGTTGCTGTCTTATGCTGAACAGCTGGCATAAGAAGATGTGTTTAACTCTAGGGGTCCTCTCTCTGATCCTCGCTAAAGTCAAATTCACTCAGTAACAGAGCGAGCTATTTCCTGCCCTAATGGAATGACAGAGCGCTACTGATGGAAAATGAGCTGATGATGTTTTATCTTTTGCCAGCATCCCCCGACAGCCAGAAACATAAATTGAAATGCTTAAGCCAAGCCATATATGATTCCCCTCTTTGAAAAATAAACAGAAATCCTGAACAGGCATTATAGAATCTCAATGGCAGAATCCTGGGGTGTGATTTGGGGTTTGATTTGTATTTTCTTGGGTGACGGCCCATCTGGTCACCTTTCCCTTGGCCCATAAATGCTTCTTTGAAAGGCTCCCACTCCTGCAACAGCTTAATTTCTGCTCTGAGCCATTGTGGGGGGGAAGCAAATGGATGGCAGGAAGGTGCTCAACAGTATTTCGTTGAGAGTGAAAAAGGCCCACTTCCAAATGAAACAAATACAAATAATCCTGCCTTTACAACTGAGGGCGATTATAGAAAACCCCTTTTCTAAAGCTGCAGGCAGCCAAGAGCCCTTCATTTCTCACCCCTGTGCATGGCCAGGAACTCAAATCCTCATGCCCTCTCTAAAGACAGCCTCGTCAGTCATGCATTTACATTATGAAATAACTTTCTCGGCAAGAGTTATAGAAAACACAACTGTCCCTGGGAGACAGAGGGGAGGGAACTGTCGTTATTTGAGGCTGGATTTCATTAATGTGGCTGGCTGATGCACTGCTTCCCTGAACTACAAACCGTACTCTAGTACTAACATCTGCTGGGCTGAGGATGCAGCTAGCTACTGTCAGTTAACCAAAACTGTTTCACCCAAGGAATAGGAAGCAAAACAGTGCCAGGTCCTCATCGGGTCCCTAAAAGGCAGTATACATATGAATCTGTTTCATAAGCATATTTTGCATATTTTAAATTTTCCAGATTAAGGGCATCACCCAGGAAAGCATGACATCTAGCTATCTGATTTGCCAAGTCAAAAAAAAAAAAAAAAAAAGTATATGTGAAAAAATCATTCACACAGAACTGTACATGTAAAACTTCAGGTAGTCCAAGAAACTGCTTTTGAAAATCTTGATTTTATTCAAAGCATCAAGTAAATTCTCAGACCTTATTCTAATAGCTAATCATTCCCCTAAACTACCAGGAAGGCAAATAGACCACCATAATGACAGCACATTAGGAAAGAGGCACCAATAATAATAATAAATATATCAACTAACAGCAGAAAGGAACTATATGATTGACCTAGTTTCATGCCGATCTCACACAAATGAAAAGAAAAATGAAGCAAACAGAGTAAGTAGTGAAAAAGCAACCAAGACATTCTGATTTATCACTATAGACCAAGTTCTTTCTTTAGGTCTTACCTAAATCATAACTATTATCACTACTGAAATCATTTCCAAACAAATAGAAGTGAAATTAAAGTTTAATAATAAATTATTGTATTGCATGCCTCTTATGACATATCTGGACAACACTATTTTAAAACATTTCTTTAAAGAAAAGAGGTCAGTTGAAATTCAAGGTGCACCACATCTCTAGCTATATTGAGGCCAAACTAAGAGAGTAAACTACAAATCATAAACTATGAATAAACTACGAATAGATGTATTACAAAAACAAACAAACAAACAAAAAAAACTTTCAGGCAAATAATTTTAAAGTAACACGGATGCCACCTAACCCAGAAAGAGAAGAGTTATCGTCCTCTTGCTAAATTCTGGTGAATGGGCATCCACCCACCTCATACTCTCATCTGAGCAATCTCTCCAGAAAAACACTGTTCACATGAAAATCTCTCTCTGGAAATGCAGGTACAGCCAAGCTCATCAACGCACTGCTGTGCTGTCAGAACTTTTCCTTTCCAGTAAAATGAAGGCTGTGTTTATTTGTGCTGCCAAGCAGGTAGTATCATGGAGTGATGAGGGCAAGAGGAGCACAGGGAAGTTTCTTGTGATATAAACAGGGCAGCTGCTGCATTTTTAAGAAAAGTTCTGTCTGTTGATGAATCAGTAGAAGATAGCAATGACCTTGATAATGGAAACGATCTCTGACTGTGGGCCTGCAACCTGCCTGCAGTCACCAGCCTTATTGACATCATGATGTCAACAGCAGCATGTTGACATTAGAGGACTGGGCAAATTTGGAGGCTCCTCTTTCTAACTTAGATATCATTAGCAACCATGCCTTTCTCTTAGGGGTGGGTCTAGAAGACATTCTACCAAGGATCTTCTTGAGACTTTCCTCCCAGTCCTGAAGGATGGGACATTCCCTCCACAGGAATTGCGTACTGCGAGTTAGTAAAGAGATTCGGTTTTACTGTTATACACTCTCATGAGAATTAGGATTAAAAACTACTAACATTTAAAAAGTCACGGTAACAGAAACAATTGTGGGAACAGACTTGCGCCTAAAATGCATGGCTTTTTGAACTACTGTGAAAGTGCTTCCCAACATAGTGGTCTAGGGTTACAAGTAGGGAATGTCAAACATGTCAGGAATCACCACATTGCTCTCAAGCATAATCTATGAGGGACAGATATGATTGGTAACGCTGCAGCAGATCTTCTGAGAAAATGATCCCTGAGTGCAGGGGCCTTGGCCTCCTGAAATCCACAAAAAGATACCTAATGATATCCATGGGATGCCATTTTCATTTTATCAGCGGGTAGGAAGAACTATTTTGCCAAGCTAGTATTTAGAACAGAACCTCGTATTTAAAGAAAATTATATCAAAAAAGACGTGAAAGCTGCATGTAAAATGATTCTTATGTACTTACTTCACAGAAGATGCAAAGATTAAATTTTATTTTTAAAAAAACAGGACTTAAAGCATTTTAAACTAACACTTCTGTGATTATTGCTACCATTTCAACTCTAATACTTCTTGCCATATTTCTAATTAAAATACAGCAATACCTGATAGTGCCCAGGAGACGCAAACTGAAGTAGACTAGACAGTGTCAGGAAGCAACATGAAACATGCTTTTCTTTCACCACTTCTTAGCCAACTGTACTTGGATGAAGTTAAAAAAAATTACAAAAAAACCCTCCATCACTAAATTTAGGACTGAAATTATAAGGGACCCAAAATAACCATTTGGAAGTTAAGAATCTCAGAGGTCTAAATAATAATGAAGAGAACATGTCTTTTAAAGCGTGTTGGAGCTGGTTCTCAGCTCTGTTACTCCAGTTTTCCGCTGATATGATTCCAGTGAAATCAAGTCAACTAAGTTTCACCTGCCTAAAACTGAAGCAATTAAGTGGAAAATCAGATGCAGGGGTTTAACCCCACTGTATCTTCTTAATACTTCAAATATAAGAGTAAATTATGAGGCTTGAAGCCAAGTAAAAGGTTATCAGTCATTCAATGCTGAGCCATGCAAACAATGTTACCAGGGCTGGTGTTTATTGGTGCTCTTAAAATGTGTTTAAAATTAGAAACATGGGCCAAAATATAGTCTCATTCCATGGAAGTGCTCCAGTTTTGCAACAGTGACATACATATACTCTCTCCAGATTTACGTCAAGATCATTTAAAGACTGGTCCAAAAGCCACTGAAATCAATGGAAAAAACTCAGTAGATTCAAAAGGCCTTGGATCAAGTCCTACCAGAAGTATTTGGCTCAGTGACTTTGCAAGGTTTCATACCTATTTTTTCCTTAATAGCCCTTGTAGAGTGAATTTGTTCAATCAGGAAATCAAAGCACAATGCCATGCCAGCACAAAATCTCAACCTCTCTTTTTTCAAAACCAGCCTATAGTCTTTCTGTTCCATTACTCTGCTGCCAAAAAATCTGGCGTGAAGGAAGGTGATCATTTTGGTTATTCATGACTCAGAGTAGAAAGCAGCTTTTATTTTATCCTATTACAATGGGTTATAGTGGCTTGTAAAGTCTTCTTTTTTTTTTTTTAACTGAGCAAGACATATTTCACTACGAGAAATATATCAGTATTGACATATTAAGTATCCATTAAGGCATTATTTTTATGAAATTATTTTATGCCTCATAACCATGACAGAAAAGGTGCAGAGAAGCCTTCAGAAATCAAACATAAAAGTATAAGTAAACAAGCAAAGTGTGCTACCTTGGATGCTAGGAAATGAATACTATCTACCACTGCACACATGCAAAAAAAAAAAAAAAAAAAAAAAAAAAAAGCTGAGTAGACCCTGCACATAAATAACTGAAGGCAAAAATTGACTATAAAATTAGTAACAAGATCAAATTCCAAAATGTAAGGTCTACCATATCACACGATATCAGTGAATACACTACGTGCAGGTGTTCTACTTGTGCTGGTGGCCAGATCTACAGCATGCTTCAGAGGAAGGCACACCTTCCTCAGCTATTGAACAAGGACAGTTAAAGACAGTTTACCACAAATAACATGCCTTATATCTGATGTCTAAGGTGTTACAGACTTATGTTTCTGTGTTTACCTGCTTTTATATAAGCGGCTATTACCGTATGTGAAGAACTACTTTTATTTTTTTATTTTTTTTACTAAACTATTAATCCCAGTGTTATTTTTTAGATTAGGTAGAAATAAATTTAAAACCCTCTATCATTGAAGTAAAAACTGGAAAATGCCTGGTGTTATCTAGTCTTTTCTTCTGCTAAAGCAGGGCCCTTTCTTAAGACATATGCTATTCTTTCAAAAGTCCTGTTTCAAACAAGTCATGCACTTGGGCTAACATCCTTCCTTTGGGTTTTCTTCCTAAAAAAAACCAGATCTCTATGAAAGGAAACCTTCCCTGCTGTGCAGAAAAGGTAACTTACTGCTGCCATGGAATTGATGCGGTCAATGTAGTAGTCTGGCCAGCTGGTGGCAAGCTTATTGGGATCTTCTTGTTCCTGAAACAAAAAGTTAAATAAGGTTACACAAGAAGTCTTTGTAGGATGAAGTGCCACTGTAGAACCACCTGGGATTTTTCACTGCACTGTTCTTTACTGTAGTATCTCCTCCCCACATTCTTATATAAACACCACAAGCCTATGTCCATTATTACAAACATTTCTGAAAGTGTAATACTAGCACTGTCACCTTGGTGTGTCAGAGAAAAAAAGACTTCCCTTCAGCTAAGATTATTAAACAAAGAATTACAAAGTTTGTTGGAGACATGATTATCTTTGGCATCTAAGTGGCAAACCTTAACCCCTTAAACATACTGACAACGTTTCCAAGTAGAAGGATAGCACATTTATAGATAACAGGTTTACATTTTGTAGCTGTATACTGACATATCTTTGAAATTATTCTGCCTCACTGCTGCTGAAATGATGGTAGGATTCACCAATAAAGGCATTTAATATCTGCTATGGAGGAAAAAAAAAAAAAAAAAAAAAAAAAAAAAAAAAGAGTTAAGAAATATAAAATGAAACCAAAGGGGTGCCTCATTTTGACTTGAAAAATAACAAGTTATTTAAAACCTCAAAACACCTGAAGGAACATCCCTTCAATTACAGTAGGAATTAAGAACAGAATCACCTTTCTCAAACGAAGCAATAGGTTTTGCTGTTTTTCCCTTATTCCCATTCCTGACCATTGTCAGAGCAATCTGATAAACCCAAATCCATGACAAATGACACATTACAGAAATCATAGAATCATAGAATATCCTGAGTTGGAAGGAACCCACAAAGATCATAAGGTCCAACACGGGGATCCACACGGTATCACCCAAAAATTAAACCCTATGTCTGAGACCATTGTCCTGAGAGTGTTCTTGAATTCCAGCATGCTTTCTGCTGTGACCACTTTCCTGGGGAGACTGTTCCAGTATCCAACCACCCTCCCAGTGAAGAACCTTTTCCTAAAATCCATCCTGACCCTCCCCTGTGACAGCTCCATGCCGTTCCCTTGGGTCCTGTCACTGTCCCAGAGAGCAGAGCTCAGCACCTGCCCCTCTGCTCCCCTCGTGAGGGAGCTGCAGGCCACCATGAGGCCTCCCCTCAGCCTGCTCTGCTCTTGGCTGAACAAACCAAGGGACCTCAGCCACTCTTGATGTGTCTTCCCCTCTAGAACCTTCATCATCTTTGTAGCCCTCCTTTGGACACTCCCTAATAGTTCTATGTCCTTCTTATATTATGGCATCCAAAACTGCACACAGTACTCAAGGTGGGGCCACACCAGTGCAGAACAGAAGAGAACAATCCCTTCCCTCAACCGGCTAGCACTACTGTGTCTGATGCGCCCCAAAATACGGTTGGCCTTTTGGCTGCTAGGACGCACTGATGACTTATATTCAACTTGCCATCAGCCAGAACCCCCGCATCCTTCTCTGTGGGGCTGCTCTTCAGGGTCTCAACTTCCAGTCTGTAATCCAGGATTACTCTGTCCCAGGTGCAGAATCCAGCTCTTGCTCTTGTTCAGCTTCATGTGGTTGGTGATTGCCCAACCCTCTAATTTGCCAAGATCTCTCTGCAAGGCATTTCTGCACCTGAGGGATTCAACAGCTCCTCACAATTTAGCATCATCTACAAACTCAGTATACCTTTGAAGTCCTGCATCCCAGTCATTTATAAAAACATTAAAGAGAACAGGTCCTAAAACAGAACCCTGCGGAACTCCACTACTGACTGGCCACCAGCCTGATGTAACCCCATTTACTATAACCCTATAAGGCTGACCCATCAGGCAAATATTCATCCATCACATCACGTTTTTGTTTAGCTGTGTGCTGGACATTTTGTCCAGAAGGATACTGTGAGAAACAGTATCGAAAGCTTTACTGAAATCCAAAAAGATTACATCAATTGGCTTCCCTTGGTTAACTAGATGGGTGACCTTGTCACAAAAGGTTATTAACTTCATTAAAGAGGACCTTCCCCTCATGAGCTCATGTTGGCTGTTACCAATGACTGCATTGTCTTCTACGTGTTTTTTAATAACTCCCAAAGTAATCTTCTCCATAATTTTACCAGGCACTGCAGTGAAATCAACAGGCCTGTAATTACCAGGGTCTTCCTTCTTTCCCTTCTTGAAAATTGGAACAACATTTGCCAGCTTCCAGTCAACTAGGACCTCTCCAGATTCCCAAGACTGTTGAAAAATTGAGAGAGAGATCACGATAGCATCTGACAGGTCTTTCAGTACCCTGGATTAAATTCAATCAGGCCCCATATGCAACCAGCTGGAGCAGCAAATCCTGCACAAGTTTGGGGTTGCTTGGAGTTTATCATTACCACAGTCATGGTCCTCCAACTCAGGGCTCTGGGGGATTCAGAGTCCATTACTGGTGTTGAAGACAGAGGTGAAGAAAGCATTAAACGTCTCTACTTTGTCTATGTCCCTATTTGTGAGGTGACCATCCTCATCAAGTAATGGACCAATGTTATCTCGAGTCCTCCTTTTGCTCTTAACATACATTTAAAAAAAAAAAAAAAACTTTACATTGTTCCCCACAATACTAGCCAGCTTCAACTCTAATGGAGTTTGGGGTGCATGAATTTTCTTCCTACAATGGATAATAGCATCTTTGTAGTACTCCCATGTTGCCTGACCACACTTCCAGTGGCCACACAATTTCTTTTTCCACATTTTCTTTTTTTAATCTCTAGAAGAAGATCCCTGCTCAGCCAAGCTGACCTTCTGCCTCACCTGGTTGATTTCCAGCATTTCGGAATTGCCTGTTGCTGTGCACTTAAGAGGTGGTACTTAAAAAGTGACCAGCACTGATGAACCCCAATACCTTCAAAAGCAGCTTTCCAGGGGTCCTTACTAACTAGTTCCCTGAGCAGCCTGAAGTCTACTCTCCCCATATCCAGGGTTGAAGTTTTGGTGCCAGTTTTCCTCCTGTCACCAAAGATTTTAAACTGGACTACTTCATGGTCATTGTGACCAAGACAGCCACCAATTGCCACTTCACCCATGAGACTCTCTGTTTACAAGTAACAAACCTAGGAGGGCACCTTTCCTAGTAAGCTCCCTTAGTACGTGTATCAAGATGTTATCATCAAGGTGTTTTAGGAATCTCCTGGATCTGCTTGTATCAGCTGTGAAGTATGCCCAGTTAACGTCTGGCAAGGTGATGTCACCCATGAGGACAAGGGGAGCTGATCTAGAGGTATCTCAGTCCCTTAAAGAGTAAGTCATTGGTGTTGTCATCCTGGCAGGGTGGCCTATAGTAGACTCCCACAACAATATCCACTTTATTTGCTTGTCCTTTAACCCTTACCCAGAGGGTCTCAACCATGTCATTGCCAGCTGCAAGCTTGTTACAGAAATACGCAACTCCCTTCCAGTAGATAGTTAGAATCACCGCTCCATGTGTTATTGATACACTGCCTTTCAGTGCCTGATTTCCCTGTAGCATACATAGTGGCAGTAACACACCTGACAATCATTTTGCACTCAGCAGACTATAACCTCCCATGCAAAAGTCAAAATAGGACCTTGATGATGGAAAAATAAATCAAAGCTTGCATTTGGTAAATACACCATAATTTTTAGAAGATAATCTTATCAACCACAAAGAGAACAATTGAAATGGGGATCTAATCTAGAGGTAGTGAAGTAAAAGTCATTCTGTAGGGAACCAGGTTAAGCCACCAATAGGAAGTGCAAGGCCTGCTCATATGCTCTTCTGAAGTTTTCTCTCTGCATAGAATTATAAAAGTGCAAATAACAGCTGTAATTTTTGAAGAGTATAAGCAACAAGAAGATAGGAACAGGAAGCCCAGGGAAGTGGTGGAGTCATCATCCCTTGGGGGTGTTCAAGGAAAGGTTGGACCTGGTGCTTAGGGACATGGGTTAGTGGGGGACATTGGTAGTAGGGTGATGGTTGGACCAGATGATCTTGAAGGTCTTTTCCAACCTTATTGATTCTGTGATTGTTGAAATAGGGAATACGTACATTACTTATACTCCTTGTGCCTCCATTCCAAGCTCCAAGAAACAAATACAGACAAATTAAGGACTTCTGAATCCATCCTTTATGTCTGAAAATAAACTACAATACTTTTCTCCCTAGAATTTTTTAAAGGGGAAAAAATATTAAATCCAGAATGCCACAACTAATTTTTCTAGATATCTAGTATAGACATGTGACCTCAAGAACATCAGGAAAGATACACGAAAATATTCAGAATCCTGGATGCTCTCCTACCAGCACCCAAACCATTAGAAATTTCACAAACAGAACTACAGATGCGAATACTCTGATCCCCTAAATTTTATCTGTATATTTGGATAGATTGGCAAATGAAATAAGGTCCTTGGTGAATCCTGCTTTTGACCGTTCTCCGTCCACTACAAATTGGTGTGAACTTTTAGCCCATAAGGATGGTATAGTTTTTGGTTTTAGTTAGAACTAGGATAAAATTGGTTTCAGTGGAACACAGCAAGTGTAAGATTTTTTTATTTATTTTTTTTTCTTTTCTGAAGCTCAGACTGAAGCTGTATATTGGTGAGGTTAAAAATTTTGATCAGATAATCCTCTTTGCAGTCCTTGCTTTCTAAAGTTGTTTTGGTCCAGAAGCAGATCCTACATAGCAAACAGAAAAGCCTATCTAACTTTAGTGACCCCCTCATACTGTCTGTTCAGACCACAATTTTACAGATGTCAGTGTGTTTTGTTTCACTGGAATAAATGTGATTATATATTTAAAACTGGTACTCTATTTCCATTATGAAGCACCACAAAACTACTTATACTTTCACTGGACATACAGATTTTTATCCAGTCCCCTTAAGACATTAGGTGTCGCAGTGTTATTTATAAGTCACCTGGGCAGCATTTTCACAAAAGACACCAGATCACACCTGTAGCATTAGGGCCATTGGAGAAAATTTCATTGCCCAAATTATGATGAGTGCTGCCGATGGTAAGAAATTGTTGTACCATGTCTCCTCACAGAGAAGGCAGGATAAACCAAAAATGCACAGCAATTCTTTTTTTTTATTATTATTTTATTTTATTTTTGTGTATATTTGATGTGTTTTCAGGAAGGAAGAAGTAGGGAATGGGGGGAAGGTGTGCAATGACAGAGTGGTGTTTATTGCGTTTGGTATTTTTCTTTTGTATTCTTTAATGTCTTCAGGATTTTGATCCTCCAACGAAACCTCAGAAACTTCAGACAACTTGATGATGATGGCATAACCCTTCCTTGCTCCAGGAGATTTAGAAAAAAGAAGGAAAAAAAAAAAAAAAAGAGGTCCCAACATACAAAGCCACATAGGCATCAAAAGCTGGAAACAATAACCCATCTGTGTAAGGGAAAACATCAGCTGAAGGAATCTATTAAAGCAAAGCCTTCTTTTAGCTCCTTGAATAATGTAAATATTACATTAAAAAACAGACGTCAGCTTGTGGACTTTATAAGGGGCTATATCATTCTTCACTGGAGTAACAACTATGTAACTGCTGTGAAAACAGGATCCTGATACGATACAAGCCTGTAATATAGCCAAGGTATTATACAGGCTTTGACACTAATTTGGACAGGCTCCATCCCTTGGTGGAAAGTGGAACTTTTGACTTCATCCAAAATAGGATTTAATGGAGTAGGGCAAGGATTTGGACCATCTGAACCAATCAAAATGAAACAAAATACAACAAAGTATTGTCTGCACAGCTAAGCTTATCCTGAAAATCTTTTTGAGAATCCTGGGAGACTGGATGCATTGGGCAAGCCATTCTCTAGAGAGCAGAAACCTTTGGTGACTGCCATATCAGCAGAACAAGCACTTGCAATACAAAAACTGCCATCATAACAGACATAATCTAGAAGTACCAAACACAAGAACTGCAGAAGCCATGTGCAAATGCCAAATATTTTGTATTAGTGGATCGTGAAAACGAAAGCCACTGCATATATGATGAGTGCTTCTTTCAAGATGTCTTTTTTCTTAAAAGAAACAACACAGGGAAAGTCTGGACAAAACTGCCTGCACTGATGCTCTTCTGGGGCAAGCACCGGGTTTCAGTTTCCAGTGAAGATGCATTGGTATCTCACACTGCACCAAAAGGACCCCAAACAATGTCAAGCAGCCCTCTAGAGCATTTCCTGAAAACCTGACCACGTGCAGGCATTAAGAAATATATCCATAAAATCAGAAGCAGTACAAGGCTTCCTTCCTGCAGATGGAGGAAAGGAGAGAGTGACATGACAATTAAAACTCATCCAGGAAATCACTAGCAGAGTTAGGAACCAGCACTGACCTGACATTGAATCCAGAGTTCTCCTGTTTCCACCACATAGATTGTTTTTATGCAATGTTGACAAATCCCAGCTCCATGGGACCAGTGGGTGCTTGGCATCCTTGGGTGTCCAACCATGGCATGGACTTTGCTACTACCTGTACACACAATCCTGTGGGAAATTGCCAGGGCTGAGGATTCATGAAGCTTTCTAACATACAAACTGAAATAACACTTCCTCCTGGAACTGTTGCATCAAGACATACACTACATATAATGGATGCCATGTGATAATCATGGGTTATGATTATTATAGGGATGATATCTATTCACTGGAAACATAACTTTCTCCTCAAAACCATCTGCAAGCAGCTGACCTTACTGTTTTGCACTGTTGAGAACAAAACAGGAAAAAGCCATGTATCTGGTGCTGAAAAATGGAAGTTTAAAACCTGTTGCTGGCAAGGAACCATGATATTATCACTGAGTTCCTCTCTACATCAGTGAAAACAGCATGCAAGCACAGATGAAGAATATGAAATGAGGCTACTGTAATAAAAATTCCTGTTCCAGCTTGTATACTATATTCTGTCCAGAGACTGTACGCCTAAATTTATACTTGGGTCACAAAGAATTGAATTTGCCTGCAGAACTCACATTAAGGTTAATGCAGTTCTTCCTCTCAGCAGCCTGCATGCACCATTCTAGCACCTCTTAGAACTGAGAAACAGGTTATGTGGTGTAAAGAGTAGAGTAGAGTAGAGTAGAGTAGAGTAGAGTAGAGTAGAGTAGAGTAGAGTAGAGTAGAGTAGTTGGAAGGGACCTATAAAGACCATGGGGTCAGCATCATCACATACAGTTCAGAAGATATAAATCATACAAGTCAATATAAGAAACTATTATATTTTAAGAAAAAAATGAAATATGTTATTTGTTTGTCATAATGAGTATGTCCCTTTAGCTTTTTTTTTTTTTTTTTTACATAATTCTTATTAAAAGGCAATGGAAATTAGGATCTTGGTTATGAATAAGTGGGGATTTTGCAGATTTTGCAGATTTTTTTTTTTTTTTTTAACTCCAGTTCATTGAAACTTCTAATGTTCTAATGTGACTTACATCAACTGATGAGAAAGCTTTGCCATAGAAAAATTCTCTGCTTCTGGATGAAGCCCTCCCACACTCTCTAGAACAACAGCTTAGCTGGTAAAATGTTTATTTGAGATGTGCAGGATTCAGACTCATGTTCATGTTCTGCGTCTTTCAAAGTGAAGTACATGAACCTTGCTCTCCACATGAATATTCTGGCCACTATAAACTAGGTTGGGTATTTGATTGTTTTGGGGGTGGAGAATGGCTATCACTTGTGTTTCATTTCCCAAAAGTGCTACTCTGCTCCCTTCAGATACTTTTTAAAATGACTCAATTTATTGCAACATCTGCTATTAATGCTGAATACAATACAATCCTGTAACACCTTGCACTCTACACTGTCAAAGGTCTTTAAAGAAATTCATGCATTAGGTTTTTCAGTCTCCCTTTCAGTGAGATCAGCAGAAAGAGGGAAAATGGGATGCAGACAACTACAGAGTTCGCAGTCACACAGGAAATCTGTAGCACAGCCAAGAATCAATCGACACTGAAGTTGTACATCCTGCACTCTCATCCAAATCACCATTCTCCCTTTTTTCCATGACTGACTTACTGCCTTTTCTTGAAGTTCACTTTAAGGAGAAGTACAGCTTTCAAAGAAACATTTACCTGTTCATTAACACACTGTTCATCCATTAACATCTGTCTCAGTTCAGAGCAGCCAAAGTTGCATAAATAAAAAGCACTTTCATTAAAAGACAAAAAATGTGTTTGATCTGCTTTGGGATGAAATACTAATTCAGAAGTGGAGCTAAAATACATCCAAGCTTTTCAGACGGTTTACACGTCCAAAAAGCCAGCCATGTCCCAGGAGATGCTAATTTTGAAACAGGGCAGACCATAGGACCGAGCCATTCAGTAGACAGATGTGGTCACTGCTCCATTTCTCAGACGCCATGACTAGCGTTTACACAAATATTCTCAGGGTTTGGGGGAAGGAGGGAGCTATACCCAAGTACTTTAAGTACAATTTATCCAGAGTGAGAAAAACAAACATTACTTCTCTCCCTGGAATTAAGTTATTGATGTGCAGATAATAATCCTTCTACCACAAAAGCAGTCTACTGTATAACTTATTAAAATGGAATACTCATTAATTACCAGCTGGAGCAAGTAACTGAGTTCTAATGGCCTCTTATAAAGGTCAGGTATAGCCATACATGCTTCCAGTTCACTGGATTATGACACAGGAATATTCTACCTAACAAAGCGTAGGATTTTTTTTTTTCTCTCTCTTTTTTTTTCTTTTTTTTTTTTCCTTTATTTAGCCTGATCTTTGCCCTGCTGCCAGCAACTTGACTGGCCTGACAATGACCTCTGGTGCTGGTTACTAACTAGTCTTTCAAGGGAAGAATCAAAGTCTTCATATTATTATTCATATTAGAAAATGCCTTATACTGCCAAACCAATTGTGGAACTCACTGCCGCAAAATATAATAGAATCTAAAAGCACAGAAGAGAAAAAGGGATACAGTTTTTGAAGAATGAAGATTCCTTCTTATAAATCTTTTCATAATACTTAAAGAAGTTTCAATGCTGCTCAAGTTCACCAGTCTTTAAAAATTAAAATGGACTATCAATCATTTGTGAAAGATGGTTTGCCCTACCACAGGCTGAACATTTTCCAATAAAGTTACATCCATCCTTTTTTTGAACTGCTTATACCATCCATCACCATTTTTGCTTCCCAAACACTCACAGACACAGCAGAGGTTCTACACTGTACACACATAATGTGCCACTTCCAACCTCATCTAAACTCAGAACCACTTCAAAATAATTAATTCTAATTAATAGCAGCCTAATAAAGACCATGTTTTTATTTTTTACATTCAAGAAAACATTCCAGATCCTGTTCATAGACACACACACAGATACATAGTTTCTTACTGAAAATGGACTGGATTGCCCTAACCGACAGGGGGAAATGTTGCCAGTGCACTTTAACAAGCTGAAGATAAAGGCTATTTTTTTTTTTTCTGAAACTGAGAGAGATCAGAAATCTCAACCACTGATTTCAGTAAACTGTATAATTGGAGTATTTAAAACAAAATTAAGTTTTACGATAACCATGCCTGGCACAAGACATCTGTAGATTACTGGACAGAAACCCATTTTAAGGAACTCTAAATGATAGCAAGATTGCACAGTACATTTTAAGTTTTAAGAATGTCCTTATGTTTAATTCTCTTTCCTCTTCTGTTTGTATTTTTTTTTATAATCCTCATCAATGCAGATATGTAAAATTGTTGCCAGGGCTGACTACATCAGCTCCCCCTTGTTATTTATAGATCACTCAAGTGTGCTTGTCCCTGGGCAAACACATTTAACACTACTGTAGAATGTGGATCCCCCATTAACAGGCACTGATTTATGCATATAGTGCAGTGACCAAGAGGAGAGGTTCTGCCTATATTTACAGATCTACTGAAATTACAGCTGATGCCGCACTGAATTATGCAACTCCTTACACCCTCAGGATAAAGCTTACTTGCCAAATTGAAGCCTACCGGTATTACACATTGCTCCCCTGTGAAAGTTTCACCTTTCTCATGGACACTGTTCTCCCATTGAACATATTCTCCTGACTATTTTGCTGCCGACAATCATTCTTTCCTATTAACTGAACTCCGTGCTCATGTTTAAAACATCTTATTGCTCTACTTTCCACCAGCCCCAATCAACTGATATTTTGCAGTTGGTAGGTGGATAGCTTAAATAATGAGTTGCCAAATTAAGCAATTCATGAGTTCTCTGCAAATTCAATGAATGAGCTCTTAGGAGACAACTTTCCCTTGCATCATTTCATCTTCTTTTGGATGTGAAGAGAAATGTCCACTGTGAAGCACCCCACTATTTAGAAGTCAATTCAGGTTCATTCTACACAGATGATCTTCAAGAGAAGGCAAAACACATCTCTCATGACACAGCCTGCTCTTCAGTGTGACCTGGGACTGAGATTGTCCTCCTGGAGTACAGCTCTGTCCCTGCAAACCTGTGGTGAGCTTGAGGTCAGGGTCGAGATCCTGTGGTGATTCCTGTGGCAGGTGAAGCCAACAACCTGCCTCTATCCCAACAGCTTCCAAGAAACAGCATCAGTGGGACATACTCTACAGTTTCACTAACATTCAAGCTCTGCTTTGTCCCTACTACTCTTTTGACTCTGCGTTATGTAAAAATATTGTGAATAAATTTCCATTCTAGCATTGACCATCTCGCTGTACAATCTTACAGCCTTCTTGAATTCCTACTGTGAACACAGAAAGGGACTTTCTTACCCCACAGCTGGCTTGCTGCTTTTAGCTTACCTTGCTCCCTTTCCAAGAGCACTGCTTCAACTATACCCTACTGGTACTTATTTCATTTGGACTGTGAGAAAAAACTCCCTTTTTTCATTCTCCTTCCTCACTTCCTTTCCTCCTCCTCCTCCCGCCATTCTTTTGCCAACAGTGAAAAGCCACAGAGCAAGCCCAGCCTGCGTAACTGAACCTCCCACCTGCCACATGCCTGCACTCAAAGTTTATCTTTTTGTCCTGCTCTGTTTATCTCCAGCAAGCAACCACTTACAATCTTCTCTAAATAAAATGAAAAGTCACCTACCATTCATAGCAGTCACCCTATTCGTTGCTTGATGAAGGCAATGAAAGGTCACTAGCCCTGTTCAAAGGCACAAGGAACAACCTAGAACACAACTACCTAGAGTTGGCACAGCTACCTAGGACAAATCTCTCTGGGAGCACACAGAATTAGCTAATGACAAACTCTAAAAGGTTTTTCTTCATTGTCTTAACAGTGTGGAAAATGTGGACATGTCCATTGTGCTTCCAGTGGCACCACGTCTTGCTTTAGTTCACTTCTGCTTCTACAGAGAGGGATGACAAAGTTGGATGGTGAGAGTAGACACGTATTTTCAGTTTGTTTCCCTCCTTTAAACTCAGTCAGTATTTGAAAAACCAGGAGAGTTAAGAGCTGTTTGACAGGTGAACAAATGGAATAAACAGAGACTGGGGAGGCAATGTTTTTTAAATTGCTAATCAAATATTTGAGTTTATCATTTAGGTGCTGGGTCTCTCCCCTTTCCATAAACTTGGATAAAACTATGTCTTGTCTCCCAACCTTCATTTCTCTCACTTATTTTATCTGTAAAACCTTTGGGATCCCAGATGCGTTTCAACAGGTGACCGAATATGAGGGAAGATTATGTGACTTTCACCTTGATTCAGGTGCATAGCTGAAACTACCATATCTGACTGTAATGAAAACATGGTTGTCAGTGGATCCTGGCAACAACTCTTAATTGTTCCTATTTATAAACTTGTCACTGAAACAATAGGAAGTTCAACAACTCTTCATGTTCAGTATTTGCTGGCTTTTGAAGGGCTGGTGAACATTCAGTGAAATGCAGAATGCAGAGAAAAATGAGCTCTGGTCTGTGCCAAATCTACTTCTCACATACCAGAGACACATACTCGTTATTTACATATTCTCTGCTCTTGCTTATCCACCTGAGACTAGTCAGAACAGTGAGAACTACATTGCACAGAGTATGTATTATTACTGCTGCATACCATCAGCAGGATCAACTCATACTTGGATTGTGGAGACCCAGAACTTTCAAAAGAGGACAGACAAGGACAGAACAGAATACTGGGACAGCACCTAAATCACACAATCACCATTTACATGTACTTCCCACACAGCAAAATCGGATTGCTCACCATTATTTTTCTTTTTTAAGTACAGCAAATTACACCATCTTAGAAGGATGACAGCTGGGTAAATGTTTTGGATTTTTTTTTTTCCATGATAGGGTCAAATCTGCTCCCACTGAGCTCTCCCAATTTCCCACAGAATGCAAGCCTAATGCAAAACACAACATTAGGCACTATGATGACAATTTTCCAGCTATCACTGTATAAACTTGAAACTATTTTTGGCCAGATTTTTGAGTGCTAATTTCAATGGAAGAACTAGTAGCACACCTGAAAAATACAGAATCTGGAAGATGGGCACTCAAATTCTACGTGTTCTGCATATCTATAGCAAATCCACAGCAAGTTTATGGAGTTTATGTCTTCAGCAGTCTGAACCAAAGACCCGTGAAGGCATTTTCTAAGAAATGACTAACTTTTCTTATTGGAGAGAGAGACAGAGGGAGGAAGAAACTAAAAATATTCCGTGCTGTTCCCATGGGGGGGTGGGGAAGAGAAGACTTTTTGATTATATGTAAATAAATATATAATTTCAAGGCCCTGACCCAAAATAACCTCTCATACTAGAATAAATAAATGAGTCTGTAACTGTTAGCATTGCAGCATGGAAAACATAAACCAAGTAAAAATTGTTTGGAAAAATCTCCTCTTATGTCTGCTACAGTGTGGTTTTTTGTGGTTTTTCAGGTATCACAATTCTATACTGTGCTAATAGTATATCAGCTGAACTGTGTAAGCATTTTTTTCCTCGACACCAAATTCATCCTTTGAACTGCTACAGGAGTAAATCTGGGCTAAAAACTTTTTTTAAGAGAAGTACCTCTCCTCATTACATCTACTATATTGTTTCTCAAAGTAACCTCTTGGGAGTACTTCTAAAAGGGAAAATATCAATGTGAAAAAAAGAAATAAAAATATAATTAAAAAAAAAAAAAAAAAAAAAAAACACAATGGCCAAATGTTCTTCTCAGGTATGACGATCCGCACAAGGAACAATGGGGTCAACATCAACACACTCATGTGAGATGAGAAAAAAGCCTAAATTCATTGTGTGGAAGTATACGAAAATGAAATTGCATCTTAAAGGAATTTCAAGTTTTATTCTGGCAGGTGAAACACCTACTCTGCATAAAACGATGTAGAAGGAAATACATACTATTCTAAGGTTTATTTTACATTCTTCTAACAATGTTGCCCAAATCTGGGAGCTACTATTTCAGCCTACAATACACATTGGAAAATGCCATCAATCAAACAGCTCCTTCAGACTGGAAAGATCTAAGTACAGTGCTAATCAGGAAATATGTGTAACTGCTGCATTAGTGACACTTAGTGCATTTTGTTGGTTCCCATCTTGTTTGGTGTTTGTCTTAGTTTCTGAATTTTCTGCTCTAAAGCCTACATGCATTTTTTACAGAGTAATTTCTGAAGCCTTGTGCACGTCTTCAATACCTATACTAAGGATACAGAAATCACCCGATGTCAGTATCAAGCTAACAAATCATCCCAAACATCTGAGCATGAAGTCATTCTGTTAACAGAAAAAGGAACAGATGCTGGTGGGAAAAAAGCAAGTTAACTCCACAACTGCTGGCATTTTCCAGACATCCAGCTGAAAGAATGCCGCGGTTTGCAAAGGGCAACATCCTCCCACCGCGACTTACCAGCATTACGAGATTTCCACTGAGCCATAGGCTAACAGAAAGCAAGGCTATTTTCAGAGAATTCATTTGAGAAGTTCCACATTTCAGACTGTTTCACCAGCTGTCTCCTGAGTTAAGGAAGTCAGACAGTCACTCAGACCAAAGCAACCATGGATCCCAGGCACTGGGAGGGGACCAAATAACTTCTACTAAAGCTTGTTTCAAGGAGTTCATCTCATAGCAGTAACTCCGGAAACAGTGGATTGCACAGAGCCTTACTGTTGCCCCTTTCTTTATAGGGCCATACAGCTGCTTTCCTAGTTTGGCTTACGGTCAGTTCACAGAATCACAGAACAAGTTAGGGTGGAAGGGGCCTCAGGCAGAAAGGGCCTGCGCAAAGTAGGGCTAATTGCAAAGTTAGATCAAGTTATTCAGGTCCTTGTCAAGGTTTGAATACTGAGTTCAATCAAAATGTTGACTGAAGACCTGAATTCCTGCCATGAACTTCTAAAGCATCGGTAGGAACAGAAAAAGTTACCTGATGCACAAAAAACTTGAAATAGATTCTAATTGTTCAGCTCCAACGTATAAAGCAGGCTTTGCCCTGCGTGCATCAGATATCCTCATTGTTTTTGCCAGCAATGCACTTGCACTCAGCTCTCCAAGTCCCACACAGCTTCTTCAGCCTCCTGCTGTCTACCAGTTGCTCCTGGTTTTAGCCTATCATGTGTGCTGTGTGTGTTATTCTTTTTTCCTGTCTTCCCAGATGAAGAGAAGAGAGCAACAGCCCTCTTTCCCCGAACATTTCATGCAAAGCTCAGAGAAAAGCCTTCACAAAATGACATCCAAGCCTTGTCAAACTGAGATTGCTTAAAAGGGCTTCTCAAATACTGTAGGAAATCACCTTGTGTGTTCATGTCTTCTACTCCCAGAAACAGCGTGTGGAATAACAACTCTAAAGAAGGGAACTTATAAGCGACATATTAAGTGCTCCTTACAGCTATAAATCCATAACCAAAACAGTTGAATATTCCAAATCAACAACAGACTCTAAAAGTATTTCAAAGAGGAAAAAATACTTCAAGAAGATAGAATTGAAAACAATACAACTTCAAACCACCCACTTCATTTATTATAAGACAACCACGTGCTTGGCACTCTTCGTACAGAAAGGATGAACCCCAAAGGGCTTTCATAGCTCAGATCAGACAATACAAAACCAAAAACCCACACTCAGACAACACAATGGTGTGATCTTCATCTGGTATATTGTATCACTAAATGAGACCAGATGAAGATCCATTCTCCCTCTTCTTCAGGGAATATCTATCTTCCTCTGACTATCTCCATGCATTATAAAGAACATACATTTCTTCAGGTTCCCTTTCCTATAGCAAAAATTGCAGAACTCCTATCCAAACACAGCAGATGCGATGCAACTTCTTGCCTTAGAGCCTCCACATGAAGCTTAAATACACAGAAAATACCTCAGGGTTTTGGAAGAAAAGTCCAACCAGTTCATGTCTAGTTGAAAAATAACTGCCCCTTCATCTTAACAAAGCTGATACTACACTTTACAGTACAAAAACAAAGAGTGGAACAACACAAGAACAAACAGTAGGTGCAAGAATTTGCATTCAGCTCAGAAAGCTTCCTCCCAAATCACAGAGGACTCCAGCTTTTATACCTGTATCCCTCTTCCACTTCATCCCCACCAGCTTAAGGAAATTATGCCAAAATCTGCAAACGCAGCTCCAATAAATTTTGCATCATGTAATATACGTGTGTGTATGTACATGTATATGAATTGATATGTTTCATATGAGTTATTTTTAATATTTATAGTTTTAACAGGAGTGTGCATCCTACGTACAGGGTGAAATGCATTCTCTGGAAGCTGGAACTGTAGCTGGGCTTCAAGCAGGGTTCATAGCAGTAACACAGGCTGGTGTTGGACTGGGGATTCTGCTTAGAGCTCTGCAGGAGTCTGAATGCAAGCCTGGCCATGGTGGTGGAGGACAGAAGTATCTTACGCTATATTCAGCTGCACAATATCAAGCTCTATTTTTTATGGTGACATTTTGCTGACAATGCGAGCCACAGGGTAAAGCTCAGAGAAACTCTCAAAGAAAATTAGGTGATATATAGACATTATTTTCATTAACGTTAGACAGTCATCATGGGACCAAAGTGGGAGTTTGTGAAATAGAGCTACTAATGTTATAAAAAGCCTTCAGAAAAATTGCTGAAAGTTAGACTAAGGCTAGGATTCCCAAGGGCATTCTGAAGCCAAATGTAGAGCTAGATACACCCTTCAAGTTAGGAAAAGGGAACTGAACATCAGGTGATGCAGCAGTATCTGCTGCTGTTTGGTGGAAGAAGCATAAACATTTTTTAGAAGCACTTCTAGGACACTGAACCTGGAATACAGCCTCAGTACTGAACTGAGCCTCAGTCCAAAGGACTTAGGCTCTTTAGTGCTGGTGTAATGCACAGAAGTGCCTTCCGCTCCATTCTTCCTGCTTCTTGCAGTGAGCTCTCCCACGTACAGACACTTCCTTCACCACAAAATCCCTTCCTACAAGGATGCTAAACCTATCTGTCTTTTAAGTTAATGTAAAATAATGAACAGTACTTAATCAGAAAATATCTGAGATTGTCTCTTAAAAAAATAAAAATAAAAAAAAATGGGTATGTGGTATGCAGCCAAGGCATGTGTATAAAATAGGGAAAAAAGGCATGAGAGGATGACATGACCAGAACATGGACACAAGGTTTCCCTAGATTTACTATTTTACCATTCTTTCTTTCAGATAGAGAGAAGTGCATTTATACATAAACATAGTGATGACAAATTCTTTGAAATTATACAGCAATTTAGATCAGAGACTTTTAGAAACAAGTTCCTGACTCCTATTTTCATATTCAGTTTCCTAGTTTTCCTATTCATCACATAGATGAAAAATATAATTGACAAACACTAAAAAAAAATAATTGCAGGTGATGGATTCATAAGGAATTTCTCATTTCTGCATATTGTCTGGCACAGCATGTATTTTAAATAATTTTCCATCAGAATTGTTTTAAACCTGTTTTGCTATTGTAGAGAAGTCTTTCCCTGGATCTTCTTCTGGTAACAGAAAAAGTACAATCAATTTGAGGATTATACACATGTACACTTTTTCAGATGCCGTAATTACTTCTTTCCAGAAAGTTGCTATTCTGTGACTGTTGCTTCACTACTTGACTTGGAATGATGTCACTTGAACAGGTACTGCACAAACAACTCAATATTGTTACTATTCAGTGCAACTAAAATGGAAAAAATAAAAAATAATCCCAACGTATCTAGGAAAGTTCAACATACTTGGTTATTAGGACTGAGCTTTTAGTTGACTTTGTTTGTTTGGAGGGAAGCTGTATGGTATAGTTAGTCCAGTTTGACTGTACTTTGCAAAGAGATTTGCTACCAAATTTTCCTCCAAGAAACATGGAAGTTAAAAGCAGCAGCAACAACAAAGTTGTTTAACTCAGCAAAATATGTTTTCTTCCTACTGAAATCTGCTCAACTGAAGGTTTACAGATTAGCCTCTGGCAAAAGCCATAAAAAGAAAACAACTTGAATTGCTATCCAATAGTAAAAAGTCTACGAGCTTGTAGGATAGTACAGGAGGCAATAAGCTGTTGCCTGCACACTGAGGCCTCATTCTTAGAAATGCAGGCTGCATCCAAAGCAACGTGTCAAAGCAGATCAATATATGAGTTTTGTATCCTTTTTGGAATCCCAATATGAACTGATTTACAGATGAAATAATTGAGCTGGCAACATTTTCTTTCCATATCATTAGCTGATCAGTATTTAACTAGACTATATACCTTAGCACCAGCTCCAGGTAAAACAGTACTAAGTAACTGCATTTTTCTAAATGTTGGCATCAGAAATTTTACCTTTTTCAAATACATCTGAAAACACGGTCTAGTACTTGATCTAATTCCTGCAAAACATACAACAGGAAATCTAGAGAAGATTTTACAGGAAGGAATTACAGGAGTGAACTTTAACTTTTACATAAGTCTAAATTTCAACTGTGGCAAGTCACAAAGAGCATCCTAAACAAAATCAGAATAAAAGTACATGAAGTGGGGGAGGATGCCATCGTTCACATTCTGTCGCCATATGGCTCTACTTAAAACTGTATGGCATCAGGGCAAGTTCATACTGCAGAGACAGGGGCATTCTGAACTCGTAGGACTGGCGTTTTGGGTAGTGTCAGGGTGCCAAAAGGGGACTGATTTTCCCCCCAAAAGGGGAAATGGTTGTTCTGATGCAAATGGACAACTGTATCTCTCACTATCCAGTCTGTACAGATTAAAGGCAAGGTAGAGGAATGGCTGAGACTGAGAACACGTTATCATTTTCCAGCAGAGCAATGTTTATTCCTTTATTATGATTTTAGTACTGGAGGTTTCAGGTGCAAACCTAGAATGACCAGCAGTGCCCAAAGCAAGCATGGCTGTATGATGCAATGAGAGCACTCCATTGTAGATATCACCCACTATCACAAAACTCCCATACAAAACTGAGTCTCCTTTGATTATGCGGGAACTTTGACTGGCAAGCTGTGCCCTCAGGATATAATTTTAAATGCACTGACACATCCGTCTTAATTTCTTTAGAAAGAGTTGGTATCAGAAACAGGTGGAATGAACCTTTTGGTACAATGACGACTTCCTGCTAGCACAGTGGGAACAAGTGCTGTGAAAAACTATAACTGAAGTCTAACTGCCAAGAAAAATGGACAGTGTGCCTACAATAAGGAGTGCTCTTCATTTCTGCAGGTGACATTTCTTTACTTCAGGCTGCTGACTAACCTTGCCACCTTTGGAGCCGATTGGGAAGCTCTGACCTCCCATTATTTTTTGGACTAGCAAAAGCATCTGAGATTAATGAATGAACAGTTTCCTCAACTTGTACTTTTTGACCTTCGAGTTCATAGCATTTTCACTTGCCATGTTACAGAGCTTTTCCTCGTGGTGGATGCAGAGCCCTCACTTCCCAGAAAACAGAGAACTCAGCATCAGCAAGACAGAGCTCGTTGGGGGGTAGTCCTGGATGGCTGACAGAGCTCTGTCAAGTTAGAAATCGGGCCCTTTGTGGCTAAAATCAGATTATGAACACTTCAGGGAAGGCTGCAACATGCTTTTCTGTCATTGTAGAACAATAATGATAGGTGGATTAGGTAGTAGGCTAGAGAGAGATGTGTCAGCACCGATCATCTGACTGACTGTGAAGGGAAGCAATGAATAACATTGGACAGTTAAAGTTTCAAGTAATTGAAAGTATCTACAATGTAATGAATAGACATCTGGCAACAGTATAGTGTTTCAGTTAGCACATCATTTTGGATAGCTGGAGTTCAGCTAACTGAGGTTTCACTATAAATGCATTATAAAGATTTTCCAGTATGCAGCTCCTTTAACTCTGGAGGTCTTCAGGATTCTTATATCAAATCCACTACTTTAAGGGAAGACAAAAAAAAAAAGTGTAATGTAGTGAATCCAACCAACATATTAAATGCATTAAAGCCTGTATCTTCCTGCCAAGGCTGACTGGTCCAGGAGATGGAATGTGTGTTTCTCTAAGACGACTACAAATAGATCCTCTCCCACCAGAGCTGAAAAAGTCAGCTGAGCCTGCCAGCAAAAATGTAAAGCAGACATTGATCACAACAGCCTGCACCTTCCCTCCACGTGCAAGCTCTATGTACTAGCAGGAAGATGAATGAAGAACACCAAGCACAACTGAGCCTAGGCTGCTTTTATGCACTTCTTGAATTATTGCTAGCTCAGAGGCACTGTAACTAATTTGATGCTATTAACTTCTCTGTGTGATGCATCTCAAACAAAAATAAGATACATGCAAAGTGTCCATGTGATTGGTTTGACTGAGATTTTATTTAATATACATGGTAAGAAAGCTGATTTCATATATGTTTATTACTTGTTGAGGAAAGAAGCCAAGCCAGCAGTCTCGGATACCAAAGGCCTTCATTTACTCATAAAAAAAAAACACCTGAAAGTTAGCAAACACAATGACCTCAGAAGGATCATCATCAGGGTTTCAATGTCCCACCTTCAATATAGAAATCTAAACCTTCTCTTACAGCTTCTGTTATGCAAATATATATATAAAGACTAATACTCTCATAGCATGACTTGCATGTTTGGGAAATATAACTATTGAACTTACCACCTATTTTTCTAACATTTACCGTTAATGAATACATACTACCAGGGCTATCTTTGCTTCCAATTACCTGCTTCCTTCCTCCAGCAGCAAAAAATTTCCACTCCACCACTCCTGCAGAAATTCCTCTTTTACAAATTTCACATCAGTGACACAACCTTTCAGTTCACTTGGCCGTCATTCTTCTAGTGACAAAGAATGGTACCTCAGTGTGAGGTACCAGCCTCTGATGTTCAGGGCCTCTCACCGGTTTGTTTGAGGTTCGAAAACCTTGACTGGAGAAACCTCACACAGAAATTGACAAGAGCAAGTCCTTCTTCAATTTCCAATGCAATGCAGAGCCTTTCCTACTAGCTCTGAAAGATTTTAAAGCTAGGTTTTAAGATACCATTATTATGCACTTTACAGATATTTGAAGCCATCCTGAAATATCTCAGTAATAAATTTTCTATTCTAAGCAATCTACAAAAGTTTTTTAAAATGCCTTAAAGCATTTCCACTACAGCTTTTGTTCCAGCTCAAACAAGAAACCTTAAAGCTTCAACATGGAGCAACATATGATTTTAACTTATTAAAAACTCTTCAAAACTCACACATGCACACACTACTTGTGAAAAAGTTGTACCATATTCATGCCAATAAAAATCCTTATATCAATTATGTTCTTGAGAAAACAGTGGTAAACTTATAGTTCACATCTAGATATGTATCAGTGATTATGTTCATGCACAGAGAATTTATTGGAAAGCTACTTCAGTTAGGACATCGGTAATACCTTCTTTTTGCTGCAGTAAATCTGCCATTTCTTCTCTGGAGGGAGTGCAAACATAGCCTCTCTGTTCTTGTCTGTAAGATCCAATTCATCCTGGAGATTGTGAAAAAGAAAAAGAACATGGTCAACAGCTGCATTGATGATCTCTAACGTATTGAGAGGAATCTGAATCAGGTACATTGACTAACCTTCAATCAAAAGGCATAAGACTTTGTGCCCCCCAAAGACCCCAAATATTACTGGTTTCGTAATCTTTGCATTGCTACTGCAAGCTCTCCCTGTCAGAGCACAAGGTATGACGCGGGCAGCCTGAACAACTGCCATGTCAGACTTCCATTACTCGTAATTAGTAAGGGATGGGAAAGACCACATGAAAGGGATGAAGTTAAGAACTCAAAGTACTGGCTTATGTAACATCGACGCTCTTTAAGGTTCTTGGAGAAAAGCTAAAAATTCAATACAATTTTTTTTCTGGACTGCAGTACCAGCTTGGTCTTCCAGTTAAAACTGCCAATGGATTTATGGCACGTGCCACTTTCTTCTATTTCTGGGCAGAAATTGATAGATAAGAATAGTGGTTTGTTTCTTCCCAGGACTGACAACCATCTAGAACAAGAACAATGAAATCACCATATCTTTTAAACAAAGGTCACAAGGCTGTAGTCTAGAAACAGTAATGCCATCAGCAACTTATAGGTTGAAAAGGTTTCAGTACTCTTGTGTTTGTCCTCTGGACTACACAGTCCCTGGTTAAATACAAATAACAGTTCAGAATCAGAGGACCTAACTCCACACAACTTTACATCAGGTTAAACAGATCAGCAAATTCAGTCTCCGTTAAGAGAAATGAGTTCAGCAGAAGACACCCTGTTAGAGCCTAGCCAATCTCACATTAACAAAATGAGGAATAATGCTGTGATCTGGAACTGACTCCCAGCTGTGTCAGGAGCCCCCTGTGGATATGCCACTGAATTTCCTAGCATCAGTTTCTCTCCTGTAACAGGTAGATACCAATAGCCTCATTTCCTATTCATGGCTCTATAAATCATCTCAGCAGAGATGGCCACTTGCTCTCTGCTCACTCGGTGCTGACCAGAACAGGACTCTAGTCCCAGCTGGCCATTTCAGTTGCTGGTGAGAACAAGTAGGGATGGTCTTCAGAGCAAGCAGCCTGCATGAGCAGGGACAGACAAAGGTGTCTAAGTGAGAGTTACAGCGATAAGAAGACAAGCTTCCAGTAATATTTCAATGAATCAGTTTTGGCAGGGATTCCTTCTTCCTATATATTTGAAAGTGTTTGGAGAAGGAAGTGTCCGGGGGCCACTATCTCGATGACATCGCAGCGCTGAGAACGCCACACATGCAGATTCTGGCACCCACACTAACCTAACCCAAGCACAGACAATACCTCTTTAACTCAGCCCAACAATGGCTCATTGGGAAAGCTTTCAGGGCTGGGAAACTTGTGAAAACAGTGAGCTAAATTGCACACTGAGCCTGGTAGCGGCTGCTGACAGATTTAAAAGCCCATAGAGATTTCAGCTGCAAAAAGGTACAAAAGAAATGCAAACAGTAACAAGACAAGGTCAGTGCCAGCAGCCCAAGGTAGAAGAAGCTGGAGTGTTTTGTTTTGTTTTGTTTTAACACAAGAAGTTTAAAAGAAAAGATGAAAAAAAAAAAAGAAAAAAAAAAAAAACTCGAGCTGTGCAAAAAAAGTACAAACCATGTGGAAATGTTTAGGGTGAGTTTCCAAACAAGAGGGCAGCCAAGCGAGGCAAGGAGTTTTATCCTTGCTACACACAATTAGAAAGCTCAGGCCAGGATCGCATTCTTGGGGAGAGAGGGAGAGTGAAACGACATGTAAGGTCTTAAGACAAGCGAAGGAATGCTGTTGGAGGTCAAGCATGTGGGAGGGGAAGGAGGGGCAGACAGGGAATCAGAAATGCCAGGTTTGGAAGAACCACCAAAGGGGCCAGAATACACATCTGAAAAGGGCTGGCTGGTCTCAGCTAAGTTCTTAGAAAAATTACGATTGTTTTATTGAATGGCTTAATGATCTTAGCCTTTTTAAAATATAATAATAATAATAATAATAATAATAAAGCTGAATTCCACTGCAGCAGCAAGCTGAGAGGTTAACTGATTCTGCTTGGTTCTCACAGCAGCTTTGTCCACCAGACCAGCCTGCTGGCCTGTTCTCAAAAATGATGATCTCAAGCAATCCAGCACAAGATAATCATTTCATCAAAAGAACGCTCCTATTGACTGAATGCACCCGGAGGGCAGGATGCTGCCACTTAGCGACTTCTGGACATTCCCACAGACACTGGCAGTATCAGGGACATAAAGAACGCTCTGCCTTCAGCGGGGCAGTGAGAATATGCGACTTCTAGTCAAGCAATTTTGCATCGTGAGAGCATTCTTTTCAGGATATAAGTTTAGAAAGGCTGTTTGAAGGGATGGAAGATCCAGTGGGAACAAAGGGCTTCTGCACCCTACTTCATCATGACTCAGGAGGGTAGGTGAAGCTAGAAGAGTGCAAGAAGTCATTACATTAGCTCAGGGAGCATAGTAACAACACAGAAAGCTGCTCTAGGTTACAGGCATAACATGCCCTGCTCTACCTAAACCCTTAATCAAATCCCAACCTATGAAGAACCACAAAACCTTGCAAAATACAATAGATAAGAACCCTCCTTCAAGAACCCTCTGAATTCTCTTGTGTCTCCTATCTGCAAGCCCCTTCTGCAGCAGGAGGAACAGAAGACCTCCACGACTGCACTGGCAACAACGACCTAGCTGAGAAAGAAGATCCTTCATCAGATGGAGCATTTTCCTATTTGGACATGGGATCTGAACAGACAGCATGTAAAGAAACTTGCTGCTTTCAAGGGAAGCAGGAGTAGCTACAGAAAGAGCTGAATGTATTTCTGAAAGGTAATTTGCTTCATGAATTTGCTTCTGACATGACTACAGAGACAAAGCTGTCAAAAAGTAAAATTTCAAGCCAGAAGACTTAGCTCAGTGACAGCAAGCAGCGATTGAAGAAGAAAGGAACTGCAAAGACTGGCAGGAGAATGGAGAACTACAGACTCTGAATGGAGTCATCACGCCTGGGGCTGGAGCCAGGTTGAGGAAGCCAATGCGACTGAATGTCCAGGAAACAAGCATGAAGGGCAAGAAAATAGGGTTTGTCAGAACAAAAGGGTGAAAACGCCCTCCTCTACCGCCCAAGCCCATTTCCCAACAGAGACGTAGTAGCTCTTCTGCCATGCCTTGGATGGAGGGCTCGACTCCGGCAGTTCATGCCAGCATGACCCTGCACAATGGATCTTAGCCTCTTGGCTCTTAAAATACTTGATGTTGCAAGTGTTCTCATGAAATACAGATTAAAAAGACATTTGCCAGGCTGTCCTGAGGGAGATGTAAAGTACCTCCAGTTAATACTCCTTGCATTTCTCTCCTTTATCTATTTCCTATTTTATTTTATTTACTGAGAGAGGGATACTTTCAGTTAATTTCACTTTCATGTGGGCATTTTTTACTGAGAGATTGAATTTCAATGATAAAACATTTAATACATACTGGAGCTGGATTTAAGGTTCGAATATTTCCAGCCCAGTTCTTGGGCCAAAAGGGAAGATGGCCTCCATTCAAAATGGCTACAAACCAAGGAAATAAGAGACAGAGAAAGAAAGGGAGTGAGAAGGAGGAATGGGCAGGAAACATAAAAGAGTATTTTGTGGGATTTAAAACCACATTATGTCCCTTGTTTTTGGGAACATTTATCAAAGTGAGAAAGCTGGATCTGATACTTGGTAGCCATCAGCTTGATAATGATATCACTCAAAGCTCCAAAAGAGCTGAACAGAAAGGCATTTCTCACCTAGACTGGGCAGCACTTTTCTTAGTGATGTGAAATGAAATAATGTAGAGGAAAAAGGAATATTCTGGGAATGTAGAACAGTGGTTCTTCTGGAGAGCCTTTAATACCTACCAAGACCTCTGTACCAAGATATACATTGCCTCTCTGTCATTCAGTCATTTATGGGAGGCTGGGACAGAGTTAAGTGTAAATAAACTTTCAGAAGGGCTTGTTTGTTTGTTTTTACAGTATGTAAACAGAAATACACTTAGAATTCCCTTTCCAGAAGAAATGCAGAAATTCCTCATCTGGTTTGGAGTGAAAACTTTTTTTCAAACCATTAGAAATGCCTTTGAAATTGAAGCATAGCTCTAGTTTACTATAACCTCAAAATCTGCACTAAAACTTACTAAAAATCATAAAAGTGCAATGAATTATGCATAGCATTTCCAGCACAACGGGGCACAGAATTCTGATATGATATGTTTTGTTCACTACAGGCGATAATTTCATTAGCATGGATGTAACACGCATTTTGCCAGGAGGGAAATGAGATTTTGTATATTTTCTGATGTTTAGCTGGATACCTGTCTTTTTTCATTAAGTTCTTATGGATTCAGCTATGGATAGTTGAATTATATTTTTAATTTCTGTCTGTAGGTCACACTCTCTCTTACAACGTTCTTGAAAGCACATCCTTTCCATTGTTGCTTTCTCTAAGCATCCATCTCAGGCCTGTGTTTCACATTTAATGGCTTTTATGATTGGAAGCAGTTAACGACATTTAAAAGCACATTCTCATTTTTTAGTGTTTACTTATGCCTACAAATTCATGCAATTATTAAAGAATTATTACGGAATAATTACAGAACTATTACAGAATGTAAACCTTCTGCTGTCCCCAAGGGGAATAGCTTTGGCATGAAATCAATCTTTACATCACAGAATGCAGCTAGGAGATGCAATACACTGACAAATAGAATCATCACTTCTGTTCTTCACAGAACTGCCTATTTTGACTGACTGATTACAGTTCTACTGCACCATTTGGCTCTTCAGCAGAAGATGGGTACTCCAGCACAAGACAGCCAGGTCCCAGCACTAACAAGCACCACGGGAACCAAACTCTCAGATGGCACAAACTGGCAACACTCCACAGAAAAGTTAAACTTTACTCTCCATTGTTAAACTCAAAATGGAAGCTCATGTTCATCCAGAACAAATTAGACTAGCAGTTATCTGACCTGTGACCAGCACCATGAGCTTCAGAGGGCCGTGCAAAAGCCCTGCAAGTTCAAAGCTACAGAATAAACTATGTAGACAGTCAAACACTTCCTGACTCCCTGCCTCAAAAGTCGGGCTGATTCCGTGATGCTAAGGTCCCTTTCAGGATGGGGACAGCATTGGTATCTGCAAGTATTTTTTCTCTTGCTCATTCATGCCAGCATGGTTCTCTGTGAGCCATCAAATGGGGAACAAAATTGAACAAGTAGAAATGACATTAAGGTGCCTTTAGAAACAGGCTCTAGAAAACCTCCATGATTTGAAAATTTTATGTTTGAATAACTTGTTTGCATACCTACCTCAAAAATGCAGGTTCCAAGATTTTCACGTTATGACCTTGCACTGCATGAATTCTAGTTAAATGCATCACGTGTATCTTGCTTCCTGTTCACATCCCTATTCTCTATTTTTTTCCTTCTCTTGCACATACATACCTTTAACTTTTTGTCCCCCTCTCTAATCTTTTTCTCATTCCCCTTTACCCTTTTTTCCTGTCACACACGAATGCACTCTCCCTTACCAACCTCATCAATCATTCTCTCAGTCTCTTAACAGCATCAAACCCACCCAAGTTACAAAGTGAAGTACAATATACTGCTACCAGTGTAATAAATTCCCTGTACCATATAATACCTGTTGCCTCAGGTTCCACAAGGTCATTTATACACATCTGTCACTGTGCCCCAAAGGAAAGGCCATATTCCAGTTCTACTGATGCTCTCAGGTAGCACAGTAGAGCTGATGACCTTATGCACTGGATGAATTTATTTAAATCCTGTATGAAGTAAACAGCAGTTGTGACACACCATGGCATCCCATTCAACATGTGCTGCCGGGCCCCAGATAAGGTTCGTGTTCTCTGTGCAGTCACTGTGAGGGAATAGCTGCTGGTGGGTTAATTGATGTTGAGTACAGTTCAGGCTGATATGTGATAAATAGGTCTGACATCTCTGGGACAATAGAGGAAGGGGAAGCAGAGGGAAGAGATCAGGGAGGGGGCTGTCAGCGGCGTGCTTCAAGCCTTTGCAGTAGAGGATCCAATCCAGCATAACAAACCTTCCCTATTTAGTCACTGCGATCACCTCCAGGGGACAGTAGAGGATTGTTCCCCTACAGTTCTCCTTCCATGGCTTTGTTCAATCCAGCTCACCAGGCTGACAGATGAGAGGCAGCCTGCTGGAAGACTCCCCAGTTGTGATACTGAGGAGGCCAATGAGGCTTTCTGAGAGGCTGCCTGGCCGAGCTGTCAGTAAATGAGGTTCATTTGACTAAACAACCTGATGTAAACACCAGTGCAAAAGAAGTAGCACTCAGCAAAGCCCCCTGCATATATGCAGGCAGTGTGATTGAGACTGACTTTGAGAGAGAGGGAAACAGAGCCCTCTTCTCTAGACAAGCGTTTCCCAGCCCCAGGGTCTCAGAGCAGGGCCTGGCACAATTCATGGCTGGTTGCCATAAATTTTAACCAGCCATCAGGTCAGTTAAAGTTCCCACTTGGATACTTGATCTATCTCCCAAGTCTTCTTGTAGTCCATGAAGAAAAAAAGCAAGAGAATCCCCCCAAACAAACCCTTCTCCTCACCAAATTCTTGCACCTCATCCTAGCTTCTGCAGTTAAAAGCAGTCTCTGTGAAGTATGAGGAAATAATGCACCACATGAGGCTGGAAAGCAACATTTTGATCAGTTTCACAATTAATAAGAATTAAGTGGATCACTGGTAAACATCACTGGGTTTCTATGTGTCTGCATTCACTCACTGTATGCATGTGCAGATGCATATGCCACTTGCACCTGAAGTACACTACAACTATATATATAACACATATGCCATCCACCAATACCTACAATGTTTTATTGTTACATTTGTGCATGATGAAAACACCTTGCTCTCAGGAGCTTCTCCCACAGCCTGCTGGCACAAGAAGCGATGTTTCTGTTTCAGCTACTGCCATAGATCTAATTGCAAAGCAGACAGACAAAAGGCTTTGATTCTCACTATACTCTTTTTCCTTCTTGTTTTTTCAAAGAGATGCAGCTTTAAAACACCCTCAGTACTGGGGGCCCAGATCTCTTGATTCTCAGTTATAACATTTCATTACAAAGCAGAAAGCACCTGATGTTAGCATACTGGGAGATATGTTTCTCCTCTAAGCTGCCAACACAGAAGTTATTCATTCTTATGACTCAGCTTCAGCATAAGAATTTCATCTATCAAGGGCACTGCTTTTTGGCAGATAAAAGTATCTAACAAAAAGTCAATTAATTCCCCAGGACCCCACCCTTCACACACAGCCACCACCACCCTCTACTGTTCTGCTCCCATTTTTCCTCCTTAATCACGAGTTAATTGTTTTGTTTGCTTCCCAAAGAGCTAAATCCTGTCTCGCTCCTACTCCTCTCTGTGACTTGACAGCATACCAGGACATACAAGCAGCAAGGCTGATTGTGGCATTCCCCTTTTACAGGCCACTAGAAACAGCTGTCTGCTGCCCATTTCTCTGCCCTTTGCAGGCAAACCACGTGGATAAGACAACAATCTGCTGGGGCAAATAGAAAGAGAAAGAATGAGGAAAACCAGTACCTACTTATGCAACAGCACACACAGATGTTTGCAGAGAGATCATGCTCTAGATACACATTCTCACATATGCAGGGATATAATATGGGTATGGCAAGAGGGAAGCCCCATGGATACTCCTCTTGGGTGGGCATTTGAGGACGACAATACAAAAAGTTGACTGTCATCACTGCTATTTCAGTTAAGATGGGCTGCGTGTCCATGTCAGTGAATTGGAACGAGCCCAATGATAGGGATGGGGATGGAAACTGAATAGTCAGGCTCATGTCTAATCTAAATCCCTGCTGCTGCAATTTAAGCCTATTACTTCCGGCCCTATCAACCACAGACATGGTGAGCAGATTTTTTCCTTCCTCTTGATAACAGTTTTCAAGCCTATTAAAGGCTGTTGTAATGTCCCTCCTCAGTCTTCTTTCTTGAGGCTAAACAAGGCCAGCTCTTTCAGTCTTTCTTAGAGGTCACATCCTCTAGACCTCTCATTCCTACTCTAATTGACTTCTGGGCTACCCCCGGTCAAAGTACTTCTTTTTTGAAGTGTACTGTTCAAAAGCCGGGACAGTGTTCGAGCTGAGACCTTATCAATACTGAGTGCAAAGATTACTTCACGCATCTTCCATGTCACATTCCTGGTTATATATTCCATGAAGATGATTTTTTTATTACTGTTTATTTTAATAAACAAAGAAACAGCATGACTCATGCTCACTCGTGATCCACTATAATCCTTATTTTCTTTTCTGTAGAAGTGTACCTACCTGGCTGCTTCCCATTCTGCATTATCAGACTTGCTCCTAAAAGAAGCCCATTTTATCTGCCCACCCTTTTTCATGCAATTTATTCTTGTTTTAAGCTTGTCTTTTAACATGCCTGGTGTTTGCAGCTTAGTGAAACCTGCACAGTTGATAGGTGTACCCTGTGTCCCACTGTCCAGTCAACTGAATGAACACACTGAACAGACCTGAAGCCATTTATTCTGCTTGATACATCTTTTCACTGTGACAAATTGGAAGTCCTCCAAGGCAAACAGCACATTTATCTCTGTGTTCTGGTTACACACAGTATATCAGACACCTCTCAAACAGAGCTCCCAGTATCACCGTATATAACACTAAATAACAATAAATCTGCTGTTTCAGCACAGTGCCCGTTCCCCACCCCTTGCTTCCCTTCCTTCTCCTCCCCTTATTTCCCCCTCCCTGGGCCAGGGTCTGTTTTTCATGCCAAGGTCCTTCAGATGAGACCCCATACGGGAAGGTAGGTGTGGGAAAGGTTATTAGGAAATGGCCGTCTAAACTGCTACCTTTCCGGCTTCCCCACCCTCTCCCTCCCTACAAAGTCTCTTCTGTTCTGTTTTAATACTAATGAGTTCAGAGGAGGTTCCTATGTTGGAGCAATTCACAGCAAGCACTGTGCCAAAGCACACAGGCACACACCTCTCTGATTGCTTCCTGCCCAAACACAGTCCTGCTGGCTCAACCCACAGAACGTGGGCTGGGAATTGCTGCTGCAGCCCCGTGACAAGGGCAGGCTGAATTTCCAGGGGTGTCGGTGCCACCTACTTCTCTCCTCCCAGCTTTATCCTCTTGCGCGCATCCTATTTGCCATATGCCCCCATGGAGGAAACATAGGTAAGTCAGAGCTTGGCTGACCTTTAAATCTCCAATAAAATATTACGTAAAAGAGCAGGAGGAACTGAGAGGTTGGTTAAGAAATTCATGAGCAAAATTAACATCTTATCAAGCTTTGTTTGTGGTGCTCAAACATACATGCTCGAAATCAGCTCTTAAATGCAAGGGTATAACCAAAGGAACTCCAAAAAATCAACATAATTCCTGGCACTGGTTCAGGTTTAGACAGATAGAAATGAAACTAGAAGCTGGCTTTAGTCCTTCTCTTGCTCTCAGAATAATTACCCCAGATTTAGCAGTGCAAACCAGAGATCAGAACGTATCCTAACTCTACTGAAGTGAGTGAAGTTACCCTGGATTTATGCCAGTGCAAAATATCAATCTCTCTCCCAATTTACCTGCTTTAAATTGTAACGGAGACTAAATGTCTTGGCTAGACAACCTTTAATATAGTCTCACTCAACCGCCTACAACCCAGGCTTCAGGAATAGAATAGACTTAGCAGTCTATCAGTCCCCTTTTTGCTAATAGTTAAATTCTACTTCAATAAATGGAGATGAGCTGTATTTACTATTAATCTATCCAGATCAGCTACAAGAACACCCATTTATGAGGCTTCTCTCATCTCCTCTGGGGTGAGGTGGAGGACAATTCCACAATAGTCTTGCTTGCAAACTGAATATTTCCACAGTCAAACACTGAGCTGAAGGCATGACAGTATATTTGGTTATTCACTCACACCCTGTCCTGTCTCATTGCTCAAGTACTCTGATAATCAGAACAGCAACTACTGCACTGACATCACTGGGTTTCAGAAAGCACCAGACAATTTTTTTTTCTCTAAGTATTTTTTAAGAATGAACTTATCAGAAACATTCAGAAAATACAGCAAAAGGAATAAGAGAAAGATGAGCATTCGCCTTGCAGACCAAATTTGTCCCCTAGATGCAACGAGGATTTGTTGTTATTTGGTTAAGCATTCGTAATCCCAAAGTTCTCTCTCCTTGTTGAAGCAGAAGCCAACAACTTTACACTGTCTGACAAACTCATCCAGCTGTTGCTCTCTGTACAAGATGTAATGCTGAAACACAGCCACTAAAGCAATCCCAATGGTTTTCCATGACTCAGGGATCTCCCTGGACAACTTCCAAATTGGGAAACTGCAATCTGCTTTCCCCTTGTAATTTCCTTTGGAGAAGTTATTCTTCAAACCTCCACCTAGTAAACCATTGCATAACAATGTTGTGCACACTGCTAATTTCTTTTCAAAAGATGTTTGTGTTATTGGCCTGGGGAGCCTCTCCCTTTACGTGGTCAACAAATGATGGGAAACTGCAAAATAAAAAGGTGCCCTTGAGTGTTTTTAATATAAAAGTGCCTAGAATACACAGATGCTGGCTGGGGCGCTTTGGCACATAGCACTGGGTCCAGATGTAAGAGAAAGGAGGGTTTGCCCAGGACGGCTACAGAATCTCATGTCAGATTCCGCCTGAAAAAAAGAGCAGGGCAATGTGTACAACAGGATGCAGTAGCAGGGATTTGCTCCCGAGATCTTCAAATACAACACATTTTGCCACTGAAAGGCTACTGTGCTTCCTGTGACCTCCATGTGCTGCATCTTTTCAGCACCTTTTCAATCTGGCCACAGTTCTGTACTAAAGCTGGTTTAAGAAGCACTACTATTCCCTGTTTCACACTCTGGAAGCAAACTCATGAATGCATGATACAAGTTGTGCAAGTGCGTCCTAGGAAACGGACCCTGAAAAAAAAAAAAAAAAAGGAAAAAAAAATAGTAGCGCTCTTGAAATAAGTTTTCCTCTCAGCAAGCTTACAGCCTTTGCCAGTTAGAGAAGCAGTAGTACCTAATGTTCCAAGCTGTGGATAAGTGCTGTTCCCATGCCAGGTGGAAGACATCTGTCTGTACTTCCTCTGGACTAAACATGTCAAAGACAGCAGCTGTGGATGCGGCCCAGTGCGATGAGTGACAGAAAAAGCACCTTCTGATGCCTGCCCTCCATGCGCTGTTCCCATCCGGTGCCGAAGCAACAAGTAGAAGTGCCACTTGTTGTCTGCATTTAGTGACACAAACAGCTCCCCCTCAGCAGCTGCAGAAGAAGATGCCTGGAAACTTCTGACAGGAAAGCCTCGTACCCTGAAAAGGTGCCTCTCCTTCCACTCAGCCTCACCTGTGGCACCTTGCTTCCCTCACTCTGCAGTCTTGCAGGCCAGGCACACGACAGGTGAAGACAGTCATTTCCCACCAATCCTGAAAGAGCCTTGCCAGATACCTTAACAGGTAACGATAACTACCTGAGCAATAAGCAGCCTTGAGCACTGTTTGAAGACAAAATCCACCTAGAGAAGGACACAGAGGCAGGCATGAAATAATTGTAAACTTCCCTCCTCCACCCCCCCAGGCTATACTATACACTATTTGCATGATTATTATATCTGATATAAACTGCTATTAGATGAGCACATACAGAAACTGATTTGAATCAAGACATTAAAAAGATAATCCTTACTGACTGTTATCTACTTCTTGATTCAATTACCTTGTTTTGCTAACAGTTTCTCCTGTACCCCAGCTACTTTACCTCAATAGGTGCAACTGCTTACCCTGCAAAACACTCACACCCAGACCTCTTTCACAGCCTTTCCTCCTCACAGAAAAACTTCATTGCCTCCCCAGCTTCAGGTGGTTACTTTTACAAAATAATTTTATTATAAATTTTATAAGGTCTTCATCATCATAGAGACCTGGTTCCCCTTTTCTTGCTCAGATCAGACTAAGTGACAAATCATTCCTCCTAGGACATCTCAGAGCTGACCCTTCTTCTCTGAGCTGCAGAAGAAACACGCATCTGTCATTCAGCTTCCCTTCATCAACATGCAAGCTCTCCCTCCAAAACCACAGCCAGAAGATCATTTTGGCCTGGCATTTGTGCCATGCCACCTCCATCTTTGCACCCTCTCTTGCCTCTCCCTTCAGCACCACAGCTACTTCATTTGCTTTGTATTTTCCTGCAATGCTTCGGAAAACATTGTCTCTCCTTATAACTCCTACCCAGTAACAATCCAGCCATCACGCTCTTTGCATAACTCAATGCTTTCCTCTGCCATTTCTCCCAGATTCATCTCCAGGTGGCTCCTTCTCACCTCAAATGATCTCTCTGACTTGATCCATTCTCCCACCCATCCTCAGCAAACCAAATCTAGAATTCAAATGTCCTCTCTGAAGGGTGTTTGTAGGACATTTAGTACAGCTTTGAACAACATAAGACACTAATAAACAGAAGTAAAGAAAGAAAAGAAACTGCAGAAGGGCAAGAATCATGCTCTGAGAAGCCATGTCAAAGGTGCAGACCAGTAGGATGTCTCTGTCCTGCTGCTGGCTCTATTTCCACTAGAGATGGCAGAACCTGTTACTTTAAGACAGCAGATGTCAAACTGGCAGGAATTTTATAAGATTGCCGGTTCAATTCTAGGAGAAAGTAGGAAGTTGTCTACTTTGTACCTATCCAACTGGAGCTGAAAGTCCAGGGAACTTGAAATAAATTAATTTGATCCTTCCAGCTAGCACATATGACTCCTACTATTATCATCTCAATGTTTTATCACTTCAGCAGCCATCAGACTCAGTCCAGGAAGTTCCTGGCTCATCATTACAGACATAATGAGACATAAAACCTTAAATGTACTAATGATTTCCTTAACAAGAGAAAGGCCACAGTAAAGTTTTAAATTATCATTATTTTTTATTTTTATATAACACTGCCTATCACTAAATGCACTTGCAGCTGTACTGAAACATGGCAGTGTTCTCCAGTCAGCTGGTAAGGTATTAGAAACACTTGGGCAGATGTCTGAACAGCAAACACATCCACCCTACCAATGGCTTAGGGGGATATCATGTCATTTTCCAAATGTTCAGTAGAGGGAAGACACAAGATAGACTTCGAAAGCACATTGATTCTCTAGTGCCAGGATCTGTTCCTTCCCCTCTTTTTGCACCCCAAACTATGTCTCTGCTGTGCTTTCAAAATCCAGTGCTGCTCCTTTCATGCTCTAGATGGACTATATGCATTTCCTCAATCAGGGAACATCATGGTTATCCCATTACAAACATGTAGCACAGCAAGTAGGTGTTCCTTAGGTGTTTCCTGTCTACTGTAAGCAAATCATACCCAAAACATACACAAAGGGAATGTTTGAACATTCCCTTCAAACATTCCCACCACGACCACAACCTTCCCCACCTCTCAGGAAGGCAGCCAGTACGCTCTGCTTGGGATATTCAGCTTCCAGCAGTCCCCACAGACACAGAAAACACCACACAGGCCAAATTTCAGGCAACGCAGAATGATGCAATGCTGCTACTGTCCTCAGTGGAACCGAGCTGCTTTGTATCAGCTAAGGATCTACCCATAAGTCTTGCAGTAAAGCAACAAGATCTGCAAAGCAATGTATCCCTGCACAAAAGCCTTGTAACTACACAGGTACTTTGGAAACTGCCCTGGCTTTTTCACACCCAAATCCGGCATGTAAGCCTAGGTCTGTTTTTGCATTTGTTTATACAACCCTACTGATTGTCATGCACGGAGTGTGAGACATGGTTTGCTGGCTCCCATCTCATGCTCCTCTCACTGCATCTGGGTCTCACACGTCTGCAGCCCAGCAACTGCTTCTCCTCACACAGCTGGTCAGGGAGCTGGGAGCTGCCAACCAGCTGTGCCTATTGGACAGGAGCCTGGAGAGAGGAAGAGTGCGGTGCCGCGCTCAGTGCCACGAGCCTGTCTCCTACTCCACACATAGGTGAGTGTGAAGGGCAGAGTTATCTCTGCCATGAAATCTAAAACGTAACATACCTCATGTAGCAGGACCTGAGTAACTCCAGAAAGCTGCCTGTAGTGATACGTGTTAGAATCAGGACTTGGACACGTGTACTGCACGTGGGACATGTGTAAAGCAGGCCTGACATTATGAAAAAATTTATTTGAAGAGCTAAAAGTAAAGAGGAAAAAAGAGATGGGAAAAGAGACAGGGATTCTGGATATGTGCAATTAAACGGTTGTTTTGTTGTTGTTTTTAAAGTATCAATCTTGGACTGAAGAACTGTGCTGGACATAAACAAACATCTGTGCATAACCAGACAGACCGTGATACTAGGGAGAGATTTTGCCTCCCAAGCCTCAGTCTCCTAATAGCTTCAGAAACCTTAAACCATCCAGTACTTCTGCCATGATTATAATAGAAGACAAGTGCATCTGAATGTATGAAAAATGTTAATCTGACAACTACAAACCAACCCAAGAGAAAGGAAAGTTTTGTGGCCTGGCCCCCATCAGCTAGGAAAGTGATCTGTTGCCTCAAATTGCTGCCCATTCTGCCTCTGGAGGCAGTGCCTTACACTCAGAGGGCAATGCTAAGCCTTCTTCCTGGATAGGAGCCTCCCATCGTGAAAAATCCAACTTAGTCTCATAATTTGTATTTTCTTCTAGCCTCCACTGGCACACTCTCATCAAGTGCAAGAAAACAAGAGCAATAATTTGGGGCGGGGAGTCTCCCCTGGGCCAAGGCCAGCAAGTCAAAGCAGTCAGTTTGCTGAAGTCAGAGCTCATTACATGCAAATAAAAATGAAGGACCTCTGCAGATCTTGATTGCATTTGGCACTACACAACCTTCCGGACTGATTAGGTACAGTCATTCATTAAAGGAAAGCACAGAAGGGATGGGCACAGGGAATAAAGGAGCCTCATCTTACAGGAAAAATGACACAAAGGCACTTTGAAAATATGGCTGCAGAGAAAATTGCATTGATAACAACTCAAAGCCACAGGCCTGTCAGAGGTACAGTCTGAAACTGAGATTTACATGTAACACAAGCGACATAAGTTAAATCCCTGTATTAAAAAGAATTCAGGAAGAAGATAGAATGACTCAGAAGATTGATAAAGTGAAACTGAAATACTCAAACCTTGGCAACACGCCTGAATTTAAATGTGATTAAATACTGTGATCAATATACGACACGTGTTTGGGGTTTGAAGTGAGGGCCTATGGATGTATTTCTAAGCCACAAAATTTCAGTCAGAAACTATGGACTAAATAAGTTTCAGAAATGAAGGATACTTTTCTGGAAAGGTGGTGCTCCACGCTGGGCACCCAGACACAGAAGAGCCAACTCTACGTGTATTTCCATCAGCTTCCCTGGAAGGCTGCTGGGGAACAACAGAGAACTTTGTTCTCCAGGCCTGTCAACAAGCACAGAGAAAGGCAGCTGATGTTCTCTTTTGCCTACATACATAGACTAATGTCTAAGGCAGTCTATATTCACAATAGAGGCAATTCTTTTACTTTTTACCCAATAAATACTCTTGCAGGTTGCAGAGCCAAAGAGGGGCCTCATGAACACTGCCACAGCTAGGACTTGGCAAGCTTGAGTGGGGCTGGTGATATATGGGAGTACTTATTCAATGTGGTGAAGCCTAGTTTTCATCTGAGGTTTATGTTGTATCCATTACATTAAATGGCCTGCAAGGGAGAGCTAAGCAAGAAGGAAAGTTGCTACTTCCAAGTCAGCTGTTTGCAGTGGGAACTGCTACTACTGTTATTTCGACTTGGATCCCATCTCCCTGTGGCTCTTGATGAAAGTGTGTTATCCAGTACATGTCGCACCGATGCCTTGCTCAGAAATTGTTTTGCTTTCTCTGATAAATTAAGTAAATGAATTCTCAGATAGTTCCATGCATTTTTGATTTTCAGTGGTCTTGTTGATCAGGACTATATACCAATTCAGTGTGTGTCTTCTCTATGACAACAAAAGCTGGGGTTTAAGGCCAGAAAACATGATCTATTCACAGAGAGAGAGGGAGGGAGGGAGAATGTGTGCTGCCTCACACAAGTAGCAACTTACCTCTTTTGGCAACTAAAGAATGCCAGGGCCCTATATGGAGCTGCCATTTAAATCAACAAGAAGAAACAAAGGCAGACCAAGGCAAACGCTGGGTAATTCTGGTAATTCTGAAGTTATTAAAAACAGAGTTCAAAAGTATTTATGCTACTTATTACCTGTAACTAATGTAACTTAGTGGGCACTGTTAGCAGCATAAGGTCTAAAGTTTAGTTCTGGCAAAGCTGGGGAGGTTTGTAAATAGTAAAGTGGGTAAAGAGCTTTTGTGAATCTATAAAGTCAACACAACCTCTTACTTAGGGGCTCTGGGGGGAGAAAAGAAAAACAAAAAAACACAACGATCCATGTTTAAATGCCGTGTAAGAGAAATGAACCATGATAGGAGAATACAGTCAATGTCCCACCTGAGCTAAATACCAAAATGCTCCAATGACTGAGGAGATAAAGGCAAATATTTCTCAAATCTTAGTTTAACAATCTAGTACGGTACAAGTAACTCAGATAAGGATATTATCATTCAAGTTTGCACACTGTAGTAATGTGATCAACTTTGAGAATGGTAGCTTAAAATGACAACTCCTTCCTCACAGACCTTCCCTCCTAAAATAGACCATGTTGAATTCCACCTTCTCAAACACCATGACCACATCAACAGACACACTAACAACAGAAAAAGAGAAAAACATCAAAAGCACAAACACTGCTTTTTCCTCTGTGCTAACATTCTTTATATTTTCCTTCTTTTCCTGAATTTCCAGCATCTATATTACCCTTAGTACGATCTGAGTTCACATTTGGGGTCCAGTTGCAGCTGTAAGAGAGATATAGATGGCAACATCTTTACTGTCAAGCAACCCACTATCTTAACAAACAAGAAGAGTCCAGGACTTTTAATATTGAACAAAAGGAATCAGAATCCACTGTGGCAAGAACACACTACTGCTAACAAATTTGAACAAGGAGTCGGAGAAGCATTTTCATGAAAAAATTGATTTTCCCTTGCCTTGCAATAGTTCTTCCAGATTATTCTGCAGTTCCTGTTCAGTCAATAAATCTGTGCAAGGAAAAACACATGTGCTTAGCACAGCCATTTTTGCCAGCAGGCACAAAACCAGCTTGGCACTTGCTGAATAGACCACCAACTGCAGCAGCACTTTACTACATGGTACTACACACAGTGCCAGCTGAGAAGAGACTGAAGGAAAAAGAAGTGATGCTGGCTAGAACAACCTTGACAGTCAGGTAGGGCCATTTTTAAAATTTATGAGGTACAGGGCCACTCCACATACCCTTCCTACTGTATAGAGCTTCTCTTCCTCGCCTGTTCATTGAAGAAGAGATGCTAAAGCCATCTGTTTTCCCCTCTTTCAGTTGGAAGCATGAAAGTGGCCCTTTGAGGAGCAAAGTTTGTGGTTACATGTAATTGTTTGCTTTGTTTCTTGTGCATTTAGACATGTGCAGCAGCACAAATGCTTGAGATCCATCCTAGAACTGTTCGTCTGGTTGAGCAGCATCGAGAGCAGGCATTTCAGCTGAGATCAGCATCAGCTTGTCATTTGACAAGCACTGCCATGAAACGGTCCAGTTAGGGCAGCTGTCATTCCTTGGCTGGTTGATCTGGGTGCACCCCCAAAAGAGAGCAGCCCACACATGTAAACCCGCCTCAGCTCGGATTCCTCACCAGCAGGTTTACAAGCTCTGGAGGTGTTTGTGATCCTAACCCAAATAAAGGATCCCAACACATTCCTAGTTCTTCAATCTCCTCCTCTTGCACAATGTACGTCTCCAACTGCATTTTTATGATAGCAGTTGAAAGACCACAAGACAAGAGAAGTACTTCAAAGTGCCCATTTTCCTCAAAAAGGGGGTGGAAATGTACTGAATATTTACTGGACTGGAAAACCCATCACAGGGGAGGCTTTTCCAGAACAGCTAGGCTTAGCTCTTCTTGTCATTAACTCTTGTATAGGACAATGCCCCAGATTTTAACTGCAACAAGGGGAAAATAGGGCTTTTAAAAATTCATTCAAGCACACCAATATGTTTCATTATACCCCTTGTAGAGCAGATGGCAAGATGAGGATTTACCCTCTGGGCCTGCTTCAGGAAGCAAACGCAAATGCTTTTCTCACTACAGATCTCAGATGATGTTGGTGTCATCATTTCACTTGGGGATTTGGGTCAAAAGGCTTTACACTCAAACCTGTCTTTTATATAGTACAAGTGCACCCACACTAGACCCTAATGGATAAGCAGTGGAGAGGCTGGTATGCAGGAAAGAGCCCTCTCAGGCACTTCCAGGTCGCTGACTTACACTGGCACATTTACAGACTGAATCTTTCTAATCCAATTAAAATCTCATCTGAGCTGTCAATACAAATGTAGCCTGTTTTATTTTAGTGTCTCGTGGAACATGCATTAATCTGAACCTGTGGACAAACAAGCCCTTCTGGGCAAATTCTGCATTCTGCTAGCCCAGTTTCTCTCCTAGGTTCTCCCACTCATAAAGCTCTTGCTGATCTCACATCATCTGTCTGCACAGGAACTCCTATGGACACACACAGTCATCCTACCTGAATGCTTTATGAAAATGTGATATAATTCATTAACCTGACAAGTAGCACTTTCCTCTCCTAGCTCACTTCTCATGCAATGATGGGTAGGGTACTATCATTAAATACAAGAACACAAATTTCATCAATTTTTATTTCAATGGCTTCATTTGTTTGAAATATATATGCCAGTTACAGGCTGTCAGCACACTTGAGAAGTTATAGCATAGACTAACAACTCACAAACTCCTGGGCCAAAATTTTTTGCAGCTCATCATGTATACTTGTCATTACATTTTGCACCGAAAACATTATAAATCTTACCATTTAATAGACTTCCACAGGACAGCTGCAAATTATTCTGCCACAAGCACATAGAAGAGAAATATTTGCCATAAAGCAAAAAGCTAAAAGCACCCTAAATACCACCACAGACTCAAACCCCTCGTAGAACCCGATACCCTTCTCAGTAAGCAAAAGCCCAGCAGCAAATACAAACAGGTCTTTCACTAGGACCTGAAGGTGACAAGTTCAAGTTAGGGCAAGCCAAGATCAGGAGCAAAGCACCTCTACTGGTGACATCTTCAGGAAAGCTAGACTGAATGCTTCAATGGCATTGGATAGGGATGAACTTTCATACAGGTGTTAAAGCCTTGCATGTGAAAACCAATTCTTAAGCAGCATCAGAAATAAATAGCAGAGCAGATTACAGATTACGCTCTTACTCAGGACAGATACCACACACAGTTCTCCAGTCAGTCATCTGCATTTTCCAAGAGGAATTCAAGTAGCCTCACAGAGAAAACAGACTGACTTAAATAAAGACCCATACTTTGTGAACCACGCTCATAAGAAGAGATTCTCCATCTGCTGGTTAGGCTGAAGCAAGGAGATGCTTTCTTCTGTTCATGCCCTATTCGTACTGAAACAACTGCAAGTCTTACCATCTCCTTCCCACACCCTGCCACTGAACATTGGAAATGCTAAACATTTTCATAGCTTCTAGGTATGACAGAAAGAGATCACAGAGAAGAAATTCATACTAATTTACTATGTACGCAGAAAGCAGCTTTGACCAAGGAAATGCTTCGAGCTCAAATTACTAGAGGGTGGGAGAGTATTCTGGCAAAGGCCTTTCTATGGCTGCACCCTGGGCATGTTTTTTCTGCATTCTTCCCTGGGCATCTGATTTTCACCAGCATCTGAAATAGTAGCCCAGGCTAGGTGGGCAGACCATCGTTCTGACAAACTATAGCTGTCCATGTCTTTGATCTGACACACTATAGTTGTCCATATGTTCACCTCCACCTGCATACCCAAATTATATAGCCATTTTTATTGCTACAGCACTTTGAAGCCATGCTCATACAAAATAAAATAAAATAAAATACTGGGGTATTGTTATGTAAGTGTAATATTGAAAGATTTTTGGCAAACTCCTCCATTCTGAGATCCAATATGCTCTGTGCTATTTCTCACTCAGTAGCAGAACTCAGGTATAGATTACAGGTACCTCACTTTACATAACCCCCAAACTCAGAGTGATGATGAGACAGTTATCAACTGCATCAAATGGTCATCACCTTTCTGACGGAAGTCCCAAAACAGCACAGTCCTACGACCTCTGCAGTGGTTTGCACAAATGCTGAACAAGAGGAAAAGACAGCAAGGCTCTTTGATGCCAGGCATGAATAGCAACTGACTGCTACCAGTAATCTACAACAGCATTTACCATAGAAGCAAACAACAAAGTTCATCTGAAATAACTGCTTCTTTTCATGTTTACATCTGCTGCTGCAATAGCAACAGTTCACGGATCAAAGGCAACCAGATGATGAAACACAATGAGCATGGTCACCTGATCGTTACGCCTCATCAGCAGTATGTTGCCCATCAATAAACCAGTATAGTCCTTATTGACTGTCAGGAATCTGTTCTCTAGAGAGCTTACACGGTTTCTTCTAATAGACTCAATCCTACACCTGAAGAAGTCCTGTCAGAATAAATCCCCATATTTAAGCATTTTATTTTTTATATAATTCATCCACCCTCTAAAATATAACAATCTGCCAGCAGAAACTTACCACAAGTTCAGAGAACCTGGCATTGAGCTCCTCTGCAGGTGGTATTGGGACAGAAAACTCAAGGAACTGGAGGGGGTTGTTGTCCTTGAGGTTGATTTCAGGGAGGTCACTACCTCCAAAACAACAAAGAAACCCCAACGCATGACGATTCCTCTTCCGGGGGGCCATGATCATTGTGTATGATGCTATCTTCTGATCATGTTCTGCAAGGAAAAAAAAGAGGGGAAAAAAAGATGAGCGAGACTCCACCGGATCTGTACAGCTCTCTGCAATTACAATGGTCATCATTGGTGTAACAGCTTGGATAGAATGATTTGAGATACAAAAGACCAAAATAAACATTCAAGCTAGACAAGGTAGTTAGCTTTAATATAGAATTACAGAATCACAGAATCACTTAAGTTAGAAAAGACCTCTAGAATCATCAAGTCCAACCATTAACATGTTCTTGAATGGCAATGTAGAATCGCTTCTCCCAAAGTTTCTCAAAAGGTTTTACTAACTCAGTGATCTTCCAACAGACATATTTATCAGTAAAGCTCACCAGCCAAGGTTGAATGCTATCATTGGATACCAGTTTTGGACTTTTGCTCACTGCTACAGTAAAGGAACTAAAGTATGTACTGGAGTATTTACCCAGAAGGAATGGGATAATCCTCCAAAGACGTGCCATTTGATCAAAATAAAACAACAACAACAAAATATCAACAATGAAACGATAAAACAGAAGTCATTTTTTCACCACTCTGGAAGCACACTGGCAAACATTCATTTATCCCTTTATGGCCAGGATTATTGCAGTAGGACCATTTTGTCTATCATGTTTTCAAACACGTGTAACCAGTTTGGGCTGCTTTATGTATCCAGGGGTGAAATTGCACAGTGCTAATGCACGCTTTCAGATTTACATTTGAGCTGCCAGATCCAATCTTGACAGGACCCAGGCTTGAGGGGCTTTGGTATCAGGAGCATAAAGGGAGGCAAAAGGAGGCCTGAAGTTGGATTTGGAAAGTGACTGATTTCACCACACAACACCGTTTGTGAACAGCCCATCCAAACAGGAAGCCTCCTGCCAGCAGTTTGAAAGGAGGGATCTGTGCAGTCCACAGAGAGCCGCATATTTTGCCCTTTTAAGGGACTTGTTGTTTGACAGCTCAGGGGCTTATTTGTGTTATATTTTTTAAGGACTTCACTTTTTCACTTAATCTGCAGAATAAGCCTTATCCTTAGAGAGTAAATAAAGCCTGTTGCAAAGCCTGGCTCCCTGGGCACAAGGCGGAGGAGCAGCGAGGGAGGTGGCAGGTGAACGGAGCCGCGGGATGCTGGATGCTATAACTGCAGCAACACAGCTGAGCTTTGTCATCGGAGCAGCTGCTGCCCTAACCTGCCCCACAATGCTTTGGCCTGTTTGCTTGCCAGAACAAGGCTGCTTTGAGCTCTCAGAGAGACTAAGTGGCTGTGCTAGGAAAAGCACCTTTAGGTCAGCAGTTGCATCGTGGGACTTAACATACTGCATTCAGCCAGAAGCTCTACAGGGAAACTTTGTGTAGAAATCTGAGCACACTTGCTTAAGAATAAAAAAAAGAAAACAAACAAGCAAACAAAAAAAATAACCCCAAACCCCCAGCCTCGATGCACTATGTGCTTGGCAAGAACCAGAAGGCTTCTTTGTGCTGGAACTAACTTACTTAGCACCTCCTTTTACACACTGGGGGACACCAACTCTCATGCAGATTGAGCTGGTATCAGGCCCTTTGCATGCCTGTCTTCCTTTGCTCTCCATGCCAGGTTTGCGATGGCTGCTATGTCTCAGCAGGACCCAAGAGAGCAGCGTGATGCCAGCTGCACCAGCACATTGATAAAATCATTGGATTCTCACTAAGAGAGGCCAAAGGCCAGCTTAACCCTGGAACCTGGCCTCTGACACTGATCTCACAAAAAGTAAAATGTCCTCAGTTCCAGCACAACAATGTACGCAACTTAATTTCCTCTCAGTGGGGTAGATTAAAAGGCTGAGTTATTAGAAGATTTCACAAGAGAACTTCAGAAGAAGTTGATCTTGTTCACTGCAGATCATCTCCTCAGGGACTTCTCTGAGTGCAATGTCCTTTATGGTAGCCTGGCCATGGATAAGGCCAGAACCCATTATTTTTACATACCATGAGTTTGGAAGGAACTCATACCAATGAGTCAAGCCTGATTTACATCCAGTATAACTACATTTCCATCAATTTTGTTGCAACTAAATTCTGATCTACTGTTGAGATACTTCCTCACCAACCACCAAAGGACCAGAATCCTCTGGGAGCATGAAGAGTGAATCCTCCTTGGAAAAACTGGCTTAAACACTGAAGCAATAGGACCATAATATCTTCCTTTATGAGCTCAGGTCAAGATTTTGGTAAGCACCGCTTCAAAAGAGGCACCTTACCAGTAAATAAGTACTACAGAGAAGGCCATGAAGGTCAGCATTTTCTGTGGGTTAAGTACTGCCCTGGTCAGGGTACCACAGGATACCTTGAACTAACATTTTATCATTCAGCTTTCATTTTAAGCAGGCTCACCAGAGATGAGCAGTCATTCCGCAGGCCTTCTTCATCCATAATACTGAAAAATACACGGGCTTGTTCCTGCAATGCTTTAATGAAATTGGCACCTGTTCCTTAGGATCCATACTTAAGACACTCAACAAAGCTATTCAACTTTGATTAGTTTGCAAAAGTAGGCAGAGCTCACACAAGGAGAAGCCTTGTAGTGCATCGTTTTCACAGAACATTCCATTGCACAGCCTGTACTCTGGCATTTTCCAGGTCCATCTCTAAGAGACATTCAGGAAATTAATACTGACATGGAAGGGTTATATGGCCCTTCTGTATTGCTACAACACTGTAATTCTAGAGAGGTGAGGTGTCTAGATGGATTTAAAATAAAAAATAAAAGAGAGAGAGAGAAAAAACTGCTAGAAAGGAATCCAACATAGGTAATTTAGAATTGAATCACAGATTGAATAAATTAATATATATTTCTAGCTGGGAGCACTGTCTTTCTAAAGATTAAGGCTGCCAACCACAGGATTCAGAGAAGCATTTACTTAAGTAACTGGTTATGCTATTCAATATTAAGAAACGTTTATTATATTTACTACTTATTCTCTTTAAGAATTAATTACTTCTCCTTGATTTTTGTTTGTGAGTATAGTTTTGAACAAAATAAACATTTTTCAATACCCTCTAAATCATTATTTTTTTCTTCTTTTCTTTCTCTTTGTCTTTTCAAGAATCAAATCTGGGGGAAAAAAAAAAGGTGTTTCCAAAGAAAAAAGGGAAAAAGAAGGATGAAGCAAAAATCTTTCATTTTTCAGAGTGGTAACCAATAACAAAGCTCTCATAAAAACTCTTTTAAAAGCTCACAAAAATAACAAGTTTTATATTTTTATTTTCCTAAAGAAAGATCTGTTACCTTTCAACTTCTTACAAGCAAAGCAACTGTAGAAATGAAACAAACGTGAAATTATCCATTTCTAAACACCTACAGTGAGAATCAATGGGAAATCTCTCTCTGGAGGGAATCCCACTATTCAACATAACTCCCTTCCCGAGCTCTTCTTGGTTGCATTATCTTGCCCTTTTGCACAACCCGAAGAACTTGCTGTCATTTCAACAGCTAACCGCACATCCTCGCCTTGTAGCGAGCCCCCTCGTGCTTCCCAGCCCCATCTGTGGTTCGGCTCAGGTCAGGAGTCACAGTCTGGAACTTTGCCCAAGGTCTAATTATAACAATGTCCTCTTCCCCTGACAGAGCGTACGTGTTCATTTTTAAACCATTTGGCCCAGTGACCAAACATAATTAAGCTAATGCTTTTTTTTTTTTTTTTTTTTTTTTTTTTAACTCTTATCAGAAGTTTTAGCCACATGGGATGGGATTCCTGCTGACTGCACACAAGGCTCTTTCAATTGCAGATTCCTAATTGTTTCTCCAGTCTCACTCATTTCTTTATTCTCTCTCAGAAATTACATTTTTCATGCAAAAATATCCTAACTGAGCAGAGTTCCACAAAGAGCAAGACACCTGAAAATGCTGTGTCAGCAGCGATGCTGTGTAGAAAGCTGAACATTATAGTTTTTACCTAATTACTGCCCTCTCTTTCACCATAGTGAACAGCCAGGGCATAAGCATAACCATAACCAAAACGGAGAGACTCACTTTCATACCCACCATCTTTTGGAAAACAGAAGGAAGAGTGAGAACTCTGTGGGTTGACTAAACACACACACAGCTTGAAAAAACAGTTTGCAACATAAGGAAGCATTAATAGAAACCACTGATGCACCATCTTCCAGAGCTGAATCCCTACTATCCTCACCAGATGCAAAATGTCAGTGGATGCAGCCTAGGCTCTCATCTGCAAAGGAAGAATGGGACAGCATGATGCAGAATCACTATCTCCACTAGTTTATTGTAACAGGTGAGGAAACAAAGTGAGCCATTTCCATTTCCCTGGTAGATCTCTATTTCTACAACAGAATGGAATGTATAAATTTGATGCAGTGCTGCAGAAGTAACAAGAAACCTGAATCTGGACTGACTTGGAGCAGAAACTAATACCACCACCCCAAATCCCATCCTAATTCATCAATTCTGTGCATAGGCAAGCTTGCCAACGCCTCACTCTCAACAGGCCCAACCATTCTGCTATTTTTAGGTGGTGAATCCAATGGGATTGTGTACCCCCAGACACAAGGAACCTTTCTGTTTGAATACAGTATTCTAGAGCCCACCATCTTTCTTTCCTTGCCCCTACTCTGTCACTACTTCCAAGTCTTTTAGAAGTGCAGCACTACAGTTTCCATAACATCTGCAGATACTGAAGATACACTTTCTTCTAAGAAAGTCTGTACTGTTACCTACTTTTCCTAATTTTCCTTTCTCAGCAGAAACCACATTTTTTTCTGTTTGTATATATCACTAAATATTGCCCCATTACCTTCTATGGAAAAAAAAAAAAAGTGGCAAAAGAATAAAAGTGGCCAAAAAATGAGGTGGTAAAGAAAAAAAAAAAAAAGGGAAAAAAAAAATTCTCCATTAGCCAAGGAAGAACAGCACTTTCCAGTTCTAATCTTAGTTCTCTCACTCTTTTCTACCAGTTTAGTTTTTGTTTTCTACTTTTTTCCATTCCATTCCACTCCATTCCATTCCAATATTCTTGCCTTCTTTCACGACAACTCTTAAATGGCTTCTAGTACCCACTTCAAGCACTTCAAAATGCAAAACTCCTCTTTTTTTTAAGCAAGTATTAAAGAAAAAAAAAAAATAAGAGAGACAGCCACTGCATGACATATGCTGTAAAGACTGCACTACACTCTGTGTATGTTTTATGCTTGCTGTATTATACTCTGTTGCCTTAGCCAAAGCACAGGGGTCGTAGCTTCTCCAAGGTAGGTTCTTAGTTACATACTTAACTCAAATCAGTCATTGTATAGTGCCAAGTAAATTTATGTTACCCTACAAATAACAATAAAAACACTGTTTTGCAGAATGTAATCACCCAAATGGAATCTGTTCGGGACACCACGGTTCACACCCCAGTAGTGACACAGCTGTAGGGGCAGCATGTAGCAGTGTCTACAAATCCAGTGTGAATAAATTTATGTTTTATGAAATAAAGGAATTTATTTGATGGTTTTCCCTGCCACAGCATTAACTTCACTAGATGGGTTGGTTTGTATGTCATTGTTCTTCTCCAAATCACTGTGATTGTAAGAGCCTATGGGAAATAAACTACATAAAAGCAAACATGGGAAAAGAATCCCACAAACCCCACAGATGTCACCCCTGGATGCAATCATAGCCAAGGAGAAGACCATCCAGCAGGAAGAATTTGCAAATGTACTCTGCAATACCCAGATTTTATTCTTGAAAACAATCATGTGATAAAAATGTTGGTTTTAGGACTTCCCAGGAATATACTATAATCTTAGGGCCATGAAATTCAGGACAGGACTGTGATCCAAGCTTCATTTATACTACCCAACTGAGCTGGCCTGAACTGCCTCTTCTGCAAGCTGTGGATCTAGACAGCATAGCTTGGGTTAGACTCTCCAACTTTCTATTCTCTCTGTTGGTGTTCAGTATGACAACAATACAATTTCACAGAAGAAACACGGGACCAGTGCATTGGAAGCTGGAGCAAGGTGAGCCCTTTATCTGATATAATAAATTCACAGAGTGAAAATGAAATATGTCATCTGTCAAGCAGACATAAACACTGATTGCCAGAAACAGCACATGGTTCTGGCAATAAAGTTTAGTTCCTATAGTTTAGTCCTAAACTATATATATTAGTTCCTATAGTTTAGTCCTATAGTTCCAATGCAGAAGACTTATTTCCTCTACAGTAAGATGAAGCACTAGGCCTTTTACAGGTCTTACAATATCAAATGCCTTTAATGCCATCAGTCTGAAACTGGCCCTAATTAGTAATAGCTGTCAGTTCTGTCCATGTCTTATGGACAGCTTCAGACAGCTCCAGAGAAAGGATATTGACACCCCAGAGCCAAGTTTTTGGTCACCTCAAGAAAGAAGTCAAGGATAGAGTGATCTGGAGAACAAACTGTCTCACTCATCCCTCTATGTCAAAAGACCAGGAATTCTGGTAGCGTAGATTAGTACAATAACTTGGTCTAGGGACTTGACATCTCTGCAATATTGGGAAGAGTAGGATTTAGTCACAAGGATTATCGGTTCAGAGGTTCCCAGTAGCATTATGTACCACTACCTTCAGAAGAATGAATGAACAAAATCCCATTAGTAAGAGCATCCCTGTCTTGTTTGAGTCATTGTAATTTTTCCATTCTGTCATTGCCCAACTATTTCCAGACATGATGTAACTATTTTGCCAGGGGTTTGGGAGTCAAAATGTTGCTGTTGTTGTCATCGTTATCCTGGGTGCTTGAATTTTCCAGACAAAATAAGCAGCTGAGGGCATTAGAGTGCCTCTGTTGAGAGAGAAATAATCTGTAAGAGCTGCCAGTGTGCTCCAAGAAAAACAAACAAATGGTAGAGGTCCAATTACATCTTCCCAAACTGCAGGTCATTTCCATGTAAAATGTTGTTTTCTTTTTTCAGACAATTAGCAGAAGAATGTTTCATCCCTGGTCCGATGTCATCACGGAGTACAAAAATTGATTTCCATTCTAACATTGGGTTCAGGGCCAGTACAGGACATCAAAGCTTGACTTGACTGGAAATATGCCTTAATTATAACCACTGACAACCAGCCACAGATGTAGGTGTACAGACATAATCTTTCCTATTGATGGTCAAATCAATTATTTGCACTGGTGATTTTTTCCTCAAGTTTTGTCATTGGAAAGAGCAACTTGGTCTTTATAGTAAATGGGTATAACTGGGGAGAAATCCAATAGAGACGACGTGAACTTTTCCTTTTTTTTTTTTTTTTTTTTGGGGGGGGGGGGGGGGGGAGTAGTACAGATCTCTTTAAAACTTCTGTTTAACAATGCCATGTGGTAAAGCCACCTTCCAAATCTGCTGCTTTCCTATTTAGCACACCAGCAGAAGTAGAATGTATTTCTGTTTGTCACTGCAAACATGTAAATAATGGTGGTGGTTGTCAGTTCAGTTCCATATACTGAAAAGCAACTGATTGAGATGATAGCTAAAAGGTTTCTTTAGTGATCCGGTAAATGGAAAAGACAGTCAGTAGATGCAGCACAAAGGGAACAGGTCTTGAGATTTTAATGCTCTCTCCATCTTAGGGATGGTTTCTCTAGATCAAGGCAGAGACAGGGTCAAAGTGTCACTGATTTTATATACCTGTTTTTTAAGCTACTCAGATTCCATGGTTGTCAATTTGGCACCAACAATAAATTCACTCCAGAAAATGAAATTAAGAAAAGGTCACATACAGTATTTTATTCCAGCATTTTTATTTTTGTTCAACATTCTGACAAGGGATAATGTGGGTTCATTGCCCTGAAACCTCAACATTACGCAAGTAGGTTTGGACTCCAAGCCAGCAGCTTGGTGAAATTGTTGAACTTTTAACCTAACGTGTCTTTGTGAAGAATGGATATTTGGAAAGAGCTCTGCTCAAGGATTTGGGTTGTTTTCTGTGTGTATTTTTAAGTGGTATCCAGATAAAATATATTTTCTGGCTGCTGTAATATTTATAGGAGGAGACTGTACACCAACACTGAAAGCTGGTTTCAGAGCTGTGACCTGATGCTTTAGGTTTCAGGGCTGGTGTTTTATAACATTAGGGTGAACAAGTCCTCATCTACATCTGAATCAAATTCCATAGAGATAATGCTTTGAATTATACAGGTAGTGATTATGAGGGTCTGAAAAAGAAACTGCTACCAAAAACCAGCCACCTTCCCAAAATAATCAGTGAGCTCTTTTTGCCAGCGGCAGCATGTTGCAAAGAGTGTGGTAAAAGGAAGGATGGAGGAGAATGGGGGGAACCCCCCTAAAATACCCAATGTGAGGATCTTCCCTATAGTGGTACATATCCATAGAAAACATGGTATAGAGCATATGGTACGCAAGAACGTAGTACCCATGCACACCATGCCAGTCACCACCATCTCTATTTTACTGCTTTATCCAGCTTGTGAATTGTTAGTTCTGGTCTCCCAGATTCTCATGGCAAGAAGTCACGTCCACCTCAAGGCCCTTTACTGTCCACAATTACGAAAAGTTTAAGTAGTGAAGTATAACTACGGAAGATTTCCTAGAACTGTAACCGACCAACACCCTGTTCTTCCCCAAAGAGAACTCATTTGCCTAATGACTGCAGAGAAGCTGCATACAGCGGATGTTTGGGTATTGTCTCTGGACCTCTAAGTACCTGCGGCAAGCCCATAGCCTGCCCAAAGACACAGCAAGTTCTTTCAACCTCTGAACCAAAGCTCTTGCATCTTATTGACAAAGATTTGAGTACAGTCCACAGAAAGCCAGACTGCACTATAAAATTCCTTTAACTCCCCAGCACAGCTGCACACTAGAGAAAAAAAAAAAAAAAAAGAAAAAAAAAGAAAGGAAGAAGAAAAACACCCTGCTTCTAAACAGCCACTTGATCTGGGTACACAGTCCTTTGACATGATTTGAAAAGAAGATTCATTGTATACAAACGGGACAGAACTCTACCCTCTCTTAGGGAAGGAACATCATCTTAATCCCCTTAGGGCTGCAAACATTATTATTATGTGCGGTTATGCATGACTTTGCAGAACATGTACCAATATCACTGCTTGTTATCTCTAGTTCTGTACAGCACTGAATTATTTGATAGATTGCACAGGATTTGATCCAAATCATTACCTGATACATTTTGTTTTGTCTTATACTTCGGAGGCATATTTAAAAGTCACTTAAAAAAGTATTTATTACATATATTACATCTTAAATGTGGGGATAGTATACATACAACTAAAGACAGCAAAGTCAAACATTGCCTCTTAAAACTTATTCAGGTGTTGGCTCTGCTGCCCTGACTGTGCAGGGACATTTATAAACTAAATACATATTGTGCAAGATTATTTCTCACTGCAAGAAAAAAATGAAATTACTGTTTCTCCAATTTCTACTTGCTGTCGAGAAGACACAGGCAACCAGCACCAAAACCCTTCCAGTAACAAGAAGTCATATCAGCATTTTATTCTCCCCCTGCACAGAAAGCCCTCTGTACAAAGAAGCACTCCTGACTTTTCACATGGCACTTTGTACCTACCTTCCAGCATAATCAGTGGAACTGCAAGATGTCAGAAGCTCTGAAAAAAAAAAAAAATTGAGACCAACTACATATGCAGACTGGATAGCAAATTCAAGCAGAAATACCTTATATACAACTGAAAACTCTGCATGCAGGCTGATAGGCTATCACTAAATTTTAAGTTTTGTCTAATGGACCAGCAAATACGATATGAAAAGGGCATATGTAACATTACTGAATTCCTTTGTTTGAATTTATATTTTTCCTTAGCTATGCATAATACAAGCAAAGGGTACAAATACACTACAGTGGTGCCTGGCAATGCTTAAAACAGAGGAAATTGTAGAGAGAAGGAGCTCCGTCTCTGAAAAGAAGATAAACCAGATGTGTAATGCAAACATTGAACACACACCACGGAGACACTCTTCAGGGCGACCTCTTCCCTAGTGCTCATTCTGCGCATACCCTATCATCAGTCAAATGGAGCCTGTAAGAAGCATGGCTACTGCCCAGGAAATGTTCTTAGTGCTGGGTTTACACTGTTATCAGCTATTAATCACAAAAAGCTCCACTGGGATAACCCCAGAACTAAACAACTCAGACTGAGCAATGCAAGTCTAGAGAGGGGCGTCGGTGTGGATAGTACTTTAAAGGAACGTTCTTTTGTTTCCAAGAAAAAAAACGTTCTTTAGACAGGCAAGAGAGTCCACAAGGTCTTAGAATATCCTGTTCATGCTGAGATTTCAAGCACACACAAAGATTTTCTACATTTTTAAGAGGTCATGCACGATAAGGAAACAATTCATCTCCAATGGGGCCTACTAATAGCAGCACTAACTCTTCTTAATCCCCAAAGCACATTTCATATCAATATTGCAGGATACATTTCCAGCTTTTACTGGAATGTTCCTACAGTAAGAGTTTCCTCCCATGTGAATTGCAATAGTACAACTACATGGGCAACTGATCTCAACCATCAAATGCCAACATGATAACCACCAGGTCACCTGCAAGGGACAGATTTTCAGAGCAGTTAGGAAACCTCTGTGCAAAAGAGGTTGGAAAATATAACGTTGCTCAAGGGAAACAACAATAATGAGCTTTAGTACTGGGACTTGATAAACCTGGAGAAACAGTTTTGACACATTTTTTAATAGAAAGGAGCCAACCTTGACAATATCTTGGAAACGAGATGTCTCTACCCTCTAACTGACCACTCTGGACCAAAGAAAGCATTCTGAAAGCAAGAGGAGTACCTCTAATGACCCAAGTTAGAGCTTGAGTTAGTAAAGAAATGAACAGAGAATCTGCTTATCACAGGAAATGGAACAAAGGGCAAGATGAAAGGTTTTTTTTGTTTGTTTGTTTTCTGGCTAGAATGCTCCCGTAATGTGTGAGCACTACAGCTAGTCATGTACTGGTGTGGACACACACGGTGGTGTAGAGGTAAAATCAGTAATCAACCAGCCAATAGTTCAGTCAAGAAAATGTACTCATGCCTTTGTATTCAATTCTTCAAATATTTATGCTGAGGTGACACCTGAGGAAATCTCTTATCAGGTACGAAGTGCCTTACACGCTGTAAAAGGAATGACTTAAGATCTTGGTTAGGGAATCCCAGAAAATATTTCTGTAGATAAAACTAGGAAGAAAGATAAAAGGAAATAAGAAGCATTTCACACTTCTCTACAGGAAGATATCAGAAAGGATACTCAAAATTTTGTTCACCTTATCCCTTGATAATTTCAGTAATTTCAGGGTGCACGTGTTACTGGAATTAAGTTATAGAGATTCTACAAGAGCCTTTCATTCTTCAGATGAGTAAACAACATACATTTCTTATATAATTTCCATTCTGAGTCTATAACAGACTCCTATTAATGCTGATGGAAACACATAACCTCGTAAAACAAGACACCAGCTCTTCCAAACAGAACTTGGACTCAGTTCATTTCTGGCGAAATGTCCTTCAGTGGAATTGTGCCAGGTAGGCACCTGAGATTATTTTTCTTAGAAAATGAAATATTTCATTTTCTGCAAAGGCTTTCTGGAGCTGACTTTAGCAACATCAAAGTAGAGCATCCAAATCATCATTTCCTGACTCCTGGGGAAAATATTCCAAGTCATATGCATACTTTAGTAGGGGCTGGTATGAACGCCTATTTTTTAACTGCATTCACCCATGCAATTTCTATGATTAAAAAGGAAAAGGAAATCTGACTATGCTAGGAGCAGTGTTGACAGAGAAATTTCTTTCTTTTAATAGCTGAGATTTAAAAGAAACAGATTGGAGATAAAACACCTTTTCATTTGGGCTATAAAGCTGTTCTCCTCACTCTACTTCAAGAAGCAAGCAACATAGTGAAGCTGAAATCTAAATCTAAATTTGAGGTAGTACACTGGAGCAAGAAAGCATTCATGTACATGGTTAGTGTTGCACAGATCTCTTGTCCGGCTGGATATACTCCAAAAAGGTTTCGTTTCCAACCTTAACCCTAACTCTGTTAAAGTCCCTGACCACAGAAAAAGCAGTATATGCCATAGCGTATTAGGTTTATGCTTCAGCTACCCTTCCACCCTTCCCCTTAAGCCATCCTTGCCCAGGAATACTCTCTCATATTGCCTACAAAACCTCAACCAAATTGCCTCAAATCATAAAGAGAGGGAAGAGTCATCATTGCAAGCAGAAGCTGCTCTCACACTGCACAGAAAATCAAAGCTTTCCTTTCTCTCTGTACCCTGAGGGGAGCCTCTGCACCTTTACCAGCCACCATCTGGATATTCAGTGCTGTACCACAGTCATACATCCTGGACTGCATTGCAATAACCTTCAGCCCTCTCCATCCTGTGTCCCTATCTTCACCACCAACAAAGACCAAGAACTAGGTGCACTTTCCTCACTGTTCTCCTTCACCCAGATATTTCCAATGTGTCACAGTGCAGCAGCAGAAAATCAGCACTCACACTGGAGAGGATACTAAAAGGGGAATGTGACCTCAGATTCAGACTTCTTCCCATTGACTGAAGAACTTGTTGAGTTTTGCCAAAGTGTTATGAATGTGTCTTAGCTGATTTTAAATGAATATTTTATCTTCGCTTCTTACTTCAAGTTACAGATTCTCTTCACCTGCTATATCCTTGAAGCTCATTAAACAAAATGGCTCTCACCTGCCTACCACTTCTCAGACAACCCCATGGAAACAAACTCGTCTGAGAATCTGCTCAACAACCACATGAGCTATTCAGTATCAGCCATACATGAATAACTGATGCATTCACAACCCAAGGCGCTGTCAGACAGCCGGTCAATAATAAAACAGTGTCCTCCTGTTCTGCTGGTCAGTTAAGCTCCCACAAATAGCTTGTGAATAAACACATTAAAAATAGATAACAAATTTGGCTGGTAGAACATATACTTGAAGCTCAACTACTAAAATGAGAGTCAAAACTGTAAGCTTCTTTCACTGCTTTGGTTGCATATCCTTTGCTTTCAGCGCAAGGTGTTTGCACACAGTAAATATTTGTAGGCTAACAAAAATAAACAAGCACCCCACCACCATAACCCAGATCATTTCTAAAAGGAATTACTTTGGTAAGGAGATTTAAAGATAGACGGCCTAAAAGAAAGCTTTAATATGGTCCTGATATGTATCGTTCCCTGTTCACATTCCCACCATTAGACTGACCCAAAAGCCCATGATGTTTTGATAAACACACCAAAAGTAGCCGAGGACGTAAGTATGAAAACATGCACAGTGAGTTTATTTTATGCCACTTTGTTTAATGGCTCTCCTCCAGCATTTTGGATGCGCAACTTCACTAGGGTCACAGTGCTAAAATTTTCCTTAAACAAGTCCCACCCAAATGTTTAGGACTCTTCTTCACCCTCTATACCACCTGCTTTCCAACACTCCTGAGAAAAACAACACTTACCCTGGGCAGAAAATAATAATGTTGCGTATCAGTACAGAGGGATGTACAGTGATGTACAGTCCTCTCCTGGCTTGGCCTGTGCTGTGCCATGTGTTTCTCCGTCAATACAGTTTTCCCAAGCAGAAGGAGGGGAAGGGATCTGTACAAAGCTGAAAGCCCAACTGCATTGGCTTATTGTGTTCAGAAGCTGTTGGGGATGAAACCTGGGAGCTTTGAAACAAACACAGAAGAATAGCTGGAGCACCCTGCTTCCCTCAAAGCCTTAGTGAGATGAGACAACAGCCAGGGTTCCCTCAAGTATTACATCCCACAATAGCTTTACACACACAAAGAGCCTCGTCTCCCAAGGCTCTGATGCCCCATCTTATGCTTCAATACATTTGTCTCCATTGCTAGGCCATTAGAATCCCAAACCACACACGCCCAAGTGGTACAAGCTTTATTCTGTTCCTATCTGAAAGGTAGAAACAGTTATAAGTTTACATTATTTTACCAGAGGATAGAGGCTAATCTATATGAAACATATGGAAGAAAAAGAATGGCTAGAGGGATGATAAAAATGAACACAATGCCTGCAGCCTTACTGAAAAAATATGTATCTATATATCTCTCAGACAACAGTGCTTCTTTCACACACTTATAAAGAGAATTTCTCTTACTTGCAAACACTGCAGTGTAAAACTGAAAACAAAATAAAAACAAACAAACAAACAAAAAATTCCTAGATTAACATAGAAGAGCTGAAAGGTTTTTGTTAAGAAGCAGACCAAACAATTCTTGGAGCAGCTGGAGCCATGTCATTGAGCCATGACACCTTTCATTCAGAAGTTGATAAACAAGTTCTGAGCAACTGGTAGAGGAAGAGAAAAGAGAGCAGGAAAGTGTTAAATGACAACTCCAACTACCACCTTAAAAACAAGAAAAGCATGGGTTTGGTCTGAAAGGGGGATTAAAAACAGCATTTAGAGGTAAGGTGTGCAACTAAGGATCTTTTCCAAGTATGGCTCAACTTCCCTACCCCAGAAGCAACATGACAAAAACATTCATGTGGTGAAATGACTGCAGTTCTAGTACCATCCACAGCATAGACACTATCCCTGCGTTAACACTAGTAGAGATGGTGACAAGTACAAAGGACACGTATGTCTGCTGGTTCCCATACCAGGTAAGATGGGGCTATTCCTAATCCACTGGCTTGCTCCAAGACATTCCCTAGACAGCTAGTCTACAGCCTCATTACTTCACTGCTTGGGAATAAGTTTTTGCTCCTGGAGACCATCCAAATTGAGATACTTGAGTCTGGGTTTTAATTCTTCAGAAGTTTAGGGCTTTGCAGAATTGTTCCCTTTGTACCACTCAGCTGCTTGTACTGAAGTCAGTGGATGTTTGACCACTCATTTCTGTGGGAACAGGATGGGATTTTAGCCACAGCAGGACTCCTAACCACTACCATCTACTAGTTGCCCTTTGGAAGCTTTTCAAGCCAAATGCTCAGAAAGTAGTTGAATTCAGTTTTTATAAGTAAAGCCCAGAAAAAAAAAACCTTTCCCAGAGGTCAAGCCCTGTTCCCTGAGGCCTGGGAGCAAGCTTTCTGGCAGAATTTCTCCTGAGCCTGTTGTGTGGAAGATAAGGAATGTGAATGATTTCCTGCTCAGCAGCATGTAGCTCACCAAACATCTGACAGTTTATGTACTAGGGATGGTCTCCACAGTAACCTGGCTGGAGAGATGACGATGCTGAAAATGACAGCTTTCCAGTAGCGAGAAGGTCATCTTCATGCCCTTGCACTCTCCATCTCTTTCTACTTTCTAACTTTATTCTCTTGTCTGTAGTTTATCCGAAGCACACCTGAACACACGATTTCTCCAACCAACCACCTCAGAAGGAAAGGATAATTCCTCCCACACCAATGCAGCACTGCTGCATATGAAGCCGCTCCCCAAAGGATCCCGAAATCAAACACACTCTTCCCATTCACCTACACATCATGTGCCAAGTGAACGTACACTTGGCCCTGACTTGTCACCCTTCTGCACTACGTATGTTATCTCTCAGATATGCTTTAGATAGTGCCCTTGGGTGATGTCTTCTTCATAACTGTTTCAAAATCAAAAGTGCCTCCCCTCAAGACAGCTTGATTTTTATCTCTGAAGACTTAAAAGACAGAGGAAAAATAAAAGCAACACTTACACTTCGGGTTATCCCAGAACAGGGCTGTGTGCACCCCTGTGCCAGAAATACCAAGTAGGCCCCCAGGGACTAAAAACTGGGTGTTCTCTCTCTTCAGGCAACCTTTTACCATGCCACCGCTTGGTCTCTTCAGGCTATTTGCCTGCTAGACTATACCCAGCAGATGCTATACATAAGGTGCTTTCCAGTAAAATTGCCCAACGTTCCTTGGGGCAGGGCTGATCACACAGAGAAGTTGAGTTTATGCATGGCAGGGTTGTTGTAGCCTAATGGAATTAGTCCTTGAAGAGTAAGAGGGATTTGGCACAACATAGTTCTAAAGGCTTACCTGAAACCATGCCTGCAAAGATGCAATGGCCTCTCCAAGTTATACGTGGCCCTTCAGGGCATTCATTCAAAATGGGGATTAATTGAAGAGGACATCTCAATCAGCTGTTGCTTTTTCTGTTCAACAGTATGCTATAAAAGGAGCATTTTACTATTTAGAGGAAGCGCAGGAAATCCTTTCTCTAAATGCACTGATCTTATCAGTCTGCTCTGCAGCCGATCCTTCTTCACCACTGTCACTTATAGGAATAGGATTATACATATGATGAGCAAACTTCACTTTCCATGCTTGTACAAGACACACTTGAATTTCAACAATTAGAATTAATTTTAAACAGAGCTTGGCCCCTGCCATCAAGAACATGTTTTGTCAAAACTGTCCAGCTTCCATTTCAGCACAAAACAGCAAGCAGATGTCCAAAAAGAGTGGACAGAGCTGCTCCAATGGAAAAAGAACTGCCTTCAAAAAAGAAAAAAATCATATTGGAAAAAAAAAAAAAGGCTATTTTAGTGCTCAGAATTCTATAGATGCCTTTTGAGTTTGTTTGTTTTTAAGGAAAATAAAAACTGAAGAAGTTTCCCATTTCACTAAATCACTTCCCCTCCTACTGAACCCCAAAGGAATAAAAATAAAATATAAAAATAAAATATAATTTAGAATAACCTATCACCATTGATTTTTTTTTGAAATTTTTTTTGATTTTTTGCAGTTGGCAGCATAAAAAAAAAAAAGGAGGAAATAGTTACAAATAAACACATGTTTCTAGTGTGATTTATCACAAATTTTGAAATATCCAGTTCTCATAAGAATGTGGAAACATTCGGGAAACTCTATGTTTTCAAAATTTGCCAATTCTGAGATCAGACCTTTTCATGAGAAAATCTCAATGGAAAAATGTGCGAGACATACTGAGCTCTTTTGAAAGCCTAACCACCAGTGTCCATGAGGCACAGGAACTCTTACCACGAGCTGGTCTGTCTTCTCAGAACAGTGCCTCAATCAGCCAAGGGATTCTTGTTTCCAACCTATGTGGCCATTTCAGCACCTGTAGGCTATTACCAGCTGCGGTCCTTCAGCAACAGCAGTCATTTAGCTGCTAGTTTGGTCAGGAATATAGAGACTTCTACTTTACCCCTGAGCTGCCTGATCCACTTTGAACAAGTAGTACAGCACAACAGGAGGAGACTTTTAACAAGACCAACTGGGCTAGTTGCCTTGTTGGGAGAAATAGAGGATCTCCATCTGATCTGCTGGGCAAGTGTCTGAAGCATGGGGAGCAACCTCACATTCAAGGACCCCTTCTTTTACTGATTTTCAAAGGTACTGGGGAAAAAAAAAAAAAAAGGCAAAAAAAAGACACAAAATCATCATCACAAATACACATGCATATCCCACATCAATCATTGCCAAAGGGACAGCAGAGCAGGAATGTCCAGCTGTGTCCACAATCTGATCTGCTTCCTTTTAGATCTGCTCAAGCCTTCTCACCTTTCAACTCACACTTCCAAAAAAAACGAATAAAACAACAACGACTAAAAAGAAACATCCCGCAATTTACAGGCACACATGGAAGGTACATAGCAAGCTAAGTGGCACAAGGCAGTGCTAAGTAGATAAAAGCAATGCAGGAGGATATTTCCATGTGTTAGCTGGCTAACAAGCCAATACAGGCTCGAAGTGAGAAGGATGTGAAAGAAAGCTCTGACCTCAGGTTTATTTTGCTTCCACTGGCTTCAGTGAGACTTGCACTCACAAATTTGAGGACAATCTTATGAACTACGAAGCAGAAAGGGTTGTACCAATCAGCTAGGCTGACCTCATGCATAACACATGCCACAGGATTGCCATAAATTAATTCCTGTCTGAAGTAGAATATAACTTTTCAATAGGCATCTCATTTGATTTAAAGATTTCCAGCAACAGAAAATCTACCACAACCCTCAGTAAACAGTCTCTAACTTTAGAAATTTGTGCTTCATCTGCCAAGTTTCAATCCCCTGAGCCTGGTTCCTGACTTGATTTTCCTAGCCTGAAGAATGCTATCACCAAATATTCTCTATATAGCTAATTATAAATGGTGATGAACAAATCACCTTTTAAGTACCTCCTTAAGTAATTAAAGGATAAGCTTTTGAATCTCACCCATCAATAGAGGGGATTAATCAATGTTAAATTCTGTAACCTTCCATTTAGCACCTCTACAGCAGTCTGTCACATGTACAGCAGTCACTTCACAGTGGCTCACTCTTGGATCGGAAAATTATTTAAATCTAAACCAGAACTTGCATATCATGGCTACCTGGAAAGACACAAGGATTCACAATACAGGCATGAAGACCATGACGGCCTGCTTAAGACCTACAACAAGCAAGTGGCAGAGCCTGAAGTAATACCAATTAATTCTGATTTTAAATCCCTGTCCTTGTTCCCAATGCCATCTTTCTGCACGATACAAGACAGAAGTTATGCTAGAAACAAAACAAAAAAACCACATCCCGGAATCTCTCCAGACTTTGAGCAAAGTTTGAGAGTTATTTGCATGCAACTGAAAGTAATATAGAAAAAATCTTGGGATCTGCATAATAGTATCCTTCCTGATTATTTTGAGGCATAGAAAGCATACCAAGCAAATGAAATGCTGAGGCCTGCACCCACAACAGGCCCACTCGCAGATTCTTGTTCTTCTGCAACTTCAGAGGTGCTTGCCAAGACCAGGTTCAGCAGCCTACTGAGGCTTTACTATCGGTTTGATTTCTAAGAACTAAGAAGTCAACAAATTCTCTTAGTTCCAATTTTACGTCTGTCCCACAAATTCCAGCCCGCTAATGTAAACACCATAAAGAAAAACAACTTTAAAAACAAAATATTTGAAAGTCAGTTTCCCTTCTTTACTAGCTGCCAAGAGCAGAGTTCAGGTCTCTGGGCTTCTTGAGTTGATGAAATCATTAACACCTACAGCAGCGTAAGGAATGTAACTCTGCCCTCAGGACTTGGTAAGTAATAAGAAACCGGTGTCAGTTTCACCTTTAAAAAACAGTTCCAAGTAATAAATTTCCAATTTCAGATCCGGATGGAAACCCGGCCCAAACAGCACAGGAGAGTCACAATTCAGAGCGCTGGGTTCAAAAGGCATCAACACTGGCAACTGCACCAGCAAGACGCTCGTGAAAACAATCAGAAGATGCCCACCCAAAAATGACGCCTCGCTGCACAATGCATCCAGCACCGTGCACAGGGAGCTACTGCAGAAACACAGTGCACAACGCTCAAAGCACAGAAAACTGGATTCATTTTCTCTTCAGCCTGTAGCGCTGATGGTCCTTTCCTTGCTACAGACGCCAGACCAAGAATTAGGGAAACCTTGTGTGGCAACAGCAGGCAGCCAGTCTGGAAGCTGGAGAGTCAGTGTGAATTACAGGGTCTGTACGCATTCAGCCATCTCCATAAAGGACTCCCTTTATACTCATTACAACACATTTCTGTCTTTGCTACTACAAGAGGGAATACAGAGGAGGGATTTGCAGCTGTTGCTTGGAAAAAGCAAGGTTTTCTAACAGCATGAAAGTGGGGTGCATCTCTTTCCAGCAATGTGAGCCTCAAGTGCCCTACACCACATGCCAAGAACTTGGTAGCAGCTCATCCACATCTTCCCCAAACACAGCACAGCAGGCACCATCCTACACAACTTGGACGTGCCCTTTTCCATTTCAGGGGAGAGGGAGTCATGACTGCAAGTTCAATACTATCCTCATGCCATCAATTAGGGCTGCCCATGAGACACACAGATGGCTTTCCAGTGCACTTAACCCACCACTCCCCTCATTGTGCTACCTCCACCCCATTCCCTCTGGGCTTCAGGCCTGGAGCAGAAGCTGCTGCTTTTCCCTCTCTGCTATTTCCATGTTCTTCAGCTGAATTCACTCCAGCATTGTAACGCATGGTGGAAAATAAATGCCACAGTGATAAATTGCCATTTAATCTGTATACATTTCAAGCTCTAGGCAAGCTCTCTCTTCAGCTTCCATCCTGTTAGGATGGGATGCTCAGAGCATCCTAGCATGCTGAATATCCTGCAAACTGTTGTGTATATTGATGCCAATGTTGTGTTTTGTTCCTCCCCATAAGCATGCGTCAGATACCCTTCCTGAAAACACCTCCTCTGGCATGTGCTCTCATGCGCTGCTGGTACTGCATGCCACTCCTCCTGTAAAATTCAATTCCTTACATCCTACCAATAGCCCAAGAGTCCAGGATTCTCAGTCATTTCCCGTCCCTGGGATTAGCATCCAACGATGTCCTGTTTACATTTCAGGGCTGTGGTGGAAATAAACACCATAATGTCAGGACATTCCATCAGCAGGATTCCAGCGCAGCCATGCTGGGCTCCGAGCAGGATGCCGAACCACGTATGGTCTTACTTTTTATTTTCTCTTCTTTCCTCTTCCTTATACTTCCATTACCTAACTGAAATAGCAGAGGGTGCCTTCTAATGAGTCTGTGCAAGTAGTTAACGTACTGGAAAGACCTTTACAATTGTGAAGTTACTAAATCAAGGGAATCAACAAGCAAGTAAATAAACAAAACAAGCAATGAAGGGCTACTGCATCACAAAAATGATATTATTTCTTTAGTAAACAGAAATCTGAAGCAACATTGTAACCTCCTTCCCCACCCCCATCAGGCAGATGATGAAATTGAGGCATGGACAAGACAAAGCCATTCCCCACTTAGCTGTCTGTAAGGAATAAATTCTGCTGTCAACTGTGGTACAAGTAAGAGTAAACGTCGTTCAAAAAATTATTTATTTCAATTCTTCTTAATTACATTTCACCTACATAGTTAAATAGCAACGCCTGAATAATCAGAGGAGACAACACAAATGCATCTGCTATGAAATCTCTGCCAAGAGAGTAGGTTATAAAACTTCCAGACTAGAAGAGCCTGTTAACAAATAGGCTGTCCCGTAGTATGATTAAGAACTGTATTTCTCACCCCTGCAATGTACAAACAAATGCTGTCTTCTCCATTCCAATCAGAGTATTAAATATAAATATTTTGAAGAGGGATCTCTCAGGACACACAAACTGGACGGCTACCAAGGACAGCCTGAATACTCTGAAAATGACATTTTCTATGATGCAACGGATCTCTCAGAATCAGAGAAAACAAAGGGAAAGATATACCAGGCTTCTACACCCTGTTTGTCCCAATGCAAAACCACTGTGCTGTACAATATTCTGTTGAGTGGTTAGTCCAATCTAGATTTCTAGTGTTGTCATTTTATGTGTGGTAGACCTACTGCAAAGGTATTGATCCTTGATGGAATATAACTGGAAACCAGATATTGGAATAAATGCTTGCATTTGGAATTGAATTGGCACGGAAATGGCTCCCTAGCACTTGCATGAGATTCCACGTGATTTGGAGATCCATGAGATCTGCAATTTGCAGCCCAGGCTAGAGCTGGCTGTGGCAGTTTTGTACAATGCTTTAGTCTCATAGTATTTCATTAGTTAAGAGTCCCTCTCTTTCAGGATAGCTCTGATGGTCACCTAGAAACTCCAGGAAGTGTGACGAGAGCTGCACTCCACCCCTAAATAAAGCCAGGGTGACAATACCTGTGCACCAGGCTGTCAATGGCCTCCCTCCCCACTTCTACATGTTCCTTATTAGCCACCATTCACCGAGTGCACTATCCCTGCCAAAATGCCACATATGACAAGGACAGCTTTGAGGATCAGGTGCCACAATGCCACACGGAGCATTTTCTGTTCTGCAACATTTGTTTCAGAAGAAACGTATGGAAGACTACACCTCACCGCATTTAGACCATGATGCAAGACTCACCTCTTTGTCCAAAACTTAGCACGATCTGTAGACTCAGAACCCCCTGGCACTTTTCCATAAACTGTATTTTTCTTTCTGCTTGTCCCTGAAGTTTACAAGCATATTGTTGGAGGCAGGTAGGGAGTACTGGTGCTTTTGCTCCCCCTATTTGGGAAGCCGTTGATTTAAACCATGTGCACACGCTGAAGTCTCAGCAAGGACATTATAAATGCATGTAACGATGTGACGGCTGCTGGCGATCAATGGAAAGAAAATAGGGGGGAGGGCGAAGTTTACTGGGTCTCGGGCCAGCTCCTAATGGACAAGCTCCCACATCACCAAACCAAACGCTGCAGCTGCCGCTAATCACATCAGTCAACCGGCTCCCCTGCTCAGCCAAGAAGCGCACACGGAGGCTGCCCGAGCTGCTGTCTCCCAGCGTGCTGCCACAGGACTCCGGAGGGCACTGGCGAGACAGGGCACGAGGAAAGTTCACGTCCATTGCCTACATTTCGCCTGCTGTTTTAGCGTCTTCCACAAATACTACGCTAACTTTAAAAATATTCGGTGGGCCCATGTTAAAAATAAAGTGCAAGCTGGCTTCCATGAGAAAGCAACTGAGCCAATGCCATTTATAGTAATTCGATGTGTCACTGAATAGCATCATTTTTATAAATACACTGAAAGCCGGACATGAAATAACTGGTTAACAGCTCCCTAATCACAAGGGCTTCCTCTGCTACACATTTTTCCTATTTATCCAATGGCTTCTGTTTTATATCTAGTTTGCTAATGGAAAGAGGGGAAGGGGGAGGGGGAAAATTGGCCTAAACTGATCCAGCAGATGCACAGAGCAGGGGCCTCAAACACTGGCTTCTTTTCTGCAGCCACCAAAGGGCGGTGGGGGAGAGACATTTCAGCAAAATTCTTTCTCTGCAGCAACTACCGCAGAAACACATTTCCCTCTGTTTGGAGCCACTCAAAATAACTGCAGCTCAAATGCCAGAAGAGTATTTTGTGCTTCCTGCATTCAGAAGGAGAAAGAGATGGGAAAACACTGAAGAAAGTTCCTAGTATGGTGGTCTCAAGGCAGCAGTAGCAGGCTTTAAGGGAAAAGAAAAAAAAAAAAAAAAAAAAAAAAACACGCACTCCCTCATAAAGAAAGCAAAACAAAACTAGCCCCCAAATATTTGTTCTTTAATGATCCCAAAGTGTTTCACAGCTATGCATAGGAAACGTGTTATTTTATGGGACAGCCCATCTTCTAGGCCATGCAGACCAGTCAGATTTTTCCAGTTCTTCTGTGTACCCAGTTTCCCCCAACTGCCAGGAATCCCTGCGCAGTGTGACTGCCTGCAGCACATGCAGCTATCATCATTTCTGCATGCACTAAGGTAGGCTGCCAAAGCCCACAGGAGATGACAAGGAGAGGAGACCTGTTGAAGCATGAGGCTGCAACCACCATCCATCCTGCCTCAACCGCATCATCCCATCCAGCCCCGCCACATTGCTTCAGCTTCTCCTTGGTCCCCAGTCAGGAAGCTGGCAGCCTGATGGCACATCCATGGCTGGCAGCCTGTCCTGTGTTACCTTACGGGGGCAGAGGGTGGGTGGGAGGAGGCTTCACACTGTCCCAAAATCATGCACCAAGACAGGTTACAGGATTCAACATCTCCTCAATGCTACATCTACCTTTGTTCTGTCCACTTTAATTTTAAGCTGCTCAATAACTACTCAGTGGTTTTACTGTGCAGAGGCGGATGAGGGTGCACAGCACATACAAGCAGAACGTGACTGAGCGCTATCCAAACTGAACCCAGCAGCAGAGGCAAGAGGCAAACTCCCTGTGTTGTGTGCTCCTGCCCACGATGCCCTCAGCTACAGGGAATAACGTTCTGCTCTCACCCCTCGTTCTAAACTGCAGCATTAGCCCCAGAAAGAGGCATGCAGATCTCCTATGCTAACCACACTGCCAGCATCTTCATATCAAAACTACACCTATGTTACCGAGTCCTCACAGGCCACCATCTGCACCTGAAGCAATGAAGTTGTCTGTGTTGTGATGACTTAAATTCACTTCCCAGTCAATTGTAAAAAAAACTATCTGGAAGGAAAGAGACAGTGACAAATACAGTGGGGTAGTGGCACTGGAACAGTTTTACCTCTGCACTCACTGCACTGTGGGCAGGTTGTAGCCCCTGACCTCTCCCTCCAACTGCTTAGGGTAACCTGTGCTGAAAGCACCTCCAGGTCTGGGTCAAAGGGATTTCTCCTTGTGAATGGTACGAGTGGATGTGGTGAAAATGTAGGTATGTGTCAGGAGAAACTGGACCCTGAAGACTTGATTTCATTTCAGAATTGAAAATAAATATGTAACTTTAAAATTATATTTACTTACAAACAAAGAGCTGAGTATATCCACTTGGTAGCTTTGCCCCAGTTTGTAAAGCAGGCAATTTATGGCTAGGTTTTGTATTTCCCACCTAAGGAATCCCAGTGTAACAGGAGACAACCAAACTAGCCATGTGCTGATTGACCCCAGTGCAGAGCCTTTGCCACCAGTGGAGTAGGCAAAGGAGAAAAAGAAAGCGAGAAGCAATCTGCACTGGAACTACAGGCACATGCAAGCCAATGATACCATGAGATCTGTTCCCTCCTGCTCCCCCTTGTTTCTCCATCTCCTTTGACTTGCAGTGTTCACAGAAGCAACACAGTGGCTTTCTGTGTAAATAATGCAGTGCTGCAGAGAGCAGTTCTTCCTTTCTTGCTGAAGAGTAAGGAGAAAACTCGTCTCAAACGGGCTGGCATCGCTGGACCAAATGCACACGCCTCGCCTTGTGCTGCATCAAGTCAGAAAACATGATGGCCCAGCAGCAATGCCTTGACGTGCCGAGTGGGATTACAAACCGGGGCCTGCACTTTGTATGGAAAAGCAGCAAGCAGACTGCCAAGACCCCTCTCTAAATACATTTCAAAGTGGGTTATTGTGAGGAGTGTGAGCACTATGATCTCAGCTGCCAACAAGTACTTCTGTGGGAAGCAGTCTGGAAGCAGGAACTCATTCTCCCAACAATCCAGGCTTTGACCCACATTCGTGCTGTGCAGTTAATCTAAGTGGAATTAGTGCTGGTGAAAGGGGCCATATGGACAGCCCTTGAGACAGAAATCTTATTTACCCACAGAAATTCCCCTGCGGCCAGCAACATTGTAAGATACATTTTGCATGCATGTGCCAAAGCCACGTGTGCTTCTCTCCAGCTCAAAACAACAAATCCTGGACTATCCAACCCCAACCTTCTGCAAGATTACATGGAAAAATTTTGCAATTCCTATGTTCATGCAAAGTAAACAGCAGAGCGACTCAAAAGCATTTTTGCACAACACACAGAGCACCTATCAGCCTTTCCTTATTTGTGCCATATTTGTATGGGGCTGAGGATATCAAAAAACACATTGGTGGTATTCTGGTCAAATTGCAAAATAAACATATTTTGCTACAACCAAAATGCACCTCGCCATACCTGCTGTATACTATTTTATTTTCTCTCTTCTCAGGCTGCAGTTCCTGTAACTCCACCCCAGGACTGCTTACTAATGACAGACCAAAACTTCCAGTTAACATGTCTTTTAGGTATCATGAGGTATGAAAGCCACATGAACAACACCAACTCAGCAAGGCAGAAGATAAGCCTGGACTTAGATTCTACTTTTCCTGGAAAGCAAGGCTTACAATGTAATTCCCCTGTGTCTTCACAAGACACATGGACTGTGTCTACACAAACTTTGGAGGACTCCATGAATACTCCTCACATGCAAGATAGCACCATATCACACAGCTGTCAGAGAAGCATCCCTCGTTAACATTCTTTAGCTTGTTTTATGAACTGAGATATTGCAGAGGAAAAAGAAAATTGAAGAAGCTGTCTAAAACCAGCAATGTTTGATGGTCCGTGAGTAGAGACTGGCAAAGATAGGTGCACCAGAGATCTGTGCAATGACTAAGTAAACCAGAACATTTTTTCTCTCAGCTATATTATATGTGATTGAACAACTACAGTAGCCCAGGGACCTTTCATTTCTGAAAACACAATGGTAGGTGGTGTTAAAAAAAAAAAAGCAGTTGAATTTGCTGTTTTTCAGCAAGTGTCAACAGAAACAATGTTTGGCTTGCTTGCTTGCATTTCTCTAAGTTTTCAAATTGAAATATTCCTTTGTTAATAACTTTCTAGACACCCTACACAAAGCATCCCCCACACACTTCTCTGGTGGATTCTCCTACAGGAGTGTAGGTTGAAATATTAAAGTAACTCACTGGCTTTTGGTATCGTATGTTTCCATGCTAATCATTGAAATTCTGGACTGACCATGACTGACAGGTATTGAGGCAATTCAAAACCTCATTGCTGCAGACATCATGAAACTAACAGCAAGCACAGAGCAAGCACATAAGGTTACTAGCAGAACAGGTACAGCTTCAAGCAAGCAGAAAGCCTTGCTGCTACCCTGTACCCTGTCATCCCTGACCACCATCTCTGCCTGATGAGAAGACATTCATCTTTCAAAAGAGCATGAGGAGAGAGCAGAGGCTCTGAATCCTGAGTCCATCCCTGGAGGAGGATATGCTTATGCTTACATGCCATCACCTTTTTGCTCATTCCTGAGGCAGACTACTCAGTCTTCACCTGGCTTCTGCCATCAAGGTCTGTATGTTTCAGGAGTTAGGGCACGCATTCATCGGCAGCACCTCTGCTTTCAGCCCTGGGAAATGAGACTGGCACAAGGTTCACTCCCACCTTCCTCCTGAACTTAGGGGTAAATCACAGTTCAGGACTGAATGAAAAACATTTTACCCAGGAAACTGGAAGCCAGCAAGTGTTTACCTTGGAACTGAACCCTCTGTTCCACCAAAGCAGTGTGCTGGAACAGTTATGCACCAGGACAGCCCTCTCAGATAGGAAGCGCTTGGGGAACTCACAATAATGCCTGATCCAGCCTGAAATCCCAGTTGGCCACAGTTCACAAAATACTAGTCCTTTCCCCCTCTAAACAGTAAAGTGGTGTTACACATCTCCATAAAAGTGAAGCCCAGTCCTGCTTTTGCTTTTCAGGCTAGTACTGTTCCCACAAACTCTCCTGTATCAGTTCCTTAGCTTGTTTATATTGCAAGTTCCTTGGAGCAGTGGCAGCTTCTCCTTTTGCTTCTCATTGGAGCTTAGTTACAAAGAATAATAGTCAAATCTGCATTGGCAACATCTTCTATGGCCAGGCAAAAAGCCCAGAGAAAGCGTCAGAAATTCTCTGACCTTAAATATATTCTTCTATGCTTGTTCTGCATTCTCAGTCACAGCTTTTGTTCACTTCAGAGCGATGAGTTTGCCTTTGAACACATTGATTATGATCATCCAATCATAGCAACACCTTCCCAAAACCTTGCTAATACCAGACCACCCAGATGGTATCACAGTGAACATGTGGGCAATGGGATGAACAAATTCACTTCAGATGAAATACTAGGCACTGAATTCACCAACCCAGGCTAGCACTGCTATTTACTGATTACAATACCTACACACACGAGGCTTTATGCCATGAGGTCTTCCATTCCAAAAATATATACACTGTAATGCAGATGGCAGAGAAAAAGCGGGCAGAGGAAAACTTAAACACTCCTCCCCTTGAATTAAACCCCCTTGCAGAAGCCTGTTCTCCCTCCACAAGTCTACTCTGAAAGACCACTGCAAGTGTTCTGAATGATGAGCAGGAGATGCTTTGTTTCATACTCTAACTCAGCCCTAAGCTTCATGTTTTATGGATAAAAGCACAGCTCCTGCTCCCCAGCACCCAACAGAAAGATGAGATGAAGGTCAGAATGGACCATCATGGCCATCAGACCTGACTTCTGCAGACCACAAACTGCAGGATCTCATCTAATAACTTCTGCAACCCTGGTCTCTCATAGAAATAGAAACAGAGCTGGCATCACATGGTGGAATACAAATAAATAAATATGATATATTAGGATAAATAAATTTTATCCTAAACTGTTTTCTGTCTTTGTGTAAATATAACACCACCTTGAATCTGCAGGATATGGGCTTCACCACAAAACATCTTTCTACGGCTCACCAAGCACCCTCTCCCCGATCACTGCTTACTAGATTACCAAATAGCAGTTGATCAAGTCTAGCTAGCTGTAATTCTCAAACACCACAAAAGAAACATTAAGGAGTCCTGCTTAAGAACAATTTTCTTTCCAGTCTAATTAGCATTTGTGACAAGACAGAAAACATCTACACTACCACAAAGCTAAGCAGCAGCTACAATTTTGATGCCTCTGGACAAATTCTTTGCTCAGTCACGGAAGAACAAATTTGTTTGTCTTCAGCAGGATTTTATTGGTATTTTAAAGGTGTCTTTGGTCTCCAGTGGAAGGGCAAGGTGTAAATGAGCCAAGAATTTGATCCAAAATTACCTAAAGTCACTACTTTTTATGATGCTGTTATTTTGCTCCAATCAACGGCACCCAAACCAAGTGGCTTTCCTGCTGACCTGCTAAGAGATACTTGTCATTTTTCAGGCTGACCCTAATCACCATTCAGTGTTCTTAGAAAGGTACGGCCTCCTTCTCCTCTTTGCTTTTGAACAAGTCTGAGCACTCTGGTACAACCCTTTTGAATTGCATTAAGTTCCCCTTGATTTTGATGAAGTTCCCTCTCTCAGAAACAGCAAGTAGGTTCCTCCACTACGTCTGGCACAAACTGTGATCACCGTCACAGACAAATATTTCCAAAGCCAAAGAAATCCTGTGTGTGCTAAGAGAACACAGTGGAAAAGAACACCTTGAGATGTGAGATAAGCAGAGTAACTAGAAAAAACTATGAAAAACTGTATTTGAAACCTTCAGGATATAAGCCAATCTCTGAAGGAGTCAGGAAGAATATGTCCTCTCCGCCACTCTTCTGTACTTGAAACAAACAAACAAACAAACAAGCTCCCTGTGAGATCTGAACAATGTTGAATAGCTCCAGATCACAGGATGAGAAACATGACCTCTTCCAAAAAACAAATTATGGGAACCTTAAACTGCAATTTCTGTTCAATGGAGATGATGGAACACCATGAAGTTCAGCTCATCGTTTCCTCAGCACAACACTTTTCTATTTTCCTTGCCAAAGACATTATTCTTCAAGACACAAGCTGAGCAGAGGTTGAGAATGGGGACAGTTACCCCTGTAACTGGCAGGCTGCTTTTGTGAGGAATGCAGGGGAACGTGCATTGGCTGCCATCAGAGACAAGATTCCAGCTGAAATGACTATTTGGTCCCTTTTGGCATGATAGTTGTTGAACTGCTACACTTTGCTACTGTAATAGGACTTTGTAACCTTGCTCTTTCTGTACTGGTTCAACATTGATTTTGGTTGAAGTTGCTGCCAATGTAACATCCTGAAATACAGGGCCCCACCACAGTCAGAGGGAAAAGAAGGTATGATGGAACCAGGGAGGGGTTAAAGAAAACACAGAGAAGAACATTGTACTTGGCTGAACAAGTAACTTGTGAATATGTCTTGAGAAACGTCCTGGATTATCAACTGTAATAAAATCCATCAATGAGGAAAACAGGGATGTCCAAGAGAACTATAAGTTCTGGTTTTCTGTGTTCATTTCATGCATGGTTTGAAAAAATCCCTTTATAAAACAATGAAGAAAAAAAAAAAAAAAAGGAAAAGAAAAAAAAAAGAGAGGAAGGAGAAAGAAAAAGGGGAAAAGGGGGAGAAAAAAGAAAAAAGAAAAAAAAAAAAGTAAGAAAATGCAGCCATAGAAAGCTCAGTTTTCCAGGTAATTAGACACTGATTTATGCACTCCTCCACTTAGGAGGATGACAGCAAACTAACATTTGGGACAGGGATGGATGAGCAAGGATGAAGAAATGAAGTTTTTAAGTTAAGTTGGAGACTGAGAGCCTGCCTGTTAGTTCAGAGAGCAGCAGTTCCTTTATGGAGAATGCATCTGAAGGAAGGAAGGGGAAGTGGGGCAGAAACAAGAACCAAAGAACAAAATGGTCCCCAAATTACATAGGTGTATACTTGAGGTGGGTAGCTGGTCCTCAGGCAAGAAGACTTCAGAAGCAGCGGTAAAGATCTCCAATTTTTTCCTCTCAGAGTTCTTACAGCACGATCCTCCCTTTATCACATGCACTGGAGACGTCCTTTTTCCAATCTTAAAGCAACATTTAGTAATACCTTTAAGATATGGGCCGGAAAGAGCTTTCTGCACAGTTACAGCACTAATTACTTCCCCTGAGTTTGAGGAAGACTATCCAAGTTTCCACACAAGTTCTCTGTTTCCTATTGAAACAGAATGGCTTAGCACGTGAATGTTTCTCTCCCTCCAGCACCTGGATTCGTTTGGGTAGGAATAAGTAACTAGCCAAGCTGCTCCTTTATCTCAAGCCATGGAAGCCTATAATTTTCTTGTTGATATCCTAAGATCTCTGCATGCCAGAAACACAGGACAAGTATCCGCATGCACTACTTGGATAGAAGGCTACTTGTTTGTTGTTGTTTTTTTTTTTTTTTTTTAATGTATGCTGTAGTCCCATCTTGATATGGTTGAAAACTACTTCAGTTTCCAACTCCCTACCTGTTGAAGTTAGGCTGGCGTGTTTGCTATTAAATTTTTTCGTGATAGCCAAGTATGAAAAACTATTCTTTCTAAACAGAGCAGTGACCTCGAGCAATCCAGCAGTCTGCTGCAAATGCTGGTTAAGGGGATAAGCTCTGCTTTATCTCCAGCATCCTTTTAGGATGCCTAACTACGTGCAGGAACAAAACGCAATAAAAAGTTTTAAGAAAGGAAAAAGAGCAAGCAACAAACCTTATCTTCCTATCTTCATCATAAACATGCAAAGCTACCCATATGGCCCACTGCAAAAGAATGCATTTCCTGGAGGCACTGTGCTGTCTCACTAATGCACACATACAAGATGTACTGTACAGATATCAACTGGAGGTCACAAAATCCCACTGCTGACCAGCACAAAAAATAAAAAATCCTCATATTTCACAGTTAGGAGATTCTCGCACAGCCACATTTCACAACACAGCAGCTGAGTAAGGATTTTTCAAAACAGCAAAAACATCAAAGTATGTTGAAGGGCCCAGATACATGAATCCTGCTCAAAATCAAAAATGTCTGTTCCCGCTGCTCTACAGAAGAGAGAGCTGGATGCATTTGTGGGTTTGTATAACGATGTGCATGCACAGCATCATGCTAGGAAACTTGCAGATCTCTGATGAAGAGTACAAGCGTATGTTCATTTATCCCAGGACAGAAGTGTGCGATCGCATGCCCTGTCGCATTCTCAAGGGGTGCACACGTTGGTCGAGCAGGATGAGGGCAGAAACACAAGTACACACACATGCAATTCTTGCTTCTTTTTTGTATACAAAATACAGATTTAGAGCCTGAGTGCTACATCTTGGCAGTCAGAAAAGAGTGATGTTTCTCATGTAGCAAATACCACCCAAGCTGCAAAAGCCATTTTTCTTGTTGCTCTTCCACTCCATGTGCATGTTGGCACCTCATGCCGACATGAAGTCATAGTATATTCCAGGAACAGCTCTAGCTTTTTCTTTTCATTTCTTTTTTTTTTTTTTTTTTTTTTTCTTCTTCTTCTTCTTTAAAGGAAAGGAAAAAAAAAATGAGTTAAAAAAAAAAAAAAAGTGACAAGCTTACCAAAATTGGTTTAAACCATAAAGACTGAGACTCTGAAAGGCATGAACATGCTTTAATCACAGGGCAAGCATCCTCCAAGAGAAATCTTGGGAATCTTTATTCCTGTGAACTCCAGCAGAGTCAAAACCACAGTGAGGTCATTTGATGACTGTGGAAGAAGACAGAGGCTTCTGCAGGCTCTTATCCAGTTTGCCTGCACTGTATTAATAACCTGGGACTTCTGACATACATAATACAATCCAGTCATTTCTGATAAAAACAGAAGAGGATTATGTACGTTTCACTGTATATGACAGCATCAAATGAGGCTTTGAAGCAATGCTGTGGGTCTTGGATGGCTTTTCTACTTTTTTAAGCCACTGGCTGCTTCAATTGGAACCCAAACCGTGCTTTTCTGTGACGTGTCTTCTTTCACAGACATTAATTATTTTCTAGAGCATTCTAGGCCATCTAATAGAACAAAGGACTGGAAATGCAAACAGCTTCTCTGGCTGCTCAGGGCTGCTACCAATCTAAGATTTTCAAGGTCCCTGAAACCACAGAACCTATCTTCTCCAGTTTCCCAAAGCTGTGCCACAGGATCCATATCCTGTCCCGACAATTTCTAACCCACCAACGGAACGACAGGAGCCTGAGGCATTACAGCAACGTTCAGCAGGCGCCGCTGGAATTCCAGGCAGAGAATTAAAAGCTGGTTTTGCTTTGTAGTAACAAGAAATTATTCCAGCTAACAAATGTTCTGCAGCAGGAAGAGACAATGACTTTGTCATCTCTATCAACTCTGAACAGCAAGAAACTCACAGCAGAAATCAAATGTTACAGAACCTTACCGCTAACTAATGTTGGTGCTTCTTTAACCCCTGTGCTGGTGACCCTAACACCAGACTGACAGCTTCGGAGGATGCTGGAAAGGATGGGTTCTCCAAAGGTATGACTGCTCGTTGTTAAACCAGCTAAAGGATGATAATTCTCCATCAGTCGACATTGTTTCCAGCCACACAGTTTTGGTGGTGTTTTTTGTTGTTTGTTTTTGTGGTTGTTTTTGGTTTGGTTTGGCTTTGGCTTGGACTGAAAGTGAAAAGAAACACTCTGCATTGCTCTGAACACTGGGAAACAAAATTCAACAAGAATACCTACACCAATCTTCCAAGTCTGGTATTGGAAACTCTTCATTATCAGGGCTAAAATGCCACTAAAATCCTTAGATAAAAGAGCAACCTGATGACAGGTATTCTTTCCTAAATACGTTTAGCCACATGTATAGAGAAGAAAAGAACACATTATCAAGGGATTGAGAGCAACTTCAAATACACCAGTTCTATCACATTTTCCAACTTGCTGCATTGGTCTCAATCACACAAGTGTCATTTTTTTTTTTGCTTTGTCCTCTAAGCAAAGCTCAGTTAAAGAACACAACTTCCTTTTATTCTGAAGTATGTGGACTGCAAAGAATCCAGACAATTTTTCAAGCTTAGATGCCACAGGGGAAGAGGGAATGATCCCCAGGTCATGCTATTTTTAAGGCTTGCCTCCCCACCATGTCATCACTTCTATGCCACTTCTACAGAGAATGGTAGCTTTGGAACAGCTTCAGTGAAGAAGATATGAAAGTCATATAAGAAGTGTAATTAGTGGGTTCCTACTGTGAAAAGTGTCAGGTCACAGCCTATCCTTAAGATCTTTGTGTTTAGACCCCCAATGCAAAAGCAATAATCAGTTTACCTCATTAGTTGCAAGTACTGAAAGAATCGTGGACAAACCACATAATGAAACATCCATGAATTTAAAGCTCTGTATAAAGGCACCAAGTTTCAGGATCAAAGGAATGTTTGCAGACCAGCCAGTTCCAAAAGCATCTTTTGATGTTTATGGACTGAAACTGTTCCATTTTCACCCTGTTCAGTTATACACTGTTTGTGATCTTTGCTATCATGGCAGGAAGAGTGAAGGAGGAAGGGGGAAATCATCATCTACTGATCATCTGGGGGTTTAAGAAAGTTTTTGTTTGAAGAAGAAAGTGGTGAGGAAAAGGCTAATCTCAGGCATAAAAATTGACTCTGTTTTCTGTGTAGCTGGATATGCAAAAAGATCTTAGAACTGGGAGCTAAAAGTGGAAAAATAAATCTGCCCAGGAACAAAGATATTCAGAAGAAGAAAAGAATTTATCTAGAGAGCCATTTGCAATCTTTAATTTTAATGGGAAATCAGACATTAAATCAGACTAAACACCACTCAACTGCCTCATGAGGGACTCATAAAAGGACTCTCTATCAGGGAGTATAGCAATAAGACAAGTGGTAATGGCTTTAAACTAAAAGAGGGCAGATTTAGATTAGACATTATGAAGAAATTCTTTACTCAGAGGGTGGTGAGGCACTGGCACAGGTTGCCCAGAGAAGCTGTGGATGCCCCATCCCTGGAATTGTTCAAGGCCAGGTTGGATGGGGCTTTGGGCAACCTGGTCTGGTGAGAGGTGTCCCTGCAGGGGGCTTGGAACTAGGTGGTCTTTAACGTCCCTCCCAGTCCAAACCATTCTGTGATTCTATAATCACCAATTCAGGTTTATCCCCATCTGAATGTATCCTAGATTCTGTTTCCTGAAAAAAATCCTACATGGACTGAGATCTCCAAAAAAAGATTTGCTGTTGACTTCTAACCATTGGTAGGATTTCAACATGATATTTGGCTAGTAAGATCTCTGAAGTTATTTCACAGTGACCACAGGTCTGGTTGGGTGTTTTAGCCTGTGCACGTCTGTGCTGCTTCAATTTTATCAGTATTGGTTTAGAATTTTCTCTTTGCATGGAAATAGTATCTGTTTTAGTATCATTTTTAATTGTACAGCTGGAGCTGAAAAAGAAAACAGGTTATTTCATCTTTTGGTTTCCAATAGCCAACCTTTAAGTCTAGACCACCGAAGTTTATGCAGAACAGTCCTTTATGTTGCCAATCTCTACTAACTTATTCTAATATCCTCTTATGTATTTCCTCTTATCCTCTATGCATTTCCTGGTATGTTGGCAGAGAGGCTGAGACAGATGAAGTCATTAGACAAAGGGGTCAATGCTGGTGAATGTTAACTAGGCAAAGTATTAGCACCACAATTCAGCTGACCGCAGCCCTTCACGTCTCTGAAGCATCAAGGTACAAAGAGGATATGTGTACATAGAGGAACTGAGATACAGGAAGAGCGAGAGACTTCATGCACAGTAAAACCAAGGAAATATGAAGACAGACCCCAAAAAGGTGCGTGAGTTATTTTTTTAACTCACTAACTATATGAGGATTTGTGGTTGTTTTTAGCTTAATTAAAGGTCAGACTGTGGTGCATGAAGCTATCACCTGTATTCAGTACCATGTCCATTGTGGCACAGAATTAAATTGTGTTGCCTTTAAAGTGGCAATAAAAATCACTTTATATCAAAGAAGTACTGTTGCACTACATTAATTGTAACATAAGCACTATTCTTACTCTTGGATGTTTAAATCATCAAACCTTGTAAATTTCTCAATTCTAGTGATAGTCTCGGAAGCTCTTTCTTATTCAAACTCATTCTTGGTGGGACAGAGTAGTAATTTTCTGAACTATTGTATCGCAGACTGCCTCAGAATCACCTTAACATTATCACAGAGGTCACATTAAGAGTTCATGTGGAAGAATGAACTTCAGGAAAATCTGTACTATCCCTCAACATGGAAGGTTAAGATGGGAGGTCTGAATGCACAACCAAATAAGCACAAGCTAAGAAAAAGGTCAAAAGGAAAAAAAAAAAAAAAATGGAAGAAAGGTGAGAATGGAAGACTAATCAGAGCTACAAATTCTGAGAGGACAAATATTTCAAGAGGGCCCAATCAACAGGTAAAATGTGGTTAAGCAAAATCTCAAGCCATTTAAGTTCAGTTTAAAGATATCCCCAAGAGAAAAAAAGAGACAAAAATGCCGTAGAGGTAAGCCAGTGTCTGTGACATGAGAAGAGACATAGAAGGTGAGGACAATTTAAATGAAACTTAAGTGCACAGAAATGGAATGCGCAAAGCCAACAAGCAAGTGGAAAGTCTGCCTGAGCCACTTCTACATAGATGCTCTGTGCACCACTTCCACCAACCTGACAGATGACAAATAAAAAAAAAATAATAATAAAAAAAAAATAGTAACACTGCAACACAGGAATTTGTGGAAGCTTTTTTTTTTTTTTTTTTTTTTTTTAGGAAAAAAAAAGATGACAAAACCAGGGAGTATATTTTAAGAACCTTAAAATTTTCATTTGGGGCAATTTATCTGCTTAAGTTCTAGCTAAAGTGGGCAGCGAAAAGCAGAAGAAACATAGTCCCGAACACTATGATTTGGAGAGGTTAGACAACTGTAGATGAACTTTGTATATCTCAGCGTATGTATTTACGTACCTACAGGTACACGTGTATCCATGCAACATAAAAGTGAGGAAGATGGAAAATTTTCCATGGAATTACTTGAATCTCCAGCCTAAATACACACAATCTTACTGTTATGTGTAAGGATGGATTGGCAAGGATGGATTTCATCCCTTTTAATTAGGAAAGGAGCTTTCAAACTCATTCACCATTTCTCTCACTGTATTATATTCCTTTCATCCTAGGGACTCTGCACAATTAGATGGATTAAATCCACCCATTTAAGCCTACCCACTCTTGAAAGGAGACAAAGAACAGACAGAGAAACAAATGTTAACAGACTGTCAAATTTTGGGAAGTACCACATGCATCTGTGACATGTAGGACCATGATGGCTGAGAACTTTGATAAAAATCTAGCTCCAAAACAGATGATTACATAGAAATAAATCTCACTCTCTGAGAAAGAATAGACTCTCAGAGAAGCCAAAGTAAGGGTGCTGGCATCAACTTTAACAAAGTCTGGATCCCACCCAGAATAGTTAGGTGATTCACCAAAGTTAGACAGCGAGCCAGTCTTCAGACTCACAAACCACTCTTCTATACCACACAAACACACAGTATATACTCGACAACCCAGGAATGACTGGAGAGTGCAGTAATGCATAGTACTTCCTACAAGTTGCCTTGAAAAGGTAAGTCTGGAGTGCCATCTGTTACTCATTGTGATCTCTGTCTGAGTAAGAGAATGAGTTCATAATTAAATTATGATTACGTTAAATTACGATTGTAAGTTAAAACAAGAGGAAAGGAAGAGCTGCTTCTGGGTTGTTCAAAGAAAACTGGGATAAGAGCTTTCTTGTTTCAGGCTGGCCCTAGAGATCTCACTAAAAGAGACATTTAGTTATTTGTAAGAAAAGCTAAAGTACCATAAACTTTCACTTTCCAGGTTACAGAACAAATCCAGAACTGGACTATGTTCAGACAAGTTGGGAACGGTATAGTTCATGTTGATAAATAAAAAACACTAAGCATTGCCCAGAAAACAGCACAGCAGCCTGCCTCAGGAAAGCAGAACTCTATTTAAAACCACTTAAAAAGGACACTTTCTACAAATTAAGATTTGGTAATGAGTAAAAAAAGATCAGAGGCAAAACTACATGCTGATTATGAGAGAACTTAATTAAGGAAATTGCACCCATCTGCACGAAGTTGAAATGGAAACATGTTCATTTCCAGGATTACCAATATTCCTGCTTCACAAGAAAAATCAAAATGATGCCCAGGCTAAAGCCAGGTTCATAACCTAATAGCGGTGTCCATGTGTATTTTGGATGTTTATCTCATACATTAAGGACATGTAGCAAGCTCTGGGTTCCTCACAGAGATATTTTCAAGCAAAAGCAAGGCATGAATGTCAGACTCGCATAATTGATTAAGAAGATAATCAACTTGAAGAAGCTAAACTTCAATCTCACATAATGAATAGTTAGAGCAAAGTCAGTGGCAAAGCTCTACAGTATGTCCGTAAAATCAGATTTTGGCCAGCTTTGTTTGACCTATAGTTTTTTCCTTACCCACCATGAATGGACCCAGACCATTTCCCATCAAACTCAGTTGTGTTTCAGAGGAATAATCTCTTGAGAGTACATGCTAAATAAAGTCCTGCATAAGATCCACCAGGAGAGTTTTCCTGCCTCCACACCTGCCAACAGCTATGGTCATCCTGACCCCACACTTGGCACTGACTACTGCCAGCCAGTCAAAGGGAATCCTGCTTTTTACATTAGAAACACATTAAATACCTTTGGTGCTGTTACTACAAAGCGTGTCTGAACTGACCAAGCAGCCAGCTGTGCACAAAGCTTCTGTGAATAAATCTGAAGCACATTATGACAAAAGACAGTAAGTAGGGCACAGTTCAGCAGGAGATCCATATTCAGCATGGAAAGATAGCCCACTGGACTGAAAGACAAAAATCACCTGCAAACTAAATCTCAGGCTGCTAATATCAGAGCCAAAGAAGCCAATCTAAAAACAATGCTACTAAAAACATCACTGAAACTGAAAGTCTTTTTAAGAATTAACCTTTCACAATACACACTTTTGATTGTTTACCTAGCCTTTCAATTGATCTTGATATGGTGAATGAAGATGCTGTTCTTTTAAAACAACCCATCAAATTCTTCTTCAGGCTACATAAAGACAATGTATTAAAAGATAGAAAGGAAAAAAAAAAAAGTTTTTCATTATATGGCAATCTCATCAATTAAAATCTATGTGCTTTCTGCTCAGACTAGACTACACTTTCTTATGTCACTGGTTAAACTGCATATCACATAGATTTTAAAGACTCTTCCCTTTCCCCAGCATTAGTGCTATCATATGCCCAGGAGATTTTAGGCATGTCTTTTTTCCTGAAAATGCTGCCTTGCTGGAACAAGACAGTTTTGGTCATTTGCCTTGGCCTTTTGGATGAATGGCAACCATGAGCTGTGGACAAAGAACTGAGCTGCATGTGCAACTGCTCCTTATACAGAGTATCACAGATGTACATACTTACTGAGAAAGTAAAGAAAACACAGGAGGAATGTCCAGCATCAGGCCCTCAAAGTTTTAACCCATTAAAGTGAATTCAATATCACATTTGCCTGGGAGGGTGGAAGACAATACCAAAGCAAGGAATTTTCTCATTCTTGGAAGCTGAATCCAGTAATTTGTTTCCTTCTATGGCTATTACATAGCCTTTTAAAAGAATGTTTATTTCTGGCTCTGCCTGTCCTGTGTGAACCTTCTACCCAGGATCCTGGAAGGATAAAATACAACTAATCCTGACCAAGGACCTCTAGCAAAAATCTCCAGCAGGATTCAGAGCACAACCACTGTCATGACCATCTACTTCAGTTTCTGTACAGCAAGTAAAGAGTTGAAAAGAAGAGAACGAGGGACTGTCAACTGATGCTTGATTAGAGCCCCTAGAAAGCTGCCCCACATTTCTGGCTGTGGATAAGACCATGACACAGCAGGTGTCTGAAGAGACTGTGGCCAAATGGAAAATGCTGTGCCAGAGCAGGTACATCTCGAAATGACCGTGGCTGTGGATAAATCCTTGCAGCACGTATACCTCTGAAGAGGCTGTGGCCAATGGACAAGCCCAGGCTGGAGCAGGGGCAAGGGGAAGAGTTCATTGCAGTGTTAATAGAGGGTGCAGAGGGTGATATTCAGAGTGATGGCATTTGTCTTCCCAAGAAACCATGATGCATGCTGAGCCCTGCTGTCCTGGATGTGGCTGAACACCTGCCTGCTGATGGGAAGTGGTGAATGGATTCCTTCTTTGGCTTTACTTGCACATGCACCTTTTGCTTTACCCAGTAAGCTGTCTTTATCTCAACCCGTGAGTTCTCGCACTTGTATTTTTCCAATTCTCTTCCCCATCCCACCTGGGGAGAGCGAGTAAGCAGCAGTGTGGTACTGAGCTGCCTGCCAGGGCTAAACCACAACAGTGTTTTAGGGACTCTGAGGCATCTTGTGATGCCATTGAGCAGGAGTAACTGTCCAGTGCCCAGAAAATCAAGCTGCAAGTGAACATATCAAGGTCATAGCAAACCATGCTCAGCTCTCTCTCCTCTCCATGCTTGCCCCTCGACTGCAGCATAGCGTGGGATCCTGACAGCAGGAGGTTCCCACTGCAGGCCTTTGGCTTCAGCTCTCCGTTGGCCCCAGGACTCTCTGCTCTTCTCAGGGACTCTCCATGCACTCTGAAGAAGAAAGATTCCAGGCATTCATCTGGGGCTCTGGGAGTCACTTGCCTCATTCCTTCTGAGGACACGGCTGGAAATGTGCCCTCAAAGACTCATTTGTGAATTGCATTCCCTCCAAAAGTGTTATCAGCTTGTTCATTTCAAACAGATTTTTGCAGAGGGATAGGAGAGTTGGGATAGATGAAAGAACTGCATCAATGCTTTTGCCTATCCCAGGCATATTCTTCTCAGACCCAAGTCACTCTTCATAAAGTCCATAGTGAAAGCTCTTTTCAAAGATGCAAAAAGATGCAGGCCACTTTATCCTTCTCTCCATCTCCTCCTCCTGATCCCAGAGTTAACATATTCTCTGCCTACCAAGTAAAACATGAACAGCCACCTTCTCCTGCATATCTGAGAACTGACCAGAAAGACCAAAGGGCTCCCAGAACTGTAGAATTTGTCAAACACAATGCAAACACAAAGCACAATGACACTGATAATAATGCACATTGCAATAAGAAGCACAATAGTAATTATGTTCCCTTTTTCAGGAAAAACAGCGAAGGAGAGAAAGTCAAGAATGCTCTCAGATCACAGGAGGATTGTTAGAAAAGTGAAGAGCTATTAAAGTTAGAGACCAGTGCTGGCACAAAACCAAATGGGCATGAACTGGCCATGAACAAATTTAGTTTTGAAATTAGAAGCAGATTTCTAAAAACCAGAGGAGTGAGGTTCTTGAATGGTTTCCCAATAGGAAACAACAGGAGCAAAAGCCATTTCGTTTTCAGACAGAGACTGATAAATTACAAAGGGAATCCTGCAACTTAATTTTCTGCAATTACAGAAAGCTGTACTCCATGACTCAGGTCTCTTTCAGTCTTGTATATCTCATCCTCAGCTGAGCCAAGGAAGGAAAAAATAATAATAAAATCCAGAGCTGAGGTGCAATAGAACCATAATATTACCAGGGCAGTTAGTACAAGGGTAAGTCTACTTTCTTTATTAAGCATATTTATGTTTTTTTTGTTTGTTTGTTTTGCTTTGTTTTTTGAGCAGAATGCATTTACCTCTAGGGACTTCAGTATTTTCAGGTAAAAATTTGGATCATAAGGGAAGATTGAATAGGGACTGAAGTTCTGTAATATCTATGACCACCTGCAAAGAACAGCATGGAAGCGAAACCTCCCATCTATCCTGCTAACATTTGACTAGACTGTGAGAAGTCATCTTCACAGACCTGTATCCAGGGATTACGGCTGTCAAAGGAACTGTATAAAGGGGTAGATAAGTGAGAATCTTAAAACAGCAACTGATTCAGGAAGAATCTGAGTAAAACAAAAAAAGTCTTACAGTTGCAAAATGTATAAATGGGTACAGAAATGATGTCTTCTTCCAGACTTGCCTGAAATCTTACTGGAAAGAAGTCTCTGCAACCATTAAAGAAAGTCAGCAGGGAGAAATCTTTTCACATTGTATTTCTATATTGAAAAACCCAGGATAATACCACCCTTTTCTGCACACAGAAGAAAAAGCAAAGTACACAAAGCTGAGAAAGCATGAAAAATACAGTACTGTAACATAAGAAGTCATCTGTGAACTCTCCCGTAGCACATCAAACATGAGGTATTCATTCATTCTCACAAATGGAGTCAGTGTTGATCTATAAGCTGCAGCTCTGTATTACACATTTCAGTTTCATGCGTTTAAGCCAGACAAACATTCCCAGGGGATTGAAAGAACCCGCTACAGTGAGTTGTGGTTCTATTTCGGATCATATCGCAGCATAACAAATCACAGTTTCAGACACTGGGATAAGGGGCTCAATAAACCAAGTAGCATGATAACTTCATGTATATCCCTTCCACACACATAGCCATGTGTGGAATCAAATCCACCTAAGGACCTTCAAACTGTACAGCCACAATACAATGATCAGTCTCATACCGACATACATCCAATACAGCATTATTCATCCCAACATATATTCTTGTATACACATTGTCTTACAGCAGTAGTTATCTAGCCCTGTCCACACGTAGCAAACCTCTTTACCAGATCTGACCTCTGCTGTTTGAGGAAACAGAAAAGGACATGATTCTTTTCAATGCAGAAAGTTCTTCTGGCACTGCTGGTTTGTTCCAGTGGATTTTTAACTGTTATCCATAGGAAGTAGTCCTCAAAAGCAGCATCACTAGAGCTGGTAACTCAGCAGTTCCCTGTGACTGCTGTCCTGCAAGAAATCTGAGTGCTGAGAATGATGCACTGGTCTGTTGTTGGTCTAGTATATTTTTAGTCAGAATGGTTTGCAAATTAAGTCTTCAGCAAAATCAGTAACTTCACGGCTGGATTGGAAAAACAGCTATGTTGCCAGTACCCTGTACTGGAACTTAAACCTACTGATCTTTGCTCCGGTTCCCAGAGAATTAAGATTACAACATAAAAGGCCATAAACATTTGTCTCTCTTAGTAAAGATCTGATCTGTACAGGTTGCTGTGAGATCTTTTCATAGTACGGAAGGACTCCTGTTAACCCACTGAGTAAAGACAAGAGGTGAGACTTCCAAGAGAGTTCAAATATTGCTGAGGTAGAAGTAGCTTTTCATACATTTTCGTAGACTTTTGCACATTAGATGTGTGACGAGTCATGTCATTTAGTTGCCTTCTCAGGATGACAATCTGAAAATGTAACTCTGAGCTATTCGGATTGTCTGGGCCTTAGGACATGAAGAAGGTCAAAGTGGCAAGCAGGAGCATAGGTCTCCAAATCCTGAGAGTCACACTTCTTGTTCTCTCTATATTTATTGCTGCTCTCAAAGTCAAAACTCTGCAGCAGTTGCCTTCTTTCCATTTAATTAAGGTGTCTTGAAAAGATAAATGAAACAGACAAAAAGAACCTGTCTGAAGTAAATTTTCATTTTTCCATTTTAATTTCACCTATGAGGAATACACAAGTCAGCCACCTTAGGCATGACACTGAATGGACAGCAAAAGCATACTATTGACTAGAGCTTATTTGGGGGTATTTTCTTAAGAGGAAAAATGTTCAAAATGAGTAAATCTTTGAAGAGCTTCCAACCTAAACACTGCACAGTATTAGGCAATGAAAGACCAGTTAGCAAAATGAGCACGAAACAGGAAGTTGGAACTACCTGGCCAAGTTTCACTCTGTAACCTGAATTAAGTGTAATTAAAAAATAACCAGCACAAAGAGTGAAAAACAGCTTCCAGTAAAGAAAAATAGGCTTTTATGGCCAAGTACTCTATCAACAGATTTTTTTTTCCTCCAGAGGATATGATTAAAGGGCAATTACTGTCTAAAGGTCAGGAAAAAAAAAAAAAAAGAAGGGAACAAGACATATATATACACTTGAAAATACAACGTTTGTGAAATGTTTTCAAATAGTATCTTTTTTTAGTACAACATCCTGCCAAAAGTTTAGTCTGTGCTAAGATTATTACACATCGTTCTAGGTATTACCACAACCTCTGCACCACAGTCACACGTACTGCCTCTATCCCACCTTCAAGCCTGAAAGAAAGTTATTACAGTTTGCATTCTTTGACTTGTGCATGAGCTAAATGCAAAAGCCCTAAATGCAACTTTCCCAAGGGCCTCTGGATCAGGCAAAGAATGCAGAGCCCAAAAGCACAGATTTTGTGCAATGCAAGTGGAGAACTGAAAAACCACATCAGGTGACTGAATGATTCAGAGAGCTGGGAATGGAATACATTATGTCCTTCCTCCTGGTCACTAGCCTGAATCCATTGTGGATAACAAGCAAAAATCATTACTGTTTAATGGCTGCTCTTGTGAAATTAATCGATCAAGGCTCTCCTGATAGCTGACTGACTTTGCCATGGTATTATTTGTCACTTGAAATAAAAAGATCACAAGGACCTTTGTTGGCATAGGAAGCCGTCCCAAAACTGAGTAGCCAGCCCTTCGCTGGCAACTGGGCAATGCAGGTTAGAGAAAATGAAGTTGAAAAGAAAGATGCTGAGCTTCAGGCTTGATCCTCTGACTGGACCAAAACACACAGCTAGAGAGCAGCACTGGGGGTGCTGACTCAGCCGTGGTCCAAGGCATCATTTGTTCTGTGGCTGAACAAAGGCACCGTGGTCTTTCAGGACTGTCACTTTAGCACCTTTCACCGGAACCAAATTACTTTTGCCTTCTTAAAATAGAAGTCCAACTCACTGGTGAATCTGTCAAGACTTTTTGAAATAATCTTTCAGCTTACTGGGATCTGCACTTACCAGATCGATGTGGATTCCAAGGGGTAAGGGATGCCACAGTTCCTGGTGCACCTTTCTGTTCAAGTAAACCCAGCTTCCTGCCTTCTAGCACACAGAAATTGGGCACATTTCATCTAGTCACTGCTCAAATTGCCAGAAAAAATGTTTTGTTTGCCTACCAGTGGATAAAATTAAGCCTTTAGAATGTTTTCTTCATAAATAAATAATCACTATTTTTATGCAAACTATTTTGAAGTTTTGATTTTATCTGGGTCTGTTTCAGAGAGGGAAGGAGAAGAAACCTGTAAACCTCTACTGTTTCACTAAGTCCTGTACCTGAAAGTATATGATAATGCACAGACTGCCATCAGAGGCACAAGCTGTCAATGCAAGAGTGAAGCACTCCTGTATGCATGCACATACATGCACACACATACGCACAGTATTTATAAAACTGCTGCTGTAAGGGGTTTGGGGTTTATTTTTTTAATTAACTGAAAATGATAACACAAGAGCTTTTCATCTGGCATGAGCTTAGGTTACATCAGCTGCTGGAAAAGATTCCCTTGGAAAAATTCAATTACAGTGTTTCTCCCTGTACTTTTTGTGGATTTCAAAATAAACGCAGCTATATGATCATGCCAGTTAATAGACAGATGTAGGTAAAATTACAGGTCCTGATATATCTGTAAAGAGGCTGCAGAACTGGACACACAATCTGGGTAATGTATCACATTGACTAAACCGCAGAACACCCAGTTAAAACAATGGCTCCAGTACAGATGAGAAGCACTGGGAAGGGCAGTTGCAAGGAGTGCCCTTAGTCTCCCTGCTGCACCTCATTATTGCATTGTACACCATGTGGCACAAAGGACAATGCCTTGTTTGATGATCCTTCTGCCCATCCACATTTCTCACCCTGCCAAAGATCTCAAGTAGAGCAATGCATGAGAGCAGGAATCTAAAAATGATATGGATGAAGGCTTCAGAATAAACTGATCTCACTCCATGCTCTACTTGAAAAGTCAGCAGTTCCACTGTAAATCAGATTACGCCCCCCAAAAAAGGAGGATTTGACAAGAAGGTAAGCTACAGCTCCTGAGTATAAAACTTACACTTTCCAATGAAGACATTGAAAAGCATAGCATGTTCTAAATAACAGCACTGCCAGCTGCCACTTTGGATTTTTCTTCTCATATGGAACCTTACAAACCATGGCCTCTTGAAATTATCTGATTATACAATAGGAAGGAGGATCTTAGCAGGGCCTTTTTTGGTCCCTAGGAGTCTAGAAATTCCCACTTCTTTTCCCCATTTCATCCTCCAGAAGACGTCAGCTTGATACATACTTTTGCTAAGCGCTCAGAAGATTCTTTCATGGCTTTCAGGGTGTAGCAAAGAGAACAAAAGGGATTTCGCCATTGCTTTGATTTACTGGCTGGCAAGGTCAGTGCAGTATTTAAATGTGATTATTTAATCATATATTATGTCACTATCATGTTTTTGCAAGTATAATTAAACTGGTAGAAAGCCTAAAAGTTTTTGAAAGTCTTCTTGTTCATTATTTTTGACATTTAAGAAATAATCTCTCAATAATGGATTGAGATTGAACGGAGTGAAATTTTCCAAAGATTCTGACGAATCTGGTTAAGAAGAAAAGAATTTTGGAGCTGCAGATAAAAACAAAAGAACAGCTCAGTCATCAACTGTTTCAGACACAAGATGACAGCTGTACATATGTGAAGATGGAAAGAAATTAATTCCTTAGAGGACGTTTGTGCATATAAGCATTGCTGACCTGATGGAGTTTGGAAAGGCTGCGACTAGCTGCACTCTGGTCTCTACTCCACTGCAGTTATTCTTTGGGGAACACATTCCTGCAGTAATTCCTTTCCATCTCCACCTTCAGACCCATTAAATCTTATTTATTTTCCTTCACCATTTCCAAATGATTACAAAAGTAAAGACAGGCAAACAAATCACAGATGAAACCAACCTCTATCACTATCCAGTTTAAAAAATTATCTGTGAAATCTGTTATCAGAGAACAAGGCAGGTTACAATGCTGTCAGCACAGTGAGTCTTTGGCATGCAACTGAGGTTTCAAGTTGTGAGCTTGCTTCTGTTATATAAAGCAAAAGGAAGTTCTACCTACAATGGAGAATAAGGCCAGATCCGGCTCAGCTACAAGAGCATCAGAAACCTTCACAACCTGCGGTAATGTACTGCTCTACAAGAACCAGAAACGTTCTTAGAAAAAGGATTTTACAGTAAGTTTCATTAATTAGACTATGATAATGTGGTCAATGCTGAATGAACAAGAAAACCTGCAAAACAATGACCCAAACTAGTAATATTAGAAACTGAACTGTCAGCAGTTTGTTAAGTAACCATGAGTCTTGCTTTGGCTAGACTCACTCAGCAAAGTTAGTGTCAACGTAAGCAAGTAGTAGACAAGCACTCCAATGGCAGGCACAGAATTCACAGCAGTCACAGCCAACATCGTAAGAATCTACTGGTGGGTAAAAACAGCAGTCTCTACTGAAAAAAGCTGTTCAAGGAATCTCTTTAATTTGGCATAGATATAGGTGCTGGTGGGTTGTCACACTTTAAATATCACACACGTCATTTTAAGCTAATGTTTTGAAGACTCTGGAGGAGTTAACTGCATGACCCCAGCATCAGCCACTGACAGACTTACAGTATGGGCTCTCTGGTACAACGTAACTCAAAGAAAAACACTCAGGAGCAAAATAAAATACATCCTAAAGTGAATTTCCTAAGAGCACAGTAAAAACAGGACCAGTCACATCAAACTGTCTCTTCCATGTATAAAACACAGATTTTAATTTGAGATATAAGCAAGTAGGAAAACGGTACTTAGAACTGAAATCAGTTGGAGTAACATATCAAAGTGATCTTGACCAATGGAATAGAGGGGAGATGCAACTGATAAGAGCTTAGCTGAACATCAATGGCTGTGGAGATGACGTGCTTTCAATTAATAAATTAGCCTCCTACCAAGAGAAGCATCTGTTAGGGTCAAATGCCTCAGGAAGCCTGTTAGCTTTATGCATCCTCAGTAAACTTGCTCCACTGCCAAGGGGTGCACCATGTTCTTTACAATACAAGGGGGACATCTGAGTAATCCCATCACGTAGTTTGCAGGAAGGGAAGGGGAAAAGAAAAGATTCTTCAACAAGTTACTGAAGCTGCAGGCTGAGATCTCTGAACTAGTAGGCACCAGTGAGATGAGCTGAAGAGGGAAATCCTCCCCTTGATCCAGTAAATCATCTCGAAGGACCATTCATACATGGGTGTTTAATGAACAAGTGTAAAGAAATTGCTTTTTTTTCCTGATGAAATTCTAATATCTCAAGGATGCATGGACTCACAGTAACTGTTTAACAGTCTTTTGCAGTTAAGAAAGTTGACTTTGCTCTCATACTCCACTGAATCAGCAGATGCAGTAGCAGTCTGAACTCCTCAATGAGGTGCAATAATTGTGAGTCTGAATGACTGGAGTCCATACGGTCATTCAGTTCTTTTAATCTGCTTTGCCCAGCAAGCCTCACATTAGGGACTCAAAACGTGCAAATCTTTCCATTCTGCTGCAAGTGATTTTTAAGTAACAGGAATAAAGCCAGACAGAAACACCTTGTTCAAGGCACAGCCAAAGCCCCAGGACATAACAGAAACATCAAGTTCAAATAGATGGTGCATGAGACAGGAACTTGATGGCTTTGGTCCTTCTCTATTCACAGTAGAACTACATTGGTTAAAATAAATAACTTTATTCCTTTCAAAGCCTTTGATTCAAGGAAACACAAATTCCTAGTCCACAGAGCAGCAGAGTGTCATTATACTCATCTAGCTGTGCATATGCAAGTATCATACCCAACAGTATGGTTAGTCTACTACTGTATTCTCTAACTCTTCTTCTCTATATACAGAGAGGATATAGCACAATTACTTGCCTCTTGTCCCAGTAGCAGGACCAGGATTTCTATGAAGAACACTTATGCCAGCCTGAACACGTGCCTTCTCCTTTCCCCAAACTACCTGACAATAAGAGGTTCAGTGACTGGGGTTAAAAGGTCTTAATGTTCAGTTTCTAGGTCTCCAACCTCTGCAGCACATTTGTGCTAGACATAAAGGATGTTTCTGCATCAGATGCCTACTTCCAGCCTGCAGTTTGAGTAACACTGAGTGAGAGTTCTTCCTTATACCCTACATCAGTAGTAAAATAACATTTATGTCAAGAGACTCTACGCTTTTCCTCTCCTTCTCAACCAGGCTGACCCCACAACACCTTCCAGAAAAGACAGCAGGAACATTATTCAAATTATAATTTCTGAACCTGATCTGATCATCAGAATTTATATTTTTCTTTATAAATTAGATTATCACTTTAAAAACAAACAAACAAAAACCCATAAGAGAACAAAATTGAAACCATTGACTGCTCTGATTGAATGTTATATGCTGTAGTTTTCTGCATGCGTGAAAAATTTCTGTTTTAATTGTTTAAACCATTTTATCTCTACTTGATTTTTCACGAGTTTTACCAGATCCCTGGTTTCTTCAAGGTTATGCCAGATGCAGCAACAGCGCCCTCTGTCCAATGCCGAGAAAAATGCATTTAATGCCTCTGCTTTTCCAGAGCTGCCAATGCATTTAGTTAAATTTAAACATACACATGCAACATTTGCTCAGCAGTCCTTCTGCATCCAGATTTCCACCGATAACGCGTTTTTTTAAAAGGATTCTTATCCCTGCCGCACGCACCTGACCGCATTTTAGAAGCGTTTAACACGACATTTGCTTTTACTCTGGAAAAGTAAATGACAAGTCCCTTCAAGCTTCGTGGAAGTCTTTCTTTCAAATCTCCCTCTTTAATCATCTCCACGAGAAAAGCCAATTGCGACTCTTCCCAGCTTTCTTCCCCCCCGTGCAAAAAACATTTGCCGGTTTCCCCTTCCCCACTCGTGCAGCAAAGCGTCAACGCGAAAAAAGGATTGCAAACCAGGAGAGCAAACAGTGACAAATGCTCAAAGATTTTTTTTTTACACTTTTGTTTTGCCTCCATGTTTTCCCAGCTGCTCCGCTCAGAAGTCGATAAAAAAAAAAAAAAAAAAAAAAAAAAAAAAAAAAAAAAAAAAGCAGCCTGCTAAAAGCATTACAAATGAAGAGACTGGAAAACTGCAGCCCGGAGAGGAGGATGTGACTTGCGTTTGACTTACCGATTTCATCCAGCTGTGGATTTTCCTGCTCACTTTTTACAGCCGCTGAGCTCAGCGCTCAGGCACGTCCATCCCGCGTCCGGGAGCCAGGCGGGAGCGCTCAGCTCCTCGCCGCTGGATGCTGCTGAGGGAGCGAGCGGGGCCGCGGCGGCTGCTGCTGCTGCTGCTGCTGCTGCTGCTGCGTGCGCTCGCTCGCTCGCTAGGACCCAGCCCGAGAGGAACTGCTCCCCGGAGCCGGAGCCAGCCCCGAGCCGGCCCCAGCCCCGCTGCAGGGCTGCGGGAGGCAGGAGGCAGGGCCTGCCCCTGCTACCGCGCTGCGCCTTCTTAAAGGGGCCCGCTCCGCACGCCGGCTGCGCGCTCGGGGCGGCAGCCTCGCAGCTCCCGGAGAAGGCTTTCGGGCGCTGCCGTGTGGCCGTGGCCCGCCTGCTTCCCTTCCCTTCCCTTCCCTTCCCTTCCCTTCCCTTCCCTTCCCTTCCCTTCCCTTCCCTTCCCTTCCCTTCCCTTCCCTTCCCTTCCGAGTTTGACACCTCCACTCTCACCCTGCGCACCCCTGGCCACATCCCCACATTTGGTCCCTAAGTGATTTCATCCCCTGTAGTGGAGAGGATGCAGCTTGACTGTTAAAGCCCTGCTTTCCCAGTTTTTCCTCCTTGGTCACTCTTCAGAGAGCTTTAAGGCAGTGTAACCCGCTGCTCCCAACCTCATTTCTGCTTTCTGACTTCACTTTCAACCGCACCTGATATTAACAGCTAGATTAATACAGGGATTTTTCTGCCCGTGTGCGCTGCCATCTGCAGTGGGAGAAGCCGCATTCTCTGTGAGACAGGAACGCTGAAGTTCAGAGACAGTAACACCATCTGCAAAATCTCTCTCTGTAACCCGTGGAAATATATGGTTTGCTCTCCGTATGTGTAAGCCATTTGTTTTCATTACAATAACCAAACTCTCATGCTGACAACACACATCAACACAGCGCAAGTCGAAGTCATATACATACAAATATGTACGGGTGTAACGGTGCAACTGAAAAAGGCAGAGTTACCTGGAAAAATCCCCCTTCAGGTCAGCAGGCCAAACCAAATGAGATGAAGCTGAACCACCCCCGTCCTGCTCCTTCTGCCCTTACATCCACCAAGCACAGAGAGCACATGAAGGGTACATACTGGATATAACAGCCTGACGTGGTGCCTTTCTGTTCTTTGACCCTACGGTGAAAGGAGGTGGGTGCTAAACAAAGGGAGAATCCAGCCTTTTCAGTGCCAATGGTCCCTCACAAACAGGCTCAGTAGGTATCCGCTAACTACTGGCACAGTACGTACACCTTCTGCCCTGTAAGCAAAGTAGCCGCATAGCCACGCTGCTAAATTATAATCTTCAGCATTAATAGCCTTGTATTAAACCACAGGGACCCATCAGCGTTCCTCTAGCATGAGCTGTGCTATGCTCCTGCCTTTCTCTGCGTAAAGCTTGGGAAAGTTTTACATGATTTACACATGCAAATCAGATGTGATGCACAGCAGATGAGATCTGATGACTGTCAGAGCCCCCTTCCACTCACATTTCCATTGGTCTATTAATCCCCAGTTTGCATTCACAGGTCTGCCCACTGCTTCCTTCATCTCATCCTCTAAGTCCTGCCCCTGCACTCCTCTTCCCCCTTCTGCATGACATTGGTTCTTCTTTAGGGAAGTAGAGACCTTCTCCCTTCCCTTGCCAGTGCTGTCTATCTGGCTTTTTCTCCCCCTTTTCCCCCTATCCCCTCAGTTTCTCATAGGAAGAGGAAAGAGTTGCTGAGAGGAGAGGCAGAACTGATTCCTTCTCTTGCTGTCCCTATGTTGTCCCCTTCGAACAGCAAAGGACCTGGAGCCAGAGAGCTGTACCCAGCTGGAAACAAACCTGCAGCAGCAGGCCAAGGGACAAAGGCTAGATGGGTTCACATTACCAGCACAACCTCACTTAGAGCACTCTGCCATTTATTATGATACAGCGTAGCGAGATAAATGGCCTTTGTCTTGATCATTAGTTAAAAGTTAACAAAACACTCATCTTTAAGGCAAAGCTCATGCTCCAGTTGATATTTCAGCTAAGGTTAGGCCGATATGTTCAAAACAGCTAGGCAGTCTGCCTACAAGAAGGCAGAGTTAGCTGCTGCAGCAGATGGGGATCTGAATGGCAAAAAAACGATGATGGAGAGAAACTGGGCCTTGGGGGGAGTGAAAGCGGTGCTCTATCACTCTGCACACACGAAACAGGAACGTGCAAAACACCAGAAAGCACCCAGCAGGAAACAGGCGTGTGCCATTGGACTAGAATGATCGAACCACTATAAATGTTAAGATAAATTAAGAATATCTGCTATTCCTTACATATGTTGTTCCTTAGAGTCCTTATAAACCCATGCGAAAGCCGTCCCCCCTCTCTCACCGCAGCATCTGGATGTTCCATTGACAGAGCATTGTCTAATGGTTACAGCACAACTCCTGGTTTCTATTACTGGCTGCAGGAGAAACGTGTGGTATATTAAATAAAATAAAGGACACAGCATTCAGATCCTGCTGCACGCTTCGATATTCAGTCAGAACTACATTCAACTAGATAAATCATTGATCCTTTCTGTGACCACTTCCCCAAAACAGAAAAGTACATTAAACTGGGGTGTTATATAATTCAGTGCTTGTATTAATAACAGCCCAGGATGAAGGCTGCTGGAGAAGCCAGCTTTTTTATTAGTACAGACTGAACTGCAGATACCTCAGTGAAAGCTGAAAAGTGTTGTAGTTTGCAAAAATGTTTAATTCTGCAGAGTAATCCCCTTGCACAAGAGGTGACCTTCAACAGTAAGTATTTTGGTGTGTTCAGCTTACAGGGGACAAATTCAGAAGCTACCAGGCAAGAAAACTGCCATTGCTCTTTCTGAGCAGCATATGACATAGTTTCTATGTCCCAGGACTGCACAAATGTACTTACACAGGCAGTTCCTCTAGAATTTAGGAATAAAACCATCAAAGCATTTTTAGGCTCTGACCATCAAAGTGAGAAACAAAAGCTATAGTATTATTTATGGAGAGTGACAGACTCCATGGATGAAGCCCACGAAGTACTGGCCCCACTGACAACACCAAACCAAAGATTTTCCCCCAGTTTCTTACTTTCTCGTGTTTTATTTATTTATTTTTTTATTGCTCCCTTGTGTGAAAAATACCAGTCCCAAACTGCAGACATTCAGCCCTCAAAAACTCACATCTAATTGCTCTGAACTGGAAGAAGCAAATGGATCAAACATCTATATAGATTTAAACAGAGCCCTTTGGGGGCCCTGAAAGGAATGAAAAGACAAGGGTAAAGGGACATCCCAAACAAAAGAGATGATGTGCTGCTCAAAAGCAGATTCCTTGTAGAATGCAGAAGCAAAAGCTTCTGTAAGATGTTGCTCCACCTCTGGAAATCTAAATTGTTTGTCTGATTCATTGTTAACACAAAAGGACACGGGTATATTAATCTAACAACAACAGTGCCCATTGTGAGAGCAGATCCAGTGCCAGGCTGCCTGTTCCATCTGACAATGAGATTAAACACCGTGGCTCTGTGAGCTCGGCTGCCTTCCATGCCTGACACCACCACCCAGTGAAGATACAGGGTCAAAGGCTTCTTCTGCTCAGTCACCACAGGCTACAGAATTAGTAGGGTTTTCACACCCTCCCTACAGATGTTATTTCTGCATGTCTGCCAGTCTCTGAAATGCCACACAATATTTTGCATATCTCTTGAGTGTGCCATGCAGGGTAAATTTATTATTTTTATTTATTTTTTTTACTTTTATTTATTTTTATTAGTAGTATGCAGTGACATCGGATATAGCATGGGTGATGGGACACAACTACCCTTATCACAGAACCACATGAGATTGTCCCCTATCTCTGAGGGGCTGAAACAAGGAGTATATAGTCAGTACAATACAGACATACATACATATACATTCTTTTAGATAATATAATTCTTCTAAAATTCTTTAAAACTGTTTTTATCTTTGGGTTCAAACCAGACCATCAGATCTGAGGGTTAAATTCCACACCCACTGACTTTCTGACAACTGAGGATGGGGAGTATACATACACAATTCTGGAGTATATAAATTTCAGATAAGAGCTTTTGAACCCTAACCCACATTATTGTGTTAATCCAGAAGTTTGAGAACATGTTTTGAACTTTAAAAAAGTAGGAATCTGGACAATGCTCAAATGAAATAATAGTCATTATTAATTGAAAATTTAAAATATTAATTGAAAATTAAAAATATTAAAGACATGAGATTGCATTCCACCTGATTAATAACAATATATGTACATACATGTGTATGAGTATATTTACATAAGTGCACACATGTAGATGTTTGAGTAAAACTGTGACAGAGCCTATTGCTATTTAAGTTAGCTTGCATCTGATGCATTGTATTCCTGACACTGTGGAAAACTATTTTTTCCTTGTATTCATTTTATTTCCTTTCACTTGTGTGCATATTCATTTATTTCCTTTTATTTACATCCATGGATTTGTTTAGCTGCTTGGCAGGGAGGGACTCAAGAGCTTGTTCTAAGTTTTGGAACCATTTACGGAACGTCTGATATTGTATTGACCATCACTGAATTAGCAATGATGAGGATCACCGTGTCTTGTCCCAAACAAGAACAGACATTAAAACAGCCAGAAACGTAGGTATTCTATAGCTATGAATACACAGACCTCAGTGACCTTCAAAAAAAAAAAAAAAAATCAAAGCAAAGTCTATGTGAAGGAACCAGTAGCTGGAAATGTACATGGTACAAAAAAAATCAGTGAAGTGTCAAAAGTTGGGAAAGGCAAAGGATATTTCTACTTTTTAATTTGTGACAGGATCTAGGCCATATCTCTATCTCTGGTTGACTTCTGGCTAGCACAAGACCACAGTAAAGAAGTAATTGCTGTTTTTAAATTGGCCTGCTGTCTTTGCAGTCTATAACTGATCAAGGTACATTAAGACTGATGCCAGCTTAGAACAGCCTTGGGTTTTGTAAAGGACTCATGGCTCTTGAAACAGCTGTTCAGCAGACAGGGAGCTCCAGCTAAATATGCTTTTCTTTACACTACTGGTGATGGAGCTATCACACTGCTCCTATTCTGCCTAGGAAACGCTCTTCCTTCAAAAGTGACTTCAAGGTTGCCAGTTCTTCTAAGAGCTTTGTAGCACCTCAGAGGAAGTAAGCAGCTGGAGGAACAAGTCCTGGTTCCACCTGTGATGCCAGACAGGGAACAACATTTGCTTATTGTGTATTCTTTGCAGAAGAGCAAGAGGGATTATTAGTTATGGTCAGTGCGGCTTGCTAAACTTAGATTATTCATGTCCTCTGAAGTCTACATGCAAACTAATTGGCAGCACTGATCCCTTAGTAAGAAGCTGAAATCAATTAGGAAGCCAGCTGACCTTATTACAGCAATTAATTACAAATGACATTTAGTCTCAGTACTCAATGGCCAAGCTCTTTATTCTGGCTTTTGAGGCTTTGGCTGTTTTTTCTTTTTCCTCTGTTGCACCACGGCTAACCCACCCTGATTTTCCTGGACATAACTTCCATCACATAGAAGCTGCCCTAATTTGTGACACACACTTTCCTGGAGAATACTTGGCTTTCTTTACAGGAATTCCTGTATGCTTAGGAGTCCTGGAAATGGGACAAAGTTCCTACGGAAATGTGGCTCCTTACTTTTCAGCAAAGGATGCTGAGTTGCTCTCTTGGAAACCTCCTTGACTGTAATGGGTGAAGGCTGTGGAGAAGAAGGGTGTAAGCCATCTTTGTTGGACTTGGCAAGACAGTGAAGCTCACTGGGAATGAAGAGCACCCATGCTCTAGTGGGGTGCTGAATGGTATGTGTGTGATTACCAGCAAGACTGAATTGCTCTGGAGACAAAAAAATACATCGCTCTCTCTGTGAAGCAGTTGACTGGGATATGAAGAGGGACACACCCAGGTTTTGCAAGGTTTAATTCCATCAGTGGCAGCTTGAGCCAGAAGATTTGGTATATGCCAAGAAAGCAGCATATATTTAACAAGGTACTGGCCTTGATTCTTTGTAAGAGGTACATACAAATACTGGGCTCCTAAAAGCACTCTTTGTTCCTGAACCACTACACATGCCAGAAAATAAACTGGTCACCTCGAGGGATGCAGCTAATTGAGAATTAACTAGTTTTCCACAAGATTTCAAAGACATAAAACGCTAATGATTTAAAATTATGTGGTGTAAACATGTTCCTCTTCAATATATATTCATATATATCTAGGAAAATAAAGCTGTGAGCAAAACATCATACTTTGTTTTAGGCAACAGAATCTGAAGTTTAGCATTTGTGTTTTTTTCTGTCAGCTGTTTGTGAAGTTCTAAAATCTGGGTTCTCCCCATTTAAAATATCGAAAGAAGGGCAGGATTATGCATCTGGAGACAACTGCAGAAGACTTACTGCTCAATTCAGCAGAAGTATGATTGAGCTTGAGCCCTGACAACTGATTCACCACTGCCCTACTAATTGATATACTCCTTTACATCCACTGAAGCATGCACCATCACCCATACAACCTCACAGTATTTTGGATCCTGTACAGTGGAAATATTACATGAAAGAGGTTTCACGCTTTTTTTTTTCCTGTGATTGCTGCAAGCACTATGAAAGAAACAGAAAGGATGCTGAAAATGATGAGGTGTTAGGTATAATCAGACTTTGCACACAAACTGAATACACAAACTCTTCTTAATAGACTGAAGCCCTGAAGGATTCTAAATTGCACTCAGGAGGAAGATGCTGACATTAAGTTTTCTTCTAATTGGTGGTCACTGTAGAAGAACAGAGGAGTGAAAAAGGAAGGAAAGAGGGAAATTAGAGCATAAAATCAAGAACATTACTAAATTACCATTTCCAATGTGCTTATTTACAAGACTTAGAAGAAAATTATGAGAATTTCACTTATGAGAAATGCCTCCAGTTTAGATTAATTCTAATCAAAACCAGGTTATTATGCTGTCCCTCAAACTGAGTGACAGCATGACTAACACTTGTAGCATAGCCTGGATTCAAGTTCTGTTCTATTTTATTTAAATGACATGGTAAAGAGAACAGAAGGGGTAGGAGTTTACAATTTTGATGACATTAGGAGTTACATTGCTTCCAAACACACCTGGCTTGTATATAATTAGGGACAGTAAGTGTTTGCTGTAACCTTGCTCTGTGTTGAAAACCACCTTGCAATCAGTGGAAGATCCTTCTTGCCTGGGGAATGTAGGTAACATCATGAAAGATTAACAGAACAAAAAGTGATAGCTAAAATCCCATTCCCAGTATTTTCAGGATTTCTACTCCCATGCCCATCCTGTAAATCAGAACTAACCTGGATGATCTGTGTAGTTTCTGATTTGTTCTTCTCTCTCTGTATAGTTCTGTGTTCAGTTCAAGGCCTTGTCATGTAGGAAAACTTCACCTTCAGATGACTTAGTACAGCTGCTGTGACAGTAGAGATGGTATTCTGGAGAAACAATTACAAATACATAGTTTGTTAGCTTTCTATCAATATAAAAGGCATCTACAATGTTTCAGTGACTTTGAAATGAAATTACAGAAGAAGCGTGTACAGAAGTTCCAGTATGGCCTCTATTAACTTCAGTAAAGGGTTGGCCTTCCAGTGTTTTGGTGGAATCGCTTTGTCTGAAACCAGAATGATTGATATGTACATACTTGGTATAAGAAGATGCAGGCAGTGGGTGCTATTTGTGCATGCAAAGTCAAAAAAGCATTTTAAATGCTTCTTTGCTGAAGTACTTAACAGTGCACAGAGTACACTGTAGAATCAAAGGTAGTATGACTACCTCACATGTACCTTTATATTTTCATCATCAGTTGCATCTGCATTGTAGCAAAACTGTCAATTGGTTACTCAACCCCTATCTTTGAGTGTGAGGAAATGATCCTAAGTGATCATTGTTAGAAAAAAAAAAAAAAAGTCCTTGCAGTGTGATTAACATATACAAAGATGGTTTTCAGCTGACAGAGAGCTATTGGCTCTGACTTCTTTGTATCAGCTGCTCTAGAGAAATGACTTCGAACATTTAGGAGAAGAGATCTGTTATGAATTACTTACTTTTATCAGTCAGCTAATTTTCTTGTTATTGTTTTGTTGGTTGTCCCCCCACCCCCCCTTTTGTTTTTTTTGGTATTATTAAAGGCAAATGATTATGTTCTAAGACATTCCACAATTGCTGCTGTACTGTCATTTTAGGAAATGCCATTAAAGTGACCTTCTCTTTGTTTGCTTCCCATGGCATTTAACTAAGATGTTTTAAGAGAAACATCATTAAAATCATCAGTTATTCTGTGGGTGCATTAACTTTATTCATAGAAACTGAAGTCTGGGGGATAACAGAAACACAGGGCCTTGTTTTCACTTCACTAACCTAATTTTCCACTGAAGAAACAGTATCAGTTTTAACACAGATTCATCAACATGGGGCAAACTCAGGATTTATTTGTTTATCTATTTCTTTGATAACTTGGTACTGATGAAAGACGACACATTAGAAACTTGAGAGAGTGAAGTCCTCTACTCAACCTCCGATTATATATAGCACAAGAAGCAATTCTACATGCCCTCCATAAACCTTTCACCACAGTTCCTCGTTTTTGCCCTGAAATAACTTATTTTAAGAGGACATAGGACAGCACATCCCAAATAGTACTTGGTCTTGCTAATAAATGCCACCTGTGACCATAGTTGTTTTGACTCAGTCATAAGAAAAAAAACAAGTAAGTTATCATAGACTCACAGAACAGCTGAGGTTGGAAGAGACCTTTGGCAATCGTCTACTCCAAAGTCCCTGCTCAAAGGAGGGCAACAAAAGCAGGTTGGTTAGGGCACCATCCCATCAGGTTTTGAGAGTCTCCATGCATGGTGCCTCCACAACCTCTCTGGGCAGCCTCTTCCAGTGTTCGATTACCCTCACAGTAAAAAAATGTTGTTTTTATTTGTATTGTTTTGTTTTTAATGTTTGAATGGAATTTCCTGTATTTCAATTAGTGCCCATTAACTCCTGCCCTGTCTCGGGGCACCACTGAGAAGCATCTCATTACATCTGCTTTACTCCTCCCCATCAGCTATTTATATACATGGATAAGACCTCCTTAAGCCTTTTCTTCTCCAGGATAAACAGCTTCATCTCTCCCAGCTTCTCCTCCTATGTCAGATGCTCCAGACTCTTAATCATTTTCACAGCCCATTGTTGGACTCTTTCTGGTATGTCCAGGTCTCTCTGCTGAAGGTTATCTCCTCTCATTCCTTGTATTAGTACTTTGAGTCAGTCTATCCTGATATTCCCTTAAGAGCTATCCTTAGCCACGTGATTCACATGGCATTATATCTTCTCATCCATGAGTCTGAAAGTAGGGTAGCTTACCCTATGACACCCGCAATTGTAACAATTTTCCATTCTGATCCACTGAAACTGAATGTGAACAGCTGACCACATTTGTTTTGCCACAAGTAATAATTAGAAGCTTATTTATCAAGCAGACCTGCTTATTTCTACAGCATTGTTGACGATCATGCTGTTTGATTCTGCATTTGTACCTTTGCATCTGTCAGTGACACAGGATCTCACTACCCAATCTCATGACCTTTACATGTTTTTCAAAAGCCTTCTGCTCATATTTTAGCCGTGTCAACATGTGGCCACATAACTAAATCCTATCCTAACTTGTGACAGTGTTTCTACAATACCTGTTGTCACCTAAAAGAAGTGAACAAAGGAAGCATGAATAAATACATGACTCAACAAAGTAAAGTGGCAGAAATTAAAACCTTTAATAATACCAAGTAAGCATACAGATTTTTTTACTGGGATAAGTTGAGCAACTCACTCATGGCTCAACCACTTATGAATAATGTGGTCATCCTAAACACACAGAAATAAAAACTTTACAGCATCTTACAGCTGTGTTCATTCATTCATTCACTCACTCTTTCTTTGTCTCACAACTCTATAAAACCCATTCCTCATCTCAACAAAGAGAGTAAAAATACTCTGTTTAGATTTTCAGCCAGTGGTACAGCCACTGGTATTTCTATTAATTAATCTGGATGGCTGGAAAAACACAATTTTCTTTTTTTCTTAAGCCACTCAATCCATAATGAGACATCTCATTTGAGACCACAACTCTGTAGGAGGAGGCTAGATTTAATGCAAGGGAGACAGGACCTGATGCCAAGATTCTCTATCCACTTCTCCCCTTGACTCCCTCATGCTGTTGAAAAAATTACTTGGAGATATGGGGTAATTTTTCAACAAGGCAGGAAGAGTTTGCCTTGGAAAGTGTGTTGGTATTTGTTCATCCCCAGCTGAATTCTGTAGTGAATTTGAGAAATTATGATTCTGTATGTGTCACCGCAAGAGAAAACTCGTCAGTAAAGTGCAACCTCTTTGACTAGTCTTCACTAACTTGAACATTTTTCCATGCATCTGAGCAGTCAGAGGAATAGATAAACCTTAAGATGTTTTTTTGTTGTTGTTGCCACATCCAAATCATGAAGCTAATTCTCCACCTTTTCTTCTGCTCCAGTGCCAGCATAACAGGTCAATACTCCTTTACCATAAGGGGAAGCAAAGAATTTGTCTTCAGATGCCCAATCTGCTCCCCATTGCTGTTCCAGGAATACAAGTATATTCCAGAAAGCTTCCCTGTTTCAGCTTTCACTATTGCTATGGCTTCTGGAAAACAGATGTACCATAGACATAGATATTTTATCACTTCTGTGCAAATGATTTTTTTTTTTCCTGGTTAGAGAGCCAATGCAACAAAACTCCCAGTTCTACAACCTAATACCTTATACAACCTTCTATCCATCCTGTCCTTCAAGTTAAGTCTAATAAATGAGTATTCAAAGCTGGAGAAAAGGCATGAAGAGCATTCCCATTAATTCTGCATCTCTTCAAAGGAGCAAGCTGCAGGCCTAACCCCAAGTGACCGGGAAAGTGGAAAAACCCTGGCACCAAGTCCCCATCTTCCTAACACAACACGTAACAGGACTAGGATGTAACTTCCGAGAAGAACAAGCAACAGGCACGCTTCTGTGTAGTCCTCATTCATTGCAAAGAAAGCTCCTGCCTCAGCTGACACTGGGGCAGTGTACCCCTGGGGCTTAAGAAGCATTGCCTGGCGCATTATCCATATGCAGTCCTAAGTGATTTTCTCAAAACAGCTGGTGGAGATGGAGCAGAGAAAGAGTGGTTTAATGCCAAATTTCTTCACTTGATGCAAATATCAACCCCCTTGAGTACCAATTTAGCATTCCTCAGCACAGACACACTCTGCTTTTGAAATATTTACCTTTCCTTTATTTTATAACCTTAAGAAAATGCTGGGAGGAATGTGAACTGTTTTTTTGTTTTGTTTTGTTTTTTTTGTCTTCCTATGACGGCAGAGATTTATTTATAGCTAGGAACTGGAGGACAGTTCTCACGTGGCTGCTGAAAATTAAAACAGCATGTAGGGTTTTGTTTTGTTTTGCTTTTGTGCCTTTGCCGCTACAATCTCTCCCTGCGTTCCCTAAACCCATGTTATTGTAACCAGAGCCACATTTTGCATTGCTACAATTGCAGGGTTATGTAAATTCCAAAGGCTTTAAAGGAAAGGACCTGCAGATTCTGCTCTCAGCCTAGGGAAGTTGACACAAACAGTTATGCCCAACATTTAGGGAGAGGCAAAGGCATTCAAAAACTATCAACAGACAGGAAACACAAGTCTCAACCTCAGCATCGACCTGACGTTTTCTAAATCTTTTAGAACTTGCTGCTTTCCATTACATTTGTTGTTCTCTAATTTTCAGTGTTGTGTTTTGCTATGGCAAGGGAATTTTCCTTCTACCACTCTCTCATGTCCTCTCCTGCTTTCCACTGGTACACACCAGTTTGTCTAGGAGAGCCAACAACAGAAAGCTCTACAGTTACAAACAATCCAGACTCAAGGAGACATTTTTACAGTTAAGAAACTGCAACACATTGACTAGGATTACTTTATTCATGAACACTTTTAGATTAAAAATGAAATTACACTAAAAAGAGAAAAAGCATACTCATGAAAGACAGCAATAGAACAAAGAGTATGCATCTGACCACTGCACAAGAAGCGTCCCTACTTTACAGCAAGTAGGGTAGGAAGAAGTGTGATACATGGTGCACGTCCGTGTGTGTCTGAGTAACCAAGCTGTAATGCTGACTCTAGCTGTGCATTTCTGTGTGGGCATGGGCAAGCCAATTCTTGTTTCTGACTCTCTAAAAGAGGGATAACAACGCCTGACTCAGAGTCAGTATCAGAAGGCTTTGTGCAAGCTCGTCTTCTCCAGTTCCAGTATTAGACAACTCAGCTAAACAAGAAAAATATTTAGCATGCTTCTCCAGCCTTGCTTCTTGTTCAGCTCTAAATCACCACTCGTCAAGTTCCACTGAAACCTCAGAAAAAAACCTAGATCACATTATCTGTGAAGTATGTGGAGGTTTTGCACAGTATGGTGCACCCTGTTCACAGAAACATGCTAGTGAGAGCTCAGGAGAATTATTGTATTTGTGCAAAGGAGCAGCCAGAACTCCCCCAACAAATTCAGCTTACACACACGGAAGGATAAGGCTGTGACACTACTCCAGCATGCCGCTTTCTACACTTGTTGAATTTTCCAGGCAACCTCAATCTTAGCGCAGCAGGTATGGAAAAGCAGGGGTTGCTGCATTGTTTACCCATCTCTTGTACCACATGGAGCTAGTCACAGTAAGTTCTCAGGAAAGTAACCAAGAAGCACTGCCTCACAGCCACGTAGGTCAGTGCCAAGCCAACGTATGAAGAGACACTCCAAGCAACTCCCAAGCTGTGGTATTTTAAAAACAGTCACTACAATGGAAGAGATGACCTCAGTAGCAGACAGTAGTCCCTACTCAGCTGGTACTTACCGTTGCTACACAGGTAGTGATAGCTGTTGTTGCCAAAGTGCAGCTGTTTAAATCTTAAGAAAGATGAGACCCATTTCTGGAGCTGCAGCTACAGAGGACACCCACATCACGAACTGTACAAATTTAGAATGTAAAAACTGAAGGATCCACAAGTAATTAATATTTCTTGTAAATGTGGTCCTGAAGTTGGCTCAGTAGAACATAACTCCCAGACACAGAGAGGTGGAGTCCAAGAGATGATCTATATCAATTTCTTTTTGAAAGAGGACAGTTTGTTAAGGGTCTGTGGAGAGTCAGAAACAAGCAGCCAGAGGACAAACAGAAACCAGAAATAAAAGGCAGCTGTATTAAACTGTGTCCCACTCATAATGTGCCTCATGACAAGTACCTGAGAACTACATATTTTGCTACACAAACCTTTAATCCTTACCTCAGAGATGACTAATTCAGTGCTCCAAAGCACTGTGGAGCACAGGCAAGAAACTTTGATACCCCATTAATATCAAATTCCTCTCAGATTTCAGTCTTAAACCTGCATCAAGGTTTATATAAGCCTCTAAATTACCAGCACTGCTTCCTATAGACGTTGGTCTCTCATCCAAGTATTAAGAAAGGTGGAGGTTGCTTGGCTTTTGGTACTTGAAAAGTGTGCAGCCTGTAATTAATGGCCAAAGCAGCAGCATCGCTCCCATCTACAGCTCATTTGTTTGCTTGAGTAAACGAAATCCTTCCTTCCCTTCCATGTACTTTGACAGATACTGCTTGGCTCAGCACAGTTAGCAAAGCAGGCAGGACAAGGGGCCACTTAGTCAGCTCTGTGACACCATTTGCCAGCTGGAGACCTCCAATAGCTGACACAGTCCAAGCAAGGCAAAAAATCATAAAGCACTAATAAACGTAACCACACTGACTCTTTGATACAGCACACAGGCCTGATGAAACAGGAATATAATGAAATCTTCCTACTGATACCAAATGGCAATAAGAAAATGAAAGGCCTGTATCAGCCCTGTGGTTCAGTGTGGTGGGGTCTGGTTAGGCCCATATTAGATTCTCAGGACTATCATGTTCCACTGCTGGGTAAAGGAAGAAGGACAGAAAGAAATAACAGTTGTGACTGTATGGATAGAAGGTACATGTGTGTGTGTGCAAGGAAAGCTAAAAAACAAAACATGAAATGTTCTAATGCTCTCTAATGATGTAACTCAGGTGAGCTGCACATCATCCTCCAAGCAGCAGACTTCTCTTATCCTCTGTCCTTGCTGCAATCAGCTACACCCAAAAATATCTGGAGGGAAAATTATATCTGACACAGCCATGTAAAAAATGACCCAAACTAAGAAGTGGCAACTCTGAGGGTGTGGGAAAGTCTGCAAACAAATCACTGGGTGTGTCAGATACGCAGACGCTAATATAATGCGGTGATTACTGTGTCTCCTCAGTGAATATGTAAAAGTTAGCTTGGTGTTTTAAGAACCACGCACAGTGACCGATAAACAAACTTAAGTCTGGCTGTGTTTACCTAGGAGTAGTACAACATTGACTGTAACCCCAAGGCTTCATGGGACACTCAGAACGTAACTGAAGTCCAGAGATCCCGAATAAATCCAGCTTGGCATCTTTGATACATGGAGACTTCTTAGACTATTTCAAGGTATACTGAACTGGGAGAAGTGCTTTTTGTGATACCCACCAGTACATTTGTTGGGGAGCTTCACTGTAGCTACAGGGCCCACCATTCCCCATTTTATCAGCTGCACAAGATACAAAGTGTGTGATCCAATCAAATGGCCAAATCAGGCCCTAGAAACAAGCCCCCAAAACTTTGGTGTGAAATTCAGCTTTAGAAATCCAAATGCAACTATAGGAACCTAGGGAACTCATGAACTTATGGCTATGCAGTTTAAACAGGAAACAGAAAATACAGCTTATGCATTCACACAGCCTGGGCTGTTTCATTACAAACAGGTGGGCAGGTGCACAGACAAATAGATAACACATTGGAAAGCACATATCCTGACATGTGCAAACACCTAAGGGCAATTAATAGTAGTGGCCAGCCAGCAGAAGCAAGCCCAAGATAAAAATAGGGGGATTTTTAATGGAAGTCTTGAGGATATTTCCTATTTCTCTGGAGGTGTTGTCATCAAGTCTGGCAACAAATTGTCAAGCGCCCTCTAGCTTCTTTGTGAATTATATTTATTCCTGAAAGAGCTAAAGAATCCCAAAAGACCATGACTAATGAGCACTCCAAGGGATAACTGAAGTCTCTCCATATCCCTCATACACTGTGTGTAACCATTCAGTATTGAGTACCCAGAACTGAACACGGCGTTTCCAGCGCTGTTTCATCATATCTCAGAGACATATTTCCTCAGCAGGCTATTTGGATCAAAGACTTAAGGCAACATCCCTGAAAGACAAGACAAGGCAACACACAGGGGAGACTTTTTCACCATCTGCTTCCATTTTAATCTGCTGCACTCCCATATGTCACCAGGGGCTGTAGGATGTTCAATTGGATCCTGTGTCATGTGCATTCATGGGAGTATAGGACAACAAGGTCTTCATGTCCTGTTTCCTACAGCCCCAGACAATGCAGCCCAGGAGACTCCATGGAACATTTATCCCACTAATGTCACACATTAACTTTCCAAATGACCAGTGAGAAGTAGAATAAGGTAAGTTTTATGGCCTGAAGTGAGGCAGCCATTCTCATTCTTAGTTTAAAGCAGCTGACAATGACAAATTAGGCATTTCATTGTACAGAGGTATAGTATCATTTCCCTGACCTTTGATACCTGATTATAGAGAGCATAATTTCTTCTTTGAAGAAGAATTCCCTATGGATAAAAATACATAAATCTGTGGATAATATTATATCTGAAAAGTGAGAAAAAGCAAAATACTGATGTGCACGTAATCTGAACTGTAGGTGCAGACAAGTCCGTTCCTCCAGTTCTCTCTGTTGATATATCTTGCAAAAATCAAGGCCAGTAACTGAAAAATTAATTCTCATGTCTGATGAAGCAGTTTTCTTCAACCACTTTTTATGAAAAGTGCAGTGATACAATATTTTTATATTGATGTTTTATATTAGGTCAACTCCAGTTTGTATTTACAGTATTTTCTTAGATAAGGCTCCCATTTCACAGTAGCTTAGCTACACTAACAGATGTGTAAATCAGAAAGAGTATGGGCCTCTAGAGATGGCCCAATAGATGTGAACATACTAAACATCACCATTGTAAGTAAGCAGGAGATGAGGCAGTGTGGAGTTGCCTGCTAAATTTTGCCTCTGTTTAAACATAAAATGTGTCACAAAGGGCACAGTTGGACATTTATAGCTTAACACATGTCCCCCAGCAGGTACATGAAGCTACTCTAGATAAGCCCAGACACAGCTGGAAAACAGTTCATGGGTCCCCCAAGGCAAATTTCACCTAGTCAGAAAATGCATCTGTTTTTCTCCCTATAACGTAGCAATGGTGAGTGCCAAAGACTTTGTAACATTCACACAGGCTGCCTGAATCCTGCTGACGATGAAAGGCTAAGGTCAAGCTTTGTACTTCTGGCATTGGCAACACATTTCAGGGCCTCTACAACAGAGCCAGAGAAATTCACTCATTGGGATGCCTGACCCTCAGGGCAGTAAAAGTATGAAACAAGCAAGGAGGGCAAGTTCATATCTCAGTAGGGCACAGTTGGAAGACAGTTCATATTGGCAGGGCCCTAGTATGGTTATTACTCTATCCCTGAATAACAGTGCAGGAGGATGCTGACAGATCAGAGAACAGGCAAGAACAAAACCAACTGTCTCTCTGTGCATTCAGCTGTTAGAAACATAGTTTAATTGGTTCCCTCTGTATACACGGCTGCAAAAGTAGCAAAGGACTAACGTCCCCTCATGTTTGGTCAAGATCTTGCTTTCTTTCATCTGTTGTGCAGATGCTGATGGGGTCGCCTGCCTGGAGGGGGTCAGGATTCTGCCAAATGGATTTAAGCAGGGTACTCACAGTCCAGGCATCTCAGCTTAATAGCCAGTGACTCAGTGAGAAAACCAAGACTGTCTGCACAAAAGGATGGCTCCATTCCTGACAACATTTGTAAGGAAGAATGACACCCTGACAAACCCTCTCTGCAATTTTGTGCTGTTTAATCTAACAAGTAAGCCCATTCTACCCAGTTAGAGCAGGTCTCTTACAAGCAGTCATTACTGGAAGTACCTAAGTGTGAGTACCACTCAAGCCAGGCAAAAGCCTAAATGAAGGGTGGAGGAGGTAAAGAGAAGAATTGGGAAATATAAGTAGATGCTTGGGGGGGGGGGGGGGGGGGGGGGGGAGGGGGGTGCAGAACATAGGTTTAGGAGAAGAAAGGAAGGGGAGGAGTACAAATCCTTTGCAGTAGGGTGATAAACTTGTATTCTAGGAGAAGTACAGTTTGGGTGAATACATGGCTTGCCTAAAAGGCAGGAGACAAAAGATAACAATGATAAATGTGGTGTTACAATATTTTAGTTAATTGCCATGCCTTCATCAAAGTAACATGTCGGAGGATATACACATAACTGAAAAATAAAAAGGAGGAGGGGGTGTCTAACCTACCTGCAATGAGAGTGTTTATACAATAGTGCAGACTCCTGTCAGGTTGCAGGCATCTGAATAAGCCGTGCCTTAGTTTCATGGAGTGCTAAGTCCATTAATATTTGTAAAGTGCTTGGAAATTTTTCAAAGGAAACTGCTGAATGGAAAAATAAATTGCTAACTATATAAAATCTCTTCCCTTTATCCTCACACATTGATATAATGTAAGATTGAAGACAATATTCTCATGGTTTAACTTATGCTGGTTAAATAGAGCATTGCTTCAGTTCCATCAGAAACAATCTGGTTAATGAGCATACCATACCCACTGCACTCAAGGGCTTGATCTTAAATCAATGGAAAATACAGATCCAGTGGCTGATGATATATTGACTACAGGTTTTCAGAGAGGAACTGGACTGTTGTAACATTTTGGGGGAACAAAATAGTTCCATGTTAGAGGGAAATCACGTTACATGTTAAATGTTAAAAGAGTCCAGGAAACTTCTACACACAGATCAGCAGAGGCAAGGATGCTTATAGGGTTCTACAGTAGTTTCATTCCTTCTTGAAAAGGTTGCTCTCTTTGACCTGACAAGGAAAGGAGCAGAATTGGCAGGCTGATGCAGAGCAACATGGAATTCCCACATATTTCTGTCACAGCCTTCTGAGATTTGAAAGAAAACAGATGACAGCCTAGGACCAAGAGCGTGCAAATAGATTAATGATTTTTCAAGACCAGCCTGAAACATCTAAAAATAGCCTTAAACTTTTTTTTAAAAGCACTGAGCTTCCCTAGAAAATGGAAGCACTGGCAATATTTGTTATTCATTAAACATAGTATTGATAAATACACCTGATTGAAATGTTGAGATTTAGAGAAATATTTAAATCAAAAGAAAATGCAAAGCATTTCTAAAAATAACTGGAGGAATGCTAGCAAATTAAATCCTTTCTGCAAAAAATTGACAGTGTTTGTAATCCAGTTTTGAAATGGGGAACAGGGAGAGCTGCCAGTCGCTTTCTTTCACTGGCAAGGTACAGACAGTACTAAAAATGAAAGTATATTTTCTCCATGTTCATTCTTGACATTGAAAAGACTTCTCTAAAACGTGAATAAGTTTCTGAAGGTTTATGAAGTACCTGGTCAGGCTCCTCAGCCCACATTTTAGGAGTATGACTGTTTCTCCTGCACAGAACAGCTGAAACATCAAAGGATCTTCAGTGTTTTGACTCTTGAAGACCACAGGAATATAGAAATTGACTTCAATGGCTCAGGTCAGAAGTCCATCAAAACTAGTATCTTATCTCCAAGTAATGGTCAGCTGTAAATGGTTAGGGAAAGCAAACAAAAATACCATACATAGTCTGACCCTACTCCTGCTCAATTCTTTTAGTTGTTCAGGACCAGAAGATGGGAGTACAGCCAGATAATCAGGTTTAATAGCTACCAGTGGACCTATCCCCTGAGATTTCTCATCTCTTCCCACAGCTTTGTCCTGGGAGAAGCATCTTGCTGCATGATATCAAAGCCATGAAACGTAGACTTGCATGATCAAACCCAGCCTTGATTATGCTCATTGGCAGAAGCGTTCCTTCTCCCTACAGTACATGTATTTCCTTTTTTAATTTACAGAAATCCCCTGGGAACGTATCTTCAGCACAGACCTTAAAAAGCAAAATTGGACCTGATGACTTACTTTTAAGACAAACATTTTCCTATGGGGTATTGTGTAAACTGCAGTTTCTTAAGACTTCATGGCTTATTAATTCAACTATTTAAGCAGATAAAAGCATTGCTCCTTGAAAGAGCAAACAAAATACAAAGTCCCTCAAATCAGGCTTGTTCACTACCTTGAAAAATAAAAGCTGTAAGAGTAAAAATGCTTCCTTGTTAATACCTTCTTTAAAAAGTGATACACCAAGGAGACAGAGGAGAGCTTTTGGGTACCACAGATATGCTTTGTCCTCAGTTCAGAGAAGAGCTGGGCTGGCACAAGCATTGCCTGCATTTAAGTCATTTTGGGACACAGTGAAGAAGAAAATACTCTGAATGAAAGCAAATGTCAACTTCAAAGCTCATGACCAGTAATATCAACTGCAGTTATTATCACTTTGAAGTCAGCAAAACTAGGAAGTGAGCAAGCACTTGTTATTCAGGGAGGGAGCCTATTCCTCCCTCACTGCCAAGTTTTCCTCTGTTCCTCAAGGTTACCTCTCTTACCATTTTCCTGCAGTCTAAACACATCATTCTGATCTCCAGCCCCTACTCCTTAAATTCCATCTTGTCCCTTTCTTATCTACTTCCCTCTTTCCACCTTAAGTCTAATTCCTAACTCCAGAGAACCCTTATCACTGGTATAAGCCTGCAATACTCTCAGAATAACTTTTCTACTAAACCCAGAAACCACAGGAGCTTCTCTTGGTCAGGTTTGTTACTCAGCGTTGTCCCCAAACTAAAAAACTCCTACTATGAGAAGATATTATCTGACACCACAGAGATCACTGGAGAAGCCAGAATTTCAAGTGTTGAAATACCACTTGGAAAACAAATTGAAAATATAAATCTAACATGCAACATGAAATCTGGACAGCATGTATACTGGACACAAACCTTAAGGGAAATACTTGGTAGGGAAAAGCGTGTTTGACCATTATCAGGCTCACATTTAACAGACAGCCCTAAGAAATCTTGAGCCTGTGTTGCCAGTGGCAATGCTTAGTGTGCGATGTGTTCATGGTCATGTGGCTACGTGGTTCTCAGCAAATCAAAGCAGGGCACATCCTGGATATTTCAAGAAAAACAGAATATGAGCACAGGACTGACATACCAAAGCTCATGGGAGCTTCTGGCAACATGGGGTACATTCCTCTGTGACTTCTGCTGCTGTGAAACAGCAGTAACTTCGCTGACTTGCAGAGAGTTACACTGCTGTAAAAAGCACGTGAGAAGAATCAAACCCACTGTGTAGATTTGCCCAAGCCAGTCAGCCAACATTTCAAAAGCAGCTTATAATTTTGGCTGTCTTAGTTTTCAAGCATCTCAGTGCCTTAACGAGACGCTAAAAATAAAGAGCCAAAATTACAGGTTACTTTGCACAACTTGGGACTCAGTTTCTCTGGACCAAATTCTGATGCTATTTGAACTTACTTCTAATTGAAGCCTAGAATAAGTTTTCTGAACAATACAGAATTACAAAAAAACTTTGACTAGTACAAATGACAGCAGGCTTGCACTGTCTGTGCCTCAGGTCACTCATTACCACTATGAAGGCACTGAGCCAAATCCTCAGCTGAAATACATTTGTCCTAGCTACATGGGAGCCTCACACCTATTTACACTGGCTGAGAACCCATCCTAATAAATCCCATTCAACTAATTTACATAGCTCTATGAAATTTAATACCTACACAGAGCTTGGAAGATAAGCCTGATACACACAGAGGAGTACCAAACAGAAGGAACTTCAGTGTTAAATGGAACTGCCAAAAGAGGAGAAATGAGTCAGATTTACTGTGTGTTAGTATAGATCCTGAGTCATACGACTACCAGTTTTCTAGAATTGCATCATTTCAAAGGAGCGGGTTATTAGGAAGCATGGCTGGTGAAACAGAAGAGTATTAGAGACACTACTGTCAATCAATAATACAACAAAAAGCAGAAGAAAATACAAATTGTTCCACCCAATGAAAATTAAAGCAGTCAGTTTTCTTTTAATTGAGGAACATGCTGTGCTCACCTGGGGCTGCAGGAACAGGGAAGAGAGAGGGTCAGATCACCATAGGATTGACCCAGGTTTGAAAATTCATAACAATTAAAGCACCAAGAGCCAAACCTCCCACACATCTTTCCCCTAAGTGTCAGGAAATGGTGTCCCCTGGTTGCTCAACAGCTGGGTCAGATGGCTGGCCTGGGGTGACTAGATGGTTTTCTGGGATTCCATCGGACCTTGGGGGAATTTTTATGGCAATTAAAGCAGATGGAGCAAAATCAGAACTATCTGAGAGATGCCTTTGAGCTCTCGTGCCTCCCTGCCAAAAAAATGCAGTCAGTGCATGCCATGTCTGGACTTAGTAAGGAAAATTTTTGGAACTGATTTCAAGATGAACTGAATGATCTCTGCTCTACGTGAGAAACACAATCAAAATAACCAGCAGGAACAGCAGCAGATAAGTGATACAGTGTGGTAAGGCCACTAAGATATTCAGAGAATTTGCTTACTCAGCTCTCTGAAACCATGAGACAGCATTTCAGTACACATAATATAGACCTCTAAAACCTCAGGGCTGCACTGTGACTGTCATAAACTCTAATAGGGAACTGCTTTCTGTTTCACAAAGCAAAACTGAAAAGACATCTGCCCTGTCTGCATTGTGATTATTTCATACACATCTAAGGGTAGTGTCCATCAGTGGAAGAACTATCATTTCCCTGGCTGATATAGGGAATCCAAACTCAAGAATGCTGAGTTTGGATGCCCATGACTTCTTATGAGACACTGTTTATCTCTTGCAAAATCAGTAACTCTTTTCCCAGTCCCCCTCCCATCCTTCCCCCAGAGGGGATAACTTTTCCCCTAAACAGCCCACAAGGAACTTCCAAACTCACAGCACCCTGCAAGTTGTGTAATTCCCCAGTGGGATTCCAGGGTGGAGGACAGAGTGAGAAACCGAAACGGAAAGGAAGCAGTCAGCTTAAATTACCACAAATGTGGAATTTTCTCCTCCTTGGTCCCTCTTCCCACCCTCGCAGCTTTCTCCAGTTTTGCATCTGTTAGCTCTAAATTGCCCAATGCACTTGAAACAGATTAAGTGCTGAATCAAATAAAGTATCCTTTGCTCCCAGACACTTGTCTCAGATGTTAAAGCTCTCAAGCTTTTACTGGTGCAAACAGGTTCCTAACAAATTATTACAGTTTTTAAGGATTTGTTTTCCTTCACATTGCCAGCCAACACAATAAAGTAGTTTCTAGGAAAAGGAGCTACTAAGCTGCTGGGAGCAAAATCCGGTAAGAAATAAAGCAGGGAGAGGAAAGGGGTTCTGATATATCAGGGTAAAGCAGCGCAAACCCCAAATCAACTCCTTCTAAGTCCGAAGGCTCCACTTCCAAAGTACATTCCCAGCTCTAGGATCACAGGCTCCCCTACACATGCACTCAGTACAGTTGCTTTTTCTTCAGTTCAATCTACCTCGCTTTGCACAGCATAGCACCCCCAGCAGCAATTAGACCTTCAATATCTGCCCAGTAAGGACCACCACATCACACCACCCAGCACACTGGCTACATCAACCACACAGCCACAGAGATAGGGATGTGCCTGCAGTTGCTTTCAGGACAGCTAATTCTGCCCAGTTTCATTCTGCAGGGGTGATTCCTGTAAAACTCTCTTCCTCCCCATCCTCACCTTCACTTCCTCCTGCCCCCATCAACGCACTCTGCTACCTCCAGGGGTAAAAGCATTTGCAGACTTATTCTCTCACCAAAACAATTCAGCCCAGGGAACAGTGACTTGCAACAGCCTTTCTTGCAACTGCTTGTTGGCTGAAGCCAATTACAAGTAGCATACCGCACTACATTGTGCAACTCACTTAGCTCCTGCTTCTCAGCCCAGCTTCACGCTCATGTTCAAGAGCATCAGGTCTCCCTCCAGCACCTGCCCACAGCAAGCACCCTCTAGATGACAAAGAACTTTCTAGAGCTGCCAGTGCTAGCTAAGTACACGAGCTTCATACAGGAAGAAACAAACACTTCCACCCACCTGGGGAAACCAGCTGGTTCTGTCAAGGGTTTGATTAGGGAAGATGCCACTGAGGATGACAGCTGTGGCCCCAGAACTGATCCCACCTCTGCTGGGGAGTGAATGAGGGGCATCCAGGTGGGTGAGGGTAGAGGGAGGTAAGGTTAACAGCACTAAATTTTAATTGTAAATAAATAAACTTGAGTGCCCCACTGAAAACACCTCATCTCTGTGGGACAGGATTGGGAATCTCTGTATTGCTGAGGTTAAAAAAAAGAAGAAAAAAAAAAAAGAAGAAAAAAAATAAATAAAAGAAAAAGAATCACTAAGAATCCTTAAGATTTACACTGTTTGTCTGCAGTATTACCTCTGCAGGTTTTTCACTAAGAGAATTCAATTCCAGTAGCTGCCTCCTGCATGTGCCACCCTGTTACAGCTAATTTCTGGATGTGAGACGCCTTTTCCCTCTGCAGAAACAGTGGTTTCCCGTAATATCAAGCTATTGCAGACTCAAGGCACTAAGTTTATCAGACTTAGCAAGCAATATCCTATACTCACATTAGGATTTTTTACCATCAGGAGCCTGGCAAACAGAAGTAGGATAGAACTGCACTGTCAGAGAGCCAGGAAGTTTCCTGACCTCCCCATAAGGAAAGAGGAGCTATTTGCTGGACAATATGACAAGGGATTAAGGAGTTAAACAGATCCTACATTGTGAAATGCACTAAGGAAGTTGGGTTTTGCCTAGGGATTATATGGGATTTTGCTATTCTGATACCAGAACATGAAGGAGATGGATTTTAGTTAATTTCGTAGTCTTCCAAAGATACGTCCTTCCCTCCCCTTTCCCAGCCTCCCTCGTCCCCCGTCACCTCCATCCATTTACAGAGTCATGCAATAGCCTGCATGGTCAGCCCCTCCGCATACCTTTGGGAGAAGCAATCAAGCCAAACCTGAATCCTTGTGCTGCCAAGCTGGCTTCAGGATCTTTCAGAGGAGAATTAAAAAGAAAGGAAAAGAAGAAAAAAAAAAAAAAAAAAAAGAAAATGAAAAAAAAAAAAAAAGGAAAAAAAAAAAAGCAAGCAGTACTTGTAGGGATTTGTTCTTGAAAACAAGCAAAAACATGAGAAGAGTTGCTGCAGCAGCTGCACTTACACTGTAGTGCCTGTGTCTCTGTGCAGTTCCTCCCTGTTCTGCAGCCCTATAATCCACATAGAGAAATGCCTCTGCTGTTCCTCTCGCTGGCTGTACTGTTGCAGTGAGACTGGAACTGCTGCTGTTTTCAGTTTCAGACCAGCCTCTCTCTCCAAATCCTCTGACGTCAGGCAGCCTCTAAAAGATATTTATGGCATGAACGGTCTAAAAGTTTCTCTAGGTAAAGCCTAGATTGCAGTTCTTTGGGATTTGTAAATTTTACACCTTTGGATAGAAACCACTCCAAGGGGGGTCAGGGAGGAAATGGTGGGCAACTACAGATGTGGCTGTGTAAGTCCCTGGCAAAAGGCAATCCCTGTACTTTTCTGCCCATGGTATATTATATCCACACCCAGGATGTAACTATCTGCCATGCAAGTCCCCATTTGGAAAGCAGTATTTTCCAGTCTCTCAGTTGTGCCTAAACAGTGTTCGCTTCAAGCCTGGCAAAGAGGCCTCGCTCCTAGCCCACAGCCCTCCGCTGTGTCTAGGCTTTGACTGGATTTAACCAAAAGAGGAGTGAAACAGCCCTCTCAAGCATCTTGTCCACATCCTCTTTCAGTTTTGCACTAAACCCTTCCAGCTGGAATATTTTTCCAGACATGTGGGCCAGCTTCCCTCCTAACTTTAAAATACCTTCTAGAAGTTTCTTATCTCAGATAAATACCAGCTCAGAAAATTCATTTGATCTTTGATCTGTATTATTCTCTGCCTATTTGCATCCCTATTTCTGTTATTTCTTTGGTACATGCCAGCTTACTGCACAGTACTATATATTCCACTTGCTGTGAAAGCCACCTGTTACGTAAAAGATATGTTAGAGCAAAAACCAAAGCAGAAGCAGTAGCATTAATGTTAAGCAGTACTTGAGGAGCAAAATGCTCTCATGGTATAATCCTTTTAAGGCAAGTGGTGACAAATTTCAACTGATAAGACCTCTTTGTTTTGCATGTAGGAGCTGAGGATGGCTGTAAGCCTGTAAGTATCCGTAGTTCCATCTAAGAGATGAGGAAACTGGGGCTTGAAGGTGAAGTGAAGTATGTTGAAAGTCCTTGAGTGGTGGTTACAGACAGACCTCTAGAAGAAGTTTAAAACTTATTCATCATCTTCTGGATGGAGGAGTCTACAAATGTGCTGCTATTATAAGCAACTGTTATTTTTTTTATACCCCATCATTTCCATTTGTAAACAGTTAAAAGAATTATGTGTCCTGGTACCACTTTTGGAGATGTGAGTGCTATTTCAAAATGTAAAGCCAAAGCTCTTTTCAGTGCAACTTACTGGCAGAGTAATTTTACCATGTGAAGCTGCGTGGATTGTTTTTTTCATGAGCATATGCTTTCTCTCTTCTGCTTCTCTCTTCTCATCATCATCTTTGGGCATGGGCCAGGGCTCTTTCAAATCAATAAATATCATCTGATCAACTTCAAAAGGCTTCAAATCAAGTTTCTTCTGATAGTTTTCTGATGGCAGCTAGCCCCATACATTGCTGTATCATCACTATGACTAAAAAACCTTGAGAGAAACTCCAAAAGAAAAGGGTGTCTTTCTGAAAAGATTTCCATTTTTGTACTTATGAGATAGGTCTAAGAATCTGGCAGATTCAGGAGCAAGAAAATATTCTCAGCCCCAAAGCAGTATTCTGTTGAGCAAAGGAAGTAAAATATTTTTGTGTAAAAGAAAAGTACCCACATAGAACTATACAATCCAAACATCAGAAAAGCAAGGATACTGTCTCCTCTGGCTATTAGATTTGCCACTTGTCATCTTAAGATTAGCAAGGATAATTCAGGATGTGACTCCCCACCCTGCCATGCTGCACACTCTTCTTGAAGATCAGCCCTGGAGTTCAGTCACTGCCTGTTGGCAGCTTGTCCCAAAACAATCTGCAGGAAATTCTGAAGGGCAGAATGATTCAGGGCTTCACTGTAAAATAGCAGAGCTGTTCCTTGTGGATTGTTCCACCTCTGAGCAGTTTTCACTGACTCAGCTGCTGTGGTTAATAAACTTTCAAAAGCACAGCAAAGACTTCTGTTGTTAGCTGAAGATAAGATGTTTATCCATGACTCCTGCTTTCTCTGATGAATATATAGGATTATAATATATCTACTTCCTTAAGAGGAGAAAAGGAAGAACAGTGTAAATTGTGACTATCACACAGAAGTTGACCATTAATAACTGTAGCCTGTCTTACGCTGTGACCTAACTGCAAGTGGGATGTCTTCATTATAAAAGACTCTGCAACAAGACTGAAATGCCAAGAGACTGAAATGCTCTGGCTACCCATGATACAGGCAATGACAGGGAAAGCTGCCCTGTGTCCCAGTAGCACACTTCATTTCTGTCCTGAAGGGATATGCCTCTTAACATGTAGTTAGCTCACAGATACACAAGGCAGAACATCCATCCCCACTCAGAAGTGCTACAGCATTCCACTTACTGCAGATTAAGACAATATTTCCACAAATCTGTTGTATTTCTTTCCAGAAAATATATATTTTTGAAGTATATCCAATTGTGTATGGTTGCATACTCATAACCTGTACACTGAATCACATAAGACTTCCTTCCACAAGAAACAACAGGAGCCCTTTGCAGAACACAGCACTATGATATGAAGAGCATGATGATCCCATCTGCAGACAATACGTAATTTTGTTTTATATACAGGAGAACCAGGGACTTCTCCAGTGGACTAGGAGTGTGTGTACGTGCGTGAGCACAATTTGCTCCATTTTAAACATGATTTATTTAAAACAGCACTTCTCCCAAAAGATTCTAGAGGTAGGCACCTTTAGAGGGTGAAAAACAACTTTGTGCACAGGAGCAACAGAAATGCAGGTGTTACTCAGTCCCAAAAAGCAGAGAACAGAGTGGGACCCTCTGCATCACTAGCACATGACTGGCAAAACAAGAGAGCATGTGTTCCTCAGCTCCAAAACAGTCTTGTTATATATTCACAGGAGCAACCACTCCAGTTATCACTCCCTTAGTGCTGTGTAACAAAATAATAAACCAAAGGAAATGAAACCATATTCAAATACCTTTCTTGCTGCCATAGTGGAACAGACCATTCAGATCCCTAGGCCTGTACGCTGCCTCAAGCAGTAGATACCTGATGATTCAGAGCATGAAGAATGGAAAACACGATACATCCAGCCAGCTGTGGACTGTAACATTACATAAGAAATGGGGGGGGAAGGGGGGAGGAAGATAGAAAATACTTTCTTTAACTTCACAGTTGATCGTTTACACCCTGAAGCATAAGGTTCATTCAGATGCTGTCTTTTCCCTTGCACTACATTGCTATGAATGTTATTTCTGCATATATTTCAGCTCTGGCAACCAGCCAGTGTTTTTTTGTTTTGTTTTGTTTTGTTTTTCCAATCCACTGAAGTCAGGAAATGCAAAGTTATGGCATATGTTCAAAAGAATAGCACACACCAAAGCATGCAAAGAGCTCTATCTTTGTCCTCAGATGCACACAGCCTTGGCCGTAGTTTTTAAATCCACCCGGTGATTTTCCTTTCATTTTGCATGACAGAATCCTACCCTCTGTGTATTTTGGCACCCAGATTTAATTCACTACTGGACTGACCAGATTGAAACCATTTGCAGATCTCCTAAATGCCTTCACTTCTAATGCATGGAACAGCACCATGGTTTGCCAGGTGCCAGTAACCAGGTGCAAAGGGAAGCTGGTGCCATGTTGCAGATGGGCATGTGCCAGCAAGAAGGATCATTCTAAGACACTGCCACGTCCTACACAATCACAGAATTTCACAGAATCACAGAATTTTCTAGGTTGGAAGAGACCTCAAGATCATCGAGTCCAACCTCTGACCTAACGCTAACAGTCCCCACTAAACCATTTCCCTAAGCTCTACATCCAAACGTCTTTTGAAGACTTCCAGGGATGGTGACTCCACCACTTCCCTGGGCAGCCTGTTCCAGTGCCTCACAACCCTTTCAGTGAAGAAGTTCTTCCTAACATCTAACCTAAAACTCCCCTGGCTCATCTTAAGCCCATTCTCCCTCATCCTGTCACCAGGCACGTGGGAGAACAGGCCAACCCCCACCTCGCTACAGCCTCCCTTGAGGTACCCATAGAGAGCGATAAGGTCGCCCCTGAGTCTCCTCTTCTCCAGGCTGAACAAGCCCAGCTCCCTCAGCCGCTCCTCGTAGGACTTGTTCTCCAGGCCCCTCACCAGCTTCGTCGCCCTTCTCTGCACCCGCTCAAGCACCTCAATGTCCTTCTTGTAGCGAGGGGCCCAAAACTGAACACACTACTCGAGGTGCGGCCTCACCAGAGCTGAGTACAGGGGGACGATCACCTCCCTAGCCCTGCTGGTCACACTGTTCCTGATACAAGCCAGGATGCCGTTGGCCTTCTTGGCCACCTGAGCACACTGCTGGCTCATATTCAGCCGACTATCCACTATCACTCCCAGGTCCTTCTCTGCCTGGCAGCTCTCCAACCATTCCTCTCCCAGTCTGTAGCTCTGCTTGGGGTTATTGCGCCCCAGGTGCAGGACCCGGCACTTGGCCTTGTTGAACTTCATGCAGTTGACCTCAGCCCATCGGTGCAGCCTATCCAGATCCTCCTGCAGAGCTTTCCTACCCTCAAGCAGATCGACACACGCACCTAACTTGGTGTCATCTGCGAACTTACTGAGGGTGCACTCGATGCCCTCGTCCAGATCATCGATGAAGATATTAAAGAGGACCGGCCCCAGCACCGAGCCCTGGGGAACGCCACTAGTGACTGGCCTCCAACTGGACTTGGCTCCATTCGCCACGACTCTTTGGGCCCGGCTATCCAGCCAGTTTCTAACCCAATGAAGGGTGCGCCAGTCCAAGCCAAGAGCAGCCAGTTTCTTGAGGAGAATGCTGTGGGAGACGGTGTCAAAAGCCTTGCTGAAGTCAAGGTAGACCACATCCACAGCCTTTCCCTCGTCCACCCAGCGCGTCACTTTGTCATAGAAGGAGATCAGGTTCGTCAGGCATGACCTGCCTTTCATAAAGCCATGCTGACTGGGCCTGATCGCCTGCTTCCCCTGCAAGTGCTGCATGATGACTCTCAGGAGGATCTGCTCCATGAGCTTTCCTGGCACTGAGGTCAAACTGACAGGCCTGTAGTTTCCCGGATCTGCCCTCCGGCCCTTCTTGTAGATGGGCGTCACGTTTGCTAGCCGCCAGTCGATTGGGACCTCCCCCGATAGCCAGGACTGCTGATAAATGATGGACAGTGGCTTGGCCAGCTCCTCTGCCAGTTCCCTCAGTACCCTTGGGTGGATCCCATCCGGCCCCATCGACTTGTGCACATCTAAGTGCCGTAGCAGGTCACCAACCAGTTCTTCATGGATAATGAGGGCCACATCCTGCTCCCCATCCCCTTCCACCAGCTCAGGGTACTGAGTATCCAGAGAACATCCGGTATTGCCGCTAAAGACTGAGGCAAAGAAGGCATTGAGCACCTCCGCCTTTTCCTCATCTCTTGTAACTAAGTTTCCCCCCGCATCCAGTAAAGGATGGAGATTCTCCTTAGTCCTCCTTTTTGTGTTGATGTATTTATAGAAACGTTTTTTGTTATCTTTAACGGCAGTAGCCAGATTGAGCTCCAGATGAGCTTTGGCCTTCCTAATTTTGTCCCTGCACAGCCTCGCTACTTCTTTAAAGTCCTCCTTAGTGGCCTGCCCACTTTTCCAAAGCTTATAAACCCTCTTTTTCCTCCTAAGATCAAGCCACAATTCTCTGTTGAGCCAGGCTGGTCTTCTTCCCCGCCAGCTCGTCTTTGGGCACGTGGGGACAGACCGTTCCTGCGCCATTAAGATTTCCCTCTTGAAGAGCGCCCAGCCTTCCTGGACCCCTCTGCCCTTCAGAACCGCCTCCCAAGGGACTCCACCAACCAGTGTCCTGAGCAGCTCAAAGTCAGCCCTCCGAAAGTCCAATACAGCAGTTTTACTGGTCCCCTTCCTGGCCTCGCCAAGAATAGTGAACTCCACCATTGCATGGTCACTCTGCCCAAGACAGCTCCCGACAATCACGTCCTCCACCAGTCCTTCTCTGTTTGTGAAGAGAAGGTCTAGCGGGGCACCACCCCTGGTAGGTTCACTAACCAGCTGCGTCAGGAAGCTATCTTCCACGCTCTCCAGAAACCTCCTAGACTCAAGGGATTGTACTTTGTGTATCAGATAAGGGGGAAGGAGACACATTCTGGTGTGGTAATACAGTGTATGTGAGATGTTCCCTTTGTCACATGGGATCATGTGGAGGATGGTTAAGTGTCTGAGTTTCAATGCATGACACTAGACAAATGAGTATTTACAGCCAGACAGTAAAAAGACAGCACCTTTCGCTCCATTTCTTCCAGTATCAAAGTCAATAAAAATTCAGATTTGGGGGAGAATGAGGCTCACAAAACTAAAGAAGGGCTTCCAATTAGAAGTGGCACAGTGTTAGAATAAGGCTTACAAAGCCAGCATCTCTGCTACACACTGCAGACTGAACTCAGAGACTGAGGAATAGACTGAGTTCCTTAAACTAAATTTAGCAATAGTCTTAACCTTGCTGTAGAGTACTCATACATGGAGGTAGGCAGAGAGAGCACACACTGAGCACGCCCTGCCTCCGCCACTGGCAGAACAAGAGGCAGGAAAGAGAGAGCTCTGTCCCACGTTGGGAGTTGTGGCTTAGCTCTGACTCCTTTGCTCCAGTCAAGGAGACCAAAGAGAATTGAGCAGGCCAGACTATTTGGACAGTTGTAAACTAGAATTGTTCTGCTGATATATAATATCAGAATTAAACATCATTTTTGTAATATATCACAGCCCAACTAGTTATTCCCAGAGCTAACTTAGATTTATTTCATTTTCCACCAAAAACTATATAGTAAATTCAGGTTAACCAGTGTCCTTTGAGAGCTTTGTGGGACAACAGTTTCTTGGCTTCTTTTCTCACACATACACACATAGCACAGATGCTTCAAAGAAGCTAGAGATATGTGGAGGAAAAAAAATACATACACAGAAGACATACAGACAGAAGTGGCACCAATGATACACCATGTTAACAGCAATCACCATATGTTATAAAACATCGTGTAGTCTGGTTGGAAAGGAAAGTTAAATTATGTGGACTGTATCAAATTTAAGTGTTGACTGGCATCATATGTTTCTTTTATTTCCTAGACATTCTCTCTTCTTGCAAAGGATTTATATTTAAAAGACTCCAGGAAGCCAAGAGAGCCTATTAAACTAGCAATTATCCTGAGTCACTTCCTATCATGGTTTAAAACAACTTTTCAGAAAATCTCTTCTGTGGGGGTGGATGCAAGTATATCAGTGGCCCACAGAGTCAGACCAGCAAACCTGAAAGGCATAATAAACTATAGCTAACTACATTACACTTTTAACAACATTAGAAGAACACTAAGGCTGGAAGAACAAACGTTGGAAAATGACAGATATCAAATTTAAAAAAAAATCCATGTGAACTTACATGAAATACATTATGATAGGGATGTGTTTATCCACCACCCATTTAAAACAGCTGTGGCAGAATGTGGGATGGGACACAGCTCCCTGCCTTTTAGCTCAAGACAATTCTATTTCTCCTTGCAGCCCTTGCCACAGCTGATGCGTGCCTGATGCATGGGATGCAACAGTATCTACAAAATGTGAGCAGTGCAAGCAGGGTTTGTGCTGTAACTTTGGCACTTCCACACTTCCAGGTGTTTTGGTTTACCAATGATTAAGTTCTTTACTGTTGTTATTTCAATATCATTTGCTAATTGTAGGAAAAAAAAATCCAAAACCTTTTTTCATGTAATCCTACCAAATTTACAAGTTATCAGCATCTCTTGAAGTCACCTGAGTACAGGAGTTTTGCTCTACTGCTGTTGTGTGACCATACCACCCTCCTCTTGCAGAGTTGCCATTTTAGGATGTGATACAGTCTGGCCATGACATACCTAAATGTTTTTTGGGGCATCAAAATCTAAGAAAGTTGTTGACTTCTTCTGAAGTGTGGTACAATCTTTCAGGCACAAGCAGAAAGACTTGGCACAAATATTCTAGGAACTGTAGGGACTGCTATGCTTGAGACCCAGGTTTTATCACTAGACCGGCCAAAAGTGACCCTGTGCATCCTTGGTTACTTCAGCTGCAGATGGGGGAATTAAGATAGCCTTACAGGATCTTGACTGATTGATCAAGAAGCATTTCACAATATTTTACAATGTAAGAAATGAAAAAAGAAAACAGAACAAAATTAAACCATAACATTTAGGTATTCTGTCTCCTTTATTATTTTGGTATTAAATACCAAAAAAATTTAAGAAAAAATTATCATGTGACATATATATTTGTTGTGAACATTATGTTTCTGTCACCTGGCCAATAGTTTATGGAAATGAGTAAATTCATGGGATTAAACAGAAAGCTACGAAACTCCTCTTTTTTTTTTTTTTTTTTGGACTAGAACTGGGGAGTGGTGACTCTATGATAGCAGCATATTCAGACTTCTGGTGAAGACAAACAGCCTTAGAAATTTATTCTAAAAGCATGCTGATTCCCCTGGGTCTTAGCATCTGTATATTTAGCCATGGTTTAAGATATTCAATATTGCATAGCATCAGGTTTTTTTTTTGTCTGAAGTAGACCAAACAAAACAATGAGACACTGAACAGCTATGACTGTCCTTAGGAAAAAAGACAAGTGCTATTTCCATATTATTTTCACAAAGACTATACAGAAATGTGATTCAAGTCCTGGGAGTACAAAGATTTGCAAATTAATTTTGTAACATGAAGAAAAGAGACAGCTGCTAAGAAATATCTTGCAGGCAACGACAAATACTGACTTTGCAGAAAACAATGAGAGTGGGAGCGGGTCAAAGGAATGGGTCCACATCTAAGTGAACTAAACTCTTCTGTCTCATTGTCTTTAAACAGCAGCAGATGCAGAGACCAGAACTGAGAAAATAATTTGAACTGCACAGAAGAAAATGAGGGGGCTTAAAATTGTCCCCACAGTACAAGAGGAAAAAGAAGTATCTCACTAAAGTAAGTACATTATGTAATGGGATGGTGCTGTGAGTTAACCACTCAATTATTTCACATAATAAAAACTTATCCAGAACTTCACTAAAACCTGAGAAGATGGAAATTCTCAAAAATAAACCAGAATACCAATCGTCATATGTCTAAGCCCATTGCTCTCCTGAATCACATAATCATAGAATGTTTGGGGTTGGAAGGGATCTTAAAGCCAGTCTAATTTCAACCCTCTGACAGGGGCAGTGACACCTCCCATCAGACCAGTTTGCTCAAAGCCCCATCCAGCCTGGCCTTGAATGCTTCCAGGGATGGGGCATCCACAGCTTCTCTGGGCAACCTGTGCCAGTGCCTCATCCCTATCAGAGTAAAGAATTTCCTCCTAACATGTAATCTCAGTCTCCTCTCTTTTAGTTTAAAACCATTCTCCCTTGTCCTATCACCACCTGCCTATGTAAAAATGCACTCTCCATCTTTTTTTATAAGCCCCCTTCAAGTACCAAAAGGCTGCAATGAGGTCTCCCTGGAGTCTTCTTTTCTCCAATGCTGAACATCCCCAGATGTCTCAGCCTTTTTTCACAGGAAAGGTACTCTGTCCCTCTGATCATCTTCATGGATCTGCTCTAACAGGCCTACATCTTTCTTGTGCAGGGAGCCCCAGATCTGGATGTAGCACTCCAAGTGGGGCCCACCCAGAATGTGTTCCTTAGAATCCCAAAGCAGTTTGAAATGAATGAAGTCAGGATGCTCAGTGTCAGGATGCTAAGACTAAGGTACAACATATTGTCATATGTGCTACAAATTTGTCCATTTTGTTCTTATAGACACATATATAGGAGAAGACAAGCCATTGGTGAAAATTAGCAGTGGCGAACCGTTTCAGATAGAACTTTTTTAAACAGTGGATCAATAATAGGCTACACATCTTTGATTTGTCTTTTCCTTTTATTATTCCAATATAGATGGAAAGGTGACAGGCTCAAACAAACAACTTTATGACTTTTTGTGTCATTTTATAAAATTTTGTGTCATAAAAAAATGTTATTAAAAGACTTACGTCCTGATTAGGTGCAGAAATTGTCTAAAATCAAAAAGCTTTGTTCCTGCACTTTTTTTTTGTTTGTTTGCTTTTTCAAATGAATTTTGCAGATATAGGAGGGTGTAACAATTTAATTACATTTGGATCAACTTAACCAAGACATGAAAGTGGCAGTTTGTGCAGAACATGTACATGTGTTTTTGGTCCTGGAGTACTTCATTTATATGGGTCTGTTTCTTCACCTGTAAAATGGATATTACAGAGCTGAGTGCTTGACATGAATGCTGTGAAGTTAATATCATTCCTCTTTCTAAAGATCTGTGAGCATTTCAGACTGGAAAAGCTGAAGAACAACAACTTATTTTCATTTAGTGCTTGCATTGCCAGTACACAATTGGATGAGATGATAACGAATAATCTTATGTGAGCACTTTCCTTGCTTTACCCTTCTCTGTTGGAGTACCTGATTTGATAAGGTTTCTGATAATTTGTTTCATATGCGCTAAAGACAACAACTGGAAAATTATTTCTGATGACTGTGCTTGTCTTCCTGAATATCTTGATAGCAGAAAAATTCTTTTGAATAACATAAGAAAATGGCAAAGGTTTTTCTGTGTGCATGTCATGTCGTATTAAACTAACATAAGTTATATGGAATTAGCATACAGACGAGAGAAAATCACTGGCATGGAGGCAATTACAAGTGTCTCTATATACTTTTCTTATCTGGGATGGCAAATATACTGTTTCTAAGGAAAGGAAAGATGCACATTCACGAAAAGTGTCAGGAAGCCCAAAACAGTCAAATGGATGCACAAAAATACATTGCTTTACAGACACTGTGCTTATTTAAACATATACAAGTGCAGAAGGTGGTAACAGTGGATTCCACTCATCTTTCTTAGCACAATTTTCAAAATTCAGCAGTAAGTCCTTATTTTTGTTTTGGGAAGAAAAAGGCTGCTTTCCTTTTGCTCTGTATTTTGTTCATTCTTTATGAAAACACAAGTTGCTCATAAGAGAAATGCTCAAAGCATGTGAGTATTCAATGGTCTATATAGGAAATAATCATGCAATACAATGTTATTGATATTTAAAAACAATATTATTCTATTTCATTATAATATTATAAATTATAAGAAAAAGGATATTTTTATGATTGGTGGCAAAAGACCAAAGCCTTAAGCATGTGATCTGATATAAATAATACCAGCTTAAATGGGTAGAAAAAAGCAATGAGGGCTGAAATGTAGTACAGGGCTAGTCAACCTGGAGAAAGAGACTGTATTTGTTGTGCTAGGACTACTGAATAGTGAATTGCAGCTAAAAAATTATCAGCTAAGCACTGGCATGGATGCTTGCCTTGGTTGAAAATAACAGGATGAAGACACTTCTGCTTCCTCCTCAACTCTGAAACTGATGAAAATTGCTCTATATTAAGCCCAGACACAGTAGCCCTCAGAAGCCATTCCAGAAGCACAGGACTACTGGCGTACATTAAGGCTTGGAAGTGGTAGAAGAGATCACAAAATGACTTCCTTCATGTAGAAATAAACCCTCAGAGGATAATTAATGTATATGAGAGATTGGCCATGAGCATCCACAGAAACTAGGGATTGTAATAGCAACCCAAATGCTGGAGAGTAATTAGGAACTGGTGAATGAAGTATTTTGTGAAACTTTGTACTGGCAGAATAGCACAAAGCTGCTAACTGGGGCAAAGATACATTTTTGGCAACGAATTACTTAGCCAGCTTCTTTTCTTCAGACTGGTGTTACAAGTCTGATTTTGTTGATATCTGTAAATGGCTTTGAGATCTTCCAATGGAAATTACTATTCAAGTTTTTAAAAAATATTATATAAAGCAAAAGTTACAGTGCCAGAATATATACAATGAATCTATGGGAAATCATCATTCTTCCATGTTTCAAGAATTGTTTGACAAGTTTTTAAATTATTTCTCTGGGAACTGGTCTGGCTTAAATGTGTTTATCCTTTGCCTTTTGTTAACTTATGTTTGCATTTACTGTCTATTAATAATAGATGAACACAACAGCCTAAGGTACTTGATTCTTTTATGAACTGTAGATAATTCCACATTTCAGTCCTACATAACATCAACAGCATAGGGAAAAATGGAATGTGGCAAGAAGCCCAGGAAAAGGCAAGTTGAGTTGGACTGGGAATTAGCTGGAAGGATAATAATCCTGCAAGCCAATATTCATTAAGTAATTTTATGTACAGCGGAAGAAAATTATGATACACACTTGGCACCTGGACACTTTCAAATGTAAAGAAAAATATTTCAATAACTGTACAAATTAGTTAACAATTGAAACATAAAACAATTATTTCAAAGGAACATTATGCCAACATGATTCAGTTCTACCCAGCACTATTCTGAAACTCCAATAAGTAATCTAAAGAATTGCTTATCAGACAGTCTAGCTGTTTTCTGAGATGTTATACAATCCTTCCCAGTATTTTTCTTTTTGCAGCCATCATTTGGGCTACTTCCAAATCACATTCACTTCAACAACATGAGATTAAGCTTCTGGAGGTGCTTTGGCATACTCTAGGACCTACGTAAGGCCTGTGAGGCCTTGTAGCACAACTGTAGAATAAAAATTTTAAATGTTCAATAACTAATAATAGAAGGACACTTATTAGTAGTAATTATGATAAAAGTACACCTTTGAATATACTGTTCAGAAAACAACATACTTAAACTTGATTAAAATCCTGCCTGTTCTTAAGTTATTTAAATAAACCAAAATAAGACTAACCTATTTGAAGGTAAGATGATTAATTCCTATCACGATGGGTGATTTGCACCAAATAGTGTTTTATTGCTGCAACTTTTCTTTTAAATTACTCAATAGGCACTGCAAACAATATGAGTTCCATTAAAAGATAAATTCCTAGTGACAATTTAGTTTCTTAACGTAGTTGTGTAACTCACTTAGAAGGAGAGTTTCTTTCTTCTTAGGTCACTCAAAATCACTCTCTTAGGTGAGACTACTGGAATATCTCATTTGAAAAGTGACAGATCCTACTCTGTATATTTGGATTTCTGTTCAGTAGTTAAATAGCTATTATTTACCTGAAAGTAAGCAGTAGACAGGGATTTTGTTTTGCTTCTTTTCCTTTTCAAGTATTGTTTCTTTTCATATGTTTTCAGTGGATCAAACTTCACCTCTGTAAATATAAAACAAAACAAAAAAATTGTAGGGAGTCCTTACACATCTTGTTAGATTTATACAGCTCAAAAAGTGGACAAGCTTTTGGATACACAAACTCCTTACTGCATATCTTTTTTGTTTGTTTGTTTGTTTGTTTGTTTTGTAACTATCATTTTGTCTAATATAAACTATAGCATCTCTTATATCCCTAGACTACAGTCACACTGACATTTTTTTTTCATAGTTCACAAAAGAATAGCTTCTTTGGTGGCAGTAACTGTTAACAATCTTATCTGTTGTTATAAAAGCAAGTACTTATGGGCTACTTATTTGCAATAAAAATTGTGTTCTGAAGAAAATCTTGAAATGAATTTATATACAGGTGAAACTCCTGTTTTTCATGGAGATAGTCTGGCATATAAGTTGATCCATGTTTTCAAATATCATATCTAGGACTTAACAGTTGTTATAAGCAACCTTTGTATAGCTTTGGAAAAATCTAACTGGAGTGTGTTCAAACCACTGCCCTCTCCTGGGGGACACAGAATAATGCAAAGTTGAGCAACTACAGGGCTCCTGATCTTGTTACTGTATCTATAGTGTAGATAATATATCTAATATACTATTAGATTAATAATAATATACTTTCATGAATGCTACTGGTCTGTCAGAAAAACTACCTCTAAGGTCTTTAGGAACATCACTTTCTGACCTTAGGATATACAGGCAGTGGTGTTGCATTTACGACTCATCATTTCAGTTATAAACATCATGTGAAAGATCAAAAACAATTGTAATTTTCTTGAGAATTATTATAACAAGACTCCGATTCTGTGAAGAAATAAAGGAGAAAAAATGCAACATACCTGTTAACTATTAAAATGTTGTTTGCTATTTTGGATTTAAATTCTTTATTTTTTCTCATTTTTGGCCAATTTATGTAATTTCTGTGTTCTTCAGTCATACATGAAAGATGGGTAAAATACATCTTGTGACTTCTGTTGGTAAACTCAGGGTCCTAGATTTAGCCTAGATTTGAAGAGAATTGAATTCCAAATTGAAACTCACTGATTTTTTATATGCTTGGGGAGTCGTAAGTGAAACATGCTAGATAAGTCTAAATAACAACTAACTACAGGATCCATGGACAAGACACAGATGTAAGAGCAACATTGGGTAAACAAACCTTTTTTTTTTTCATTTTAATGTAGTGACTCAGGCAGGAAGTCTGCCTCTTCACATTGGCAAATAACTGATGTCTGCAGTCCCTGGATACCAACCCTTACCCATTTATAAGATTTCTCAACTGTAGACGCACAGCATTAGCATGTGACAAAATCACCCAGCCTTAAAAGCATCTGGCATTCAAGACTTGAATGAGCAATAGTAGTTGGTTTACTTAAACCAGAAAAATGAACTTTGCCTGAAAAAAAAATATTTTTTTTTCCTTCATTACTTTAAAATATGTAGGAAAAAATAAACTAAAAATAATATAATAAAAATAGAAATAATACAAAGTAGAAAAAGCAGCAGAAAATGAAGAAGAAGAAGGAGAAAGAGAAAAAGAAAGAGAAAAAGAAAAGGAAGAGGAAAAGAAAAAGGAAAAAGAAAGAGGAAGAGAGGAAGAGAGGAAGAGAGGAAGAGAGGAAGAGAGGAAGAGAGGAAGAGAGGAAGAGGAAGAGGAAGAGGAAGAGGAAGAGGAAGAGGAAGAGGAAGAGGAAGAGGAAGAGGAAGAGGAAGAGGAAGAGGAAGAGGAAGAGGAAGAGGAAGAGGAAGAAAAAGAAAAAGAAAAAGAAAAAGAAAAAGAAAAAGAAAAAGAAAAAGAAAAAGAAAAAGAAAAAGAAAAAGAAAAAGAAAAAGAAAAAGAAAAAGAAAAAGAAAAAGAAAAAAAGAAAAAGAAAAAGAAAAGGAAAAAGAAAAAGAAAAAGAAAACTTCTGGGAATACTGTTGCAACATGCCTAAATAAAAGCTATTCTGTTTGGTTTCAAACAGTTCAAGAACACTTGGTTTTACATTGCTTTGACGTCAGTCTTCCATAAGTCATTCTGTTTCTTTCTTTTTAGTTTGGAAAACACTGCTTTCTGTAGCTATTAGGATGCTGTATGAGTCAGCATGCATAGATCCCACCTATTCACAGAATTATATGGGGGGAAACAGTATTAAAAACCACATGCCAGGAGAACGGCCACTTTACCAGTGCTAGCACATGAGCACAGCCACACTGACTTGTACATTGTTCTGTTCACCCCTTGTTTATGTTAGGATGCAAATACATGGAAAGTTTAGTTGGAAGGTTGGTGGTGGTCTTTTAAGGTATTTAGTGACTTGGTAATGAGGACACCGTTTTTCTCTATTTTCACTTCAGGCTTTGCTTGCACAATTCGACACATTGCACAATTTCTCCATGTCTTAATCTTCTCCTCTAAGAAAAAGGGATAACCAACTCCGCAGCTAAACGTGCTAATGTCAGGACTGCCTGGCTACAGCATGTGTATAGACAAATGAGCCTGTGTAAGTACTTAACTATGTTCACTATGGCAGCCTCTTGAGATGAATGTAACTAGGAAGTATGATTTTCCCTAGTTTTAGCCATGCCGTGTTACTCAGACTATGATGCAAACTTTTGCTTCCCTATAGAGTCTTCTTGTACAACTCCCTCCATCTCATTGCAGATACAAAATCTCCTATCTACTCACTTAATCATGTCCTGTGACATGTTCTAGTCACCCTGTCCTAATCTATCTTCTCCTAAGAGTAACTATTACCTTTTGCTATATTTCTTAATTACTCACTCTCCCCTCTCCACTCAGAGCATGCTTCAGTCTTTTCCATCCAAACAAATAGGCAGACCAAAAGCCCACAAGTTGTCCAATACCTTTGTTTCTCTTTGCCTCCAAACTAATACTTCAATTTCCCGACTCCTTTCCATTTTTACATTATCGAAGGCATGCCAATTATTTTATTGGCGGGAGTTCTCCTTTTTACATATATTCTAGACCTTCCATCAATATACCTCTTTGCATCACACCCTTAATTTTCATTTAATGATAACAGTGAAACTCAGAGCCAGGCCTTTACCCTTGCCCTTCAGAACTACAAAACTGAATTTTACTCCATGACTGTAATCCCCTTGCATCATGTTTTCCTCTCTGCACATACATTCAGAAAGCTATTGCAAAAATCATCTTTTCAGCTGTCATGTAGTTCATGCTGCTGGTGACTGTGCATCCTCCAATAACTCTCCCTTCTTTATTACATTATTTTGCTTGTTTTTAAGGTCCTTGTCTATTCTATAACATTACAGTCATCACAGCTTGATAGGAAAGTTCTATACTTTCCACATTGTTTCCTTTTAATTCCTTCTTTTTTTGCATTGCCTCCTGTCCTAAACTGGATAGCAGAGCTGTTTGGTGCAGGTATATTTCCTCCCTCCCTCCCTTCCTTCCTTTCTTCCTTCCTCTGTCCCTCCCTCCCTTCTTTCCTTCCTTCCCTTCTTTTTCTTTCTCTTCCTTTCTGTCTCTTTCCTTCTTTTCCTTAACTTACACAGAGCCCAACAAAGCTTCTAGTCCATGACTTTGATTTCTAAGTAATATTATAAATCAATGACTGATAATTATGTTTCATAATGTTCTGTTGAAGCTGATGGGACTATAATACTCTTCAAACAAGAGCAAGCATTTAAATGACCATAGAAGGATTTATGTGTTGAGTGGAACTGAACACAAGACTCTGAATTTCTCACCATTTTTTAGATTAAAAAACAAAACAAAACAAAACAAAAAACCACCAAACTACCCAACAATAACAAACCACAGCCTTTTCTACTCACTGTCACCCAGCACTTTATCTATGCCTTGGTCAGAGATAGATCAACAAGAGGCTTTGGGAGGTTTCATGACATAATAATGAGTAAAAAACCCTATAATGCTAAAGAAAGATGTGAGAGGGAGGTAGATAAATTGTGCAGAAAACATCAGCATTGCATTCGAAGCATGTTAATGTGAGTGTCCTGCTAACACTTATGACATTGTAGTTTGCAACAAAGGATGCAGTTTACCATTTAGAAGGGAGAAGAAAAACAAAACAAACAACAACAAGAGAAAAAAACAGCTTTAACAAAAAGATGTGTCGCTAGTTCAGTCAGAATCCTAAGGATGCTTCAATTTCACCATAGGATATGGAAATAAACAAATACATGTATGCATATGTGTATGTATATATAGAAGAGCTCAGGAGGATATTTTAAGATTTTCTGTCTTGGCTGAGTCTATCAAGACATACATTTTTAGGAAACATATGCATTTTGCATCAGAACAGCAGTGAAATCTTAAAGTAGTTTCCAACTCTATCTGTAATGCATAAGATGTAGTCCTGTGCCTAAGAAACAGATGGAAACAATAGCCAACAAGAAACATCCCTTCTCTTCTCAAAGGGCTGGACTAGTAGAAGCTGAACAAGGCAATTTACACAGAAAAATTCATTTTTTCAGTACTGAATTCACAAGGAGAAAAAGCAAAGGCTATAGGGTTTGGGGACAATACCTGAAATATTGAAAAATAGTTTTTAATTTAATTTATTTTAATATTTTTTTTTTATTCCACTCAGATATAGGTATGTATACTTCTCTATTACCACATCTCTTATAAATAAAGGTTGCACTGTTCCCGGTGGAGCTGATGGAACGTATTCAACTGATATTATACTTAAATTTAGGCCAAGTTTCAGATCTTAAAATTCTGGTCATTTAAGAAAAAAAGGGAAGGGTTTTTGGTCATGTAGAAGATACACATTTGGCACTAATGTTTCCAGGAGCTCGATGATGAGACAAACTCAGACTTTGGCAAGATTTTTGGCCCTTCATCCATTCCAGTTGATCTATGGAAAGATTTTAATGTTCTAGCTTCTAATCAGTATCTCAGCCAAATGGCACGATAGTTGCCAAGAATAAGTGAAGTCCATGAAAAGTAAAACTCTTGAAGAAAAAAAAAAAAAATGGAAAAAAAAAAAAAAAGGAAAAAAAAAGGGACTTAAAAGTTTGGGCTATTATAAAACTTACAAGGCTGTTTATTTGGAAGCATGTGAAGTTGCTAGGTGACATAATGGAACACAAGCCCTTGAACTGACAGCTCCAGTGTATCCTATGGCCTGTATTATTTTTGAATTGGAAGAAAACTACAAGAATGAAAGCAGATGATTAGTTAGGATGCTACAGCTATTAATTCCAAATGCAAAGGTTGAGCTTTTTAAAACACACAATTGCCAGATCCTGTAACTCTAATCTTATACACAGTCATGTAATCATTTCAAGCCCATAGGTTGCTCATGTTCTATGGAGCATTTTCTCAAAAACTGTGACTGAAGAAAGTTCAACCCTTATCTCTAAGATTTAGAATAAATGCAAATGCCGAAAATTCTTCAAGTACTATGTGATTTCCCAGGGAAAACATAAAGCAGATTTTAAATATTCAAAGTTTTTTAGGCCTCCAGCATACAATACAATTTCTAGACCAATACACAGCTGAAATAGTTAGCTGTCATTTTCAGGCTCCACTTTTCAAGACTTCCTCAAAGCTGTAGGAAATAAAAATACTGAAAACAGTTCTTTCTGTCTGGTATCAAAAGGAAGATTTCCTACAACTCTTTCATCTTTGTAACCAGCTCTTTACTGTTTTATCTAATAACAGGCACTTTTCCAAAACTTATTCTCAGTTATGAATTTAACTGAAGATTCCCTACAGCATAAAAATTACAACTGTCTTTCAGGTAGAGCATGCTCCTTTTTACAAGCTCCACACTATCTGCCGACAATGACCTTATACAGAAGAAAGAAACACATTTCTCCCACATATGGAGATATCAGCATGATTAAAATGAACTAAACAGGTTAACTTCCATCAAGTGGCTTGGCAGAAGAGAAAACACTCAAACTGTATTTGGCTGTTCATTCCTAGTATGCTTCTAAAAAGACATTTCAATGATCTTTAAAAAGACTTTTTGGAATAGAAGTTCTTGATTTCACATTCTGTATCAAACCTCTCCAAACATAAGTGATCAGGCAGTCCTCTTTCACAACTTTATCATGCTTCCTCCAGTATTTGAAGGCACCAGTTGAACTAAACACATCTAATTTTCTTTTGTTTTCCAGTGTTTGCATTTACATTATTTCCATTTGTTCTTATGTTTATCTTAGAAGATTTTTTCGCTTTCACAGCAATTCCCCATAGTATATTTCTACACACACATAAAGCCTCTCTGCTTTTCCTTTGCTAAATAGTTTTGTTTTTTTTTTGTGACAAAGATATTGAAATATTACATAAGATGTCTCCTCACAAAAGTTCACTAATAACTTCCTTACAGTCCAACAATAACCTCTTCCTTAACAAAGTATAGTAGATAAACCTTTAACTAGTTTCTCACCTATTTTATAATTCTTCCACTGATCTCCAATCTGCTGCATTCAACATACCACATACCTCACTCAAGAAGAAAGTACAGATAATTTTGATGCTCAAATGAATGAGGCAACTTTTGTATTGCTGAAAGATTAGAAAGCGTAGAGAGTGATAAATCTGAGGTGAGAGCCACTGGGCTAAGAAGTCATTCTTGAAAGCAACATATTGATGAGCACGGTACTAAAGCACTGTGCCATTGCTGCAGAAACAGCTTTGTAACAAAAGGGGTACTTTAAAAGTGAACTGTGAGTCCCTTCTGTTATCTCTCTTCTCTTGCTGCACACTGCAAGTGGCCCAGAATTCCTTTTTCCCTTTCAGACATTTGGCTTGTGTTTTTAGGCGGGGACCCATTTAAGTCTAAGAAGGCTCATTGGCTTCCCTGTGCAACCACATCATATTCAGGGTAGTCCTATGCAAACAGACTTGTGTGTCTCTGCATTGTGCCACGAGTTCCCAGTTTACAGCTCAGACTCTGTTTTGAAGAAGGGCACCTAAGCTCTTTGCAGATCAGACTTCGTATTGAAAACAATATAGTCTCATTCACTAAACTCCGTATTTCAGCTACAGCTGCAGACATAAACTAGCTTTCCACATAGCTAACTGCAGTATTTCTCTGTCCACTACCCAGTTAATTCACAATACAGCAAAACTGCTAAATGACACTGTTGACTGTTCCGTTTGCTGTTTTCCAAGAATGCTGCACTCTCCTTTATCCATTTAAATTCTAATTAAATAAATAAATGCAAATCCAGTAGTTTTGGAGCAATGCTGAGATGATACTCACTATTTATTCCATTATCACATTCCAATGTCCTGCATTTCCTTTGCTTTCTATTTAAACACGAACGAATATTTTCGATGTTTTCATTTTTACCCTTTTGACTTCTGTGCTTGACTTCAGTTGGTGATTAGTCCCTTCCCATTTCATTCCCTGAGGGCGCACTACTTATTATATGCTTTCTGGGATACGTGTTCACTCAGGACAAGAAATCTTTCCTCTGGTTTTTCTTATTTGGAATAAAAAGTTCAACATATTTTTACCATATCTGAGTTACAGAAATTTCTATTCTCTTCCACAATGAAGTTCTTGCTCTTGCACTTAATTTAGACCGCTGACTTGGAACCGCTGTGATCTGACCTTTACCACTTTGTTCCACCCAAACAGCTCATGTAGTTCGTGTAACTTTTTGGTAACGATTTAGCAGAATAACCGAGTCCTACTGTTACCTCTCCAGAAACTAAGCTCTCACAACAGGCCTTCAACTTTTATGTCCCTTATAGAACCTTTAGCCTAACAATTTTTATATTGCATTAAGTCTCTATTGCATGTAAGTAGGCATTTTTCCCCAATTTCTTTTGCAGGTGTTTATAACCAGCCCTTCCCTGGGCAGCGCCAGGTGGCAGAGGGACACCTGCGGGCGCAGGTGGCAGCGGCAGCTCTGACTGGAAATGGTTGCCGTGCCTGCTCTCCCCGGGGTGCTGCTCGGAGGCTCGGTTCTCTCACAGCCGTGACACCCCCGAGGACAAAGGTTGTGGGGAATGGCTGTTAACGGCCACGCAAGCAGCACAACTCCGCAGACGACAGCCAGCTCGGCTCCCTCCTCCTCCAAGCCCCACGGAGCAAGGGGGCGCCCCGCCGCAGCCTCCCGAAGGTGCGCGATGACGCCCGGCGGGCACCGAGCTCCCCGCAGCGCTGCCCTCCCCGCCGGGCAGGCTGGGTAGCGTGCCGTGGTTACCGTTACTAGGCTGGCGGCGGAGGAGCGATGGTGAAGGAAACCATCCGGGTGTACGCGCGGCTGAAGCCCTTAGGGAGGCGGCAGCAAGCGGGGGTACGAGGGGGAGACGGGGGTGACACTGCCGGGGGTGCCCGTGGCGGTGGCTGGAGAGCGGGCCCGGGACCCCGCAGGCAGCCTCCGGCTGGGCAGGGGGGGAGCTGAGGGGTCGGGAAGGGGGAGGAAGAGCCACCGGCCTGTTCCCTGCAGCCTTGGCGAGTGAATACCATCGCCAAGTGCAGAAACTCTGGAATGTTTTTGTGAGGGTAAGGGGTGGGTTCCCCAGGGAAATCTTTTGGTGTGTGACAGAGTTTACACGATTAAACGTTGTTCTGAAGGAGGGGAATAAGTAGCACCCGGTACTTATCTGTCATTGCAAGAAATAATAAAAATAACGGAAGTGTCCCTCAGAAATAGCGCATTCCAATTTGAAATAAGCTCTGTTCCTTCTGTCATAATCTTTTCAAACCTATTCCTCTCTCTCTCTTTTTTTTTTTTTTTTTTTTTTTTTTTTTTTTTTTGGAGGGATTTGCATTGGGTGCCATTTTTTGTTTGTGAATAACATCTCCGGTATTGAAGTGGTTTATTAAGCAAGTTACGTAAACATGACTACATTTCTGTTTCTTAGGGTATGGTTTATGTGACAACAAACAGGTCAGTGTTGGTATGTACTTGTTGAATGGTAGCTGAAGGAGAATACATGCAGTAAGGACTCTTCAAGTAGGGAGAATTATTCTACTTTGCTGTAGTACTTTGAAATACTGATTAGCTATAGTACACCTAAAGGCTGTGCTCTTTCATTGCTAAAACTACTTTAATTCACATCCATGCTTACTAGATTTATTCAGTTGATGATGACGAGAAATCCGTGTCCAGTCTGGAGATAATTGTGCCGCATGATTTAGCAGATGGGTTCGTCAATAATAAACGGGAGAAATACAAGTTCAAGTAAGTACAAGCCTTATCTCTGTGTAGGGGTTCAGGTAGACATATAGAATGAGATGAAAAACCTATTCCCCAAATTAAGTTTTAATTAATTTTTAATATAAAGGTATCTTTATACTATACACCGTATTATGTTCTACAGCTGAATGATTGTGATAATATTTGATGAAGTTGTGTTTTGTTGTGTTTTTTGGTGTGGTTTTTTTTTTTTTTTCTTATCCATTGCATGTCATTATACATTTGAGTCTGATTTCAAAGATTGCATCTTCATTTATCAGTTCTTCCATTCTTACAGCTTGTTTTGAATTTGCCTTTGAAAACTGAGTGCAAGGCTGTTGTTTTTTTGTGACCTAATGAGTTGGCATAGGCTGGCTAAAGATGTCTTTATGTTAAACACTCTGTTTAAAAACAATGTCTCAAACATAACCAAAACAGTGTAAAAACAAACAACAAAAAACAAAACAAAAAAAAAAAAGCAAAAGAGATTGTTAAAGAAACAAAACCATCGTACTAGAATGTAAACAATTTTTAGAAACTGAAAATAAGTACCAGTATTATCAAACAAATATATTTTTTATCTTTTTGACAGAAAGCTTAGAGGCAAGATTTTAAAATGCTGCTGGTGGAAAAAAGCTAGATGTATAACTACTTCTAATAAATAGGTTGAGAATGTTTTTTCCAAGTTAAACTTTCCGTTATTTATTTTTTTTCAATATCAAATCAAGAAAATTTGTTGGTTTATACTATTAAAAAAAAAAAAAAAAAAAAAGAGCCACAGATTAATATCTGTAGCTCAGCCTGATGTCACTTTACAATAAATCTGTTCTGCTTGGGAAGTGAGGAACTGTCTTCTCCAACTATATGCAAAACTATCTTAGATTGCAGATGCCCAAGCCAGCTGTAATGAATGCTGATTTTTTTTGTTTAATCTTCATAATTTATTAAAAACCATAGAGATGGGTTTTGAGAAATACTATGACTTATTGTCCTTAAGGCAATACAAAAATGATGCTATGGATTAAGGATTTATGGATTTGTTTTCTCTGTAAAACTCATGTTTGCATACAGTCTGTCCTAGTCAGCTCAAACATTATTCTCTTCTGTTCTTACTTTCTCCTATGGAAATCAAACACCTTTTTCCGAATGACTTTCCTAATTAAGGGTTAGCAGGATAGAATATATGCCTCTGTATTTCATGTATCACATGTGTTTGACATGTAGATGCTGCATAATCCCTTGCAGTCCATGTTGCCTTTCTACATACCCAATATCCCTGGGACCTTTCTATATACCCTGTGAAGTTCTAGGTGAATACGCTGTTCCAGATAGGACAGACAACAAAGCAGGGCATGAGCAATACAGGAAGTTCCTGGAGTATGTTCACTCCTAAACTTCATGCAACTTGGTTAAAGAGCCAGTGAGGGTGAGAAGAACTGCTGCACCTTGTATTTCAAATATAGAACTGATCATGGATGTGAAAATCGAGGCTGCAGTGGCAATGGGATAGTGAAACTTAAGATCCTGAGGAGAGCAAGGCAGAAAGCAAAATCATAACTCTGGAAATTGTGAGAGCAAATTTTGGGCTGTTCAGGGACCTGCTTGAAAGAATCCAATGAGACACAGCCCTAGAGAGAAGAGAGGCCCAGGAGAGGCAGCTGTCTTTCAAGGATCACCTTCTTCAGGCTCAAGAACTGTCCATCCCAATGACCAGGAAATGAAGCAGAAGCAGCAGGGAGCCTGTATGGATGCATGCTGAAATGAGCTGAGCTGCTGGGCTCAGAGGGTTGTCATCGGGGGTACAAAGTCCAGGTGGATGCCAGTCATTAGTGGTACTAACTACTAGTTAGTAGTTAATATGGGGGTGCAATGCTATCTGACATCTTTATTAATGACCTGGATGATGGGACCAAGCATACCTTCAGCAAATTTGCATGCAACACCAAACTGAGATGGGTGGCTGATGTACAACCTGGTTGTGCTGCTGTTCAGAAGAACATTGAGTGGCCGGAGAAATGAGCCACTAGGAATCTCATGAAGTTCAGCAAAGGGAAATGTTGAGTCCCGCTCCTGGAGAGGAAGAAACATGTTCACTAGTACAGGCTTGTAGTTGACTGGATGGAAATCAGACTTGCAGAAAAGTACCTAGATTGCTGTTTCCAATTTTGAGTCCCAGGAAAGGGACACAAAGATCACTAAAGGACCAGAGCATCTGATGTATAACAAGAGGCTGAAATTGCTAGAAGAAAAGTTGAAGGGACTCATCAATCTCATCAGGGAAAGTAAAGAAGGTGGAGCTGTATGCTTCCTAGTGGCGCCTGGTAACAAGGTGAGGGTTAACGGGCACAAACTGAAGTATGGGAAATTCCATTCAAGCATAAGAAAAAAAACTTCTCTTACTGTGGGGGTAAGCAAATACTGCCATGGGTTGCCTGGATATATTGTGGAGTCTACGTATATAGAGATAACTATACCTGACAGGACAGAATCTTGCTCTAGTTGACCCTCCTTTGAGCAGGGGAATTGTAGAAGATGAGCTCTTGTGACATCAAATATTCTATGATTCTGTAAGGCTACTGCAGATATTTTGTATAGGAATTGGAGGAATAAAAAAAATGAGTTAAGTATTTCCTTGTGATGATTACAGTAAGTATGCAACAGAAAGAAGGAACAAGTTATGAGAGAATTTGGACATGGCTACGCTGGTGGGACACTCTATTTAATTGTAGTGTAATCTATTTATCCAGGTTTCAGTGTGGTGCCAGTTACAAACACTGATTCTCTTGATAGATCTAAATTACAGATATTTTTTTTCTAAGCCACATCATTTTATCAGAGGATTTTATTGTGTAGTTCTTGTCAATGCAGCACTGTGTACAGCCTATTTATATACAATAGTACAACAGCATGCTTTGGGTAAGACTACAGGGAAAACATTGTACTAAGTTATGTAAGCCTCATGATGTAAACATTGACTGTTACAAACACAAACAAAAATGTATGAATCAAGCAGTGTTTTTAGATTCTGAGCAATTATTATTTGATTAATATTTTCAGATTTCAGAAAATTTTTGATCAAGAGGCAAAACAAGATGTGGTTTTTGACAGCATTGCCAGACCAGTGGCAGAATGGTATGTTGTTCTTGCGAGTGATCAGGGTAACACAGGGTCAAAAATCGCTTTCACTGTATGACTTAGAGGAGAGCTATCAAGTGTTTGATTCATTGTTGTAAAAATGTATTGATAATTTAATTTTTCTAAATACTGACATATCTGAATCTGGGAGATTGTATGTGTGATAAGGTTTCATCATAAAATCCTAGAGTAGTACTGCTGCTGTTTTCTCCTGTTGCATAGGCATAGCAATTCATGTCTAGTTAGTTCTTGTCTATAATATAAACTCACTGTATTACATTAGTTTAAAAAAAAAATAAATAAAAAAATAAAAATAAATTCTATATGGTTCCATTAGTTACAGAATGGTTAGTATTGGAAGGGATCCTTGGAGGATGTTTGGCTCAACTCCCAAAAGGGGAAAGCCTAAAAAAAAATAACCTCCCTGTTTCATTAAGTAGATACACCCAAGAACCAGCATCTGTGGTGGTATTTTCAATTTTTGCTCATTATTACAGTCCTAATGTATAAGGCCATGGTTTTTGCAGTATATATTTTCTCTTCCATGTTATAATCAAACAATGCTTGTATTTCAGAGTTCGCAAAGGCAAGTGTTTAAAACTGATGTAGAAGGTTTCCTTACTCATTGTGTGGATTGAATGCCACTCTCAAGCAGGTGGATTTTCTAATGTGCCACTCTCTGTATTCACCTAAGGTCCATACTGCTGAAGTCAGTACTAGTTTTCTGCTTTAGGAAAACAGACATCCTCAATTTGATACTTAGGTCTTTCTCATGTTGTTCCCTGGGTGTAAAAATATGCTTAACTCTTTATAATTTTGTTTTCCTGTTGATTTTTTTTTTTCAAATGCTTGTTTTTCCCTCAATTTTCTGCTTAAAATTCCCACATAAAACAGGAAGGGAATTGACAGTGAAAATGAAGGGCCAGTGAAACTGAATCTTCACTAGAATAAGATAAATACACTTTTTTTTTTTTTGTATTCTTTCATGGAAAATGTATTTCTTTGCATACCTGACTATACCTTGTATAGTTTTTGGTTAACTCATTTACTTAAAATATTTATGGCTTTAACAATGACTGAAGGTAAAAACGTTTATATCTTGTATAATTGTGCTTGGAAAGAGAACTGTTAAAACTCCTTGTTGCACACTATAGATTGAATTATCCTCATTAAAACTCATAGTATCAAAGCTAGCTAGTAACAGACACTTTTTAGAGACATTATTTATTTATTTATTTGGAATGGTTCACTAGAATATGGAAGAGTTTTCCAGCTGTAGTTCACCTGTGTAGTGCTCCAACAAACATGAATTTGTGGTGTTTTCCTTTATTTCAGTGTTGACAGATATGGGATTTCTATTCATCTATTTGATTCATTATGTAGACTTTAATTTTTTTTTGTAGACTCTAAATACATAAATACTATTGAATTAATCATGCGTAGGCATAAAATTATGTCCAAACAGCTGTCTTTATCTTTAACGCTAAAGTTGATTACACATTCTTAACTGAATCAAGAAAATGTTGACATCTCTGAAGGTTAAGGTGTTAAGGCTAACATTCAAAATAACGTGTTTGTTGTTACTGATAATGTTGAAGGAAAACGCTACTTGTGTTTTTAGGTTATACTTGAAGTATATTCCTGTTTCTCATCCTTTACCTTCATTTTTTTACCCTTATTTAGGCAAAAATATATATTTGGAAATGTCTTTGTAGTCATGATGTTCCTTCCCTAATGGAGTCCTTAATTGTTGCTGAAATGTATTTTACTCTATAGTAAATGACTCAATTTTCCTTTCCATTGAGAGGACAATGAGAATCATTCTGTTACTTTGATAGACCAGACTTCCATAACAAAATTGTCATTCTTTCTTATTTCTTTCTAAGTTGATATTCTCTTCCAGGGAAAAACTGTTGAAAATACATTCATTTTGGATGTTGGAGTTACTTTAAGCAAATACTTTTTGTCTGCGTATTGCCAGGGAAAAGTAGCAGGAAAGTATCAATGAAATAGTTCAGTGACATTTTGAGGCTCTTCGCCATGCATGCTTACAGTGATGAGAAAACTCATTTACACACTTGAATGCTCAGAAAAGAAATCTTGGGCATGGCTTAAACTAGAAACAGCAATACAGTGTCCAGGACTCTAAAATCTTTCTAGTTTGTTCTTGGATGGATGAAAACTGGATGCAACTTTTTTCTTTCCCCTCCCTTTTAAATTTGCTTTCTTTGATGTTGGGCCACTACTTTTCTCTCTAAATCCAGTTACATTGTCATCCCGCCTGTGGTTTCACAGAGGCACCAGACATTAGTTCATTTAATTTACTTTTTCAGTCAAAAGTGGCAGTCTCTGTTAACCATTATAAGCATGTGATTTGCTTTATTTTTTTATTATTATTATTCTATTTTGCTAATGCTTGAGTCATCTCTTATTTGGTTTCATTTTTTCCTTCTTCCTGTTCTTTCCTTTTCATTTTAAATTTGTATTCTTGATTTATTTATTTTTTTGTGCAGAGCCAACTTTAAGAGGCAGAACTAGCTCTTCGACTTTCTCAAAAGATGAGGAAATAAATAACATCCTTTTATAGTTTGCTAACAGTTAAGCATTGCTCTAGTTCAACAACAGAACCAAGTTTCTCATAGTGCTTCAAATATCATGATGATGAATACAATCAAATTATGTGGAAAATCTTAGTGCTTTTCAGTTTTGTTTTCAGTTCTGATGTGACTGATAATTTGTGTTGGCTTATTAAAGAATAATATCAAAATATTTCTTTTTAGGCATAATCATAGAAATTAGAGACAGCCAAAATATTTCTAGCCCAATAGTAGTCACCTATGTTGTGTTTTTAGAAGTCTTACAGCTTCCATGATAATGTTCTTGTTGCTGCACATTGAAGTTTCTTGTGGTGTTCTATATTTATCTTAAGAACTGCTGTTTGTATATACAACCTATTTCCCTTTACTCTGTTTTTTCCATTCTGCTGCTTATTCATACAGAAAATGCAGTAAAAATATAATGTTTTTTATGCAAAATAATGTTGACTATATTTTGTAATGCATTTCTTAGCAGTTTTAGAAAATACTTTACCAGTAATTTAAAATGTTTGGAAAACATTTGAATTGCTAGATTGTCTTGAAATGCAAAGCCACAGAGTATAAACCAAACCAGGACATTACTATCTATACTAAGTATGCTTATAGAATTTTCTCCTTTGTTTTTCTGTTATTATAATTTTCCTTTCTTCGTGTGTAAGTCTGTGAATAAAATAATATAACAAAAGTATTTGGACTTGCTGTTCTTTTTTGCCCCTTCTCTCTCTAACACCTCAGGGATTTATGTTTTACTAGGTAATCAAGGAAAATAATCTCTCTGCAAGTTTCTTCAAATTAATGGAACTTCAGTCAGTAAAGAGGATGCTAATTTACTCTCAAACTATACGTTACTTTTGACTGTCTAATTCAGACTAATGCTGGATTTGTTTTACTTTCACAGACTTCAGTAGGGTTTTATATTAATAATCACTCTGTAATTTGAACTCTTAGATGAGAAATTCCTTGAAACGTGAAATCTGACTGAATTTACAAGATTTTTCAATATATAATTTATTTTTTCCAAATGAAATGTTTCTGTATAAATTGTGGCCTCTTGTATTGAATGTAACAGAGTACAAGAAATACAAAGATTCTTAGATAATGTAGGCTCTTATTTCTGAGTTTTTATGGTTCTTCATTACTTTTAAAGCTAATTATTTGGGACAGTTAAAAAGCCATATATTTGCATCTTTTTATGGCAATGGGAACATTTTCTTTATGTTTCTAATAGAAGCCCTTTTCATATATGGTACCTTAATGTGAATTTCACTTAGCAAAGAGAATGTGGAATTAGTGGGGGTATTCCTTTGATATTATGTAGACTGCAGACTATTTCATGCTTCCAAATCTGATGCAATTTGTAGTCTTGTAATGTGGACCTTATATTGGATGTGGACACATGCAACATGTCAGATATTTAAAACAGCTTGTACTCTTACAACTAATGGTATTGAAACTATCTTCAGGAATAAATCAAAATATAATTGCAGGAAATGTGTAATAGGAGAGCAAAAAGTAAAAGAGGCATAATTATTTATTATGTAATAGCCAGAAATTGCCATCAAATTGGATATTCATTGTTTTGCATCAGGAAACTTAGTGATATTTTCTTCTGAATAAATTTAAACTTCAAAAAAAAGTATAGGACTCATTCTTTTGAGGGGTCAAATTATGCACTTTTTTTTTTTTTTTAATGAGACTTGAAGTAGATAATAGCTTCCCTACCTATATCTCCTGGTGCTTCACTGGGGTCATAGTGCATCTTCTAAGGAACATAATTCAGACTAAACTTTCTTATTTGGATTCATCTTACCTAAGCAAGATTTTGAAATGCCTATATACATTAATTCATCTATGTCCCTGTCCCACCAAACTGTATTCTGATACACAGTCTTCTCCCATATGAAATTTCTTCTACTGGAAATGCTAATGCTCCCTTACAAGAAGGGCGAAGTATTTTATTTCCACTCTTAGTTGCATCAGTTTGAGTTATTTCAAGTCTCTGACTAGTCTTAATTATAAGCAAGGAATGAGAGAAAGAAAGTTAAGTCGTCTCAGAAAAGAGCAATTTGTGTGGGCTGTCTATATTTCAAGGCTGTATTTGAAAATACTGGCAAATAAAAATAGCATCATCAGTAATATACATTCACTTCACTTCTTTCTTGTGTAGTGCTTTTCCACATTACTGCCTACTAGATTTTTATAGATATATGCATTAAAAAAGGTGTCTTGCATTAATAAGTGTCTTCAGAATAGATGCAATTTCAAAAGGAGTTTATGGAGATAGTCCTTTAAAACTGACTGACCCTAACCAGGAGATGTAACATGCTATGTTTTCCATGCGTAGTCTTCTCTTCTGAGCAATACAAACGTGGAGAAGTTAGTTATGTAGCTTGAGTAGGAGAGTTAAAGGAAACATCAAATCTTGGAATGAAATGATCATAGATTGTGAGACAACATTTGCTTAAGTGTTTGTTTTTATGATGAACAAGCAATTTACAGATCACTTACAAATTTTGCTGTTATCAAGACAGTCCACTTTTAACTCAGTGATGTCAGATATCCAGGTAGCATGTTAGAAATCTGCCTGTTGTGATACGAAGTAATTTCCTTTCTGAAAGGAGTATTCAAGGCCAAGACTCCTCAAAAATAGCAGCAGTAATTGGCTACCATATTAATCTGGTGTAGACTAACAAAATTCAGCTATGCTCCCTATGGAAATCAAAAAAAAAAAATTTGTTAGTGTTAAGGAATAGGAAGTGCCCAGTGTATTCCATCTAGACCACTTTTTTAATATTTTATAAAAACATTAAGCACCAAAAAATCCTCAACTAAGGATGACAGATGTTTCTTAAAACAAATGTCAGATCTTCAAGGGCTCATGTTAATTTTAAGCATTCTCATACAAATGAAAGAACTGTTGAATTGAGTATTTTTCACAAGTCTTTTGGATACATGTAAAGTATAGGATGCTGTTTCTCCACTATTTTTACTTGCATTCCTTCTCTCTTCTGTCCTCCCCTTTGCTTTTGGTTTTATTTTAATCAGATGCAGTGTGTTGCTTCTGCACTGTAGATAGTGTTGGCTGGTACAACAGGTTGTTGAGTGTCATAATTGGAAAAAATAATTGCTTCCAATACAGTGAGCTCATGAAGACAGTTTTAGTATTGAGATGTCAATAAAATGTCAGCTCATTTAAGTCACGATGCAAAATGATCAAATAATTAAAATCCTGGAAGATCCATGTGATACAAGTCACGTACCTGTTTTTTAGTCCTGGCACAATGTCTCCCTAACCAGTTTAAAATCACTTTACAACAGCTACTAACAGCATCAAAGCTGGCATTTTCATAAAGACTTTTTAAATCTTCATGCTAATATGATTAAATGAAGAATGCCTAGGAAAATAACTGTGATTTAGTAGTAGTTGTTTTGCTTTCATTTCTTTGCTTTTGGTTAGTTTGTTTTGTTGTGGTTTTTGTTCTTGTTTTCCTGAAATGTTGGTAAGGTGTATTAAATTGTATTATTTGTGGATTTTGTGGAGGGTGGTCATTGTTTATTAATTAAATGGTAGGCTTCTGTGACCAAGTAGTTACTTTGACCCCAGTGTGTTTGTGATACAGTGGCTTGGCTAACCTGCACTCAGGCATGCAGCACAGCTGTATTATTGCTAGTGTGGCTTAGGTACAAAAATAACCAATAGAATCCATATACAGTAAAAGGACACTTAATTGTTGGTTGTAAGCTAGAAATAAAAATAGCTTAAAACATCCCCTAAATTGAGAAATTGGAGCAGGAATGGTTGTAGTTCTTGAAAGTGTTTACAAGTATGAGGCAATAAAAAGTAAACAAACAAACAAAAAACTTCATTGTTCCATCTCAAACAGCTATTAGTCCTGTTTATTTTGACTTAAATTGCAGTTCAGACTTGTTCAAGAATGTTGCTTATTGTAGGCTACAATTTGATAGGTTTGATCAAGAGTATATTTGTGTTACTTATCTTCTGCAGTGCTTAGGGTGAAGTTTTAAATATATTTAAGAATTTCAGTTAAAATAGGAAATTATATCACAGCTTGCTATCTTAGGAAATCTCTTTTGAAAATTCTGAGGAAACGCTTGTACCAGGGTCTCAGAAACACAGTTACATGCACATTTGGAAATTGGTGTTATTTTTGAAATATGAGGCATTACCAAAGCAGATTTGTTTCATAAATCTGGCAAAAGTATAAAGGGAAAAAAAGGCATTCTGAGATGCTTTGTTTATTTTAACTAAATAGAAATTTAATCTGAGTTCCAAATGATAGAAGATACCTAAATGCCGAATTTTTGTAAAGACAAATCCTCCCTGAAAACTGCTTTTCCAGATCCTGCAAATCAAATTTGTTCTTCTTTTTATTATAAATACCATGTCTGTGAGCTGGTTTTGCTAGGGTTATACTGATATGTTTATATATTTATTTTATGTGTAAAATTATTGTGAATTAAAGTTTTCTGAGACAGGAAGAAGGAAAGAGCGGTATTGGTAAAATATTTAAGGCAGCAAGAACTGAGGGCTTACAAAATATAAAGATCAAAGTGTTTTCCACTCTTTTCAGTATTCTAATGTTTTCATACCTGTTGAATGACCACCTACCTTTACATTACCAGTCACTTAAAATGAAGTTTCAGAACTCAGGTTAAAATAATAGTAGGAATCTGAAATAAACTAGTAAAAGCAAAGTAATTAATTTTTAAAGCTGTGATTTGTTTCTGATTCCGAGGCATTTCTCTTATTTATATATAAACACTCACAGAATTTAGTCTTTATTTAATAAGGCCCCTTCTCATTAGAGCATTTAAATATTTTTTTTATTTATTCAAATTATAGACTTAGTAAAAACCTTTCACTTTGAACTTTTTCATTTTAAAGCAAAATAATAATAAAAATGACAGATGTCTTAAACACATCTTTGTCTGTGATCTTTCTAATCCCTTTGAAGACTGGAAGGTATGCCTTGCCATAGAAATTAAGTGTCAGAGCAGGCAAATCTTTATGCTTAGGTTTCGTCTTCTGTGTTGCTGTGATGGCTTTTGGTGTTCCAGATAGGCTTCATCCACCAATTGCCAAGAAGAGATTTCAGCATTCTTCTCTAATATCTGCTAATGTCAAAAGTTTGAAAATAAAGTCAGCACTGTTTCCTCAGCTTTTTTGTAGTGAATTGAGCTTTGGGGTAACAAAAAAGGAATCAAAATATTCTGACTTCCCTGAGAAAGGTTGTCGTATTGGTGGTTATAAACTGATGCTTTGAGACTGATCTTAACTAAAGCAGAGTTTTGGCATGTTTTTAGGGATTGGTAAGGACTGTTTACATTTTCCTTCCACTGATGATGATTTTGTGTAAATTATGCCTACTGCTAACGTACTCTCTTAAATTCATATAATTAGGTTGGAAGGGATCTCTGTAGGTCATCTGGTTCTGTCTCCTGAGTGGAGCAAGACTAGCTTTGGAGTTAGATCAGGTTGCTCAGACCCACGAGAGCTTTGAAAATATCCAGAGATAGGGATTCTACAACCCATTTGGGCACCAGTTCCAGGGCTTAACTGCTTTTACTGTGGAGAACATTTTTGTTATACCCACTTGGAATTTCCTCTTGTACATCTTGTGACCACTGTTCTACCACTGTAAGTCTCTTCTTCGTGATGATCCATTAGGTAATGGAAGATGACAATTAGGTACATGTATAGTCTTCTAATCTCCATACTGACAAAAACAGCTTCCTCAAGCTTCCCCTTGAGTTATGTGCTCCAACCTGAACAAATTTGGTTCTGTCAAACTCTCTTCAGTTTCTTTATAGCATCCATCTTAGACTGGGTAGTCCAAAACTGAACACAGAACTCATTTGACAGTTCATTTTATTATTATTATTTTTTAAATCTTGTAGTTTCATGCTAACTGTTGTGTTTGATTCAACAAAATATACTCGGTGTAACAACAGAGGAAGCAGACTTCTTTGTTATGCTTAGGCATAAACCAGCCTGCAGTCATATTAACAATGAGCACAGAAACAAATGAAAAGTTCTGTGTTCATAAACTTTAAATAGAACAAATGATCATCATGGTAAATTAAAACAAAATGTACCCAGAAAAAACAACCACAACAAAACAACCTCAGTCTGCTTTCAACCTCTGTCTGCTGTCACAGGGTTTTATGCCACTCTTTATATTGTCTCAGATACTTAAGGACAAAGTACTAAATGCTATTTTGAACTGCTGTAACTACCCATAAATTGTCAAGCTCCTGCTTGAGGAGTTTTTCGCTTAAGGAATGTTAACCAGTTGTAAACATAATGGATCTATCAATTTAAGTACAATTGCTTGTATGAGTTAGACTTCCGTATCATGCCTTTCATTTAGGAATTACGCATCTTCCAGGCATGAGGTAAGTCTGCTGAGTGACTGAAAATGTCAGTACATATCTTTGTAACAGAAATATATTTAAACAGGGATCTAAATTGATATTTTAACAAAAAGTTAATTTCTTAATGTGCACAGTTTTTAAATTTCCGCTAATTATGACTATGTTAGAAAGCTTAAGTTCACTAATAACTGAGTAAGAAAACTTGAGGAAAAAGATGATGTGGCCTTGCTCTCTTTTAACTACATTCATAGATCAGTTTGTATTACAAAGAAGAGTGATAATTGGTACAGAGTTTATACCATCAGCTTTTGCTTAACAAGGGAAGAGGCGGGGTCCCTTAATATAATCAGAAAAGCAGTAATTCACTGAAGCATCGAGTGTAGTCTTGTTTTCACACAATTATATAATCTATTTATATATATATATATATATATATATATATATATATATAATCTAGTCTAATAAAATACACTACCTCTCTTTAAACTATCTGTTTTTTCTTATGTCGTTAGACCATATAGTTTCAGGCACAGTGTTATAGCAATGGTTTAAACAATGCTATTTATAATGGCCATTTCATATCAACTATTTTTTTCTCTACACTATGGGTTTTTAATGACTGTCTTGCCATTGATAAGGGATTTTTTAAAACAGCACCAGTTCAATATTCTATCAGTGACTTTTTTTCCCATCAGTTTCTTGAAGTCCAAAGGGCAGAAGACAAAATATGTTATAACTCCATTTCCATAAAGCCAAAATTTGTTTTCTTGAGAAGGTGTCGTTACATAAGCTTTTGTATAGCAGATTTAAGACAATTAAACAGTATTAAGGTTGTAATGAAAATGGAATAATTAAGGAACATTTTCTTCAGCTTGCTTCTTACTTTTTTTTTTATGTCTCTTCTCCAAAGCAAGACAAGTATTAAAATTAAGACTATTCCAAATTAATGGAAAAAAAATTATTAAAACTTTTGTAGAATGCATATTGGGAGTTCTTAAAGTATCAGAGGTGCTTCTGATACATGGCAGATATGTTTAAATACTGTAGTGGGTTTAGGTATCTACACTAGCAAAAACAAATTGCATCAAATTGTCCCACAGTGAGGACCTCACCTAGAACTCAGTGAGATTATTGAAAAGGTGGTCATTGACTGGAAGGAGCTTTGGTTCATGGTCTTGTTATATAATACTTCAGAGGAATCTTTCTCAGTGTAATTTCTAAACCTCTATTGGTTATTTCAGCATTCTGTTTTTTTAAATATTGAAAAGTATTACCTTTTCTGTCTCAAAGATTGTTATTGTGGAAGAATTTCACAGTAGCGTGTCACAGGTTGCAGGTAGAACTTGAAAATGTTTTGCTTTTCCCATGACAACATGATAAATTGTGTTACCATCATAATATATGACTAAGCATATAGTAGTGTGGTCAAGTTAATCTCCTTAGTCAGTTGTGTGCTTAAACTACCTTTCCTTTGGAAAAAAGGTGTGATTTCAATTGCATGGTATAAGGAGGACATATTTGTGTTTAAAAAATGCTGCTAATTAACTTTGTAAGGTCAAGCACAAGCTTTTGTAATTATGAAAACCAACAGCAGTTTTTCAGTGCTTAACTAGAACAGATTTATTCAGTTCTTAGAGTAAAATGTAAGAGAAGATATTTTTTCCATGTTAAAATCATCTTGAAGTGAACATATAATTACATTGAAAATAGTATTTCAGAAAAAAAAAAAGACTTAGGGCTATAGTAAAACAATATTCCTTCAAAGATTAGGGGTTGCTTGCCCACACTTCATGTCATTATTTCATTAAAATTGGTATTAGCTGTTGATACTATCAACAATTTTCTTGTTGGTTCACTAATACTTCCTTGTTTTGTCCTAGTGTTTTATCTTCTTGTAGTGAAGGCTAAATTTACCAAAGTGTTACAAATGCATGCCTGCATGTTCTAGCATGTAAGAAAAATGAATAATCTGAATTTGCTAACACAGTGAAACAAAGGTACAATTTTGACAAGTTTTGGTCATTGTATTTTAAAATCTATTACCCTCTATAGTGGGCCATACTGAGGTGGATATTTATTATGAAAAAAAAGATGACCCTCCAGGAACTCTGTCAATCACAACAGGAGCAACTTTGATGTAATATACCATAGACAGATTTCTCCAACAATATTTTAGCTAATGTGTCTGGAAGTAGTTCATGAACTTGTGAACAGGGAGCTGTACAACATTGCATAAGTTCTTGAAAGATCTTTTCAGCAAAGCTTCTCCTTGGATTATATGTCTTTGATGTGTTTTGTTTGAAGTAGTTAAGAGACAGTTTATTCAATAAAGTGTATCTTTAACTATGCTAAAACTCAGCTTCCTGGAGGGGGGAAAAAAATATAAAGTTTTGGACATTGTGGTACAGGGCGGTTCTGGATGTTGTGGACAGAGTATGAATGAAACTATCCTTCTAGTACATCTTTTATGTATGCATATTTTGAAGCCTTCAGAATATTGCCATCAATAACCATATCAAGCCATTTACTTTGAAATGCTAAGTTTAAAAAAGTTTTGGGATTTGTGTTCAGAGCATCTGATGTGTGACACATGCTTTGCCTAGGTGAGTATAGATTTTGCAGAAATGTCAGAAAAGAGCAGTTGATGCTCTACAGCCTTTTCTAGTAGAGAATCAGGTCCAATACTGTAAAGGGACAGCAGCTTTAATTTGCAGATGAGAATCTTTAAGGATCCTTTTGAATTATGGATTCAATTCTTGGTGGATGCTGTGTAGAAAATAAACTCTTTTCCTATCATCTCATAATGATGAGACATTCAAAGTTTTGACTAGTATACAGAATATTACATACGTGTTTGTGGTTACATCTTCAATTTTTAATTTTATTCATTCATAAACATATATGTATGTGTAGAAATGACCTTTAGTTCTGCTTAGTTCATAAGCTTTATTCTCTGTGACTGTTCCTTGACAGTTTTAATGTGCTCTGAATGAAAGAAATGAGTGCTGCAAATCTGGACAGAATGCGTTTTATATATTTATATGTATATGTAGTACATACTACTTTAAAATCCAAGATGAAAGTTTCTCTATATATGTATATACACAGTATATACTATGTATACAATATTACTGTATACTATGTGTACTATTATATACTAGGCTCTGTATACCTTATAAAGTGTGTATATACACTTGTGTGTGTGTGTATATATATATATATATATATATACACACACAAGTATATATACTATATAGGGTGTGTGTGTGTATATATATACATATATATACGTATATATGTGTGTATATATATATGTGTGTATATATATATGTATGTGTGTGTATATATATATATATATATATATATATATATATACACACCCTATATAGTATATAGAGAGACTTTCACCTTGGATTTTAAAGTGGAACTCAGCACTGTATTCATAGCCAGCACCTTCATAATCCATATATGCAATATTAATATTTCTTATAATTGCATTATACTACAGCAATATATTATTGACATTGATCCGTTCACATATTTGACCTTAGAATGTTTTCTGGAAAACAGTTCAGAACTGCATTGATACACTGCAATATATACATGAATCAATTAAACTCACTGGCTTTTGTAGGTGTTTTGATAACATATGTAATCTGACATTTTATCCTATGTTTACATGTGTGGTGATCCTAATGGTGTTTTTGTGAAGAAGTGGGACCTCAAGTTAATGGTTTGCAGCCACATCTTTACCACTCTTTATTTTGGCACACATTGTAAAATACAGCTTTCTGCAGGAGCCATGTCATAGTAATTGAAAAAATATACCTTTAACAACCTTAAAGAGGAGGAGTAAGACCAAAAATGCAAGATCTAGGAGAGCCAAAGAACAGAGATGTAAAAACAGAAGAACAACTGTACTGAGTTAGACCAAAGTGTCATCAACCTAGTGTATTATCTCTCACAGTGACTCTCAGTGTTTCAGGGAAAAAAAAAAAAAAAAGGTAAACATGTAGAGCTACTATTTCCTATTTTAGGAAATATTCTGTTAGCCTCTAGTCAGTTCTAATGTAGAGACTCTCTGAAACAGAGGTGACTTCTGTATGTATTAGCCACCAGAGGATTTCTTTTTCAGGAAATAATCTAGTCTCTGCTGATGCCTGTGTGAACTTTTAGCATCCACAACATCCCATTGCAAAGAGTTTTGTAGCTTAACTGCATTTTGCATGAAGAATCATTTCCTCTTGCTTGTTTTGAACCTGCCATCTCTGAGGTTCTTTTGATACCCCCTACCTTCTGACAACTCATTACTGTCTTCAGTGTTCAGATACTATGGTGGTGGGCACTATAAATTCTTAAGATAAATGAATGAGGTGTTTTCTAGTAATGCTTGTTTTGATTTGTAACATCTGGAATCTAAAATCTATGTATACTCTGCCTTTAGGCAGTTTGGTCTTTGGGAGCAGATGGCTGTAGTTCCTTTCAGCATGTTTCTGCTTTTTTCTTTGTCATCCTACTGTAATGGATTAAAATAAGTAATTTGGCAACTACGCAGGCCTTTAAATAAACTTTAATATGTTGGGGAGCCATGGCATGTCTTGTGGCGCCAGACCAGCAGCTATCTATATGTTGTTCTCTTTCTCTTACGCAAGGCTTGTTTGCCCCTTTTCATTTATAAGCCAAATGTGAAAGAGTAATTTTAGCCTTTCTCTTTCTTCATGCAAAATTAGTAGGTCCTTAAGCATAGTAAATCAAATTGAAAGTAGATTTTTACCTCTGATAAGCTTTATCATGAAAACAATTCCTTATGGATTACTTCATGCCTTTTCAAACATATTTTGATTTTTTTCTTACTTTCTTTCATGTATTTTCACATACTTCCTACATATATTTTTTCAAGATATACTGAAATTGTAGAAAATATCTGAGTCATAAATTTAGGAAAAGTTTTGTAAATGATGGCTGCTGAAAGGAAGGAAAGTCTGATGTGCTCTAATCTGACTTTTTTATATTCTTTAAGCTATTGTGACTTCTGGTTTAGTTAGCCATCTGAATATTACAGTCAGTAACAGATTTCATCACTAATTCGTAATTCTAATATTTTTTGAGAATTTTATTTGGTCTTTTTTCCTTACAGAGAAGTGAAAATTCAAAATAATTGTATTTTATCACTTATACTTTGTTGTTTATAACGTGTGTGTGTGTATATATATATGGTGTGTGAACAGGGTGAAATATAAGAAGTTAGAAAACTTTAAATATTTTTCAAGGTCAGGGTACTTTACGATAATTAACAAGAAACAGGCTCAGAAATGTGGCAAAAGATTTTTAGTAATTGTATCTTTTGAGACAGCTGTACAAGGGAAGCACCTGATAGTCAACTATAAATATCAATAGAAATTTTAAAAGTATACATGAAATTTTAGTTTTAATATCAAGGGGAAATGAAATGTATTTATACATGTAGTTCATGTCAGCCCATCAAAGCAGTCTGACTTGAGAAAAATGCAAGTCTCTTTTCATAAATGGTACAAGAAACTTTGCCATATATTAAGAAAATAAATGCTGTATAATTCCTTCAAATTACACTGATTTATTAGTAGTGGAATCTAGATCACAGTTTGGGAGGCTGCTTTATGTTTGTTGCAATAAAGAAAGCTTTTAACACAAAATCAGGACCATATATGTTCTGTCATAACATGAAAGTTCTGTTTGGTCTGTCATGGCTGATGAGCTCCATGTCAGCTACAGCCAAATCTGACATTTCCTTCCGCAGCTGTACCACTATTCTTAAGCTTATCTACTGTTTGCTGGAAGTCAGGTTGAAGGGAATCATGAGTATGATGATTTACAGAGAAAAATATTTTAACTAGACTTTTGCTAGGCCTTACTTCAAGTAAGAAATGTGGAAAAAAGACTATCACATCTGAATGTCATTTCAGGTGATGTAAATCCTTTTGAATCTAGAATAAATAGTATGAAGAGTGATCCTGTATTACTAGACAGTTTCTATATATTTGAGAATTACTGTAAATTGTATTTTGTTTCTGTACAAAGTTGATCGTGGAAAATAAATTATGCCATAGATACTAATTCTCTTATCTTTCTTACCATTCTGTAGTGCTTTGGCAGGATATAATGGTACTATCTTTGCCTATGGTCAGACAGGCAGTGGCAAAACTTTTACGATCACAGGAGGAGCTGAACGTTACAGTGATCGAGGCATCATTCCTAGGACTCTATCTTACATTTTTGATCAATTGCAGAAGGTATGGGACAATGTTTTCTGTTTATTTTTAATGTCTAGTTTATACTTAATATTCTTTATATACTTTAGTTTATACTTTAATACGTAGCTATATTGCAAATAGCTGCTTTTATAATAGTGTTAGAGGAAGCCCTAAAATTATTGCTTCAGACGTGCTGAATAAAGTATCTAACTTGGCATGAAACGTTATGCAATAATAAATTGCTAGTAGTGTTGGTTATGTGCTTCATTGTAGTAGACTAAAAATCATGGGCATGAGTGAAGTTGTTTTTTTCTAGTTTTTAAAACCACGCTATTTTTACTTGGTGCAATATACGTTCAGATCACATAATCTGCTCTACTTGTCCTATATTCACTCCTCTGCTCTGTTTTTTATATTGTATGCATTGCATTACATGCATATTATATAAAAATTGCTCTGACTTCTACGCAACTCTAAACCAACAATATTGTATAAAAGACGGAGTTTTTCACTCTTTGTTACCTAATATATTTGTGCTTGAGCGATGCTCACAGTAAAATAGTTAAATGAATAGTAAAAATTTATAAATATTCAGTATATTTGGATGTTTGTGTTTAACTTATTAGATAAAATATAGAATGATAATATTAGATACATCTAGTTATGAAAAAAATACAAGTCAGTGATGTAGGATTCAAAAGAGAATAGAATAGTTTAGTTATCTGTGTCAATTTTCCTTGTCAGCTGTTTTCCCTTCAACTTCAATTACGCACTTGTATGGAATGTTTTTCTGTATATAATATTAATATTAATAATCTGAGTCATTCAATGCAGTTGGCTGGAAAGTGGCTATATGTTAAGCCCACATCTTAACATAATTACACATGCATAATGTATGTAAAAATACATAATATATGCACAAGTAAACATGTAAATACTCAAAATGTCATGAATATTTATTATTATTGTTGTAGTTATTCGGAATTTCTTTTTTTTTTTTTTCAAAACAAAAAGAAAACTTTAGTCTGCTTTTAAAACAGTATCACTACATAAATACTAGTTAACAGTGACTAGAAAAACACTTTCAAATGTAATAAATTGTATTCTGAAAACGAGTTTTGCATGTGCTTTACACTTGACACTTCTAGTGGAGAAATAGTCACTCCACCTGTATAAATATGGATTCGGTTTCACAAAAAAGGGTTCAGCAGTAGTAACTACTGGAAATAATTGTATGTTTCTGTCTGTTCCTTTTTTTTTTTTTTTCCCTCATCTTACACTATTTCTGAGTGTTAGAGTTCTGTCCCAGTTATTTCTTAATGTTTTTCTGTTCATTTTTTCAAATACTCTACAGAGGATTTTCCTGCCAGTTGCTCAGTGCCACTGTTGTTTGATTGCTGAATTTAACATAACTGTTAGGATGAAACGTACGCCTCTAGTGTAAAACCAAACCTAGGAGCTATAAATTTACTTTTTAGGTGAATCCAGTGATGTAAAAATGAATAGTGTGAATTGTCTGTTCCAGCAACTGTAGTTGCTGAAGCAACTCCCCAGCAGAAGTGGGGAGTGAAACAATAGTGAGTCTCAAAGTAGTTTTGTGATTACACAAATTTAAAATTCCTTTGCAAAAACTACAAGTGTAATAGTTGTCCTTAAAAATTAACTAAACTGACAATTGTAGCCCACTGAATCTGAAATCTTGTACTCTTTTTCTTTGAATCAAAAAAAAAAAAAACTGTTACCTCCTGTGCAAAAAATTCATTGTACCATGGAGACAAAACTTGAGAGAGGGAGACACATGACCATAATTTAACTGTATGATTCTTGTGTGTTTATTGTGCTCAGAAATGACAAATGAAATTTAATTTGGCAGCTTATTTATTTATGTACAGAAAAATTGGCAACAATTGAGTTTTAAAGAAGGTAATAGTGACGTTTAAAATGCTACAAATATACTGCAATGTCTCAACACCTACGAGCAATAATAAAAACAAATAAATACAAATGGAAAAATTTACCTGAAATATTCCTTATTATCTAAGTTCCTTTTTGTAATTAGTAAATGATACTTCCCAACTGGTAAACTTCCAGAACTCATGTAAGATGTTAGCGATAACATTTCTAAATGAATGATGAAGTTAAAATTAATTTAGATGTTCTGAATCTAATGTCTTCCAACTGACATGCAGCCTACAGGTTGGAGGAAAAGTGTAAGTAACACATCCTAATTTTGCCATATATAAGGGAACTGTGCAAAGCAGTAATAACTAACTGATGGTATTCTAGGCAACACAGTGTTTTCCTAAAAGAATGCATGTGTGTTTTACTTCTAGCCAAAATATTGTAGAATAATTTGTTCGACATTTCTATGCAATGAAATGAGTGAATAACGAAAAGGATGTGTCATCAATAAGCACACTGATGATAGTTCGTTATGTTTACAAGATACTACATTTTATTTTATTATGTGTAATAGTGACGTGACCAAACACAGTCGATCGTTATCTTACAACCATAGGAAGCAAAGTGAAAAGGAGAGAAATGTGTTTTCAATCTGGTATAATATGTTTTGTCTGTTCATTTATTCCACCGGGCCTATGATTAATTTTCACATTTTAACAAAGATATTTAATTAAACTTAAATATTTTTGATGTTAATATAACTCATTGATGTTCAATGACAGCATGAAATATGGTAGTTTTGTACTCTGTCATTCACCTAATACTGGTTGCCAGTTCTTATTCATAAGGGGTTATGTCTCAGTCTCATGTGCATGCCCTATGTGAGTAAGGGTTAAAAATGTTGAGTAGTTTCCTTGTCTCTTTCAAAGTATGGTGTTGGCAGGTACATCTACATAGCATATTGCAAGTACACGGAGGTTTGTTCTTCTATGAATTGAATTGAGAAAAAGCAGGCTGATCATGTTGCCTTAGACTTCCAGCTGCACTCATGCGACCTCCTCAAGAACTTTGTTGCAGAAAGTGACAAGGGTGATCTGGCAATTACAAGGAATATACAGTGTCAACGCAGCCACGTCCTTGTCCAACACTGCTTATGTAATAAAAACAAAATAGAATGAAAAAATAACGATTTTTTTTGCTTTGTTCTCAGCACATACTTTTAACAAAAATAAATATATTTGTGTTCCTACTTTCAGACCCTTTTCTGGAGGAAAAGCTCTACTTAGTTGTGCCTCCAGTGGTATTTCTGTCTGCCTGCTTCTATATTCTTGTTTTGTACGTTTTTGTTCTTGGTGCTTCTTAAAGCACCACTCTTGGTGTTTCGTCTTGCCTTATTTTTTTCATACCTTTCCCTTGTTTAATTTCCTTTTATCTATAACCACGCTTTAGAAAGCGCTGATGTAGCAGAAGAGTCATCTGCTTCCTATCCCATCCCTGGATAGGATGGAACAGGACGAAGTGAATTCAGGGACAAAGAAAAAAAAGCAAGACCTTTTTTAAAATTTTACTTGGAGTGAGACAGTGAGGTTTGGAACCAAGGAACCAAAGCTTTTTCCCAAAATGAGAGGCAAATCAACCCCTCTGTTTTTAATAGCTTCTTTTTAATTTATTGTTCAGAAATTGTTATGATTTCTACAGCTTCCTGTTTGAACAGTGTCCTACTACATTTTTCCAACCATCTGTAGTGTATCTTTTTAAACACTATCCCTTGAAATAGTGATCTGTCACTATCAATAAAAAAACTCACACAGGAAATAACTATTGAATTAAAATGGAAAGTTTGTATCTCTATGTATTTTGCAAAACTGTAGTAGATTGCATTATAAAGCAGTGCTTTCACCATGGCTTTGTCCGCTGAAAAACAGCGACTAATTTTCTTTTATTTTGGAAATAATATCCCATTATTTTGAGATTTAGCTAGTTTGGATTTAGCTCTGGGGCACAAGAAAATTCTGCATGTGAAATCCAGTTGTGTTAAGTTATATTTTGGCAATGTATTATACAGGAAAAAATGAGGATTGGAGAGGGCAGCTGACATCATATACAGCATTTAAAAGTTGCGATAAAGAGAGTGGAAAGCAGTATGTCACTGAAGTTTCTAAATTAAGTAAATCATTAAGTAAATCTTTCTTCTTGTTCTTTTTTTTTTTTTTTAAGGGTAGTCTTTTTACCCATAATACGAGTGTTTTACCTCTTTATAATAACATTCTTTTTTGTCATAAAAGTGAAAAATGGCATGTTACATGATTCTGTAAGCAGGCTGCTGTGTTCTAAGTGTATACAGACTTCCACATGTATATGGAACCAATAAATTTAAACAGACTAAACGGGCTTCTAATCATGGGCATTGGCTTTTGTTGTTTGTTTTTAACTTTTCTTTTTTTCATCACCTTTTATGCCCATGGTAACAGAAAACATGTAAGTATCATGAACTGAAAATTTAAACCACACCTAAAAAAATAAAGAGACAGTAAGGAAACAACATAGAAGTTATATTGTTAAGTTTGTCCTCTGGCCTAGCTCTTGCTCCTATTTATCTCTTCCTCTTTTTTTGCTTTTCTTATCCAGGATAACAGCAAAATGTATACAACCCATGTTTCCTACTTAGAAATCTACAATGAATGTGGTTATGATTTGTTGGACCCAAGACATGAAGCTTCCAGATTGGAAGATTTGCCGTAAGTGATAAAACAGAATCAGCAAGAACAGTAACAACAGAAAACATATGCCCTCTTGCGTTGTTTGGGGATTTCTATTTATTTATTTATTTATTTATTTTGAAACTGTGCTAGTCTTATCTTTGCATTAATTAACTCAAAATACTTTATTGTTTTTTTATTTTTTATCAACACTATCTAAAGTTTGTTATTTTTTATGTATAGAAGTTAAGGAAATTAAATTGCAGTAAGTGAAGGTAAAACTTTTTTTAAAAAAATATGTTGATATTATGCAGAAGAGATCTATGGCAGCCATTGGAAACAACAGAGGTGCTTTCTCATGACATCCTTTCCCTTTATGTGGTATTCATTTGTGTGTGTGCTGTGGAGACGTATAAAAAGGAGTATTTCTTTTAAAGAGTACTCAGGACTTTTCCTTCAAGTTTAATTATTTCTCTAGAATGAGCAGTTATGAAATAAGGTAGGTAATAGATGGGAAAGGGCAAAGGGAACTCCAAAAGACATTATATTTACTTAGGATGGATGATTGTTACAACAGTTTCCATTGACAAGATGCCAGCACTTACCAATACTTGGACAAGGGCAGTAAACAAAGCTTGGTAGGTCATGAACATATAAGAACAGCAAGGTTAAAGAGCTTACACTTATAGAAAACTCAAAACTTAGTCTCTAAGTCTCTAAGAAGAATTTATAGCTTAGGTTATTCTTAAAATAACTCAGCAAATAGTAAATAGTATAAATAAATGACTTGTTGACTACTTGCATTTGCAAATGCCCTGAAATAATGCTGAGAACCATAAACATTCTCGCTCAGCATGATGATGACTGAAATGCGTAAATAACAATTTAATTGCTGCTGATACAAGAGCAGGAAGTGTACTGAGAACTGCTAATGGACCAATAACAGAAAAGCAATGGAATTTTGTGTCATAAGAACTAATTATGTTATTAAGATATTAAACCCATTTCTAATATATGCATATATAATATATTCCACCCAAAAGCTTCAGAATTGTTGTAATTCTGTAATACTAGTCTGTTACACTTCTATGCAGCTTATAAAAGTTAATGCCATTATATTATTCAGATTTATTAAATTATTAATTTAACTTTTTGTAATATTTTATTTGAACTCATTGAATTTATTCATTTTATTAAATTGAAATTATTCAATTGAACTAAACTAAATTTGATTAATTTAATTGCAACTTTATTTGAAACAGTTCTTTGGGGTTACTTGCCCAATAAAATATAAATCACTTTTTAAAACTAGATTCTGAAGATTTATTACTACTCATGAATTTCTGAAAATCAAAATTGCTTTATGTATGGTGATTCAGTTATGCTGAAGAATAGCTCCTTGTTGTGTCTCAGACTATTTTAAAAAAGGAAAAGTTGAAGAAAAAGTTTGGTTGTGTATTTGTGATAAAGCACACAGGGATAATAATAATTACGTGAAAACAGCATGCATAATAGTATTTGTGAGATAATTTTCTCTACAGGATGATTATTGTTAATAAATGCTTTATGGCTTTACTATCTATGGTCATTCTTTTCTGTATATCAGTTGTCAAAAGATACATGTAGTGTACTAAAACTACACCTTTGCTTATGTTTTACATTGTGTAAAAGTATTTATTAAAAGTATTTTTTTAAGTTATTTTAGGGATTAAAATTTGAAAATACATAGTAGCAGTCTGAGCTAAAATAGGATACAAATTGCATGAAAGGGTAGTTACATAGTTAACTATATTTTAGCTACTTGGATAATTTCTTGTGAATGGCAAAGTAAATAGTAGTCACACAGACTTTAAAATGTATCAAGTGTTTATTACCTGAATATATATTTCATTTTTCTGAGCATTTTATGTGTTTAAGACCTTTTAGGATTTTACTGGTAGTAAGCAAAGTACAGAAGAATCTAATTTACTCAAGTTTGTTTGAAAGCACATACTTAGTGAGAATATTAAAAAGAATTTATGTTTATGGTACTTTAGAAGGTTCATATTATGCATAATTTCCTGTTGAACTCCACAGTGGATCATCATATTTTTAAGCACTGTAAAAAGCCAAATGGAGTTTTTCTGTGGTTGTATAAATATTAGCAGTCTGCTGGTATTCTCCCAAGTATATAAGACAGGAAAAGTAAGGAAAAGATTTCTTAGGTATGCAGGTTCTTTTGAAATCACTTTTGTTATGCATATTCTTGCAAAGGAAGATGGATGCAGTGTGCATTAAAGGTAGCTACTTCTCCCAAGCTCCATCTTAATGACTTTATATTACTTCTCAGTTCAATCGTAGGAAGTAAGCACATTGGTTTGAATGTGTCATGTGATGACATTCATGTTATAGAAGTATATTATGAAAATTGCGCAATAGATTCATTGATTGTACTTGGGTGAAAAAAAAGTGTAAAAATTGAAGTTTAAGGAGAAGTTAAACAAAACAAACAAAAAAGTCCACAGCATCTAATCATTGCACAATTAGTTTTGAAAAAACAGATCCTGATGTCAGTGTTTTGTGTGTAGTCACCCTTTGAGCCTTTTCTAGTCTACTAATTTTTTCATCCTAACAATGCTTAATCATTTAATTAGAGTAATCATTTAATTAGTCTTCCAGATGAAAAGAGGCTTTTGCACAAAATCAGTTTCTCTGGAAACAAATTCCTGACAAATGTGTGGATGTAGTTTATACGTGTATATCTCATATACATACACATAGAGATACATGAATAAGTAGTATAGTATAGTAATATAGTCTCTGTATGTACCTACTCTAAAGAGATATTTTTTTTTTCCCTTGGAATCCTGCAAACTCTAGATTCAGTGTAATTTAAATGTATGATATTCACTATATATCACAGGTTTGTATATCTGGAAAAACTTAACAGTCTTTAAAATAAGAATGTTTATGTGCTTCAGTGTAAATCTGTCCAGTTTATAAAAGGAAGGCGGTTCACAGGACAGGCTCAATGAGATTTAATATAATCATGTTTCTAATATATACATGTACTTATATATCAATGAAATTTGGTTTTGAAACCCTAGTAAACTTTCAGTTTTACAGGAGGAAAAAAAAAGTTTTCTTAATGACTAGTTGTAATGATGTTACATGTGGGCCATAGAGATGCATTTTGAAATACCCTAATACTTCTTGTATTTACAATTTTAACTTGTTTTTCTTATACAAAGCTGGCAGTGTTTTAACTTCACTGAAAGCTGTAGCTAAAACACAGCTTATTCAGATGCAGACTCACCTGAAGTAACTTATTTATTAGAATGCAAAATTTAAAATAGTGAATCCCATTCCATGCTTAAATAAGAAAATAGAAATTATTCTTACATATTGGAAAACAATTATAATACTATTGTTATGAAACATAGCTGGTAGAAGACTAGTTGAATTCTTACTGCCATCTCTTGTTTTTATAAAAGATTTGCAGGACTGTTCAAATTAGGGAAAATTTTCTGAAGCTCCTTGTTTGCTATAAGATTTCACAAGTTTCTCCTCTAACAGGTTCCCCATTGTACAGAGTATTAGTAATTATGTAGCTCCATTATACTGCATTAAACCAATTTCACTTCAGTCACAACAGTACTGATGACCCATCAGTACAAATTCTTCTGAAATAGTTTGTATTATTTAAGAACTAAACATTTTCCTGACACTAGATAATAATATAGAAATAATGACTGGGGTTGTAAAACCAATAGTCCTAGATTAAATCAGGATGATTAACAAGTTACTGTTTCTACCTGTCTAGACTAGGACAGGCAACACTATTGTGTTGGAAGACCTGCTAAAAATAGTGCTCATTTATCTTAAAATATCAGTCTATAAACTGTGGTAGCTGACAAGCTACTTCACAAGGAGATCAGACAACTGTTAATCAGGAGTGATGTGGTCAGGTGAAAATGTAATCTAAACTGCCAGCCGGTATTTGTGTGTCAAAATTCTTTAAAGTCACCTTTGATCCAGGAAGGTATAAGATTTCATCTGATGTTTAGTTGGTTGTTTTTTGAGTTAACCAACGAAACCCAAAAAATATACCAGCACCACTACCAACAACAAGAAATCAATAACAACAACAACAACAAAAAACAGCTAGTTTATACTGAATCCTTTGAAAATACATCCCCAGTTTATGCTTCAGATAAATTAAGCTTTTTGAACCATAGATCAAGTGAACTCAGCACGCAGATGCTTTAAGCTATTAACTGATTAACTTCAAACTTCAGTAATGACGTCCACATATCTGTATCGGTAATGTGTAGAACTGTTATGTTCCATGGGGTCAGTCTAAAATATTTTTATTTTTTATAAAATCTGTAACTGAGAAAAAATCTGCAGCTGAGTACTGGTTGACAACTTGAGGTGAATTTGTACTCCTCTATTTCTTCTATTTCTGCACTGCCCTCCAAGGGCCTGAAAAGTTTCTAAATTTCTGACATGTAAAGCTAAACCACCTAGTGTAACAATTCCTGTGCTGCTTAACAAAACAACAACAAAAGGCTAAAGGAATCATTTCCTACATTTGGGAAATTTTTTTTATTCAGTCTAATTTTTAATGCTAATATACCTGTTGCCTATCTCCATGCTCTAGATTCAAGAGTTTGTCAGCCCTTCTCCTCTGAAGTGAATATGTCAACCATATAACCCAGAGACTGGCCACCACCCATATGCTGCAAGAACTATAATTTTCAGTGTTCTGAGAATTACTGGTGTTTTAAAATTTTTAAGGTTGATTATAATACAAGCTAACTGTTTTCATATGAAATACATTCCTTTAAAACGAAGAGACCTCAGTGTAAGTGTTACTACCAAATACTTAAAGATTAGGAGAATATTCAGGTTTGAAAAGTGAAGTGTTTCTGCTTGTTAATGAAGGGAGAGCAGAATCAACTGTTCTGAATCAATTCCTCAGAGATTGCATTGTTCACTACAGTTCAAGTTATACTTTAAATGGGTATGTATGTAATGTATGCTCTGTGTGCTATGTATGTATTATGTGTAACGTATGCTTTATGCTTTATAATGTATGCTTTCAGCATACATTACATATCATTTATTCTCATTCACATTTTGGTGTGGTATGTTTGTTTTTAACGTTTTATGATTTGTTTCCTCAAAACCAGTAGGGAGAAGTCAGTGAAACCTTTCAGAGATTACTTATCTAAGTCATCTGAGTGAAGTAATTCCACTGAAATTATTGCTGTGCTCTTTCAGACAACTTTACTTTTAAATACAACAGTATTTAATTCAACAAACACTTTACTGGGAGTGATATTATTGCAGCTGCCTACAAATTCTAATAGGTCTTGTTTGTGTGTGAGCCACCAATTGTAGTTCCCCATTCTAACAACTTGTTCTGCACTGAGCCAGGTGGAAGAAGAGAGAGAGGGGTCACAGGGTTCTTTCTGGATCTCAGAAAGAAAGACCTGAGAACAAATGGCTTAGTAAGGTCGCTGCTTTAATAGGACAGGATGAGGAGAGGAATACTGACAGTGAGAACATCCCTCCAGATGCTGGGCACTCTGAGTTTGTGCAGCACCGAATGGAGCCAGAATGGATTTTCCCACAGCGTGCTGCCTAGAGTGCATGGAGAGAAGCTCTCCCTTCTGGTCGCTCGAGCAATTACACTATTTCCTTACAAGAAAACAACTCCACTCCTAAAGGATGCTCTCATGAGAGCATCTTGCTGCACTTCTTGGTGAAGGCAAGGCCATGCAAGTGTTGCAATCATGAGTCCTAGATGGGAGCTGCCTGCAGGCTCCAGTGCTAAAATGAGCTGGCTGAGTTCACCCTGCAGCCACCAAACTTGTGCAGCCCAACACAGGCCTGTGTCTACTTAGGTCAACTGTTGTGTGGATCAAAACCTCCTAAATGTGCGATGGTGTCTTGGTCAAGATCAATACACTCCTATGTCCACAGAATATAGAACAATGTTTTTCTTGTCTCAGAAGCAGAAGTCATTGGAGATGGTGGGAAGGATTTCCTATCACAAGATAACGTGTTAGAACAGCCTCACCAATACCTATCTCGTAGTTCTGTCACATCTCACATGCAATGGAGATTATGCTTTAGGTCTATATTTGAATGGAAAATCAAATCTCTTTGCTATTGAAAGCTGTGCTGATGGCTGAATAGCTCTGTAACCTTCCCTCTTGAATACCACATCAGAGGATTTTGTCAGACTTTGTCCTCTGATATGGTATAAAAGCACCAATAGTTCTAATTTTCTTATTTTTACTTTTTTGATGCTATGTACAATGATGAACTTGGTGATTCTTAAAACCAAAATCTCCTTCAAACTTTTCACATAGACTACATATCCATTACCTTATTCGGTTCTGCTGGACAGACTCCAAGATGCATTCTTGCTGTTTTTCTCATATCTTTATCCTATGTTTTTTACCGTCTGTATAGTCACCTCCTTATGCCAAGGTAGTATCAGTATATTCTGCTAATTATTATTGTCAAATATATATCCTAATATATGTTTTGCCTAAACCATTGTAATTCATTTTAAAATATTTATAAAATTTTTGATATTACTTTAGATTTCTTCAGTTCTAAGTCCTAAAGACAGATATAATCATAGGGAAAATTGTCATTTGTTTTCCAAAAGGTTTTATTTTCTAATCTATATTACATAAATTAATTAGATGTTATTTAATTAGCCGAAGGAAATTTTAACTTCATAGTTTGCCAGTAACAGGAATTTAATAGATGAAAGCATTCAATGTGTAAGGCTCTCCTGAATAATGGGATCTCAGCTGATGCAGGAAAGGGCCTGAGTTAATAAATAAAAAAGGCTTATTCCATCCTACAGGTTTTCTAGTCAGCTACAAATTCCATTCATTAAGCCAAATGGAAAAAGATTCTTTGTTTATAAAGAAAACAAAACCTTGTCTCTGCCTTCTTTCAGTCATTACGAATAACTTTACAGAGCTTTTCCACACCAAGATCCAAGTTAGGGCTATGAAATTTAAACATTTCATTATTATACAGAATGTTCTATAAAATTCTACAATCATATTAAACAGTAAATTTATAGCACAATAAAATAAATCATTTTGTTGTTGTTTTAGAATTTTGCTTTTAGAGAGGTTTTTGACAGATGCCTCTCAAGATGTGCAAATTTGGACTTCCGTCTGGAAATCCTAATAGTTGAAAGGCCATTGTATAGGAAGTTGTCAAGGGTTTGTGGTCTCCCTGCTGTTTCCTTTCTGGTGTAATAATTCTCCAAGGCTTTTGTCCAAGCTCAAATCTTTGTTGTCTGGAAATTATTTATAATCATTGTTCAAAATATAATCTGAAAAAATTCTTAAAATTTTAAATACTATCGAAAGTGTGCAAAATAATACAACATCGCTTTCCTAAGTTATAAAAAAGATAAATGTTTCTCACCATGCAATTTCAAAACATTAAAATTAGTCAACACATTGTATTTTAGTCAAAACTACTCTGGGCTTTAGTGTGTGATGCATGCATAAATGGAATGAGAACAGAATACAACTTGAACTTATCAAAACATTTTTATGCAAAAGTGAAATTATGGTTTTCAGTTTATGCTCTGAATGGGGGAAGCAGGTTTTCATGACTGTACTAGGGCTGTCTTTTCCTAAAGCAAAAAATAAGTCTATAAGCAGAAGCAATTGTACTCGGAGAAACAATTGTTATGACTACTATAGAAGCATTGTCTACCCTTAGGTGCATTTTTCTCTGGAAATTAGTGATTGTATTGCAAAGAGTTCAAATTATTTCTGTATATCCACTCCAATATTTTGACCATCAGAGGGTAAATGAGTTCTGTCCTACTTAAGGGTAATATTATGGAATGCTGTTTAATTTGTTTCTGCAAATCTTGGAAACAAGACAAACAGATGAGAACAAAACCAAACCTGTGTGTTTTTGAAGCAGCATGGAGTAATTAACAAGCAAGAACTATCCACGGATAAAAACTCAAGTCTTATACTCCCTCTTGTGGTTAACCTCGAGGAATATGAAATATGTATATACTTATATTATATATATATATATATAAGTATATATATATATGTATATAAATGTATAAAGTGTTGGCTTTGTTCTTTTTGTTTGTTTGTTTGTTTGTTTTTTTCCCTGTTGATCTTTTTTCACTAATCACAGAAAAAGATGTTAATAAAAAAAAAAAAAAAGACTTAACATTTACAGAAGTTCTTATTTCCTCATTTTAAGTTCATAGAATCACAGGATTATTTAGGTTGGAAAAGACTCTTAAGATCAGCAAGTCCAACCATCATGTATCACTAACTAGTCCAACTTTAAACCATGCCCCTAAGCTTCTTGCTTATATTGTTTGTAGTGATGTCTTCTGTGAACTCATCCGCTCATGAGATTAATTGCTTTATGCAATTAAGAGTTTTTGGTGAAAGACAAAATACAACATGCTTTGGGCTCAGTAGAATCCTGAAATAATATTCCTAAAGTTCTTCAGAAATCTGAAATGCAGCATAATATAGGCTGGTGAACAAAAAGCTTTGCTGGTGGGCAAGCTGTTTTTCCTATATTTCTGCCACTTTATGTGCCAGCAGAACAATTCATGTGAATGCTGCAGAAACCCTGTCAGACACAGGAAATCAGAACACATAATTCACCTCGATGGATGCATGTCAATCATCTTCAGAGTTTGTTAGTGAACTTCATTTTTAACCCAGTCTTCACTCTGGGAGTTTTCCAAATTCAGTGATGTAACTGCTGTAGGTCCTGACTGAGGAGACCCTCATAGCTACTCAGCAAAGGCAATAAAGTTTAATTCTCACTTATCTGATTAAAAGAAAAAAAAGTCTGTTAGGATAAAGATATGAGAAAAAAAAAAAAATGTTTTTTGTTTGTTTGTTTGTTTGTTTTGTTTTTTTATGTAAAAAAGTCTGTTTAGAAAAGTGAAAAATGAGTTTCAATGATCCTTAGTGAATGTGGAGAGAGAATATAAGGGCAATGCAGCTGGTGAGGGGTCTGGAAAACAAGTCCTACGAGGAGCAGCTGAGGGAGTTGGGGTGGTTTAGCCTGGAGAAGAGGAGGCTTGGGGTGACCTTATTGCGCTCTGCAGGTACCTTAAAGGAGGTTGTAGTAAGGTGGGGGTTGGTCTGTTTTCCCATGTCCCTGGTGACAGGACGAGGGGGAATGGGCTAAAGTTGCGTGAGGGGAGGCTTAAGTTGGATATGAGGAAAAACTTCTTTATGGAAAGGGTGGTTTGGCATTGGAATGGGCTGCCTGGCGAAGTGGTTGAGTCACCATCCCTGTAGGACTTTAGAAGACGTTTAGATGTAGAGCTTAGTGATATGGTTTAGTGGATGACTAGTTAGTGTTAGGTCAGAGGTTGGACTAGGTGATCTTGGAGGTCTCTTCCAACCTGAATGATTCTGTGGTTCTGTACATAGCTCTCCTGATTCTTTTTGCCTTGTCTTTGGTGCTTCCATTTAACTTTTTTTTTTTTTTCCTGAAATGAAAGGTATAAAGAAGTATGACTAATATCATTCGTAGCCTCAGTGGTAATAAGTAAACCATTCTGTTTTTATTCCTTTGCTTTTAGTTAAAGAAAGGGATTATTTACACTTGTAGTTATTAACAAAAATGAAAAGAAATCTTGACAAATGCAAAGTTATTAGAAACATTGGCTACAGGTGTGTTGATTCTGAAATATTCCATGTCTATTTGTTCATCAAGATTATGTTATGCTTTACGTATCATTTGTACTTAATAGCTGTGGCAGTGGCAGACAAACACCTACTTGTTATTTGCTTGTGATGGTTCATTTAACACCATCTACTGGAGATCTCGCCAAAACAGTCCCAAGGTCTTCTCTAACATGTACAAGTTTTATATTTTCCTATTTTATATGGAGGCTTATAATAAATGAATAAAAAGGAGGTAACAGAATTATAAAAAAAAAAAAAAAATCAACCTTTCTTTTAGAGCTTTTTTGTTATGATCATTTGAGGGTTTCAGATGTCAATTTATAAGCGCAAGCAAAATGAAAGTGTAGAAGAAAGAAAGATCACTGTGCAACAGTTCTAGCTTTTTCTCCTTTTATTTTTTTTTTAATGTAGAAAAGTGACAATAATGGAAGACCCTGACCAGAACATTCATCTGAAAAACTTGTCTCTTCAGCAAGCAAACAATGAAGAGGAAGCTTTAAACCTGCTCTTCTTGGGAGACACCAACAGAATGATTGCAGAGGTAAGTACTGCTGTTACTTGTTGTAACAGTTACAAACATCTCCATAAAAGATACTGTTTTGGAAATCCTCAGAGATAAATGCATAAATTGTTATTTGGGGAGTGTATTTCCACAGTGAAATTAAATAAATGTTTCTCAGATTATTGCTTTCACTTTGCAAAGAGCTTTGTTTTCCCTTAGTGAATCTGTATGGTGGTCATTGATGAAATAGTTTACTGCAATTAAAATAAGTAAAACAAAAATGTTTTTCTCATAAAACACAGACTAACTTTTGAATACATGTGTTAACACACGTACAGATTTGTTGAAAAGTCTTAGGAAGCATTTTAAGTCTTTCCCACAGACATACTGGATTCCCTTTGAAACAGTTACAGTAACAGTTGGCCATCTTCTCTTTTTTCTTCTCATTGCATTAACATGTGGTGTCATGTGTAGAGAAACAAATGGCAGTGTGTAGCACATTCAAAGTAAGTATTTGCCAATACATAAAGACAAGGGTGTTTTTACACATTCTGGAGAATTCAAGTAAGTTGTTGTAGTGGGTTTACGTGGCAAGGTTTTGGTAGCAGGGGGCCATAGGGGTGGTTTCTGTGAGAAGGATCTAGAAGCTGCCCCATGTTTGGGAAGGGCCCCATTGTTTTCCAGAGCTGAGCCAATAAGCGATGTTGTTTTGCGTCTCTGTGAGAGCATATTTAAGACAGGGAAAAAAAATGCTGTGCCACACAGCAGCTGGGAGAGTGAGAGGAGTGAGGAACGGCCTTGCAGGCACCAAGGTCAGTGCAGAAGGAGGGGGAGAGGTGCTCCAGGCGCCGGAGCAGAAGTCCCCTGCAGCCTGTGGTGAGGACCATGGTGAAGCAGGATGTCCCCCTGCAGCCCATGGAGTACCACGGTGGAGCAGGGTTCCACGCTGCAGCCCATGGAGGAGACCACGGTGGAGCAGGTGGCCCTGCACCAACGGAGGCTGCCGCCTGTGGAAGACCCCTGCCGGAGCAGATTCCGGGCCGAACCTGTAGCCCGTGGAGAGGAGACCACGCAGGAGCAGGTGACCTGGCAGGAGCTGCTGCCTGTGGGGGAGCCAGGTTGGAGCCGTTTGCTCCTGAGGGATGGACCCCGTGGTACGGACCCATATCTGGAGCAGCTCTGGAAGAGCTGCTGCCTGTGGGAAGCCCACACCGGATCAGTTCATCAAAGACTGTATCCCGTGGGTGGGACCCCACAGCACAGGGGATGAGAGTGACTGAGAAGGAGCGGCAGAGAAGTGCCGTAGACTGACCATAACTCCCATTCCCCCGTTCCCCTGCGCTGCTTGTGGGGAGGAAGTGGAAGAGGGTGAATGGGGGGGAAGGTGCTTTTGGTTTCTTTCCTTTGTTTCTCACTTCTCTAGCTTGTTAGTAATAAGCAATAAATCTTACTATCTCCCTATGCCGAGTCTGTTTTGCCCGTTACAATAATTACTGTGTGATTTTCTCATCCTTATCTCAACCTTTGAGCCCTTTCCACATATTTTCTCCCCATTCCTCTTTGAGGAGGGCGAGTGAGAGAGCAGCTGTGGTGGAGCTCGGCTGCCCACTTGAGTGGAACCACAACAATTGTTTCCATAAGTAATGAATAAATCTGTAGGGCTGTTTTCTTGTCTTAATATTTGGAAATTGAATGTAAACATTAAAAGCGTATTATATAACATGGGCACTGTTAATATGCCTTTAATATAGCACAGCTAATTGTATTTTAGAAAAAATTTTTAGAAGTTTTTTCCCCATTCTCTCTGACTGAAGAGATGCATAATAAATCAATGAGGACGAAGAAATTCAAAGCAAAGGAAGGAATCAGGTAGCTCCATGTTTCTACTGACTGACGATGCATGCCTGGGCACAGGGCAAGATGCATTTCAATGCAAAATGTAAATAAGCAAGACGGGATATGTTCTTGAGATATCTGAAAACCTGTCATGATAATTGTTAATGAAAACATAAAAAGAAAGTTCATTGGATCGAGAAAGTTATTTAGGATTTCTCAGCTCAGATTAGTTGAGCTGCATATGAAAATGAATATTTGAAGAAAATTATTCTGCTGGCTGACAGGTTCATAAATCAGTGACTGTAAAGGGCAATTGCATTACATATTTGCAAGATGTGGGCTAAAGAGAAAATATATCCCCAACATTAAAAGTCAGGAACAAATAGCAGGACTAATGAAAATGATAAGTTTGTAAAGGTCAAGGTGAAGTAAAATGAGGAGAATATTCTTAGCAGGTCAAACCAAACAGCTGTTCCAGCTCCTTGCTTAAAGCATGGCCAATAACACTATATATGTAGAAGAGCAGAAGTTAGATAAAGTGAACTAATTATCATAATCTTCATTAGCTTGTATTATGCTTTTTATATCTAATAATTTCTGTTGTATAGTGTTTTTGTTTTTTTTTTTTTGCATGATTTTCACCTAGATGATGTTTTATCATTATAAAATTTTTATTGTCAAATCTCTTGTGACACAAAATTCAGTGACTTAATAAAGGAGATTTTTCTTAACAGAATTTTATTTTTGAGTCTGCATCTTCATAATTTTTATTGAGGCATGCTAATTCTTGCTAGGAAAAAAATACACATGAGAATGTGCTGAAAAATGGAACTAAACCAGGAGAGAGTTAAGCAGTTGCTTTGGGACCCCAGTAACAAAGGCTTCACTGATCTGAGGGTTAACAAAGGCTTCACTGATCTGAGGGTTAGCAAATGCTAATGCTGTTGTCACTTTTGCTGCTTTTTCAAATTCGGATTTCCTTGTAGAGGTTTTACTTGTAGTTATCTCACACATTGTTCCATTGTAATAAGAGCAGGTACATTGCAGCACAGTTCAGAGAGCTTTCTGAGTGGTGCTTTCTCTTAGGTACTGCAACATATATTGCCCATTATCACTTGGCCTTTTTGGCTTTAGGTGAGTGCAGCAGTTTATAATATCACTTAAAAGAATGAAAAAAGTGTTCTCAGAAATGAGGGATTAATGTAGAGGTCTAGAAAAGAAGGCTTATGATAGCAACCATAACTTCTCCAGAGTTCCATATTTTTAAAACTTAATTCAATTATGATAACATTTCCTGACCTCAAAAAAGACGGAGACCCTATTTAACTAAGCTTTAAAAGACTTAAGATGAATTAACCTAAATAGAAAAATAAGTAAAAGAAAAACTATGTTTGATCCACTATTTTATTTTTTTTTTTTTATGATGAGGAGTTTAGCTATGGAAAAACTGCCATGGATCACATAGGAAAACTATGGCAGAACATCAGTCTCTAAAATCACAGTCTAATACTTTATCCCTGTTATAATCCTTCTTTGAAAAGTTGCAGGACTGTTTTGAAAATAGGAATGACTATTTAATTTCCTAAATGCCTCTGCTAGTGGAGCCTAACTTTTGGGTTGAGGGCTGCATTTTGCCCTCAAGTCTGACTGTGTTAACATGAAAAAGTGATCATAATTTTGAAAGCTTTCATTACATGTCGGAATCTAAGGGAACATTTGTAACAGAAAACTTATTTCCCACACGTAACCATATAGGTAATAAAAAGGAAAAAAGAAGAATCTAGTCTAATTTGTGGAAAATTGGTTTATAGGCCAGTATGGGACCAATCCTTGGCTCCAGTGGATGTGTGCTACAGGCTGTGTAAATGAAAATGAGAGACACAAATGCATGAACACTTCATAATATAAAAATCCAAATAGGAAATTTTTGTCTCATACTTTGCCAGAGAGAAATGAGAAGAGAACAAACAAAAAACTGATTGTTGGCAGCACTTCCAATTGTATAGGCTATTTTTTTATTTGCTTGTTTGTTTTCCCATGAAAAAGTCTCTTATTACTTTTGAATGCATAAGAATCTTAGCAACTGGTTGTAAAAACAAATCAATTTATTTCTCGTATTTTGATTTTTAAGCCAACTTTACATGCAAACAAGGAATTTCAACATTTTATTTGCATATGGCACTGGTGGTAGCAACAAAATCTAAAAAACTTATGTACATTTCAGTAGTATTTGCAAATTATTTTATTTTCATATATGTACCATTAATATGCCTTCATCTCAAGTGTTCATTTCTAAATTCTTGTGACTAGAAGCACTTGTGATCACTGTCCTTTGAAGTAATATGCTGAACCTCTATGATTTAGTTATTTGATAGTACTTTTCTAATATTTCTCTTAAAATAGCAGTGTAAGGTAGAAACAGTGGCCTCTCAAGGGTGTGCATTAATTTCAAAACTATAAAATCTTTGAGAGATATTTCTGAATACTCCAATTGTGTGTACATTTAGCATTTGTTTTTCCTCTAATGAAAAATTACTTAATTTTAGTGAGGAAGGAAATATTTTACAGCATGGTTTTATAACTATAATTCTCCATTGTTTAAATGTGGAAGACAGTGCATGTTACACAGTATTTGTTCCATTATTTAAAATGTTTGAAGTACACATGGGACAAGCAGTAAGATTTTGGCAATGTTTAAATGTGTTTTTTTCAATAAAGAATAAAATTTTTAAACACTTAAAGACAGTTGAGGGGAATGACTTGTGACCTCTGAATTGGACTAAATCCCCTCCCCCCCCCCTTTTTTTTTTTTTTTTTTTTTTTTTTTTTTTTTTTTTTTTACTGTCCATTAGTTTCCTCATGAATATATTTAGAGAGCCACTGGTAGTGTTTGAATGCATTGTTTCTTGATTAAATTTGAAAAACAGATTTTGAACACATGAACATACCAGATTAAATGACACTTTTGCCAAGAAAGCATGCTATACATGTTAGAGCTATATTCTAGGATGAATTACAACTTTATGCTTTGCAAGATTGCTCATTGGTATGAGTTGTCAAGTCATTTCCACCCTTGCAAACCTGCTCTATGGTATCATCAACAGCAAAAGGCATCACCATTTCAGCACAGGTGTTTTCATTTCAGTGCATGGTAAAACAATCAGTGTGTCATACATACTGCTTTGAATAGCCCTTAAAATGCTTTGGGCTTTATATGGATAAAAGTCACTGTATAATGTAAAGTATAATAATATTCTTACTAGAGGATAATAATTACTTTAAAAGCTACCTCAGTCACCAGGGCCTAACTGGCAAACTGTACTTGTAAATATGCAAAAGGTAAGAGATGAAGTATTGGTTTTGAAATTGGGGAAGTGTGAGATTACAATTATTTTCAGCCTGATTTTTGTAGCAACAAATTTGCAATTACAACTGTGATAAGGGTACCCAGATACTCCTGAAGAGCCACTGCACTTAAACTGTATCATTAGAAAGGAAACTAAAGAAATACTGAAGTCTCAATCATCTATCAGGTACAGAGGTAGGAACCTCCTATTCTTGAATTTACAAACCCTTCCACATAGCATGGTTCTGTTGGAACTTGAAGAGTTTATATTAATTAGACAGATGTATCCACTGCTTTTCAACACAAGAATCTCTGCTCCATCAACCTTGGAGAGACTTGTGATGTCCTGTACTATAAACCAATAATGCGTAAACATCAGAATATTCTAATAATGATTTTAACAAGAAAAACAGTGTGTGTTAAATTGCTTAATTATCATTCTTATAGTACACAGCAGCTCTTTTCTTACCATCTGACCTATAAAATGACTAAAGATACCATAACTCCTTTATGCAGCTGTCCATCTGATAGTAGCTTGAGATGGGAAAAAGTCAATTTGATATTTACGTTGTTATCAGTACTTTCTCTTTTCATTTGGTCTTATTCAAAGACCTCAAAAGAAAAGAAAAAGAAAAAGAGGAAGGAGAAATGTTCCTCAAAACAAAATCTTGTGCCTTCTCACTGAGACATTCTGTCAAGAAAATTGGAGTACTCTGGATCATCATTCCTTCATTTATGCCTTGGCTAGTCACTAAATCACTCTTACAGAGAAATCATGTTCTTCTGATGTCTAAATATTTTGGTTCAAATAAGGAAAAGTTCCACTGAAATGGTATAAACAACCAAGTTGAGATAGTTTGCAATAGGGCCTGAATGACTGCATTTATCACCTGTGAAATCTTGTTGTCCCAACTGTCCTGCACTCTTTTCTCTGTTTTCTCAGAGTACATTTGGCAGCCATAATCAACACATTTTTCTTCCAAATAGTAGCAGCTTCTGTTGTTTTCAGTGGTTGTTTTCAAGCTTCTATTTAAGAAATTTCCTCATCCTTAGGGTTTCAGTTATTAAGAACTTTATTTAGGCCAGTAGCTTCCTGTTTCTTACTTTTCTTCTTAGTGATAACAACATTTGCAATACCAGCTGCAACGTACAAAAGATTTGGAAAGTACATAAATTATAGTATTAGGAGGAACTCCTGCAGTGTTTATTTGGATTTAAGGTAGATAACAATTCGATTAAGATGGATTACTTGTGTTTTAGCAACTTCTGGACATTTCATGAGGTTTTATTCCTCGACAGAAACATCCAAATTTGATGCTTCTTGCAATATGACTGTACAACAGGTTTTCATTTAATTAGAAACCACCTTCTTGCAATTGCTGTAGGAATAGATGTAACGGTTTCAGTTACAAAGCTTCTATACACTTTATTTAATCTCAGCAGACACAGGTATGCCTGTGTAAAAAAAGGAGAATAGGCTGCATGTCCGTGAAATTTCTCTTGTATGTATTTTCAAACATCAGACCAAACATTGTTGTTTTACCACAATGTGATTTTGAAAAATACGTTATTGAATTCCTCTTTTACTGTGCCAGAAATGGGCAGCAACAGATGACCTGGCATTAATTCCTTTGTATTTTTCACATGATATCACAAAGAATCTGCAGTCTGCTTATGTGGTTTATGATGTCACAGAATTCCTGGAAAAAATTATTTCTTTGTAAGTAACTGCAGCTCATCTGTTATTCTATATATAGCCTCCACAATAGCAACCATCTGCTGAAAGCCAGACCACTCCCTTCTTTTTTTTCCTTCATCACATCAAATTAGCTTGAAGATGATTTCATATACATATGTTTAGAATACTGCTAACAAAGCCAAAATGAACTCCAAAAGCCACCAAGGGAACCTTTTACTAGACTATGAGACACTGTCCAGAAGATGTATTTATTTATTCTGTTGTTTTCAGACTTTCTGAACAGCTGAATGGTGATAGTCAGAAGTTGCATATATGACTGCAAAAAAAAAAAAAAGGCTTTTTTTTGGACTGAAGATGTTGACAAGTTGCAGCTTCTGTTGCCTTTTGCTTTGTCTACTTGTATGATGAAAGCAGCAAGGCATGGGGGATTATGACTGCATTTATTATTTTGTAATCACATCCTATTTAACAGTTTACATTTGAATTGCTGTATGTTTCCTTCAAGAGTTCTGATAGAGCTTCCTATATATGAAAACTGCAAAGTGGAGATAAAATCATATTGTAGAAAGGTGTATTGTTTAAAGCATGGTTCCACTCTGAAGAAGGATTTTAATAAATGGTGTTTTAGGATTCTAGCCAAGGACTTCCAAATCAACTCCATTCATTTTAAGTGGCAAAAGAAGTAGTAGAGAGAAAAGCAATGGAATTTCCAATGGCCAGTAGAATCTGCGTGGAACATGGAAAATCAAGTTGTGTTTTTCCATAGACAATAAATTACTAATATGTCAAATATTGCCCTGAGCTAACGCTTGGTATACTCTGAAACCTTTGGTGTCCTGAAATTATTTTCTTTAATGCTTTTTTAACTTTATTAGCCTTTGCCCAGTTTAATCAGGTATTACTAAAAGCACAATTTGAAATACATGAGATTTTACTGCATAGTGAAACTTAAAAGAATGCTTATTCTGAAGTATGCTAATTTCTCCTGCTTCTTGCATAGATTTAGCAGCTTTTACTTAACTCTTGTGCTTCCGTAGGCAGACTTGTACTGATATTTGGTCTGGCATAGACTTGTCTGCACTACAGCGTGACCACTGCCATGACTTTAGCAAAGAATGTCCTTAAATATTAATTCTGCTGTGGATTCTGAGCTGGAAAAAATAAGTATCCAATCCTGCTTTGCAGAACTGCAAGTAGTAAAATCATAGCTCTCCTAGTAAAATAAGTAAAACTGGCTCAGATTATTCATGGCATCAGAAATGCTGAATAAAGTACATTGAAAGAGCTTATAATCTTTTCTTAATGTAATTGCATTTTAGCTATGTTTGGGAGAATTTTCTTGCTCTTCAAAGCTTGAAGGGCCTATACCTTTCCCTGAACCTGTTTGTTTTTGTTCCCATGCCACTGCCGCTTTGTTTGCTAAGCCTTGCCCCAGAAGGCAGCATATCATGTAACAGCACTCTGATGCTCTGTACAGCATTGTGAAATGATCCTTAGAAACCTGGAAGTTAAGTAGAGCCAGTGGTTTGCCTATATTATTCCAAAATTCCTCATCTGTATAAACTAAATGACCCAAACTCTTCTCCTTCTCCTTCTGAGTTTGGCCTTGCTAGGAAAAGCAGCCCAAAATAAAATAGTGCTAAGGCTGTAATTTTATTGCATATTTTTCACCAGCACTACAAGCTTAAGGTATTCCTGCGCACCACTTCTTGTTCACACTGTCTGCGCTGCCATTTTCAATTACTCTAACAGAACTGCTTCACACAGCTGTACTGTGATTGCATAAGGAAACCGATCCAGGTTAAATATCTATGGTTTGTAGTCTTTTTAAGCTGGATCAGTTCCCAAAAACAGTGCAGTTGTGTTGGCACCATTGAGGAGCAGCAAGCTGCACCAAGGGTGGAGACAATTGCTAGGAAATTGAACAGAAGACAATTCATTGAAGAGGTATAGCAGTTCAAATTATTCCTCTTAACTTGCAGTCTTTCTGTTGAGAGCCATACCTATTGGATAAAAAAAACGACGCCTTCAATACCTGCAGGCTATTTCAACATGTAGAATGTTTCATACCAAAGCAGACTATGGGGGGAAAAAAAGTAATATGTTGTAATATCTATTCAGAATCCCAAGGGATACCAAAATGAATAATTACTCCAGCATACTAGAGCAATAACATACAGACGAGATTGAACTGTGCAATTTAACCAGGACTTTTTAGACTTTCTTTCTCAAAGGCTATAATAAGTACAGATTTAGTTACTAACTCAGCATTTATTTGTTAATTTATTTCACTATTTAATTTTTCTGCAAGTCAAGTATTTATACTCAGATAACAATGTTGTCATACTTGTAATAGTTTATAAATGAAAATACTATTTGTATAACAAACCTTTAATCTCAATGCACATTCTAAAGCTTTAGCCATTTATGAGGATAATAAGGGATTCATTTTGTTTTACTACTAAAGGAAAGAGTTTTTAGATGCTTAAAAGATTTTTATATGTTATTTTATAAAAAAGAAAGATGCACGTGTAATGCTATCTGATCATTTGAAGTCTAAAACAAAATATCTGAGCGTTGGTTAAATTTTTTGTTTGGAATTTCAAACATATTGAGAAATCCACTAAATACATACAAAAGGAAGTAGTAAGTGTCTAAAAATTGACCAATAGTTTCCACGTGTGTAGTTAAAGAAGTATGGCAGTAGCTATTCCAAATATACATATATATATATATATGTATATATATATATATATATATAAAAGCCAAACCTTTGGTGAAAATTCTGTCATGACACAGAAAATTCTAAGTTTGCCAAGTTAATTTTTTTATAAAAGTAATAAAAATGTGAATCAAAAGCATTACAGAAAATTCTATTCTTAGCTAGTCCAGTAGATAGCTAGGAAAAATAAAATCAAATAAAAAGATGAGCAAGTTCTGGTGATTAGAATAAAACCATAAACTATATTCTGTGCAGAGTTTTATTTGAGATCATCATGTCAAGAAACTGAAGCACTACAGGTACATATCTGTATATTAAATAAGTTATTCCCCTGTGTTTTTGTAATTTTCTGCAAATACTAATACTTCTATATTTTGCCAGTAGGATTTAATAAACCATCAAATCAGGTAGTTAAAATGAAGCTTCATTATACTTTTGTTGTTACGCTTCACATTACAAGTATATATGTCTTGATCAACCTATTCACAACATACGTTTATAATTAGTGTTAGGATATGGTACGTAATACGAAGGACTCCACAAACAAGCATATGAAGAAATAGGCGTCAAGCTAAGCTGTAAAGAATAATATGCCAATATACACCAAAGACAGTGTACTCCGTGTTTCTAGTTAGATTGGCCATAGTACTTCATAATTATTAATGTTCTTTCCAGTAGTAATGTCTATGAAAAAGTGTTATTGTTTGAAATATTTGTTATTCATTTCCATGAATTTTGGATAAGCTAGAAATATGCAAACTAGATAAAGAACTGGTTATGCAATTTACCAGAATCACTTCTAGGACTTCTGTTGTTAAAGAAACTCATATACCTGCTCCAAACTCTGGTGAGAAATAATAATGTACTTAATACTATAGTACTTTTTTATACTAGCAGATTTATAGCCTTTTTTTTTTTTTTTTTTTTAATTAGTGTCTTATGCTCTTATGGAGAAGATAGTGAGGGGAAAAACAGTGATGAGAACAAATCAAAAAAGGTTTATGAAGGTTTAGTGAAGTTTTACAGTCTTTAAAATTTTATAAAAAAGGCTTAAGCTCAACAGTTTTCTGTGTTCCCTCAAGATATGTTCATTATACACTTTAGATTTCAAAGCAATTTTGACTTTCAAATTGGTTTGACTTAAAAAAAAAAATAAAAATAAAAATAAAAATAAAAATAAAAATAAAAATAAAAATAAAAATAAAAGGGAAGAGGGGAGGGAAGAGAGATGCATAATGAAATCAGGAAGATTGGTGACCTTTTGGAAATCAGGAATTAGTAAGTTCCCCTCTGATCTATATGCTCTTTTCTAGGAGTATTCATCAGTATGGTGATGCCAGCTGCTTTGATGATGTTCCCACTGTTAGAGTATCTTGAAAGAACCATGATTGATTGCTTGCTTGCAGTACAATTTGTCTGGATTAATATTATCCAAGCATTTGGCTAGAAAACTTCTTTGTGTTCTTCTTTCATATTTATTACAGGTGAAACAGCTCACAGATTGGATAGGTGATTTCAATTTCCTGATTTTCAAGCTATGAAAAGCTAGATTTATATATTAAATGAACATTAAGTACTCTTAATTTCTTTTAATTGTAGACACCAATGAATCAAGCCTCAACTCGATCTCACTGCATTTTCACTATTCACATCTCCAGCAAGGAACCTGGATCTGCAACCATCCGACGTTCCAAGTTACACTTAGTAGACCTTGCTGGATCAGAGCGTGTTGCAAAGACTGGAGTTGGAGGTCATTTATTGACAGAAGCCAAATATATCAACTTATCACTACATTATTTGGAACAGGTAAAATTCAAATATTATGAAAAATTTTCCCTTTACTCCATTCCTTATTAGCAATATGCAATGTTTTTGTAATCTTGATTCCCATGTTCAGTTAATCTTAATACTATGTGTTTATTGCACATTTTAAAATATGTTTGAATTGATATCTCCTCATTTGAAATAAAATAATATTAATTCAGATAAATCAGGTTACATTAGATATACAGGGTACTGTTTCAAAAATAGGTTTCTTGTTTGATTTGGAATTCTAAAGATATTAACAAGATTGCAACTGTATTTCTGTTAAAAATTTTATATGTGATTTTCACCTGGTCTCCTCAGTGAGAATCAGAATGTATCGAGAACCATTGTACTAAAGTGACTGTTTTTTATTTGGTTCAAGTGAGCACTGTAATATCATGAAGTTTTAGTCTTTTCTCTCATCTGTTGTTTTATTCCACAGCCAATGAGAATCTTTGATCTCTTTAAGACAGAAGTTATCTTTTTTAATATATTGATGGGGTAATTGTCATGATAGTTTTTATACCAATAGGATTCACAGGTGCAACTGTAATAAAAATAATAAATCTTCATAAATCTTTGTCATTCAGCTACTGATACTGAAAAAGATTTAGCTTGTTGATTTAAGGTACGCTGAAATCCCTATCCTCCTTTCAGTGTATATGATGGTTAGCAATTGTTGAATGTACATATGCAGAAAAGTTCTAAGAGTTCCTTTCTTTACAGCCGTTTGGAGCTTCTAAGAGGAAAGAAAAATATACCAACTGGTATTCTTGTATTGTATTACAAAAAAAAAAAAATATTGGGAAAGCTGAAAAGTCTCACTTGTGTGCTATATTTATTTGCAGTCAAATTTCAGTATATTTTTTTTGTTCGGACTTACAGGGAAGTAAAGAAAAATAGTTCGGCTAATTTTACTAAGGAAGTGGAAAGATACCATCTCTGTGTGTCTACTAGTCACACAATTAAAAAATGAACTCATGAACTTTTTGCCATTTTTTTCAACTTTGCTTTTTATGTTTCCTCTTTGGGGAAGGCAAATTTTGAAAAAGCAGGCTCATCCTGAGTATTGTCACTCAATTTTTGTTAAATAGAAACAAAGGAAGAATTAAGAGTGTGTTGGGAAGTTGAATGGAAACTTTGAAGAAGTAGAATTCCAGTAGAAAGCTTTAGCTAACAGTTTTGATGGTGTGTGTTTTTTTAATATTATTTTATTATTATTTTTTTCCCTCCACTGATCTCATATAATCATTATTCCTTCAAAACTAGAAGAATGCAATATTACATCTTAGAAGCCTAGTAATTTCAGTGAATTGTGATAAGCATGATGGTGAAGGCTGTTTACATTCATTACTTTCTTCTAGTATCTCTCTTTTTTTTTTTTTTTTTTTTTTTTTTTTTTATTCCACCAGGTTTATACGTTGTCCATATTCCATAGCACTCCTTCCTTTCAGGTGTTTCTTTTTTGGCTTAGCATTTGTAGCATTGTTAAAAGACATTTATGTTTGCTTATAAAAACTTTCTGCCCATTATATTTAGTTCTGCCTGATCTTCTGTAACCTTTTGCATTCTAATGCTATAAAACTCCAAGCAAGGGTAAGAAACACATAGTAATCAATGAAATATATTTTGTGTATACTCTGCTATTAAGATAGAGTCACTGATTTTTTTTTTTTAAGTGTGGATTTCAGACCTCCCACCTGTTAGATGAATTACTTTCTTTCTAAATTTGAATAGGTAGTATTGTTTTCATAGTCTAGCAAACACTATTTCTGTTGACAGACATTTGTTGTTTTTGGAGCTCTGCTAGAGAATACTGTACATTTTTGAAACATTTCTTTAAATTCTTTCATATACCACAATATGAAGGTACATGCTGATCTGTGAAGCTGTCACTACTTAGTGGGATAAAAATAAAATTAAAAAATGCTTAACTGAAGTTCATAGTTGTTCTTTTCAATTTATACTCCAGTACACGTGTTATTTAGTAAAATTTACAGTTGAGGAAGTACTTTAAAAAAGGAGATTTTGTGTGTGTCTATGTGTGAAAATTTCTTCAAAATTATAGTTAGAAAATATAATCAACCATTCCACTTCCTGGGAAGAATTTATTTTTTTTTTTGCGTGTGTTGTATTTTTCATTTAACAAGAAGAAATTTGTTCAATTTAATGTACTCTGGAATCAGAGGTTTTTCACCTGTCAAAAGAGAAATTTTAAGGCACAGCAGGTGGCAGCCAGTCATTTACTATTACACTGGATTTATTTTCATATCTTCCATTTGTTAAAATATCACCTTAAAGTAAAATGGCTGTATGTCAGTTATCATAAGCAACAAGGGTAAATGATTCAAAAATGAAATTTGAAATCATACAAATTGTGTTTAGGATCTTTATTTATTTATTTATTTATTTACTGTATGATTTTTATGTATTTAAAATGCAACATTCCAATGAGCATCTGTGAGGTTGAGTTTAATAACCTTCACAGTGCATTTTGAGATATTCATGTTTGAAGTACTACAGAAGAGAAAAATATTTACATTTTGTCGTGCAACTTTTAACTCCTCTTGTAGTATAAAAACAAACGGAGATAAGCAAGTTGAGTTCTGTTTGGAATTGCATATCATTAATAAAAAATGTTTACTAATCCTGAATAAAAGATGACTGAAGACAGTAAAAACAATATTTTTGTTCAGTAAAAATCAGGTTATTCAATCCTGACCTTGCAGTGACTAATACTAAACAAGTCAAAATAAGCTTATTTACATTATCAGCTGTTTAGTTATGATCTACTGGTGTTTTAGTGTTGAGTTATTCCATTTCTAAACACTTTGCATAACGGTTATATAAAAATGATTTGAGTCAAGATGAGAATGGGAACGCAGTTCTGTATTACCACACTTAGTCTTATCTTAAGGTGTTAAAATAACTTCAAATAAATCAATCGCATTTTTTTAACTAGGTGGCCTGTATGTCTGGAGCAAAATGAAGTCCTGATAGTCTTGTGCACCTGATCTACAGTAGCAGTAGAAATGATTCTGTAGTGCCCACAGCAATTTGGTACATGGTTACTTTTAAAAGTCCCTACTACCACATCTGGGTAGCTTTTGTTGTCTATAAGCCATAGTAGGATGTTTGACAATAACAACTGCATTTTTGCCTATTAATTGGCATTTAAAATATGCTCCATTTAGAGAATACTGAAAAATTTAATTGGTTAATGAATGACTGCTACTTGTACTTACTGAAGTTTTTGTCTGTAAAATTTGAGATCACTGTCAGCTACTTATCCACATTCTGTAGAGAAGGTAATTTTCTGGTTTTGTTTCTTCCTAATTAACATATCCCTATAACTTTCTGCCTTAAATTGTGGTGATTTAAATCATCATATTACAGTTTTGGTTTGGTGATATTGTTAAGGTTTGTTAAGATTCGACCTACCAATGCTTAAAGAAGAAAGAAGAAAACCTCTTTTGATATCAGAAGGGTAATAATACACTCTTGTTTTCTGGTTATCCAATTTAGTTGGCTGTTAGAAGATCCTTGTTCAGATATTGTACAGTGGTCTGTTGTTTTGTGAAAGAATATAATTTCCTTGACTTTCAGATATGTCTTCATTCTATTACAGATTCTTTGATTGGCTTGTAAAATTGTTTTAATGCTTTAGGTTAGGTTTTACTAAAGGGACTTAAAACCATCACCTCCTGTGTTATATGAATCTTGCACATGACACTACAATGGCATGAGAGCTGGTCATGTAGGTTTTCAGTGCCAGTGGTAGAAGGTTTGAATTCTTCCTGGGCTACAGACTTCCTGCAAGAACCTCAACAAAATGTGAATTTCCCTGTAACAGAGTTACTATTTTTAACAGAAATAAGATATCTTCCCTCTGGTTCTTTTCCTATCTTGCCAATTTAGGTAGTAATCTCTGTGTGGCAGAATCTGAGAGCATACTTATTAATGTATACTCCACATTAGTATGAGGTTTCTGTGCAACACTAGAAACTAAAACAGCTATTGTGTTTTATAAGATATGACATATTTTCATCTAATGAGTTGTAATACACAATATTTTAAAACCTTTATCCAGGAATGTGTTTTCAGTTTCCTTTACAATATAGTAATTCTCATATTATGTATTGGTTCCTCTGAGGATAGCCAATATATGATTTATAGTAATAAGAAATTTTAACTTTCTGAAGACTATTAAACTAGTGGCAACAAAAATGTTACTGCTAAATTTTGTAAAGTAACAATTTTCTTTGGTGCAATATGAACTAAATATGTGCTGGTATGTAACATTTATTGATGGAAAAACAACTCCTAACCATTTAGGATAGCTTGGACAATTCATATAGCTAAAGGTTTTCAGTACAGTGCTTGGCAAGATATCAGCTCAAATCTTTGGTATCTGAATGTATCATGGGGTAATCTAGCTTTTCATTTAATAATAATTAGAATCATAATGTAAACAGCTGAGAAGAGAAGCTGAGAATATTAGGTGTACCATTTCCTTTTTGGCCAAGACATACGTTCTAAACTGAATTATTTCTTTCCAGTAGTACATTGTAATAGTGCACACTTTTATTTGAGCATGTACTTGTCAAGACATTTTCTCGGAAATAAATGAATTGACCCCTTCAAGAACCATGTGCTTTAGGAATGTGTCATTTTAAAAGCATGCTTTAGCAAATGTTGAGGAAGTTTCTTCTTGAATGCTCTCCATATTTTAGCGAATTATTATGCTGAAAAAAATATGAGGAAGATTTTCAATAAGTTACCGTATCTTCGGAGAGTGGTTTTTAGTTTATCATGTTCTGTTTCCATGTTTCTGAGAGGCTATAAAATGTAAAGCTAAGGTGTGATAAAATTAAATGTATTTGGTCTTTTAGGTCCAATGCCTGCAAAGACATACAAACACACTGACATTTAAGTGAAAATTGTACCAATAAAACCAGAGGCTTTGCACCTAAGTGGGTGCAGAGGTGTAGTTTTGTATTAGAAGTTTAGGTTGCTGAGCAGGTTGTGTTTTTTTTTTAATCTTTCTGTGTCAGGTGAGTTGGTGAGTTTAAAAACATTTTCCATTTTTACTGTTGTTTCAGGTAATAATTGCCCTTGCAGAGAAAAATCGGTCCCACATTCCCTATCGAAACTCTATGATGACCTCAGTGCTAAGAGACAGCCTGGGAGGAAACTGCATGACTACCATGATAGCAACACTTTCTTTAGACAAAAGAAACATAGATGTATGTTATTTCTGTTTTCAAAGAAAATGTTTTCAGTTGTTAAAAGAGCCTGCACTTTTGACTTTTATTACAGTTTGCAATTCAAGTGTGTATGCTTTCTTTCTCATCCTTACCAAAAAAAAAAAAAAAAATTACTGTTATGTCCAGGAGATAATTCTGTCAATAGAACTTTCAACAACATACAGGTAAATCCTTTAGGATGTGTTATTCTCTAAGTAATCTGAAGGCAAGGAGCAATTGACAAAGGACTTGCACATAGTAATGAATTGTATATATATTTTATTTTTTTCTGATGTATAAATCTTTGAGTTATGAAAAGATACCTCGAAGGGATTTTCCAAAGGAAATATATATTGGTAAGATCTCTAAGCAAAATATCGATCAGACCGAGAAAGTCTTGGCAGAACTCCTTTATACTTTGTGGAGTCAAGTTTTTATGGTAGACAATTCAAGAAGTCATGAAGGACAGAAGGAATTAGATGGAACGATTTAGGATTTTTGGATTTTTTTAAAATACTTCTGTATTCCTTTGTGAATTCTAAATAGTTATGTTTTCCTATCTTTATTTAACAAAATATGTTGTCATGTGCATACCTAGAACACTGCTCAAATCCATTTCTAATATAGATATTTCCTGATTTTCCATAACATCAAAGATTTCTTAATGTGAATAAACAAGAAAAAAACCTAGTATGTTTAGGGCTATTTTCTGAAATACAATGGAAAGCATTTTACAAAACTGTACTTCATCTAGTTGAAGACATTCTTTCTTTAGAAAATGGCCTTTGCTTTTAAATGGAAACAGAACGTTTAGAATTGTATTATTATATTATTATTATTTTATTATTATGTTATTATTACAACATAATTGTGCAAGCATGATGTCTGGTTATAAATGCAACTGAATAAGTTTATTAATACTCTTTTTTTTTTTTTTTTGACTGTGTGGTATAGGCACACTTTCATACATCAATTCATCGGGTATATCCATCTCAAATCACAATTTAGGCTTCTATTTTGGGGAGTATTTAGGCACAGCAGTTATCCAGAGTAGGATACTGACACCTTTCATGTTCTTGCTTTACCATATGCCATCTACAAAACAAACCTTCTTCAGTCCTCCCAAAAATAAATAAAAAATTTACCCTGTTCCCTGAATCTGATGTATGCAGGTAATATTAGGACAGATGTTCAAGTAATTACTAGACATTTGAAAATATCAGAATTAGGACAGCTGCCTAATTTAATTTGGAGTTCTGTGAGACATTATGCAGAGTTATGTTTGGCTTTTTGTTTGTTTGTTTATCCACTGGATGTACATTTCATTCACAAAAAGAAACACAAGACAGCCTTACCCCACACTATGAAATGAAGCTGTATTTTAAAAGCAACTTTCTTAAGGACTTAGCTTTGTCTCTAACAGTGAAAGCAATGAAGCAGAGAATTCAGTGTAAGAAAGGGCACTTTCATGAAGAGGACAAATAGAATATTGGTTACATTCCTAGGTTATATTCCTACTTCTTCCAAATAGTTCATATACACCTTTTTACATCACCTACATCACATTCTTCCTGCTAGTTCTGTGGAGTGCTTGAAAAAAGGTCTTGACTCTGAATTGTAGCCATATCAATTGTTATAGTTACAAGTGAAGTTGAATGCAAGGTCTGTTTTGAACATAAGGTCATACATGTATAATGATACTAATCAGAAAAATCTAATTTTTGGTACTTTTTGTTTCCCTTCTGTTAAGTGTGGTCATTCAAACTCCTTGCAGCAAAGCAATACCTAGAGTGTTAATTGATTAATCTTGATGAAGCCCTCAGGTTCTGCAGAAATAAGCATGGTAGAAAAAATGATTAGGAAATTAGTAGTTGCTAGCTTTGATTACCTTTTAATGACATAGGATAAACAGGTCATGAGCTTACATATTGAATGCTGAAGACTGAACTGATTAATCACTCAAGAAATTAACATATGCTTCACTCTGAACAGGGCAAAGAGGTCTGATGGCAATATATATATGTATACTGTATATAGAGTTGTACCTAGTGAATATATAAGAATTAAAATTACATAGTCTGGTTATCATTGCATGGGACCTGCATGGTGGAGGCAAACACAAGGTCTAAGTGCTAAGAGCTAGGGTTATTGTGCAGCTGTTTTAATAGTAAGATCCTCCTCTCCCATTTGTTTCTGTATATATATTATGACTTTTGCAATAAACACCAGTATCTTTCATCATATAACCCTAATTCAGAGACCACCCCTCCAAGCATGGAAAGAGAAGTCCTGATCATATATTTAATTTAGTATTTCCATATGTTAAAGGAAAGAAAACTGCAGAATTACTTTGATTCTGAGATATAATTATATACCAATAGTAATGTTCTCTTGATGTAGACTTTGATGTAGATCCTTATATTTTAAGAATGTCAGAATGGCACATCTCAGAAAATTTTATCATACACCTTATCAAATATCATTGTAACCTCTAACCTAACTGAAATCAGTTGCTTGTCTTTGTTTGTTTGTTGTTTTTTGTTTGTTTGTTTTTGTTTTTCATTAGGTAGGTAAGTTCCCTAGTGCGTTCTGGCATGATCTCAAAGGAGGGAACAATAATTAAGGATCCTCTATTTCACTCTGCACTAGATGGGAGTACTCACTGATTGTCAGAGTTTCCTCCACAAACTTCATCTTGTATCTTTACTTTTCTGACTTTCAGTCCTCCTGCACTCTAACTTAGTTCACTGCTCTGCTCTCTGACAGTTTCTTACCTGGTATCATAGTTCTACCATATCCCTCCTAGTTTTAAGTCTCCTAACTCGTTCCTTACTTGTCCTGATCTTTCCCTTCACCTCTTCCCAGCATTTTTCACATATGCTTCTGTGGTCACAGTTTCATCAAAAAAAGAAAAAAAAAGTTTTAGGTAATTTCATCTTTTTCTCACCATTTGAAATTTTTTACCCTCTGAATAGTGTTGTGGCTTTGTTATCCTTTAGTGCCAGCTAGGGGCTCATTCAAAACAAAGCTGATCAGTAGATTGACTGGCTCAATAAAATACATGTTACAATTTGACAGTTTTAACATCAGTATCATTAATAGGATAATCTTTTCCTTGAATATTGTTTTTTGGAATATGAAATGTCAGATTATTTCTGTAAAATACACCAAATAAAAAAATGTAATTCAACATCAGCAGCAGTCTTTTCCAGTTACCTGGTGCAAAGCTAACTGAAATCCTTCTTTTTTTTTTTTTTTTTTTTTTTCTTCCAGGAATCTATATCAACCTGTAGATTTGCACAGCGAGTTGCTCTTATTAAGAATGAAGCAGTTCTTAATGAAGAAGTTGACCCCAGATTGGTGAGAGTTATTTGGAGATAGAGGGAAGGAAATTGCTTGGTTTTAATTTCAATAAACAATTGCAATCATATGCATGTTGAAAATTTTATGCTAATTAATTCATTTAAATCCTTTTTTAGATGCAGGTTCCAATCTTATCTATAAAATAGCTGCTATTCTTAGCATTTCTTTTGGAGATAATAATAATCAAATGATCAAATGAACCTTTATAAAACCCCTAACAAGTAACTTACAGTGTCCCTCCCTTGTGTAGTTGAGCCACATCAATTAGCATAGATACAATTTGGCATAGCGTAGATACATAGTACATGCTGTATAAAACTTACCATATCAGTGGATGATGGTTCTTGTAGCTCTTTTTATAATTAAATTTTCCTCCAATACTGTGCGTTACTGGTAGCTGCTGTAAGTTAAGCACTTTTGAAATTAGAATACGTAATGTGTTCTGCAGAATACATTGAGCATATTGTGATGTTAATGACGCTTCTCTGGTACAGCAAGCAGTGCAGTGAATGATCTGGCATGGTGGCTTTTAACCATCCCAAAATGCACTGGAAGGGCTATACACCTGGGTGAAAGCAATCCAAATTTCATTATATTTTTTGACAGGTATAGAATTGAGAAAACCAAATCTCAGCGGTAGTTAAAACCACCATGGAATGCAAAGGGTCAGAAGAAGGTCTTTTATAAGTAAATTGACATCAACATAAAGGCTAAGGAGAATGTAAGCCTGCAGCTCAGTATGGAGCAGTAGACCTACTGACACATAGCATTGAAAAGGCTGTTTTGCCTCAGCTGTTACTTGTAAAGCTTTGACATCAGGCCCACAGGTCTTACTAGCAGTGTGTTCTCTGCAGTGGGGAAGGAATGTTAGGGAACACTTAGGCCACTTGGACAAGGATAAGTCCAAAGAATCAGATAGGATGCATGTGAGGGTGTGGAAAGACGTGGCCGAGGTCACTGTGAGGCTATTTGGTATCTTTGAAAGGTCATGGCACTCAGTGACCGATGATTGGAAAAAGGCAAATATCATGCCTATCTTCAAGGAAGTTGAGAAGGAAGGTTTGGAGATGTACAGAACTGTACAACTGTTAGCCTAACCGCAGTCGCAGGGAAGATTATAAAACAAATCCTTCTAGAAGCTGTTTCCAAATACTTGAAGAACAAGAAGGTGACTAAAAGAAGCCAGTATGGATTTATGAAGAGTAAAGGATCCATGACAAAGCTGATTGCCTTCTACAATTAGATGACTGGTTATGTGAGCAAGGAGAGTGGTGGATGTTGCTTATCTGAGGTTTAGTAAGGTTTTTGACACTTTCTTCCTTTGCATTCCCATAGTGAAAGAGATGATATATGGATTGTATAAGGTTGGTGGAAAACTGGCTGAACTGCTAGGCTTAAATGAATGTGATCAGAGATGCAATGATCCCTTGTGTAGTTGGATCAATAGTGTTCAGTGTCCTTATTAGCAACCTCAGTGATTTGACAGAGTGCACTCTCAAAAAGTTCACAGATGATAGCAAATTGGGAGTAGCGCTCAGTAATATGGGAGATAAGGCTACTATTTAGAGAGCTTGATAGGCTGAAGAAATGATCAACTGAGAAGAATCTAATGAAGTTCAACTAAGGTAAAGGCTAAATAGGGTGGTATAACCCTATACAGCAATACAGCTGGACACCAGTAACGTAGAAAGCAGCTTTGTAGACATAAGTCAATAGTGTGATGTTGTGATGAAGACCAACTAAACGCTGTGCTGTATGAGACAGACTATAGGTCAAGGGAAGTTATTATTCCCCTTTATACAGGACTTGAGAGACTGCATTGAGAGCAGTGGGGCTAGACCTTGATTTACGGAAGCAAGGCCCAGCAGAGTGACATCAAGATGATCAAGGGACTGGAGCACCTTATTATATGAGGAAAGGCTCAGAGTTGGATTTATTCACCTTTAAGAAGAAAAGAATAAAGGGATCTTGTTACTTTATATCTGTCTAACAGGTGTAGAGAAGTCAAATCAAGAGTCTTCTGAATGATAGACCGTGATAGGACAACAGGCAGTTGACACGTCGCACCGCACAAAATTTTACTTATATTTGGAAAAAGTTAAAGATTAGGAAACATGTTTACCATAAGGGTGGTTATATATTGAGATAGTCTTCCCAGGCAGAATGTGGACTTTCCGTCCTTGGAGGTAATCAAAATGCAGCTGGACAAGCCCTGAGGAATGTGACCTGTTTAGCCCTGCCTTGAGATGCAATTAGACTAGATGACCTTACACACTATGGTCTTACACAGACCAACTCTTTTATCTTGCTTCTTTGCTAACACATATAAGAGTTCTATACAAAAACATTTGTAACAAGGGTATTCTATGAAAATGTGGTGTCATCTCAATTTTTTTCAAAGGTCTATAGTAATTGGTTCTGTAAGACTTTCACTGTATTCTTTCAGAATATGCTTTCATTTTTCAAATTTGAGAACAGGAGGGAAATGTAAAGCAGGAAGGCTGTAGTGATGTCATTCATAGAATCCTTCTATTGTCAAGTTCTACAGAAATAAGGCACACTACTGCACTGGAACAGTTTGAATATTAAAAAGCTAAGAAACATGCAGGTACAGACCTTCCTTGAGATTGGTCCAAGGAACATTTTATTAGTTAGGAAGAATGAAGTCTGTAAAGTTACCATTAAGAAAAAAAGGAAGACAAGTAAATGAGATGTAGAAATAGAATTTCCACACTAAATCCTTAGGCTGATGATCACATCTCAAAGAGCAGCAGAGGAACTCTGTGGAATGAATCAGGGATTTAGGCAGGGAAGGATGAAGGTAGTAATCCATGTTGGTAAAGCATGAAGCATTGCAACTGAAAGAAAAGATGTTTCTTCTTTTGGTTTGTGTAACAAAAATGTACCTTAGGTTTTTGTTTTCAAAATTTGGTTAGTCTTCCTTTTGAAATATTTTATATGCCTCTAGTTTTGCATACCTTATTTGTTTGAAGATGTGCTCTTTAGTGATAAGCTTTACTACATTAATAAACCTTTGTTAGTTTATTTAATGTAATTTTCTATGTTACCTAGAAAAATTATTTTTCTAAATATTAAATACACCTATTAAAGATTGTCAATTCAGCAAACTATAGCAGGTGATAATAGCTACTGGATCAGCATGTTGTGTATCAATGTTGTTTTCTGACATGGGAAATATTTGAGTGAGGTTACACTTCTTGTGCCAAAGCTGCTTAGATGGATACATAGTAAGAACTATAGATGCATTTCAGCATACCTTCTGTCTCTGTGAAACACACCCACGCACAGAAAAAAAATGCAGCAGGCACTGAACAATTCTTACTTTCTTGTTGTCCTTTTTGTCTTTCTCATGTAGGCTTTGTAGTAGCAAATCATGTAAAACATTCCTTCCATGGCCTCAGAAGCCTCTGATTGAGGTGGAACACATGCAGGCTCTTGAACATTTACTACATCCTGTGGAGCTATACTCCACAAGTTTGGTATGTCTCACTCTGCAGGATCATTTAGCAAGTAAAGCAAAAGTGGACTCGGGAGGGTTAGAAATCCATCCCCTCTTGTGGAAAAGGCAGGGGAACATGGGTACCTAGGCTTTATATGGCTCTGTGCTCACTATGGAATTTGTTGCCCATCTTAACTACCTAAAGTATATTCCCAGTGTGCAACCTGATTATTTAGAAAAGTGCTGAATTTATGATTTTATGTCATTTATTTGCATTATTTATCATCTGTAATTTGAACGTATGTTTTATAAATAGAGTGCAGAATACTTCTTGGTAGATATAACCTAAGTCTGATTGCTGTGTAAGCTCAATTCTTCATAATGGAAACTTCCTCAATATCTTACTAAAAGTTGCATATGTACTCCTTTTCCTTCTTAAGCAACTTAGCTTTGTACTTTTCTCACTTACGACCAAAGGATTTGATTTAAACTGAAAACCAAACTGTTGAGCCTGAACTAAATCTAATCTAATCTCCTCTGGTATTCATTTAAAAATATAAATTAAAATATTATCCTACTGTAGATTTTTGTTTCTTTTAATACTACTTGAAAATCAATATTTCATCCACACCTTGAAAATAATGTTTATGTTGTTGTCAGATAGAGGTTAATCATGCTAATTAATTTGTACTTCAGAAAGGGTACTATCACTCCCACTATCTACTTTTTTGTACCGAATCCACAAGTTTATTTTATTTTATTTACTCTTGGCATAGACTGTGTCAAAATTTGGCACCAGAGTAAGGCAATCTAAAATCAGGTGAAAATGCTTGGCCTGCAATATTCTTGAAGTATTCTTGCAATATCTGTAACTAGCAGTTCACCATCTTAATAGAATCTCAGATGAAGTATTTTTGACAAAATTAACCTTTCATAATTTCTGGTAACAAATATGTTACCAGCATTTTTAGAGTTTTAAAAAAATGTTTATATGTATGTGTAAAATATATATGTATACTTAAGTAAATTCATTCAAAATTGAGAAAATTATAGTTAAACATTAAAACAAATACAACTATTTGAAGGAATTCTAATATCCACTAAAGGTATGTCTAGAGTCTCAACAATAATTTTTCTATAAAGTGTCTATAAAATCAGGAATAATTAATTTTTTTCGCGAAAACATTATTTTCTTGGAAGCATATTCTGTACATGGAATTGCTGAATGGTTGAGGTTGACCTCTGGAGGTCATTGTCTAAACCTCTGCTCAAGCAGAACACGTAGAGTTGGTTGCCCAAGACCATGTCCATAAAGGTTTTGAGTATCAGTGCACTCATATCCATCTAAAAATATTATTGGACTTCCGATGCATTTGAGCCATTATAAGGTGATGCATCATGAAAATGATACATCTTAAAGTAACCAAGAACTTGTTCATTCATGTTTTAAACTCAAATACTGTTTTTGAGTTATGGAACTTGACCTTGGGAGGATAATGATTTCTAAAATATGTCTTTTATATAAATATTTTTCCAAAATACATTTTCCAGTAATAAACTATTAAAATTTAAAAATCCAGTACAGTTCTGCAGATCACATTTTCAGTCATTACTGTTCGTTAAAGCAATTGCATTCTCATAATTAAAGTAGTAATTTAATAATTATATATTTGCTGTATCAGCAACTGTATGCTATAATTCTATTAAGAGTGGATTGTTACATGTAAGGTTAAAATGCTGATATTGTTTTGGAATTTCTGTTTCTACAGGGAAGAGAAAAATCACTTTTGCTATTTAGTTCTCTTTCTAACAGACATCAGTGAGTTCTATTTTAAATGTTTTCATCACTAGCAAGTAAAACTAATGTTTTTGCTCCTCCTATGGTGATTTTTTTTTTCTCTTGCAAGTAGTCTGTTGAAGTCTTTCTGTACAATCATGTCTTCTAACACATAAAGTTTACAGAGTTTGGATGACTTTTCTTGTTTTTATAAATGGAAAAGGAAAAAAAAATGTGTTTGATGTATTTAAGTTCTTATTTCTTATTTGGTGTATTTCTGTTCTGAAAGAAAAAAAAAAAAAAAAAGGTTGTTTAAAACAAAGAGGAAAGCAAAGTAAATATTTCACTAAACTTAACCTTTTAATGCAAAATACCTAACCTATATAATAATTTGTAGGTGATGCTTTTTTTATGCTTTGCTGTTTGTAGATGGTTGTCCAACTGCAAAAGGAGATCCAAGAGTTGAAAGATGAGCTGGCACTGGTGACTGGCAAGCAAAGAACATCAGAGCTTTCACAAGAAGAGCTACTTCAGTAATGGCTTACATTGTTGTTTTGTTGTTTGTTTGTTTTTTTTTTTTCATTTTCTTCTTTTGTGGTGATAGTTTTCATCAGTTTCTTTGTTGGCATAAATATTTAAATTCATCTCAGAGTTTTAAAGTTTTCATAGTGAATAATAAAGTAAAGTTAGGTGCCAGGTTAGAATGGCAGTTTTCCATGAAAAGCTGTATGAGGCTGCTGGCTGTGTTTCTGCAGTCTCAGCTTTGAGGAACTGAAGTAAAGTAAATGCAAACGATGGGAATGCCAGACAGATGCCAGGCAAAAAGAAGTGTTGTATAATAGTGCAGAATAAAATTAAAAAAAAAAAAAAAAGTGTTTCTCAAAAGTGGATATACAGTCTAAATAGAATTCAAGAAACATTCTTTGTACTGAGAAGTGTTGTGCTGTAGTGTTAGTTTGACATATGTCAAGAGAGAGCCTGCATTTCTAACACACAATTAATCAATGTCTTAAAAGCCAAATATTTTTATATATTTTTTTTTAACTGAACATGCTATTCATTTATGTGTTGTAATATCTTACAGCTTTTAGTAAAATATCAGTGCAGAATATAAGAATTCTATGCATAACGTAAAAATATTTTCTTATGGCTAAAATTTCAAAATAGCTATATTCAATTTCGAGGTTTGAAAAATTAAGTGATCTTGTGGAACGGACCTATTTAATCTCTGTGCCTCATCTATATAAAGTAGTAGTAACTGTTCTGAGATTGTTGGGTATATTAATGATAATGAAGGTGAAGCTGCAAGAATTTTGACAATGATTTTAATTTAACTTGGAAGTGCTCCAGAAGAAAACTAACAGTGCTAAACATTTCCCATACCATCCAGGAGATTCTGCAGACATGCAGCAAGCTGCTACCTTTAAAGATGTCATTTTTCGTTGTCTGTTTTGATTGTTTTGTTTTGTTTTAATTCAGAAACTAAACGATATCCATATCAAGGATGAGGAACCAGCATTATGTAAAAATTTCTTGTATAAAAATATAGAAGGATCTTTCTGTTTCTTTACTTTACTTTATTATTCACTATGAAAACTTTCTTTTCTTTACATAATTACCTTAATGGCTAGTTTCTCTTTACCCTTACAGAACTAGTCTTTCACAAGATGAGCCACTCTCGGGGACTTTATTACAATATACATAAATAACCTATATATTCATTTAAAGATATACTTTCCTAACATCACTGTTAAAAAATCTCTCAGTTGAATTTTCCCTTGTGATCTTGCTTGCTGTTTAGTTTGTGTAGGGACATTGATTTTTATTTTATTTATTTGTGCCAAGGCCATGAACCTCACTTCCTAAGATTTCCTGTCTGACTTTTTTTTATGAAGTTAGTAGTCTCATAGGCAGAAATGGGTTCACAGCTGATAAAGGTTTTTAACAGAAGTGTGCAAAGGAAAACTAAGAATGTACAGTCTGCATACAGTTGCATTATAGCATACGTACAGGAGGCCTTGTTTCATAAATGCATAACTAAAAGGTATAGCAGTTGAATATTTTTTCTTTTTTTATCTTTATAGCACAATATATGGAGTGTTACCTTGTCAGAAAAGGTTGCTCTTGAGATAATAGCAAGGAATTTTGCATCTCAATCCTCCAAAGAGAAGCATGGAGGAGACTTTCTGCCTTTAATGAGTTTCTACCTATAATAAGACACAGAATGGGAAAATAGCCTTCAAGGACTTCAGCTACATTAGGACAATACAAAACTTTAAGTTGTTTAAATTTATCTTATAGGTATGTTTACTCAGGTTCATGTAGTACACGTGTTTCAAAAATGTGTTCTTGCTTGGAACAAATGTCCTTGCAATTAAGATTCAGAACCAAATTTAAATACTGCTGACTGAGATACAATACATTTCCTGAGAATCAATAATCAGCAAAAAGGACCACAAAGGATTAACCTTATCAGTAATAAATTCCAGATAATGCCCTTGTTTCAAAGATCTCTCTCTTTTTTTTTTTAATATAGACTTAAAATGGAAAGCAGACTTGGGTGTACAGAATTTTTTTATGGGTGACATAGTTTCAAGCAGAGAGCAGAAGACACTGCTAGAGAATTACTAACATATACATGAGGCATTCGGACTGGCTTATTGATTCTGTATGCCAAATGGAATGTTGAAAAAAAAAATTTTTTTAGACAGTTCAAATGCAGGAAAATGTTAAATGTCATGCTCTGAGTTTTGCATTTGTACATGTTCTTGCATGCAGTGTACACAGGTAAACAAACTGATGTGAACTTAACAACCAGGTAAAAGTATAATCAACTAGTCACATGAAAAGGCATGACTTCATTGAAAATACCTTTCCATATTTTTATATACGTTTTGAGCTTGCTTTTGTTTGGTGATATTTCTGACCATGCTCCATGCTGGCTTAGGTTTGTCTGAGCATCCTGTCATGATCATTTTAGAGCATTTACAAACATCGACAGATAACGTCTAAGTGCTCTGTCTCTAATGAGAGTCTTTTGCTGTGTTATGCATTAAACCTTTATGACAGATCTGTTTGTTGAGACTGAGTTTGGAGCTACTCATTACCTGGAGACTTTGCACAAATTAAAGAATAAATATACAAATGGATAGTCCAAAATATAAAATATAATATAAAAAATGGATAGTCCAAAAATAAATATACAAATGGATAGTCCAAACAAAAGTATAGAGTCAGGTGAGGGCTGATAAAATCACAGTTTACTATTTCTGGAAAATGTTTATGGTTTTCATCTACTTTTGCACGTAAAATGAAACTTAAATAATATTGCTGAATGGGAGAGAGATGGATCAGATTGTTATGACAAACAGAAGAGGAAAAGAAACATGGCAAAGGTGATAGCACAACATGCTATGTTGCACTTTATTCAGAGTCACCACTTGATAAAAATTCTTAGGGGGATTAGTACTTTAGAGGATTCCAGAAATAATATTCTTTTTTTGATTGATGCTTTTTTAATGCGGCCAGAAGGGAAATTATAATTAGGGTCATTATAGATTTCAAATGCTATTTGGACATTTCTACTCAGTTAAGATATCTTCTGTTTTAACTTAAATAAACTGTATCTTGGCTTGCATATGTATGCATACACATATATATAAATAGTTCAAGTATGTATAGTTCTTTTCAAAAGTCTTAAACTTTTACAAAAGTCTAGTTGTAAGGAGGAAATTAGCTAGTAAGTGTTACTAAATATATTTTAATGTATATTTATTGTGTGTTTAATTCTTATTCTGATTCATCAATTCAAGAGAGGTCAAAGCAAAATTTGTCTTCTGAAAGACAGTTCCATGCCAATTTCTGTATTTATTCATTGATCAAAGGTACAAAACATGTCAATCAAAACTCCATGCACTAAGTACATATTAATTTTGTTGTCTCTGCCCAGATTCTTTTCTCAGGTACTTTTTGGTAGAAGATGGATGCCAGAATGAAACTAGATCTACTGAGTGCATATGTAGAACCAATACTATTTTTTCACCTCTGGTCACAATAATGCATAGGCTTTGGCTCTGTACAAGAGTTGCAATAAATAAATTCTAGTGATTGCCCTGGAAATAAGTATTAATATCATATAAAATAGTATTTTGTATGTTTCTTTACTTAGTTATACTAAACATTTATTACGACAATGAGCTTCATTCCACTTGCTTACTTTCAGGGTATTCGAAATAAAGTCAGTAGGCTTCTCATTGCAGTTCAGACTGTTAGATTTTTTAAGATATTTTGTGAACAAGCTGTAGTTCTTTCTTCATTCTTTTTTTTCTCACTTGAATCTAGAAATGTCTTCACTAGAAATGTCTTCGGATTTTTTATTTTTTTTTTTATTTAATGAAAGGGGGAGAAAAGGCCAAACAGACTTTCATCATAACCACTACAATGTCACATTGTCATTCATTAAATTTACAACAAAATGGAAAACAAATGCTCTTGACTTCACTTATGAATGATCAGTCCTGTGAATAAAGGCACAGCTGTCTAGAATTCTTACTTCAGAATTCTCTGTAAAATGGTAAGGACTACTTTATTACGTCATATTTTTGGTTTTATTATTTTATTCTCATAAATGTTAATCATACATTAATTCTGCCACTCTCAATCTGTTTATTTAAAAATCATGCCATAAAAAATGCAGCTATGCTACAAAAGTGGCCCAAAACGTAGTTCATAAAATGCTTCCAAAATCTGTATTGCTTGCTTTGGATCACACTATCTACTTCCTCAGCTGTAAAGGGCTGATCTCTAAATATTTCTTTAAGCTAGAGAATTAGTGCCTTGTTTAGAGAGAAAAAAAGAAAAAAATGAAAAAAGAAAAAAAAAAAAAAGAAAAAAAAAAAGGAAAAAAAAGAACACTTTGCACTATTGAAATAAAAATACAGCGAATAACATCATAGATCACAAACAGAAGGAAACTATACCCCCATAGGTTTCTGTACTATGCTTTAGAATGGGGTAAAATAACATTGAAATTATTCTTATTTTTTAATCTTTTTTGTAAGAAACATGCCAAAAGTAAAAGGGAGAGTCCTTTTCATTTGAATCATTTGGGATATTTTTTTTTTTGTTGTTGTTGTAAATGAGCTCACTAGCAATTTACAATGTGTGCCCAGAAAGTCAGGATTTTGAATCAAAGTCCTGTGCTCCAGAGCACCCACGCTCCCAGAGCCTTTGCCAGTTGGAATTCTCTGGTAACAGGGACGGAAGTCCTGGCTTAGCACTTTAATTTATTAATAACTTTACCTTATTTCTTTCAGATATATATGTTATTACAGACACTTCTATTTTTTACTTCAGCACTCATATATTGTTCATCTTACTCATACCCTGGATTTCTTATTAATTCTTTCTGTCTTTCTTTTTTCTCTTTCAACGTTGTGACATCTGTATGCTATCAGGGCACTGACAATATTGCACTGTTGTACATTGTAGAGTTTTTAATAGCTACTTGTGCTTAAGCTATTGGACCAATGGTTTAATTTACAAAGCAGAGCAAATGTTCTTATTCGTTGATGTCAGTGTTCAATTTCTGTTGCAAGGTAGAAGAAATAGAAGCATATTACCTTGGTTTATGTCAATACAGGAGTCAATGGATTTGTGCAGAAGTTAGCAGGCTGACTGACATATACTGTGTAGGCAATATTCAAGAGAAGCTACCTTAACTGTAGGTTTAAAATATCTTACACTAACATCGAGTTTAGGTGCCTGATTTAGAATCCTGTTAAATCAATGTGTTTCATGAGAGGACTTGTTTTTTTCTCTTAAGTGTTATGAAATCTTCTGTGACAGCACAGCAAGGTCAGATTCTTTTTTTTTTTTTTTTTTTTTTTGAAAATCTCATGGTAACAATTTATGAAGGGATATGTTCAAACACGTCTGTTCATAGCTGATTTTTGAGCTCTCACTTAAATCCATTGAATGTCTGGTCATCTGAGGTGCTTGAAAGTACCACTAAACATATATTTCTGTCTCTTGGCACTTTAAATACTTTCTGTAAAACTTTTTCTTTAGAGCTCATATCTAATAAAAAAACAGTGAATCTTTACAAAACCTCTCTCATCTACATGTATACTGTAGAAATGTCTCAGTGTTCATCTGTATGAGACCTTTGGACTTCCTTGTTTGATTGGTGTGTTTGTCCCTTGTTCTTCCTTTATATTTCAAGTTCTTGTTACCTTCTAATCAGATTTTTTTTTTTTTGATAGTCTGAAGATTAGTTTTCTATTTGTACTTTTAGATGTACTCTATTTATTACCATTGTGGCCACAATCATCAGGTAGTGAGTAACATTGCTTTATGTATGTGCTTTTGCTTTGTTATTACAAAATGCTGTTCAGGAAGAAAAAAATATACACTCTGCTATCTACCTGACATGTTTATTCTCTGCAAAAACTCTATATACATAGCATTACTGTAGACGTTTTTTAACCTGTATGAGATAGTCTTGATCATTTCACAGTCCTTGCCAGATCTCCCCTTGATTTATTCATGTAGAGATTTAGATCTGTGTGTGTTTCATCACTGGAATGAGTGATTTTCAACTGTGTAGAAACTCTTTACATGTGTCATATTACATGTATATCCTTCTAATCCAGAAGGATCTCTTTACATAGGAGGTAGCAAAAATGACTTTGCCAGTATAGTATAGTATAGTATAAGTATAGTATAAGTATAGTATAGTATAAGAGAATGATATCTCTAATAGGAAATGTATGCCTCTTTCCTTCGTAGTGCAAGTGTTGAATGTTAATAATTTATCTGTGGGTATGATACTGTTTGATTGCTTTATAAAATTAGAAGCCTTATTTGCATATTTTATGCCATTTATATACAACTGAAAAAAATCCAAATGATTGATTCCTTGCCAGATTGAATTTAGGTAATCTCTTTGGATGCCAACCTGTTGGTTATGTAAACAGGCAACATATAAAACCTAATTGCTGCTTATAGTGTTAGCAAACTGTGTATGATATTTGTAAATCTGTTTCTACTCAATAGGTAAGAAAATGCTTTTGCTCTCTTTTCAGTTGGCCATATTGCTCTGTTCTCCTGTTCTATTCATCTGTTCTTTTTATAAATATATAACGTGTTTTAGAACTTCAAATTTTGACTATATATGTGGCTTTTTGGTTTGGGGATGTTGGTGGAACTTGAGGGAGGAGATATATTCTACTATGGCCTGAAAATGCCCTATTCCTTTTTCAGAAAGTATGTGCCTCCTAGTTGTGCTCTTGCTGTTTTCTGCTGGCTGGCACTTTTTTTTTCAGATTCTCAAGCTTGCTTCCTCACTTGATGAGATATGTGCTATAGATACCTCCAAGTATAGGCCTGATAATGTGCAGACAATTAATTGCGTCAATAATGTCATCATTGGAGCCATGAAGGAGGCATTATCCATTTGGCCTCTATGGGAAAATCATTTTAGAGGTCTCCAAGATATCTCATAACATCATTTTATAGGAAATCTATTGCAGAAGTCTAGATAAGCAAACTTCTTTAGTTGAAGGAACCTCTCTGCTGATCTCAGGTGTTTCAGTAGCTTCTTTGTTAACAGTCTATTTTTCACAAACTTGGATTTCCGTTTTACTTGTCATAAAGTTCATGGTTGACACACAAAATTAATTGTTCTTTAAGTGAACTTAATTTTGATAGATGATACACAGTGATGGTGATCAGGGTTAAAAGGCAAGCTCTCCTAGAAATGAATCATGGCACATAAAACAAGGTCAAAACAAGTCCTTCCAAATATGTGTTTTTAGATCCTGCATGCTACTGAGAGCTCTAAACTTTAAAAACATACTCTCAGTTGGCTAGGAATACTTTTCTGATGCATTTCAGCTGTGTAATTTGCATCCTGCTTCATGGAAACACAAGACTGATTCAGAAGTGGATTTTATTATTTTTTTTGTTTGTTTGTTTGTTTTTAAGATGAAAATCTGTTTTTTGGTGAGCAGGTAAAACTGAAGTAGCAGAGTGCTCATCTTACCAATCTGGAGTTGTGCTATCAGTAAAATTGCTTGGAACCTAAAATACTGCAGATAGAAAGCTTTTGTAATTTTTCTGTGGTCTAAATGGTAAGCAGGCTTCATTAAAGAAAGAATTCCTGACGAGTGGAAAGTAACAGAAGAGAAATAAAACTGATAATGTAAACGCTGTCTGTGAGCTGCAGTTCTATATGTGTTTACATTCTTAGGAAGAAAGTTATAAAGAGGGGAATGATAGACCAAGACTTTGTGACTGATTCACAGTCACTAACCAGAGACCACTGTTAGTTTAATAAGTTTTCACCCCAACTGTTCATGACTGGTTTTCTCTGAGTGTGCATCCCAGCATCATAGTAAGAACAGACTCGTGTTTTCATTCAGCTATTGTTATTCAAACTCAACTGAATCAGCATTGCAATGCCTTTCTTTTTGTACTATGTTAATATAAACCAAATATAAAAATGGGGTTTAAATTCATATCATAAATGATGGGATACTGTTCCATTGGCATTAACTTAGAAAATGATTCACTTCTTTTCTGGTGGGAAGTTTTTACTCTTGTTTTCTCTGTTGTTGTTTCATTTGTCTGTTTTTGTTTTGTTTCTCTGATGAGCACTGAGAAAGAAAACCCCATTCTTTGTTTACAGTTGTTTTTCACATAAAATTGGTCTTTATTTGATACTTTCACATTCTTTTTCCTTCAGGGAGTTTCTGTTGGAAGAACTATTCTTCATGATACAGCAGGATTCTGGCACTAGACTTCGGTACACTCTTGCTCCTGTTAGTGTAAGTTAGGCCTGCTGTCTCAGCTAGGCAGAAGCTAAGAATAGAATAGAGCAGAACCTAGCATTCCCCCCCGACTTTTTTTTCCCCCACCTGGCTTTAGCTGCTGTAATAATATTAATAAACCTTTAACGGTGTGTAACTTCTTACAAATAATGCAGCAGCCTGCTTGTTAACAATATTTATTACAAAAAAAAAATGAAAGACTTTATTGGTTTCATATTTGTTTCTATGTAGAATCAAAGATTTTAACATTTCTCAAGCATACTTTTCAGGTTTCATTTGTTGTTGTTGTGTGTTTGTTTTTATATTAGTTCAGTACTTTCACTGACAGTTTCCTGTGGCTAGGTGGTTGTATATCAGATTAATGTAGCATCTTCTAACATTGAAATAGCTTAAATTGACTGTCTTACTTTAAAATTGAATATCAAATTCTGAAATAAAGGTATATGCTGCATATTTTCACTGAAGCAGTTAAGTGTGACTTGTAAGCAGTTGAGTTATTTTCATTTCTTTGTTTGCAGCTCACCACATGACTAGGTTTCTATTGAATTTCAGTTAATTAAAAACTGTTTACATCCTTTCTTTTTTCCTGTTGGGGTTAGTGCTCTTCAACTTCCTAAGCTAAGCAGTAAGGTGGCTAAGGGCTAATTATTTTTTATAAAGGTTACTCCATTGTGAAACAAAATTCCTGGTGTTAGAGGCTTTCTCTGTATTCGAGTTTCTGCACCAGCGAGTTGCATTTGCTACCAGGTTTTTTATTGTTATTATTTCATTACTAGGTCCTTGAATTGATTAATTTTAGTTAATTTTCATTTTAGTTGGGTGATTTGATTTTTGCCACTGAAGGTTGTATAACTAAGAGGTTATAATAACTGCATTTTATGTTGATAATAAAAGAGTATAATAACAAAACAAAACAACAACAACAAAAAACACATTCTGTGGTCAGTCTCATATAAGAACAGTAAAAAAAAAAAAAAAAAAAAGCAGAACTACTATAGTGCTGGTCTGCATAAATAAAGTCAAGGAAGGAAAAAAAAATCTCATACTGCATACAACAGTGTTCATAAATACTACATTGGAATGGTTTCTTTGTATGTTTCTTCGTTGGTTGTTTTTTTTCTGCTTGATTCTATCTGTTTCTCATTTTAAGATTTAAAAACTATGTGTTGTTTTTTTTTTCACCCCTCTGGTTTATGAATTTCCTTGGAACCCTTAACCATGTCATAGAACCTACATACACAACTACCTTTGATTTTTCTAAAGTATTTTCCCGTTGTTTTTTGGCAGTGGGTGGAATAGGGACATTATGTTCAGACCAAGATATTTTTGAAGAACAACTTGGTCACAAACTTAGAAATGCTTCAAATATGTAATATGGTCTTTGCCAAGCCTGCTCATTCTTTTTGAAAATCCATTTTGAAAAGTCTCTTCTTTGGGCAGATTTTTCCTAATTTCTTCTTGAGAGGGCATGCAAATATTAACCTGCTATCCTTGGCATAATGATAGAGGTTCCCCATTACTGCATTTATGGACTGGTTACTCAGGTCTTTTTGAAAATGAATTAGAAACAAGAAACAGAACATACTACTTAAGAGAGGTCAGCATAGACCATCTCAGGGCTGAGCCAGAACAACTAAAACAAGATTTTGTAGGGAGTTTGTTGGATAGATACTCTCTTGTTCCTCTTGAACATCTAGACACAACTAGATGTTGTTCATGGCTGGGTTGCTTTACAAGGTTTTCAAGTTTGATACTTGCAGACATAAATTCTCGTGACAGCTTTTGGTTAGAGGAAAATAGCTTAAATATGCATTTATCTGTTAAACTAAGGATCAGAGATTAGGTAACCATCTTTTAGTACATAATTATTGCAAAGGAGAAAGTCACTCTCCATCTTTTGAAGGTAACTGAAGGAAAACCAAAAATCATTTTGGATTTCCTTTACTTTTTGCAAAAATGTTTTTCTTGCTCTGCCTCTTTTAATAGGAGGATAACTACTGCCTCTATGTGATGCTTTGACTAGAAAGAATTTGTTGGAGTTGTAATTGCAGATGTCCAATATACATATATTAAATATTTAAATATCTAATTTATGTGATTCTGTGGTCTAGTTTTCATATATTTTATTTACATCATTGTATTTTTTAACATATGTCATTGTAACTTTTACATGGAAACCTTAAAAAAAGTAAGGGGTACGTGATTTCATCTGCGGGTTTTGATGGGGATGGGGGGATCATTTTTTTTCTTCCCTTTTCATTTATTTATTTGTTGTGTATTTCTGTAGTGTTCAGGCTAGGCTAGTCTGTGCTTGTTCTAATTCTTAAAGTTGAAATTTTAGAAAAGTATCTAAAAATACACTGAAGATTCTGCAGTTTCCACCAATTGGCGATGAAACTTAATTGGTTTAAACTTCTGATTTACGGTCTGCTATTTCAGACTTGACTTAGTCTGGTGATTTAGACCTGTTTTGCCTTCCATGTAGTCTTTGAGACACCAAAAAAATGGATTATACTGTTATTATTTTTTTTTTCACTAATGCCAAACATATTAAAAGTAGCATAAGAAACAAGAAATAGAAGATCATATCTATAACTCCAGCTTGTCTAACTCATTACACTTGACAAGTTAACTTTGACTCTCAACTGGCAATCAAAAGTAGAGGTTTTTTTGTTTGTTTGTTTGTTTTTTAACAAGGATTCTATATTCTTTTTTCCTCTTGAAATATTTTAACTTTCTGCCATGTTATTCTAGTAATGGTAATGGTGGAAGTTAGTGTAATTTTTTTGATTGATTTCCATAGCCTAAATCCATGGTAACCTGAGAATGGCTAAGACCCTGGCAAACAGGTAATCTTACTCAGGGTAAAATATCTCTTTTCTACATTGTAGTTCAAGATTAAAGGCTCATTTTTATAGATGACTTCATATAGTCAGTCTAGACAGTCTAGTTATGAAAAATAGTTTTGTTTCCTGTTATTCACTGAAATCAATATGGTGCTTAGGATTTTGACAAATACTGACTCTCTCCATGTCGTATAATCACTATATAGTGTTCTTAATAGTGCAAACGTTTGTCTTTTCCCAGTTAATTATTATTATTCCCGTTAAACAAATGCCTGCCTCCATGTATGAAGGGTTAGTTCTCCTGGTCATGGTGTTTGTAGAGAGTATATGAATATCCTCTTGTACAACAGGACTCTTTTTTTTTTCTGACTTTTTGTTGTTGTTGTTGTTGAACTCTTCATGAGTAAAAAATCATGTAGCAATAAGTAGAATTTTGGTATCTTTTGCCCAGCAGTTTTTGTAGTCTTTTAATGTGAGAAGATGATCAATGCCAATTGATCATCTTTTGTAAATTATATTTATCTTTAAATATCCTCTCTTTTAAGCCCTCCACATGTAAAGTTCACATTGTCTTCAGTGGGTGTTCCATAAATTCAAAAGTCAGTAATTTTGCAACTATGACTGGTATAAACAATCTCTTGTTCTTGTTCTTTAACTAAAGTGATGAAAATGGGAAAGCACAGTTTATCAGAAACTACCTGAGGGTTGCTGTATTCTTTTTCCCCTGTTTTGAGTATTGGCACTTTGTCATGGTGAAATCTGGAGGAGAAAAATAACCAAACCTGTCTGTTAGGATATACTGTCATACAGTTCCTAGTTTCCAGGTATTTTTCTTCTAAAAATAATGTTTGTTTGTTTGTTTGTTTTTTTCTGTTTGTCATGCATCTCATAGTTTCATCTTCTCACAGAGAATTGTTATTACAATATAGTAATTTGCCAAGTCTTAGTAAAATAAGTATTCAAAGCCAGGGCAATCTCCCAACCACTTACTTTAGGGCCAGCTTTAGATACTGTAATATTATAATGACTATAATTTTGGTTATGGAGTTACAGCAAAATGCTTAAGATAATCAAATAGCAATAATATTCCCAATCCTGTAATTGAAGAGGATAAGTGACTATTAAGGGACATTCAGAAGGCATGAGTATTATGTGCGGAGATGAACAGAACTAGTCAAAAAAATGCTAGGCACAGACATAGTTCTGAACTCCTACTTTTCTCTGACCATTTGGCTATAAATGCAATTATTTTAGATACAGCAGCTCACTCAGCTTCACCTAAGATCATCTTCTGAGGACAGTAACCTAAATATACAGTTAAAATCATAGAATTATTATTTACAAGACATGTGACTGCAGTTGTTGCCCACCATTTGCCTGTTACCTTAATGGTTACAGCATTTGTCAAGAAGCATGGGCCTTTAATCAAAAACCAGCTGATGGAGGTCAAACTTGCACTTGCTATTTTCCAGAAGCATATCTTAGTAAGTGGGTTAGGGGCTGATTTTGGTTGAGAGGTCCTCTGTCCTTCTCCTTTTTCTTACATTCTGGAACACAAAACCCAGGGAGGTGATAAGAAAGCATGCAAGAGAAAATCTGACTCTATGCATATAGCTGCATATGCATATCCAGCTCAAAGGGATGGTATATTGTGTAGGTTTCCAGTCCAAATATTTTAATTTGGTTTTGAAAGAGCAGAAGGATGTTCCTGTGTGCCAGATTTTCTTATGAAGACTGATTTATTGAAATAAGAATTACTTCTGCCTACAGAGATGTTGTCAGGTGCTTGTTAAATAAGTATAAATTATAAGAGAATGAAATGCTGTCTACGTTCCATTAATCAGAAGAGCAGTAGGTCTTTGAGAAACATATAAATATCTGCATCAAAAAATTAGATGTTCTGCATGGTATTTGGAGCAAGCAATTTTATATATGAAAGTTATGTTATCAGCTGATTCTTGTAACATAAAAATAAATAGTTTTACCTTCTGACAATAACCGTAGATATTAAAAATCCTATGCACAAAGCCTCTAAAAATTTCATCTGTTATGTTTTCTGAGAGGACAGGCTTTAGATCATGTTAATTATTAGATGGCAGGAGAACAGAAGGTTATAAAATAAATGAGAAGAACTAAAGATTACTTCTTCATTGCTTTCAGTTCTAAAACTATGCATTAGTATGTGAAAGTATTTTTTAATATGCAGTTGTACAATCTCCAGTATCAAATCCAGGTTTTAATATCAGGCACAAAAATACCCTGTAATTGCATAGATGTCGAAGGAAATAACCTGCTAATATCAGTCAGCTTGGTGAATCAGAATTTGACAAAGGTTTGTCAAAAAGATCTTTAAATTCTTAATTGAATTCTAATTCTTAATTCTTTATATTCTTAATTTAAATTCTTAATTTAAAACCTTAATGTAAGAAGATCTTTAAATTCTTTACAGAGTTGTCTGTTTGTTTGTGATTTTTTTCCCCTTAAAAATGTTATGTCTTTTCAGGTTGGATAAGTTAATTGAAACGTTTCTGGAAGATAACGATCCTGAAAGCACTCTGGATGTTGGTGCAGACATGCGCAAGATCAAGTACTGCTTCTCTCATGTGAAGGTATTTATTTTAAACATAGTGAAAGTGCATCTGGGACTGAAAATTATTTGAAGGCATTTACAGTTGAAAAGAGTCAAAAGAAATGCAGTACGGTTGAGAGGCATTGGAAAAGGATAAAACAAACTGTGCAATGCAGGGAGAACTGATAGAAATTTCAAATTTAATTAGAAAAATGCAGAAGAATTGTGTAGAAAACCCAGCAAGGATTTCAGCATGTGGTAACTCATAAAAGAGGACTGCAAGTTATTTGAATAAATCCATTACAAGTTATTTGTAAATGGATAGATACATTCATATGTATTCAGAGCACTATGGAGTCTTTATTTTTGACAAATCAAAAGAGATTAAAAAAAAAAAAAAAAAGTAAAATACCATATCCTTGAATCTGTTACACTAACTGTTATAATAGTGTTGTAAGCCCTTCTAAATTGTTGAAATATACACTTGAAGTAGGAACAACAGAAATTAATAGAAGGTAATATATACTTTGTATTTTGGGATAGAGCTTTCTGATATAATAGTGTAAACATTCCTGACCTTATTGTCTTTAAATAATTATATTGTTAATGGTGAAAGCACTGTAATGGTAGAGAACACTTGAGTTTATGTGTAGAAAGGGTAAAGTAATTTGTGTTTGGTAGTGAAGGTCAACTAATAAAACTTGCCCGACACTTGATGCAATGCATATAACTTGACAGTCAACTGATGATGAGTTTGTTCTCTCAAGAGTCTAGGCAGGCCTTTTCCTTTGCAGACACAGCTAGACAGTTACTGAGTAAAATAAATACATAGCTGGAGGTAAGGTTACAAGAGCATACCTTTTGTTTGTTTGTTTCTTCTGATAGCAACTAATGAACCATTCAAAGATTTCTGATAAAAAAACAGTCTCACAACCCATCTCTGAAGAAAAAGACACTAACAAAGAAGCGGGAAAAGAAGAGTTGAAAAAACTAAAAGAACTTCTGCAGCAAAGAGACAATGAGATCAGTATCCTTTGTGAAAGAAAAATATTAATTTGGGTTTCAGCTGATGTGGCTACAGTATTTTTTTCTGTGTGTGAGATAGGAGTTGCCTGTATGAAAAGAATTTCTCTCTATTGACCCCATTGTGTTAAAGCAATTACTTAGTTCCCAACTTTTATGTGGCAGGACCCCTACTTTGCACCTGCTTCTATTTCAATTGTGACCCAAACCAAAAGTCTGGATTCAGGCACCACTTATCTTTAGAATGGTCTAGCCAAGATCCAAATACTGTGGATAAAGCCACACCTAAAACACTTTCCTCAAGCAAATTAAACCTTTTTTGTAGAACAGGAAATTCTGATACTATATTTTATTAGCTATTACCTTACAAAACATGCATCTTTAAAAATTAAATTAAAGCTAAGGCCTTTTGCATGTAAAAATATTAAACTGCTCAGATGTGCTTTATCCATTTCAGGGCCTCACAGCAGACAGGAGTAGCTGTACCATTGCATGATGAAGGTAGGGAGTTATTTTTAGCTGGCTGACAGAGCTGTGGGCAGACCACAGTATCACCATGTCCTTAACTTTGTGGCTACTCTGTGGGTAAAATTTGAATGTGGCAGAGAACTGAAAAACAGTTTTGTCTTCTTAGATTTATAGGTAACATACTTTCTTTCACAGTTATTAGTAAAAAAAGCAAACTCAGCTGTATTCTTCATATACAGCAGTTCCAGATAATTATTTTTTTTTTAATATGAAAAGATAATTAATTTTTATTTCATTTGCATGTAGCACGTTACCAGTCTGAACTGAGGTGGCAGGAAAGCTTCTCAATTTTTTTTTGTCACAGAAAATTTTTGCATTCCAAGGGGCACTTTCAAATAGTTTTAGTCATAATACTGAATGATCCTTTCTTTTTTAAAAAAATTGCTCGATTTTGGTATCAGTTTTCAGGTCTGGGTATGCTTCTGGATGTATAGAAACATTTCTTCCTGATATAAATGATTTAATTGGTATGAAGTTGCTAATGAGAAAAAACAAAGCATCTATATCAAATGTTCCTGTACTTGATAGGTATATATGGCTTTGTTTACCGAAGTACAAGGAAGACGCATGTTGGAAAAATCCACATAAGAGTATGTGGATATAGTATAGTAGTAGTATAGTACAGTATGTACATAAAGTATAAAACTTTGAACAAAAACTATTTTTCAGTATGCAGCCTCTAAGTGACAGTACATCATCATTAGAGATTTAATAACATGACTACTGTGATAAAATGATGGGAAGTATTGAAGCTTTTTAGTCAATTATAACTGAATTGTAAAGTGTTTTATTATTGCTACCCAGTTTAGTTATTAATATTCCCCAAAGACTACTTCACATTTTCTGTGGTTCATTTAGAAGATTAATCAGGATTAGAATGAATATAAATATATATATATATATATATCTCACAGGAAGTTCTGTGGTTTTGGCTGAATGTAAACACAATTTTCATTGTAAGCCCTCTATCTGTTGTTAGGCAAAATATATTTCTATGAAATATACTTCTAATGAATATGTAGAAATATAAAATGTGGATGTAAATATAAATGTAAATATGGAAGAAATATGTAGTGTTATTGGAATAAATTTCCTAAATACCTGTTCTACTATTTAGTAAGCTTTCTTATTGTGAAAAGATTACAAATGTGATACTCTTGCCAATATACCTGTAAGTTAAGGGTTTATTTTCTTTTCTTTGGAGATTTTGTTTAAAGAATTTAAAGAGTAAAAAAGAGAGTGTCACACAATGTCAATAAGTTATCAGAGTTTTCATTTCTGTTTGCCTGTAAATATTTTTATCAAGCACTGAGTTAATGGGATCAGCATTTGTGGTGATGTGTGAATTTATTAGTGCCTGGTAGAAATGATTCTGCTGTTTTGCAAAAACCAGAGTGCTTGGATATGTTTATAAAAAATATGCCCAACTCTAAATTCACATTCACAAATGGGCTTCCATATGTGAATTTTTCCACTTGAATAAAAAAAACTTAGGGATAAACAAATAAGATTTTTGCTATATAGAAGAAACCCTTGATGATTTCCTTAATGCATCTTGCAGATATTCTAGTAAATATGCTAAAGAAAGAGAAAAAGAAAACACAAGATGCTCTTTTCCAGCTTAATGTTGCCTCTGCTGGTTCTACAGCCTTGGAGCAGTCTCTTTCTATAAACTTGGAAGAAAAGTGGAGCCCATCTAACTGCTTTAGCCTGAAAGAGGCAAAAGATCTCAGCTCTTCAGTTAACAGACTGCCTTTTCTTTCCAGACAGACAGGTTAGTGTAATTAAGTGAGCAGTTATTGGGTTATTTCAGTATGACCTTCAGCATATTATCAAATGTGTAACAGAGCCAGATTTTATTTATGTATTTATTTATTTTATTATTATTTATTTATTTTAATTTATTTATTTAATACCAGCAGTATTGTGCTAATTCTGTATCTGCAAATTCAGGGATTTAAATTTATAGCCCTCTCAAGGTGTCAATGGCTTTAACAAACTGATGTGAATTCTCTGTTGAACAGTCCTCCAAAAATGGAATATAAATTCAGCTGCAAGCCTACTTCTTCAAGTAAATTTGTTCTCAGAAAAGCATTTTTTAAGCATAACTCATAAAAAATATTAGGATGTGGTGGAGTCACCATCCCTCGAGGTCTTTAAAAGACATTTAGATGTTGAACTTAGCAATATGGTTTAGTGGAGGACTGTTAGTTTTAGGGCAGAGGTTGGACTCGATGTCAGAGGTTGGACTCGATGATCTTGAGGTCTCTTCCAACCTAGAAATTCTGTGATTCTGTGATTTTTCCCAAAAAGATTTGGAGGTAGTGACTTTAAACAAAAAATAAAAACAAAAATCTAAACCAGAACAGTAGATATTGAAAGAAGTTCTGTGCAAGCATTATTAATCATACAGTATCCTAAAACAACAATAAACACTTTTAATCTTTCAGCCTAGGAGAGAAACGTTATATTCAAATAGAATGAGATTTCAGTAATTATGATTCTAGCTCTTATATCAAATTGTAAACACAAACTTTTTTTGATTGTCTTTAAAAATTTTGCTTATGTTATGTTATTTTGACATGGTTTTTATTTATTTTTTTAATAAACCACTGTGATTATTGCAATTATTACTAAATTAATGTGATCAAATGAATTAAAGCCTTAGTTCCAGAAATTACAAATAACTGCATTTTTGTGCATGTGAATAGTTTTATTGAAATGCTACCTTTCTGCAGCAAGACCTTGGTAAGTGAGAACAAATTCAAAATTCTTGTTCTGATGTATTTAAAAATAACTATTTTTGAAGTGGTTCAAAAACTCATATCATTTGCAAACAAGTTAGAGCTGAATTGATAAATAGTGCATTCATTTCAGAAAGCTAACACAACCAGAATACAGTTTTACCATTTGCCATACCTTTGTCAGCAAATGGGTACTATTTATCCGTATGTAACTGATAAAAGATCTCTTAGTAAAGCCATTTTTTGTTATTCATTCTTTACTCTACTTGAGTTGTTTTGTAAAATTTATTAGGTAAACATACAAAGTACTGTTCATTAAGAAAAGAATAATTTGGGACAGATGGTTGGCACAGAGAACCTGCTATGACAATGAAGTTTTTTCTTTGGTTAATCAATATGTAGCTGATTCCTATCCTGTTAGGATAATGCGTTTTAGGTGGACTTCTGTCATGAAAAGGTAATTTGTTTTGAGATGAGACTTTTTGTATATAATTGGATTGCATATTATATGGCTTTCTCATCCTGAAAGTAACTATAAACCTATCCCCTTCTTTCCATTCCTCTTTTCAATCAGCTTTGGGTCAGATTCTGATATGCCATGATATTCCATGTGGACATGAAAACAATAAAGTCCTCAACAACCAAGATGCAAAATGTGGACATAAAAACCCTCCCTTAGTTTCATTACAATTAATTTATTTTTAAAATTTGTGCTCATATTTCTGTGGGGGCTACAGGTGAATAGTAAGTTATTTCTAGATTATTTTAAGCAGCTTATATGCTTATATGTCTGCAGTCCCTTCCAGTGGCCTGACATTCTTCCACAAGACTAGTACAGTAATGTTGGCAGCATTAGGACTTCTAATCTTCTGTAATTTATTGGTGTTACAAAGATAATGCCTTATAACCTTTTTTGTCTTAATGTTTGTGTTATGGTGCTCAAGGAATACTTTAGAGTAAAAAATGTAATAATAATAATAAAAAAAAAAAAGTAGTAGAACAACTCTTAATAATACAACCCATACAGCTTTGCCCGGATGCCTTAAACCCAATCTTGGGAGACCAATTGTCTTTGCAATAATATAATTTAGTTTCTGTGCTCTCTCGTTATTTCGTGTCTCTGAGAATGACAGCATTTTCTCCCTATTGTACAAATAACTATATATATATATATATATTTTTTTTGATTTCTTAAAGTTTCTGAAAATAAAAAGCTTCAATACATTTTCATGTTGAAACTAACACTTATATTTAAAAGTTCATGGAGAATAGTCAGACTATTACATATTTTTCAAATCAGTTTGTAGCTACACTAAGCCTAGAAGGCTCTCAAGAAAGGGAAAAAAAAAAAAAGTAAAAATCAGTAAAAAGAAAGCCAGTATTAGGACAAGCAGTCTATGCCATGATAAAAACTAATAATAAAACTATAAATTACAGTACTGTTGGATCAAGATCACATTAAAATCGGGGGGACAGCACATCTACTTAAGCATCCCAGTTTTTGTAGGCAAGTTAGTATTTTGAGATCCTTAGCTGCAAAGTAGGATAAAATTTCAAATGGTTATAACAGTTCTATTTTATTATAAAGCTTTGACAGTGCAAAGATATAGTGGTACATTCTTCGGCAGCCAAAAACCCTCAGCTCTGTGTGCTAATTGCTGGGATATGACTCTCTTTCTTATTGGACTCAGTCCTGGACATATATGTATGCTTCAGACTTGATTAAGCCAATTAATTCCACGTAACAATGAAGCAAAATGTTTTGAAAAATCACCAGTTGTGCAAAGTGCAGTGGTCAACTTTCATGGCAAGATGTTATTTTCAGGTATGTTATCTTAATGCTCTGATACCCACTAAATAGATATTCTGACTGAAGTATTTCCTTTTGGCCTTCAAATTTCCCTACGGAATTCAGAAGCCATCCTTCTTATCATGGTAATTTCTGATAGCTACAGACCTCCTACAATGATAAAATTGTCATCAGTCTCAGTAGATTTGTGAAAGAATCAGAAAGCAGTTTGACAGAAGCCATTACAAAAATACGAAATGTTTTTCTCAAGATTTAGGAATTACCATAGACCTCACCAGATTTCATAACTATTTTTGCTAATAGAGTCTTTTATATCAGTTAACACAAATATTAAAGAAATCCCAGAAACTTATATTGTCAGCTCCAGAAGTTATGAATACTGACTCATACATCTTATAGATGAGGATAAATATTCATTTAAAAAAATCATTAGATTTCAGGCCAGTCAGTCTTAAAAGATAGTGAAGCAAAAGCAGTATTTAATATTATTATTTTGAAAAAAAAAAAAATTCTTCTGTATACAAAATTTTCAGAACTAACTGAAACCATTTGTAGAACCTGATTTTACAAGGTTTTAAATATACATTTAACTTTAGTCATGTAAATAATGTCATGGGATTTATTAAGTATCTGCTTAATACTTTACAGAAACAGTAACTCAGACAATACAAATTATATTGGCCAGTTAACATGGATTGTGTAAGTAAGGAAGTTTTTATGGTGGTTAATTAAAAACTGTTAACTGCTAAACATTGCAGTTATCTTTCCTTGCATCCTCTGAGTTGGCTAAATGACAATAAATAACAATATTTTTGCAAATTGTTAGTTTCAAAACCCACATAAAACAACTTCCAGTAACTGTAGGCATAATTGTTGCATAGTTGTATTTTTTCTTTATTTACTATCATATATATCTGCTTTACATACTCATGACTTATGCTTCTGCGTACTCTCTTTTATGTATTTTGTAAATATTTTTTTAACTGCGAGAGAGAATCTTCAACTCAAAATTCAGACACAAGAGCTGGCAAGTTGGGACTTAGACTTTTGCCAGTGTCCTAGTGCAGGATTTGATCTTGTTAATTATTGTGGATGAGACTGAATGCAGGAATGAGAAAGAAATTATCATAGCCAATAAATGAGAAAGAGGTTACAAGGAATAGATAAATGGACAGGAGTTTCATACCATGAGCTGCACACATGTGAAAGAACCAGAACTAAGCCTAAGGATACTGTGGGGAAAAAATAATAGAAATTGAAATCTTAAGATTTCTGGTTATTCTGGTTTCTACAAAGAAAATAATATGTATTTTTTTATTCAGCTCTACAATATTTTAAATGTGAGATTCAGGGAAATAATTAAAAAGTCATTATCATAATGACAGATTTTTTGGTGTGGTCCTGCGTGGAGACAGGAGTTGGACTCATTGATCCTTGTGCTTCCCTTCCAACTCAGGATATTCTGATTTTAGAATAATCACTGTCAAAAGGCATAGTGAGACCCTGTACCAGAGACTAAGATATCAGTAAGTAGTCAGGAATTAGAGATAAAATACAGCTTTAAAGATATTAAAGATTATCAGAAGAGAGAATACTAAAACTCCTTCTTCAGGTTTTATGAATGATGAGAACTCAGGGTGAGTCCTATTATATTATTCATATAATGGATTTTTACAGTAGTTACTTCACATATTCTTTAAAGTTATCTAACAGTGCCAAGCTGCCACTTACTGTACAGGATACTACACTAGACTAATCTTACATCTGTTGTCTTATGCCTGTGTGTTAGTATTTAATTTATCTTCTAAAACAAAGGAGAAGTTTAGAATTTGTTTACTGATTACCTCTTCCCGTTTCTGTGTAAAATGCTCTCATATTGCTTGTTTGTATTTGTAATTACTCAACAGCTGAAGATTTCCCTTTGACTCCTACTTTTTCTATTTATCATGCTCATATTTTATAGGAAGAATTTACTTGATTTGTTTTTTTGATTTTTGATTTAATTTTTTACTAGATAGATATGTTTCCTCTTAGCACAAAGCTTTTGATAACCTCAGGAATATGTCAGCAGAAAGTAGCTGTATTTTATCAACAAATGACTAGTTTAATTACATCATTTATGTAATGCCACTTATTCTTTAGTTTTTAAATAAGAATCTCAGAAGCATTAGCAAATTCTCACATTTGATACTGTCCTCAGTAACAATACAAATGATGTGTATATGTACAACAGTGATCTTTGAATATAAAGTAGGAACCAGTATGTCAGCTTAAATGCCTGAATTGTTGGGCTGTATCTCCTGCACTCTACATGGCAAGGACTGATATTTCAGAAAAATTTTTGATGATGACCTGTCTTAGAATTCTGTCCTGGCATTTCATCAAAAAGAAGAGAAGTAGAAGTGAGGTATCATTCTCACTTGAGCTTCATATTTCACATATTGCAAACCTGAAAATAATAATCGTAATTCTGAAGCTATGCATTCTTTTCAAAAGCCATCTGAACTACATGCATATGTCTTCTTGTCTATAGGCATTAAGGATTTGCTAAAGATGTGTGAAAGGGCTTGGGCCTGAGCCAAGGTAGAACTCCCAAGTAGAGCCTTTAGTGTAACATTAAAACTATTCTTCATCATTTAAACAGTTTCCATACCCTATATAATTTATGCATATTTCAATTTACAGCATATAGGCTATATCAAGTAAACTATTTTAATGGTTTGATTAGTTTTCAGGTTTTCTCTTTAATTCTGTTTTGTCTACTCTACAGTCTAATTTAATGCAATATAAAATTGTATTTCTAGTGTCATGTTTCTAATCATATCTCTAATGTCCTTCTGTTTTCCTATCTTGTTTCTTTATTCTGAAAAGAAACTAGGAAATCAACAGAAAGTATATAAAGAAATATTTAGTTTAGTGAAATATTTGTGGGAGAATCCTATCTGTATCTACATAAGAAAGTCACATAGATACGTCACATAGATTTGTGACTTTCTTAATCCATGCTACACTGAATATGTGTGCTCTTTCAGAAGAAATTAAATTCAAATAACATATCTTTTAAGGCTTGATATACATATCATACTATTTACCTTCATGTACATTCTATCTTTTCTCCACCTCCTATATGCCTGAAAATCTAAATAGTAGACTTTGATGATGGTAATTCTACAATCATAGAAACAAAGACTGTTACTCAGATTTGCATTCTGAATGTGTCTTGGGCACCACTATATCATATTGACCAACTGCTAATAAATACTAAGTTGTAAACAGTTGATTTCATGTTAAATCAGATTTTAATCTGAACAGCTATGTCCTTAACTGTTTATTTAAATATAAGGGCTCATATTCAGAATGTCATTAGTAAATTATTATCAACCAAGAGGTTTGATACCAACAGACCTAATAAGAATGACTGAAATTGGACATGTGCATTGTTGCTGTGTTTTCTGTTTCTTTAGTTTATATCACAGCCTGTATCAGGATGCTCTGTGTGGTGATTAGAGCAGAAGAATACACAAACACAGCATCTTAGTAATGTCCTATCCTAGGTTTTGCTGATGACAATAGGTTACATAGCATTGAATTCTTCAGTGAAAAATCAGACCAGTTTACATGCTGTCAGATTTGTTGTTCTTGGATCCCAAGAGACTTCTTTTGGGAGGGAATGCTAGGTATCATTCTCCTCTAATTCAGTAAGGCAACAGTGCGACACTGTCTGTTTAGATTGGAAGGTTGCCTGCTGCTGACATTTTGGCAAGCCAGCTTCCATCACTGAGGAGCTTTTACAGATTGCAGAAGACAGTTAGATTGGAGTGAACAGACCAGAGCTTTTTATCCTAGTCCAACTGTTATATCATGAAAAAGGAGAACTTACTTTTCAATAGCCATCTTAATCACAGAACACTCTAAATTATACATCCATAACTACATGAGTAAGTGTGCACAACATTCCAACATACTCAGTAGCTAGGCTGGGTATCTGCTATTATTTACTGCATCGTGATATTGTTCATAAATCTGAAACAGACATAGCTCTTTGGCTATGAATTTAATCTATGTTTCAGATGAGCATTCCAGAAAATGCAAAGATAAATTATTGGCATAATAACCTGAGCTTTACATAGGCTTCAACATTTTTATTTTTAGTTCAATGTACTTCATTGTAAAGTTTCTCCTGCAGATTTAGTTTTATTCATAATTTATATCATGTAGAGATCCTTTATGTGAAATCCTAACCCAAATATAGAACTACATAGAGTCTTTCTCAGGAGATGGTGCCACTATTATATATTGGTAGTTTCAGGATAAATCAAAGCATGAAGAATTCTGGCAAAAGAAGAAAAAATCAGACTTCATCACATATGTCAGTGCAGTGATAAACATTGTGTTGTATTTGACTTTTATCATGCTTTTTTCACTTTTTCTATATGGATAAGTCTTGTTTTGAAATAGATCTCAGACTTCTGCTTGTTTGTAGCATAATTCTGTCAGTGTAAGAGATATATGATGTCATTTTTACTCCTACTGTATTAGTTTTTCTACTGAAATGTAAACAATTTGGTTACCATAAAACAGTGTGAATACCTAGAATGGCTTGGACTGGAATGGACCTTAAATACCTTCTAGTTCCAACTGCCCTGCATAGGCAAGGATGCCACCTGCATTCCTGGGACAGGTGTCCCAGGAATATGCTGATGGGTTTGAGAGAGAAATTGTTTTACTCTCACAAAAAAAAAAAAAAAAAAAAAAAAAAAAAGTTAGTATCAGGTTTTGACCATTTTTAACTATTTCTTCTTTTTTATTAGAAAAGTTATGGGGATTTTTTAGAGGCTGGTAAAGAACTTATCTGCTATACAACCCAATCGGCGGTTAAGTTCATTTTTTGGTGGTATGCAAGCATGTATGAAAAAGAGCATCCCACTGAATGGCTGACAAGTTGACTTTAAAATGAAAGTTGAGAGAAGGTTTCTATAAACAGATGGTGATTATGAATAGTGGGAAAGCAGTGATGATAACACACCAACTGTTCAATTATGAAAGCTAAATATTTTCAGCTTGTATTAAGACTTTTCAAAATATTTATCTTGGCTATTGTATATATTTATGTAATAATTTGGGGTAAAAGCTTCTTTCTATTGTTGGGAAACCCACAGAAAGCTCCCTAATGGAAAGGATTGACTGAGGTTTTCCATCATAATCTCTTCTGTGTCCTTCATTTAGAAAAAAAACAGGTCTCAACACACCAGAAAAATTAAGTGCTTAGCAAAAGTATATGTTTCTTGGGGCCTTTTGTGGGTCCAGTGATGCTTTGGAATACCTGGGGGCAGAATCCTGACACTGTGCTCATGACTGAGGTTGTTTGCCACCAAACAAATATACCTATTTTATTGCAATTTGGTCAGCAAAGTAATCATTGATGCTTTTTGGACATTGTTCAGACTTACTGATGATCTTTCTGACCACTGAGAATAGAAATGATGTCCTGTATCTTCTGTTACAAGTCCAGGAAAAAATACTTTCATTCTCCAGCCGAACTTCTACCAGCTGTTAGTTAGATGTTCAGAATATTTCATTGCTACTGTTAAACTTTTGTTACTATTTTTTACCTTTGTTAATATTTAGAAAGACACCTTGTGTCCCTAACTTCTTATGTATTGTTTTCTATAATACAGAATGATTATCTGTGGTACGTTTTCTTATTGCCAAGTTTAAGGACCAAACAGGAAGTATCTGACTTCATTACCTAAGATTTGCTGAATTTATTTTGAAGGCTTTTTAAAATATCTAAATATTTTCAGTCGGCATATGCTTTTGAACAATGTTATGGGGTTATACTTCTGAGAAGTTTAAGAAAGTCATTTTCTGGTATTTCTAGTCACCAGATAAAATATTTATTGCTCTAGTTCTTGTAATAAATACGAATATGCGCATCTAACTTCAAGCACATGTTTTGTTGCATGTGATCAGGAGATTAATTGCCTTCCTGAGTATGTCATGTGCTTTTATGCATGTTTGGTATCTCTGTCTTGAATATCAGAGTTTTATTTCTCCTTTTAATCTAGTGAAATAAACAAAAAGCAAAAGATTCATAGAATTTCTTTCTGGAAAAAAATAGCTTCCTTTAAATGTACATTGTTTGCAGTAAAAACAAAGAGAGCTATCATATTATTCACTGTGATAACTCTGCCTGTTTATAGGAGTCTTGACTAACTTGTGCTTTTTTTTTTTTTTTTTTTTTTTTTTCTTTTTCAAAATGTCGTCTTCTAACTGTGTGGCTTTCAAAAGCTTTATTTTGTCAGAATTCACAGTGAGTCCCCTGTGAGTTTTGCTTGAGTAAGGACTTCGAATCAAACTCACTGAGATTAGTGAACAGTAAAAAATGAGTGGATTGAGAAGTTTGAGGCTCTAGAAACATCCATGTAAGCAACAACAGATGACTATTCCTTGTTACAAAGAAATATAAATATATGTTGTTGATTTAAAGTTAAGCAAGCTCTTGCAACTGGCATTCTATGATAAAGCTCTCTGTGTTAGGATTTTTGTCCTCTTAACTAAGTGTTTATAAATATGAACGTGGAGTTATTTTTAGGAGATGAAGCCCAGATTTTGCTTTTTTGGAGCTAGAGGAGCTTTTTTGTTGCAAATCTCCATTTGCAACATCAAAGGCAGATTTTATAAGTTGTAAGGTTTTAATGAGAGTGGGGATTGGATCATTACAGTACTTTCATTAATTTTTTGGAGATGTTGAAACTTGATTATCTTATATATTGAAAATGCTGTTATGTAAACCACTTACCACTTACATGGCCATCAACAGCTTTTTCTTTCCCCAGATTTATTTAGTTTTACAAAAGATTTCTGGTTTGTCTAAGATATCTATTGTGTTTTTCTCTCCACTTTTCAGCTGGGAATCTCTTCTGATGTAGAACGTATGTTTGGAACCTTGTTAAAGATGCTTTTGGCAGTTTTTACAGCCTTCCTCTTGAGTCTGTTTAGATGGGGAAAGTTTCCAGTATTTTTATGTGAGTTTACTGTTCTTTTATCCAGATTACTCTGCTGAAATGTAACCTAGTGTTCCCTGGAAGTTCTCTACTATTTCAAATCTTTTTTGGCTTCCTGATTCTTTAGCCATATTTTGGCTGTCTAAAAATGATATTAGATTCTTCAGACTAACTCCTTAAAGATGTTTTTACTTTTTGTGACTGAACCTCTTCAACTCTTGATATTTTAGAGGTAAAATGTGCTCCTGAAAGTTTCTGCGTATTTGAAGGGTGACTGAATTCCTTTATATATTGAGTGTCAGGATTGGCAAATACATCTGTGAAACTTCTTCCATATTGTTATTATTAAGAACATCAGTCCCAAGTGACTACAGTGTCTTTTAATAGAGCCACTGCATGCACATTGTTTATGCATAGGGTTAATACAAAAGACTAGAAGTTCATAATATTAGCTTAACCTTCACATATTTCTGTGCAGGTAGTACTAATTCTGCTGTATAATAAAATTAAGAGTTCTGTTTTGCTTATATAGTTTGTATTTAATCTTGAAAATGGCTTTTCGTGTCCTGGTCTAACAAAAACAGATATTGCCTTGAGAGACACGTCTAAAGATATTTCAGCAATAAACCCAAACTAGAAATTATTGGAAATGCCCCACAACCCCTCCACCTTTTTTTTTTTCCTGATATTTTTAATGCATATAACAGGTTAAGATAAGATTCATACAGATGTTTCAAGCCAGTTTTGTGCTTCTGTAAGTTGGTAAGGCTCTTAAACCTTTGGATGATTTTGCTGAATAAAACAAAAACTGTACAACTCACATGTATCCATATGTCCAATACATCTTGTTTTATGTCTTGTAGTTTTAACTCTGGAACATCTATTTTGTAACTGTGCCTTTGTTTTGTTCAGTTTCAGCCACTGTTCCTGTAGGTTCAGAAAGATACTTTTAAAAGAATAATGCCATGTCAGCAAGGAATTTAGGTTAATGTGAGAAAATTTGGAGCATTATTGACTTCATTGTGAACTTCAGGTAGTTCTTACTCATAGGTCAGGTAAAAACTCTTAATTATGTTCATTGCAGGGCCTGTCTTAGGGACCCATAGCTGAGATACTCAGCTGTAAAAACTAACTGAGCTACATTGAAAACAGTCTTTAATCATTTTGTTGCTAGAGGCAGGTAGGAGCTGGTCTAACACTTCAGTAAATTAAAGCAAATCTGAAAATTTTACTGGTTATGAATAGTTGTAGAAAGAGCTAAAATGGTTCTTTGAGAACTGCATGCAACCCAAGGTCCCTGAGATGCCAGTGATTATGGTTAGTCCCCTGCAGCTGACGTGGTGTAGCTAAATTATCTTATCTTGGTAAGCATTTAACTGTAATTCCAGTTCTTCAAACCATGTATCTGACTCTGATATGGTGAAAGACATGACAAAGTTCATGATTGTCATGACAAAGTTCTAAGATGTCCACTTTTTCATACTACAGTGCTTAAGGTTTATTTTCACTCCCTAACCAGTTTTTCTTATTTTTCTGGTAAATGAACTTATAGAAGTGAGTCATTTGGTGATTATGGAGCAAAGCATTTGCTGAAAGACAGTATTTCCCCTTCTGGTACTTCGCCAAATATTTGTGCAAATAATCCTACTTTTAGTGTGAGCCCCTTACCTGATTTTCAGCATACTTTTAGTAGACCTGCATTCAAAATTAAGCAAAATTGAATCTTTTACTCTATTTTCTAGTGTCTGATTATAATGTAAATATTTTTCTATAATCAGTATTCTGCCTGTTTTATTTTATTGTGTGTTATAATTTCAAGCCTTTTCCACTTGGTCACCTTCTGGCCATTGAGCTACTGTGATATACTCTGTGATAAACTAGCTTACTGTTGCAGTTTTAATGTTTTTAATTTTTATTTTCATTCCACAATTTCTTCAAATAATGGTGAGCTCAAAAACTGTATTTAGAAGTTCAGCTCTAGGCACAACTAATATGGCAAAGTAATCCAAAAATCTGATGCTGTTAATATTGGATGCCATGTTTGAAACCATCTACACTTTATTTTATTATACATATTACATTGTAACTACTGTTTTCTTCTTCCATTTGAGCTTTTCTATTACCTTGGTATAGAAGCCTTTAAGAACATCAGTTTATCATGCTGGAGCTAACAATATATTTTACCAAAAATCTGAATCGAGATATGTATCTTCTTTTTGTATATATATTTGTCCACTACTTTAGGAAGAAACTATCTCATTTCTGCTTATTCCTCAATAGATACCTGTTTCTGCATACTTGTGTCTCAGTATAGAGAGTACAAACATTTATTGTATGGTTTATCACAGCAGTTGTGTGAAATTATTAAGTATTTGGATTTAATAATTTTCACTGTTAAAGCGAGAGCTGATTTATTGGCATCCATGAGAGTAAAGATATATATGTACATATGTGTATATATATTTATTTAAAATATATTATGCTTTTCTTAGAATATAGGCAACTTCTAAAGTTTTGAACTGAAGAGATTTAAACCATAATGCTATCTTCTTTTTGCATTGGTTTATACTTTCTAACACTCTCTTTAGCTCACACATTTTCAGACTTGTTTTTTCCTTCCACATTTACTGGGATCTTGTGGTAATTTCAGGAAGAAATGCATGACTTGCAAGCCATATCATATTAAATGCATATAAAACTAGACAGATATAAAATTTCAATGAAAGGGATATAAAGTTTGAAGTGGTAACTTTAATTCTCTCTCAAATTCACTGTCTTTAAAATAATGAAGTCAGTGTGCTACTAACTTTTTATAATACAGAAGGTATTATACAGGATGTCTCCAACTGATAACAATCTTTTCTTCTTGAAAATATTTTTTTTTTCAAAAGTGACTGTGTATCTGTTGTCTCCAGGAATAAAAAGAAATGTATTTTCCATTCCTTGTTTATGATGTATTTGCTTCCAGAGGACAGACAGACAGAGAACATATCCTAAGATATTATTCATGGCCTTGTGTTACCACTGATTGATTAATGCTCCCATATATTCTGCAAATGTCTATGTCTGTTTTCAGGAGATCTCATTGTAGTACTTTATATTTAAATTGTCTTAACAGCTTGTATAATTTTGTTATACTATCTTTTCTTTTTCATAAGAATTTGTAATCTGTTTCTTGTTGTCATAAACACTTCACAGAAAAAGCTACAGAGAATTTTTTTTTCTTTTTTCATATGAAGTCCTTATCATTTCTGACTCCTAGACTGCTGAAATCACTTGTTGTTCCAGTGAACGTTGTATTCCTCAAAGAAAAAAAAAAATCACATCATTACTTCAAAATAGTACCTGGACAGGGATGTCCTAAGGACATGCTCCTGTGCCACTGCCAAATCAAATAGTAGCACCCACTCCTGGAGATAAAAGTGCTGGAAATACCTTCCTCAGTTCCAACGGCATTTCGCAGGAAAGCTTAAAACCCACCACAAAGACTGGTTGTGGTTCTGCTTATTTTCATGTTGATGTCTATTATTTAGTGTTTAATTGAAATGCTAAAGCACAGGATTAAACGTTCCTTCAATTTCTTAGCTGTAACGATAATTCTTTGTATGTACATGATCAATCTCCTCCTGGTTTCACAAGGACCATGTGTGCATTTAAAATGACAACAACTTTCATATTTATAGCTAGACATTTTACATGCTCATTTTCTGGGCACAACAGCTTCTGCCAGGTCAAGGCCTGATGACCAAAACATCCATTGAGTCTACCACCAGGTATTTTTAATTCCTGCCATTGTGAGGGCATAGAGTTTGGGGCATAACCTGTAAAGCTAGGAGTGCTAGTCAGAGAAAGGACGAGCTCTTAGAAAGACAACAGGTCCAAGGCAGTTACAAGATTTGTTGCATCATTGCATGACCAAGCAGAATTTATTGTCAGGACTTCTGTAAAGAAGTAATGGTATTTGAGTCTTTGAGAAAGCACATATAAGCACTTTGTTGTTTCCCTGTGGCATATTGAACATTAATTAATGTTTCCATGCTTTGCAAATTAGAAATTTTATGCATTTATCCTTACTGTTTCAAGAGGCAAGGTTAAGTCAAAAGGATCTCTTTCCCATTCCTAACTTCCTTCATGAATCTTTGAAGGCTACACTCATTCTTAAGTATGTCTTTGAATGACTTTAAGTGAATTTATAATTTAAATGAAGCTGGATGTAAACATTTAAGGTCATTTTCAGAGTAAAAACACCCTGACAACAGTTTCTAAACTTTCTAAATATTTACAGAATGAAATTCAATTAAGACTGTATGTTGGAATGTAATTGATTTGATTTAGATTAACATTTTTGTAATTTTCTTCTTTGAGGTTGGTATTGAAATGAGAAGTAGAATGCCCATTTCAATATAGATAATTCTTATGCAACATTATGGGAATAACTTGAAGAACTACTCAGAGCTTACCTTATCACTCTTGATGAAGAAGTTTTCTGGTGGTTTGTAATACAATTGTAATTTTTTAGCCTCCAAGTTCATTTGAGTACATACTATAAATATGTTTTCATCTATGACTGGCTAACACTGTATGTATACTGTATGTATGGATTCGGTTGTTTGTTTTTTTTTGATTTTTAAATGAAGGACTTAGTAGCTGCTTGCTGAATGAAAGTAGCTGCTTGCCTGTTAAATAGAAGTACTTGCCTGTTAAATAGAAGCGCTTGCCTGTTAAATAGAAGTGATCATTGCATATATATGATGGCACAATTTTATAGTATTTCTTTTTCATTGATACGTCTGAAATGAAGCTCTTGGCTTAGAAATAATTTAATTGTTACAGACTTCTTCAGTAAACTCTGCCAGAAATGGCATTTATTATAAACGTAAGATCTGTAGTCAGGCCATTGTTTGAGATGTCTTTTCTGCTGGCTTCCATATGGTGTGACTCAGTGTTGTTGTGCTGTCCTCCTGCAATTGTCCAAATCTGCCTTTCATCAGATTTTAGAAGGAAGAAATAGATTGAAAGGTGAAAACTGAGAGATATATACTTTCATGTTTCTATGGGAGATCTTGTTAGTGGTTCTTAGTATTATCATTTACTTAAGTGAAAGAAGCTTGGGTAAGTTGTTTTGGGTCTTTTTAGTAAAGTAACTTTTATGCTGCATATTACATTTCTGTGATAATATCTAAAGTAGTGGAGGGAGATTAAAAAAGGGATGGATAAAATTGATGTGGAAGTGGTGGAAGGGGGAAGGGAAGGGTTATTTCTACAGTGTGCAAAAGGGCAGAGAGATCTTTGGCTTAAGATGCATTCCTGATGAATCTAAGAATGACATGAGGAACACAAGATACTGAATTCCTAGGGAAAGGTTGGAGGAAAGCAAGAATTGAGTTAATAAGGGACAAAATGTTAAACCAAGTGAAAGATTTAACAGAAAATGACTACAGAGAGAAGATGGTAATATGTGCTTTGAAATGACATGTACAATAAAATAAAAACCATAGTCATGAAGTGACCGCTTGCTTCCCTTCATTTCACTGTTAACCCCCTTAAAAAAAAAGAACCTAAAGGTCAAAAATAGGGACCTGAGCTGGGTCATGTGAGATTCCATAGAACTTCATTAAACTAGGAGAGCTGTAGGAAGAAGTGTTACAATTTTAAATTTCTGTAATCGTGATCCCTTAAGCAATTTTTTAGTCTTTAAGATAAAGAAGCTTATCTGGAGTGAGAGCAACCACATTAATTACAGATTATTTTTTCCATTGTAGATACTTCAATCAGTTTGTTTAGAAGAATTATGCTGTCACAGCAGTAGTTGTTACAGGGATTTGTTACAGGGATGTTGTTACAGGGATTGTGCAGGGTAGAGCTCAGTGAAGCACCTGTTAACAAATTCCAACAAACTAAAATTTTCATAATTTTTTCCTTTTCTATCTACTGTTGAATCCAGCATAAAAAGTGTCAATACTAAATATAAGAATAACTATGTTATGCTATGTTCCAGTCGGTGGGCTCTTTGTGGACTTGTGTTCGATTACTTTTCACAGTGCATTCACATCCTAGGCAGTACAGAGAGCAGAGGGGTAACAACAAAATACCAAAATAGAATAATAGCTGATAGCAGATCATCAGTGTGTTTGTTGTTTGAAACCTGTTTTATTCCATTATTCCTGATAGATGTACAACTGAATTTATTATTACTGGACTTTAATACTTTGAGTGGTCCAATATATAACACTGGCATACAGTTCTGGGGCTAAATTGAGTTTTTGTGTGGCTGAATGGAATGCCCATCTTGGTTGGATTGAAAAATGTCATAAGGCTTTTTTTACCCAAGCATTTCTGCCAAATGCGTACAGGAAGTGGCTTTGGCAGTTATATCCAAACAAGTAACTTCATTTCCTGGAATCTGCTTTTTTTGCAAAATGTAGGCTTTAGGAAAGAAAGTGAAAAGAGGGATGTTAAGGGGTAGAGGAAAGATCACCACTAAAAACTTCTAAAAATTACTTAGCTCAAATTATCAAACTCCTTTTTTTTTTTTTTTTTTTTTTTCCTTCTAGGTATAGTCACAACAGAATCATTCTCTTTTTTTTTTTTTTTTTTTTTTTTTTTCAAATTGATAGTTTCTTTATATAATAATACTATAAAAAATATGTTGAGCATAACCGGCATTTAGTGCTTATTGGCAAGGCAAACTAAAGTAGTCAAGATTCAAGAGAATGTACTGTATGACCACACAGGTTATAGATGCCTATTACCAACCAGAGGTTTAGTAAAACATATATTTATTGCTATAAAATCCAGAAAAATGGAAAAAGAATAGATGTCAGGTATAATTTTCAGCCTAAAAGGAGATGTGAGTTGATGTAACGTTACATGTAGTCTGCTAAAAATATCAAAATTTTATCTGGCTGCACAGGTACTATTTTTTATTCTATTGCAAATTCATGTTTTCTTGTCTAGCTTGATGGTTTTGTTTCACTTTTTTTTTTTTTTCCCCTCTCTTCAGTCTAATATCCTGAATATTTCAATAACAGCGCTTGCAACCTTCCTCACAGTACTGGATAGCTGCCTATAGTATAAGTACAGCCTTCATGTTGTTATGCTCTTACTTTTAGGGCCAAATTATAGATATTTTTCAGAAGCTTGAAAAGCAGTAGTTCAGGAGTTGTTTTGTAACAATTTTTTTTTTTTTAAGGGTTACAGCAATTTAGGTGCTATTTCAGAAATGCTAATAGAGAAAACAGTACAATGAAAAACTTAGTAGCAATAAGTCATGCTGTGAGGCATCAGATGGGAATCTTGAAAAAAAAAATCCATTTTCTCAGAAATAGTATTGCAAAATCCTAAATTTTATAGAGGAAAATAAGTACTTATAATGCAGAAGACATCTTAACGTCATAGAAAAAAATGCTAGAAGGTACACAAATAATGGAGAATTAATGTATCCTTCAATAATGTATTTAGTTGGGTTTTAATAGAAAACACACGAAACAACTTAGTACAACTGTTGATTTATGGATAATTTTTTCAGTTGTTAAAAATTACTTTTAATGGGTATATGCACAAGAAAAAACACTTTGGAAACAGTTCAGTGCACAACTTAAGGCAAGAGTAAAGATAGGTAGTCATTATGTATACCTTTCCCAAATGGCAAAGACTGTATCTATTAAATCATAAATAGCAGCTGCTGTAAGTTTGTTTTGCAGTGGAAGCTTTTCCTTCCAATTCTTCTTTTTGATATTTCTTTCAATATTTCATTCTTAATATAGTCATCTGTTATTTGGTTTTGTAGTTCTCCTGATGTTCTACAGTGTTCATTTTTTCATTATGTATTCAGAATTGTCACTTAAAAACTTCAAACGATTGTCATGTTTGCAGGTGTTCCCACTGAGTACTTGTGCCACTCTTGCTATTTCTAAAGAAATTAAATGACTTCTTAGTAAGAATATTCCTGAATAATGTATGAGCTTCTGTTAACATTTGTCATAGTATGTTTCTGATTCTTTACTGAACATTTAGGAATTTTCATTTTGTTTATCATGTTTTTCCTTCGTGTTCACTATTTGCGTGCTTCCACTGCTGTGTGGGTCTAAATTATAAATAAAAACAATTCAGCTTTACATTGCAATATGGAGGCAATGCATTGAATAAGATCCCAGACTAAGATGCAGGACATCTGCTTTTTATTTCAGTCTTTATTATTTACTAAGTTTGTGAACTTATGCAAGTGACCTCATCTCTCTGAACCAGTTTCCTCAACTGTAAAATAAATTAGAGTAGCTTATCTTTCATGATCACTTTGAGATTTCATGTTCAAAGGCCATCTGTAAGTGCAAAATCTTGTTTTTCTAGCATTGAGGAGCAGATCAAATGATTTGTGAAAGTAAGACAGTGAATTAGAAGCAGAGACCAATATAAAACTTTGGAAGTCTTGGCTCTTCATATTCAGTCAGCATTACTGCAACACATTTTTTTCTTGAAATTAGTTCTCTTTATTGATAGATTATTTGTTTGGGAAGCTTTGTTGAAAATCTAGGTTATGCTGACTACTTAAAATTCTGTGCATGAGTGAACATTTCTGGTTATAATATGTTTGTTATTTATTGTAAGTTCTTGCAGTAAGATGCACACAGATGTGTTTCATGTCCAGCCATGGCTATTTGCTGAGTAAAAGAAAGAAGAGTCAAGTACTCAGCATGAATTTGGAAAGTTCAGCATAGCAAAATGATTGTATTTTTCATTATGAATCCTTTCCTCTGCAATACCTCCCTACTTTGATCGCCTCTTTGTTTATCACGTTTACATTCAGCTTTCGCTCTGGCAAGAGGCAGTTCAGAATATTTCATACATTTATTCAATCTTTAAGTGTACAGAAAGAAACAGACATCAGCTTAAAATGATGGCCAGTGTTTGTTAACAGGAAGACAATGTTTAAGTTCTGTATTAGAAGTGAAAAAATTACTTAATATAGGGGAATACTGGAAGAAAATCTTAAGCAAGTTTGTTTAACTAAAGCCTAATATGAGGCTTTATATGAGGTGTTCATGGCTCTGAGATACAGCACATTTAATATTGAAGTAAGCCTGCATGACAAGGAATTTCCATAATACATTGTCACATTTTGATCTTAAGGAAAAGAAGTTTAAAGCTATTGATAAACGTACGGTACTTGCTGTTATGTGTTAAGAAAAAAATACACTTTTTTTTTTTTTTTTTCTAGTGATAGTCATTTATTTCAACACAGATTTGAAAGGGGCAAAAACATTCTTAATTCTGTGTCTTGACATAAGCAGGTTTAGCTACAGAGGTTAGTAGTGTAAAAATTGTCTTTTGATCCTTTGCATATTCAGTTATATATACATATAATTCAGCTGGTTAGAAATTTAGGTTAAAAAGAAATTGAAAGACAGCTTTTCAGTAGGAATTGTGCTGATATAAAATATAATTTCATTCAAATACTTTGCGTGACATGATTTTATTTCTTAAGTGAAGTTTCTTAACATAGCTATTGAAATCACTGAATTTTCTTCAGAAAACCTCTGTACTGAAATGAGTCAGACAACAGTAAGTCCTGCCTCCATGAGCAATTAATTTTGCCATTGACATCACTGGGACAAGAATGTGAAGACTACAGTCAGAATAACTAAAGCTGAAAATCTGAAATTAAATTAGTAGGAGCAGTAGGAGCACTGTAGAGAACATTTTTAAGTGATGGCATGATATGAAAAGTGTGGCGTGTTATAGTACAGTTGTATACATATTTTATAAAAGGTTGCCTTCTACTCTTAGTGATTTTTTTTTTTACTTGTACATTTTAAAAAAGGAGAAATAAGAGCTGCATCTCCATGTTTATCTGTGTGTGTATGTATGTATGTTAGCTGTTTCCCTGATTCCTATGAATGTACTGGGGTGAAGAAAAATGCATGTTTATTTGCAGAGTAAGGAATTTAGCTTCTAATTCATTTTAATTTATATGGTTAGTATTGGGAATGCCAAAAAAAAAAAATTGTGTAGCGTGCATATCCATCTAATAGTAAGCAATCCGTAACCACTATAATCTTTCATAGGCTAAAGGAATTTAAAATATTACATACTTTTCTAGCAGTAGTCATCCTCTAATAAGACAAAATGTGAAATGGTCAGGAAATAGCTAACAATGCACTGATAGGTTTCAGGAAAACAAATAATCTGCAAATTATTATAAGCAAATAGATGTTGCTAAATCCTAGGCTTTCTTTTACCACACTACAGTATCAAATTGCTCTCTGACTGTTATTTCATAGGGAAAGGTTGCTGCACATAAAGAGGAAGAATGATTATTTTGCTGAATGCAGATATTTGTTATGACAGAAGAACTTACTGTTAACAGGATAGACTCCACCAACCCACAACTACAGGGTAGAATGCACTTCCTGCCTCTGTGGTCAATTTATGATGGAAACTTCATCAAAAAGTTGAATTAATTTTTATCTTGGTGAGGTTTTAGGAATAGTGATTGTAGTAGTTGGGGAACTTAACTTTCCTGTTTTGAATTACATCTTCAGTTTAAGCCTTAGAGAGTTTTAAATACTGCTTTTACATATCAGATGTGTTGTTAAAATCCTATTGGTTGTTGTTTTTTTTTATGAATGTTTCTGGGTTTTCTGTGATGAGTTCTTGTGCTCAAGGGGAATCAACAAGGGTATTTGCTTGAATTCCAGAAATATTTGAGTAATATTCATGAAATTTCTCAAGTGTTTTTTATTTCTTTCGGGCAATCTAGGGACATTATAAAAGCATAACTGTTACCACATATTACTTTTAGTCTAGAGCTAAGCAAGTTTCATGCTCATATCATTTTGCGCTTACATGCTTGTTCTTATAGATACAAGTCCTAGTTTTATTTCACACAAGCTTTAAGAGGCATTTAGGTGACGGATAGGAATGGGTGGTAATCCAATTGACTCTGATAACACGTTAATGCAACTTCCTTCCATTCTCCATCACTCAAACACCCACAAACATTTAGTTTCTTTTCTTTTCTTTTCTTTCTTTCTTTTTTTTTTTTTTTTTTTAATTAATTCAGCTTTTGACCTGTACTGAAACAGGAAAGTACATGTGTTGAGTATTCTATGTATTATGTATCAACAAAAAGAAAACATCTACACAGTTAACCTTCTTCAGTTGTGCTGTGGCTTTAGAATAACAATTTTTAATCTCTGTTACAATACTGCCAGGGCGAAGATGCTGTCATACCAAATAGAGGTACCTAAAGTTGAGGTATCAGTGTATACAGTCAGATGATAGGATCTCTATTGTCACATTAGGAACTTAGAAGCATGAAAGCACGTATTCCATAACGATCATTAATTTCTTATTAATTTATAGAGCCTGAAAGACAAATAACCGCACTAAGGCCTAAGATGGTATAGAGGCATTTAATAATAATAATAATAATAATAATAATAATAATAATAATAAACTATTACCATGTTAAACAGAAGAGGTATTAACTAGTAAAACAAGATTAAGTATGAAAAAATGAATGCAACAAATTATCAGTCTTCCTGAACATGCAAATTCCAGGCTCTACTCTATTTCTGTCCCAAAACCTATCATTTTGTTCAGAAAGAAGAAAGGTATAATAATGCTAGCCCCAGGTAAAAGGAAATTTCAAAGTCAGTGTTGCACTCAAAACAATCCTTGTATCAAGTCCTACGTATTTGAGCAACGCTGCTGCTGACACGTGGAACTCCAGTACTTGGTGGATGGTACTAATCTTGCTGTGGCATTCATTACATGAAAGTGCTTTGGACAATATTTCAGTCTAACATATTTTTCTTTTCTTTGTCTTTTGTTGTTGTTGCCAATTAATGTACTTAGTGATAAAAGCAGTGTACGTGATTGTTATTCTGCACATATTGGTATGTTGGTAGAGTTTGACTTTTTTGTATTTTGTATTAAAATGCAAAGCTGTATTTAAAAATTTTTAAGCTGCCTGTAAACTGTTATGTAAAGAAAGCCACCGATCTGTCCTAGAATTTCTTGAGCCAGAGCCATTTTGAAAGAATGGCGAAAGCATACAGCTGGAGTTTATTTCTCTTCCAAGCAGTCCAACTTCTGTCCAACATATGGCTTCTGCTTACAGCTTTCCTTGAAGTTATAGACACATCCCCTTTTCCATCTGAGGTGACTATCCCTGACTGCTTTTAATTGCCAGACCTCCTGCTTCTGTCCTATTTGCCTCTCTGGATTTTATTAGATTAGCAAAGATTTGCTATTTAAAACAATTTTTGACTAAAAACTGTTAGGGAGCTCCCGTGAACAATTCTTCTAGCCAGTGTGTCAAAGGAGTGGAGATGAGTGGAAAGTTTTATCAGAACATTTTCTTCTGTGAAACTACAAGAGCAAAATTCTTTAACGAGCAGAAAGCATAATTGTGATATACATCACAGAATCACAGAATCACAGAATTTCCTAGGTTGGAAGAGACCTCAAGGTCATCGAGTCCAACCTCCAACCTAACGCTAACAGCCCTCCACTAAACCATATCCCTAAGCTCTACATCTAAACGTCGAAGTTTCCATGCAGCAAAGATCTGTTTATGCATTAAAAATTTCGACTTGTCAAAAACTTTCTTGGTCAAAACCAGTAATGTACTCTTCATTTACTGGAACAATTTTCTACATATTCTGTTTTCAGTTGAGTAAGATTTACAGGACTATGACTTTTAAGAAGATATCTACCTGTTTTATATCCCCCATCAATGTAAAAGTTTGGTGCCTGACAATATATAATTGCCCCCAGAAAGGCTATCAGTAAAGGACTTTTATACTACATTTTTTATTTGGAGATGGTGTGTAAATTACACAAGAGCTTTCTGGAAATACACAGATTTGTATGTTAAAGTGCAAGGTTCTTTATTGGTGCGTTATCCAGGGGACCTTTCCTTTTCTAGCCCTCCAGTATGGCTGCTTTATCTTTGGCAGTATTTGCATTATAGAGCCATACTCTTGCTTTAATACTAGTATGTTTTGAATAGCAGGAGTAACAAGACTAAAGAAAATCAAAGAAGAAAATAATTCACGAGATAGTTGTAATTGCAATGATGCACATTTCTTCTACAAAAACATAGTTTTTATTTGTCTTCTGTTTCCTAACACAGCATCACAAATGTAAATAATTTATAGTAACCAGAAGGGGATAGTATTCATTTGAGAAGAAGGTATATTTTTTTCAATTGTAAGAGAGATTTGAGAAGCATAATCCAAAGCCTTAAATTAGCTCAAGGCCTTAAATTAACACACAGGTTAACCATCCCATGAGATATTAGCTAATCTGAATCAGGTAGGAGGCTACCTGGGGTTGCTTTTCCCAAGTTCAGTTACAGAGGCCCAAAAATACCACTGTCTCTTAAATGATGCACAACCAAATCTATTTCAAATTCAAATGATAATGGAGATTGCCTAGGAATGTTCAGTAGCAGAGTCTAGGATTTAAAAGACATTTTGTTTTCCCAGTACTAGTATATTATAAAGCACTTCATGATGTCCACTTCTACCATAAATCTTCCATGTGACTTCTGTTATGTTTTCAGGATCATATACATGTTGCTCTCCAAATTAGCAGAGTGATCAGGATAAACGCAAATGCTGTCATCCGTTAATCTCAGGGGGACCCCACTGCTTAAACTTCTCTATCATGAAAACTGAGCATTGAACCCTGCCTGTCTTTTAATCCATTGAAAGAACTTTCCACCAAACTTCATTTTCTTTATTATTAGAGAAAGTTGCATCCCAGACAGAAAGTTAAAAAAAAAAAAAAAATAGTAAAGAGGATGAGTGTGTTCAAATCTAAGCTTGCAAAAGAAACTAAAGCAAGTGGATTTTTATTTTTTTATTTTTTTATTTTTTTTGCTTACGCTAGTTACTGGTTCTTACCCAGGAAAAGATTAAAGAAGAAAGAATTATTGCCACTATGTACAAAGAATGTCTTGAAGATTAAAAACAATGTAGTTACTAACTATAAACTGGACATTTTGTGCCAGATTTCAACAGAGGATGTTTATAAAGGTAATGTAAGGTTATATATTTGTATTTCAAATAAATTGATGGAAATTAATGTATTTGGTGGGAAAGTGAAATTTACACCATCTACTCTGAAAGGAAGTCTCCAGGTTCTAACACTGAAAGAAGTAGCATATGGCACCCAAGTGAACGTTACTTGTATTGTGGTGCTATGAGACCAAGAAATAACACTGTGTTTCTTACCCTCATTCAAAAAGCAAAGAAGTATATTTGGGCAACCACATCTTCTAGCTCAAAAGTGGAACACTCACCAGTGGCCTCCTAAATAATGATCTTGGAACAGATTATAAAGGAAAGTGTAATCAAGAGGTAAATGAGATAAAATATTTCTTAAACTATTTTATCAAGAGTAGAGTTTAGCCAACTAACCTAAAAGCTTGGACAAGAGTCATGCAGCAAACTAAATCTGTCTAGGTTTAAGCCAAATATTTGATATGTTGCTGCACAGCAAACTGTAATTAAGCATGACCACGGTAGGGTTGGTAAAACAATTTTTAATTAGATGAAGAAAAAGGATATCACAATATGTTGTTGGAAGGGTGAGGGTGAGAAAAGCTTGTTACTAGTTCTTTGGAGTTGCCCTTATGTTTTCATGGTTTTTGCAGTTATGTTTTCTGTTTTAATTACTGAGTTTAGCACAAGAACAAAGTGTGTGCTTGTTAAATTTGTAAGTGTTTTAACATTGGAGGTATTGCAGTTACTAAAGACAAAAGAATTGTTTTGCAGGAAGGAATACATGATTTTGTGGATTACAGTAGGCAAAACAAGATTAAATCAAGTAACACTAGCTGTTAAGTCATGAGTTCAAGTCTAATAAAAGCGCTGTTACTTATTAGCTCAATTAACTAGTCCTGAGTAAGATTTCACTTAGTGGTGTTTGCATTTAGGCACCTTGTATGAAACAAAGAAATCAAAATGAATCAATGATGGTGAAGAAGCTTTTTAAGAAAGTAGAAATGTTGTTTTAAAACAGGAAGATAAGTGTTTTCCTATTTTAAATGAAAGTTGCAGGGGGATATGTTTATGAATTATGAAACTATTTGGAGTAAATACCAAACTGAGAGAAATCACATGTGGCAAACAGATTATAAAATATCACATCAATATGGAAAGGTAATGAATATTCTGAAACAATAAATTAGAAGGCTTGTAACCATCACAGGTGGGTCATTTGAAAACAACTTTCCAAACAGGACAGCAGAGATGAGTTTTTTTATTTTATTTTATTTTTTTATAAGATTGTAAAAAGAATCGTATGGTAGTAAAGAAATGATCTTGTAGTTACAAATAAGCCTGTAGGTGTGAGTATTTTAGGGCTCAGTTTGTTGTCTCTGAGAGAATGTTGAAAGATGTGATTAGTTTTTCATGGTTTTTGCATTGATCTTATCTTACTTGATTTGTTGGAATGCTCAGCCTTGTTTCATACCTTGTTTCTTCTGGTCTTTTATGAGAAGCATATCTTTTGCCTATATAGTATGCTAGATTCACATTCATAAATAAAAAAAATTGCCAGGTTTAGGATCAAAACTTTGCTGTATGGAATTAAGCATGTTTCATAGAAATTTAAGACATTAGGGCCACTTTATTATTTTTTTTTCCTCTTTTCTCTTTTTCTGTGTGTCGTGGTTTAACCTGGCTGGCAGCTAAACACCACGCAGCCGTTCGCTCACCCTCCCCCCTCCCTCTCTGGGACGGGGGAGAGAAATGGAAAGTGAAGCCCGTGAGTTGAGATAAAGACAGTTTAATAAGACAGGAAAATAATAATATTAATAATAATACAATGATGATAATAGTACTACTAATAATAATATGTACAAACAAGTGATGCACAATGCAATTGCTCACCACCCGCTGACCGATGCCCAGCTTAACCCCGAGCAGTCCAGCCCCCTCCCCCCAGCTAGCCACCCCTATATATTGTTTAGCATGACGTCAGATGGTATGGAATACCCCTTTGGCTAGTTCGGGTCACCTGTCCTGGGTCTGTCCCCTCCCAGCTCTTACTGCACCCCCAGCCTGCCTGTTGGCAGGACAGAGCAAAAGTCTGAGGTGTCCTTGGCTTGGTATAAGCACTGCTCTGCAACAATTAAAACATTGGGGTGTTATCAGCACTCTTCTCATCCTAAGCCAAAACACAGCATTCCACCAGCTACTAGGAAGAAAATTAATTCTGTTCTAACTGAAACCAGGACACTGTGGTACATTGTAACTTAAAGGATTTGATGCAGCCTAACTAAGACTTAGAGTTTCCTGATAGAATACTTTGGAATGCTTGGCTGCTTCTGGTCTGTGTGTATTTAGGATCCTTTATGGCTACAGGCTGGACTTAACGACCAAGGTCACAGAATCACAGAATGATTGGGGTTGAACAGGGCGTCTGGAGTTCATCTTGTCTAACCCCACTGCTCAAGTAAGTCCACCTAGTACAGGTTGTCCAGAACCATGTCCAGGCAGCTTTTGAATATTTCCAAGGAAGGAGACTCCACAGCTTCTCAGGGCAATCTGTGACAGTGCTTGGTCTCACACTAAAAATTTATGTCTTGATGCTCATTGGGTCTCCTGTGTTCTAGTGGGCTCCAGTTTTTGCCAATTTCCTTTTGTCCTGTGTCCATCTTTATTGTATTCTTAGTTAATTTTTTATGTACAGTGATGAGATCACCCTTGAGTCTTCTCTTTCCTAGCCTAAACAGTCCCTGTTCTCCCAGCCTTTCCTCACAGGAGAGGTTCTCTAGTTCTTTACTGGCCCCTCATTGGACTCTCTCCAGTTTGTCTATGTCTCAGGTACTTGGGAGCCCAGGACTGGACACACAAGTCCAGGTGTGGCCTCACCAGTGCTGAATAGAGGGGAAAGATCCCATCCCTTGACCTGCTGGAACACTTTACCCAGTGCAGCCCAGGATACTCTTAGCCTTATTTGTGTCACAAGTTTATTGTCACAAGGATTGTTAATACTTCAAATGCTTTCTATTTTGATTAATTTAAAAGTATTTTCAAGGAGCCAGGATTTCTCTTGTTGCAGAGTGATCGCTAATGACCATAACTCAAAACCATGTGAACTTATGTGAACTTTCTATGGCATCTAAAGAATGTTCAAGTTAAAATTCATCTTTCTTCTGAAGAAATCTCTTTCCGAAGGGCTTATTTTTAGAATATTAGAAGTAAATAGGTGTATTGCATGTGTATTGCAAAATGTATTGCATAATTTTGTTCTTAAAAATGTAATATGTGTGCTATTTATCATTATTATCAGCAAAAAGGGACTTGAATCAGCTATTTGCTGTGCTTTATCCTATTTTTTAGTGAGTAGTAGGATTTTGGTAAAACTGTTTAAAAATGAATAAAGGCATTCATCAAAGTGCTTTATTAAAAATGAAAATTATAGTTCTATTTAAACCTCCTCAAACTTCTGGACCATTAACACTGTGGTTCAGCTGGCATGTACACTTATGCTTTTGTTTGGCAAGGCTGTGTTACAAAAAGATGTATATAGCATTCAGAGCATTTAGAATATCCCCCCCCCCACACACACACACACATTTACCAAGATTTAGTGCTTCCTTTACAATTCAATCTTTCAAGAAAATAGATTTGTTTTAAAGCTTTTAACAGATGAGGAAAGTCCAAAATAATGGAAAAGTAACCACAAGTTTTCTAAGAGCAATGTGATAAATTTTTGAAAAGGTGAAGTGAAAATTCAGGAAATAAATTAGCCAATTTGTTTTTAAGTATAATATTTATCTCCTCTTTTTCTACTTTGTCTCCTATCTCATAACTATTACAGTTAAAAGAGGAAATATGTATAAGTGTATATATGTATTTATACTATACATATATGTAAATATATACATATGTATATGTATTTCAGGTACTAGTACTAACTACTACTGAATGCTCTACCAACAAATCTAGACTTAGGCTCACTAAAATGCACCCCTACTATAATATAAGAGTTACAATATGTTCAATTCCGCAGAAAAACTTCTGATGTTATCAGAGTTTATCATATGCCTATAAGTCCTCAGGTTTGAGAATATTAGTTAAATTTCCTGAAGGACTGTTTTTGCATGTTTATTTAGAGAATAGTCTATATACATTGACTGTATTGACCAATGTTATTTAAAACATCAGCAATGGCATGAGAAAGAAGGGATGCTTTCTGTAATGTAACAGTTACAGGACTTGTTCAGGAGGGGAGATGATGTACTCTTCAGGAAGAGAGTACATGAAATTTAGTATGGTTGTTGCTGGGAATAGCATGCCTTATAACTTTAAAATCTGTATGTGGGCACCCAAGAGACTATCATGTTCATTCTGAGGGAGAAACTCCAATAACGCTTCAACAGAAGAAGAATCAAAGTTAATTCTTTTACACATAAGTTTTATTCATTTCTTAATATCAAATTTTCAGCTACCAAAAGGAATAAACAATTAGATTGGTAATGCTCATTCATATTGGATGTAAATAGATAGTAAATTTTAAAATTTATTTACAATTTTGACTGGTGAGAAGACAGCTTACCACAGAGCATCTGCCATGGTTTCTTCTCTCAACTCTCTGTGTAAGCACACCCCACTTTTTAGTGCTAAAGTGTTCCTGCTGAAAACAAACAAACAAACTTGTTATAGAATAGCTACTTCAGTTAATAATCTGAAATATTAAAATAGCCCCAAACTAATTGATGGTGTAAACACTACAGACAATTTTGTCTTGTGTTCCACAGATGTAGAGCATACAGGATTCAGAAAACCTCAGTATCTTAACAAAGAATAAAGCTAAAATGTAATGTAGAATTAAAAGTAACATAAGTTTCCAAAACCAGATTGATGTTTATAACAAGTCATTTTTCCTCTGCTGAAGCGCTCTGAAAATGAAATACGCCTCTTTTGTGGTTTATGGTGTTACCGGCAAGATTGGTAGTGGAGCCAGTTCTCCAGGCACCAAAAATACACGCAGATCTCTACAGATGTGTCTAACAAAAAGCTTCATTTGCCTTTGGTCCAAACTGTCATGGCTCCATTGATGTAGGCTGTCATTTGGTAAAGCTCTTAAAATATTCTTATCCCACAATTCAGTCATTTTTCTAAAATTGTGAAAGATATAAGGAAAATGAGATTTTAAATACAGTATCTATCACTCAAAGCTCCCTAAAATATGTAGATGAGGTAAATTTTAATGAGAGTATTCTATCTTTATTTAGACATGCTGGTGGAGTTAAAAAAGGCAGACAAAATTTTGAACATAAAAGCCTGTTTTCCAGTCTAAAACAGAAGCAGCAAACATTGTTGCTACTGAAACATGGCAAACGTGTGAGTAATGTCAAGATATATACATTTAATTTGATTTTACTTAACTGAAGTCTTCATCTTAAAAACGTAGTCTAAAGTAAATCGAGTTATTAGATAACGTTCTTTCAAATGGATGATGATAATTCTAATAAAAAAACTTGCACATTTTATATAGCATAAAATTTTCCTTCTACAATTATATGTGCTTTTCTAGCTTTTTCATAGTCTGCAGTGTCCAATATAAGATTTCTCTCAGTTGCAATTGTCTGTTCTTATGCTGTGTAGGCTGCACTGGTTGTCTGTATCATACTTGATATAGATCACAACTATTAGAGGATACAACAAAAACAGCTTGAAACAATAACACTTTACATACATCTCTGATTCACGTTTTTGAAAGTTAAACAAGAAAGTTCAGAATCAAGTAAACTCTGCATCTGGTTGAAAATGTGCCTTCTACATGCTGAGGCATGGTGTTCACTTTCATCAAAATCTTGTCTACTGGTTTATTGTTCAGGGTATAAATATCTAAACAGGTATTAATTTTACTCCTCTTTCTCTTGTGTTTTATATATTGCAATGCCTCTTAAATTCTATACTTCGGTCTTTTGCCATAGAAATAGAAAGTTATTTTTTCCAAACACTATTATTTCTTGGCTGATTAACAAGTGACCTTAGATAGGTTTTCAGTTCAATCCTGCATTATATTAAGCTGCATTAATCCAATGAATTATTAGATGGAATTAATTTCTCTTTCTTAAGCTTGTTAATCACCAAAGAGTATAAGTTAATGGTCTCCTTTTTTTAATTACAGCTTCCAGACACCAATGTAAGTAAACATCTGAATTACTTACATGCATAAATGCAAGTGATACAGTAACTAATATTCGAGTTGAGTTGCAATAAATTATATGAAGGTGCAAGATAGAGTCTTGGAAAAAAATGGATTTACCTTACTAAGATTTTCAAAAGAATTTGAAGAGAACATTGTGGCAAAACTGTAAATAAAAAAGTACCTGCAACCAAAATTAGAGATTAGAATCACAAAAGATATAAGGAAAACAATGGACTAACATATTGGCCCTGTCTTATTTTAGTAAAATTTTTGCAACTCCATCAACTGTTTAAGGGTGCAGATTTAGACTCCTACAAAGAGAGGGAAAAGCACATTCTATTTATAATGTGCTGTTTTTAATGTAAACTGAGCAAAGTAGTATAAGATATATATCCTTTTTTTTTTTTTTTTTTTTTTTTTTTTAATCAGAATTTACCTGAGATTTGTAATTCCAGCATAGACAAAAATGCTGGAATAAATATTATTTATTTAGATGTGGCAGCAGCATTGGGTGTGTCTCCTAAAGTTCTTGTGGGTTTGACTTCTTATTTTCCTTTGTATCCACTCTCTGAGCTTCTGCCAAGCCTACCACGCTTCATTTCTCCTCTCTTTGTACCTACTAATTAAGGATTTCCAATGTGTGTATGTGTTATATAATCAGATATGACCTCACAGGCAGCTTGAAAGAAGAAAATGACTGTAAACTGTAGTCAAAAAATACCTATTTTTTTCTCTTTGAAACATGCAAGCCATCACAAAAAAAAAAAAAAAAAAAAAAAAAAAAAACACTTTGAAAATATGAAAAGTATTTTTGTAGTAATGTTGATATCAGAACAAGAGAAAAGTTTGTTATTATCAAAAGATACACTACTTTGTTCCTCACTGCTGATATCTGCAAACATTTTCTTCATGCTAAGTAGCCTCTGTTTCTCAGTGTCTGCACCCTGACAGAACTCTGCCCAACATTGAAAATCTGGTAACTCTGCTGGCTGTTAGCTCTTTAAAGAACAAACAAAAGCATGACTAAGTAACATAAAGTAGGCACATCGTGAATCCTTAATGTTGATGCAGATATTCAACATGATGTTGAATCCATGCCTGCCATGTTGTCTGAGAAATTATTAGAGCTTGTAACAGAAACAGAATCAGTGCAAAATGGTACTGTTAACTGAGAATAAAAGACATCCTAGAAAAAAATGTGTTCTGTCATGTGAAGGTGATGACAATTTATTGTTACTAACAGTTTTTCTTTATCCTGTAACTCTCAATAGCATTGTGCTTCGCAACATTTGACAAGGAAGGCAAACTAGTATTCTTATTTTTCTGACAAGGAAAACGAAGGAAAAAGATTTCAATAATTTCAATCCTTTTGCATTGAGGTCGCTCTAAGGTTCAGTGTGGTATCAGATTTAACACATGTAAATAAGGAGCCTAAAACTGGATTTCTGGCCATCATTTGCCATGTAAGATCAATTGGCTTTTGTTGCAAAAGTCGACCTATTAAATAATACGCTTGGTTAGTATAAAAAATATTTTTTCTTACCTTTGTTTTTCCTGACATTTCTTAAAATAACAAAAATTAAAAAACAGCATGATCAGGTTCAGCTCTCATATATTATTTGGAATTTTGGTGGTGGTGGTTTTCTATGATCTTGGTGAACTGCAAAATAATCAATTTTATCTTATTTTAAATTAAGTTCATACTTAATTTAACATTTTTTATATGCGTTTTGATATTTACCTTACTATTCTTATAGTATTTATTAATACATAAACCTTTTAAGAATTAATTTTTACAAAATTGGAATTCTATGTAACTTTCATTTTGATTTTCTTAAATAAATCCTAGTTTTAGTGATCACATATCCTCTAACAGTATTTATTGTAGTACTTGTAATGGTACTTGTCTTTGATTTGTGTCCCCATAGTTCTGTACAAGTTTGTTTTTTGCTGTTAGGCATTTACATTGTCTCATTTAGTGGTGAACTGCTGACTAACAAACATTTTAACATATACAGAATAGTTTGTCTATTATGCATCAGTTATCTTTATGTTGATAAAATGATGCCTAAGTAAATGACCTCCACACCAATTAACTCAAGCTAACTCAGTAAATATAGTCAAACTCAAAAAACTGTTCATTTTACCCTCTTTTTCCCTGTAAATGAACAAAAGAAACTCCTGAGCCAGAGAAATTAAATTATGGTATGGTCTTATTTAATTCATTGAGTGTGAATATTCTGTTTTTCCTTTGAGGCTTTAAATTCCCCGAAGACTATATTTTGATGTTTAGCGCTGCAGGGGTACAATAAGCAACCCTGTTTTATGTCTTTCCCATTTCTTCAGTGCAGTCTGATGAAGGTAGTCATATGTAATGCACATGCTCATCATGATGAATTTAGCTGAGCTTTACAGCAGGAAAATATGTGTTGTATATTGTCTTAGGGTTTATTTTCCAATATTTCAGTATTTATTTTATTTTGATTCATTATTTCCAAGCTCTGTTACACCTACTTTTTTCCTTCCTGAACAGCTGGCCGTGATATCTTGAGCAATCCTGATGAAGATGTAGTGAAATACACTTACATGCAAATACTTAGTTTGCTTACATGCAAAGACTTTAGTTCTAATATAAAGACTTAAATTTGTCTTCAGTTTCATTTGAAAGTGCCCACAATTTGTTTGTTCATACTTGATTTTAAGTGGAAACAGCAAGAACAGGTTGACCATTGGAATATTCTTCATAAGAATGAAGAGTTGCAATTCACAATAGCCACCATCCTGAAATTCTTCAGACAAGACAAGCTCTCTATGAGAGCTTTCTTTGAGCCAAGCGGACATTTTGCTCTTTGTTTCAGTGAAAGAGTTGGCAATTATTGGCAGACAGAATACTTGGTAAGGATGAAAAGACAAAGTCTTCTACAGTGAAATAGTAGTTTTTACTAAACAGATATGTAGGCAGAAAAGCGGACAGATGCCTTTCTCATCAGAATACGTGGTCTATGAAGAGTCAGAACAGCTATTCCTAAGAGGTTGCTTTTGTTAACACAGTCAATGTTCCTCCCTCGGAACAGCTCAAATTGCAGCTTTGATTCTTCTTTCTTGGAGAGTTGTTTCTAATTCTTTTTGCAGGTAAAACTGACAGCCTGTGCCATGAGGGCCACTACAATTCCCTTGAAACTGTCATACCAGGATCAAAATCTGGCTACAAGTTGGGGTTGTAAGGGGATACTGTGATTCTGCTTTCTGACAGATAAGGTATCTTCTATCACAGAAGATACCAATTTCATACTACTGTGTGATACATTTTTCCAGACTTAACTAAAGAGTGATATAAATATTTTCTGTGGGTTTTATGCACTAAATTTTATGTAGTTCTTCTCCCTTTAAGCAGAAATATCTTTTTCAACAAACAAACCAAAAAGAGAAGGTGTCTAGACTAGCACTCTCGAAGTGTGACTTCTAGATGGGGTACTCTTGAAAGCTTTATGTAAAAATCACTAAAATAAAGTCTTTAAAAATAGTCCAGTACTTCTAAATTGGGATAATTTCTCTCCTGGCTTTTGAGCATTTGTGTCACACTATACCCTAGATGTTCCTTTTACTTATTTTCCCATTTAGACGTTTGAGAGGCTTTGAGTGTTGTTTAGGATAGCTGTAAATAGCATTTGTATATGTAACAGTGTAAAATAAATTACCCTAGTGATAGAAGAAGGTGAATAATGTTTGTCAGGGTCTTTGCTGATTTGTGGGCTTATAACTGGCATAGGTGTATGACTGAGTCTTGGAATCCCTTTGATCTTTTTATGTCACCTCCAAAATTATTACATTTTTGCTCAGTTTTGAATTATTACTAATTTCAAGTGTTTAGCCCGTTAATGAATACTACATTATGCTTTCTATTTTTTGGTAATTTCAGCTCTTGTTACTCTAGGTCAGGGCTTATGACCAGTCATGATTCTGCTCTCTGACTTACCAGGGTCAGTGGGACAATTGTAATTCGGATGTTTTCCAGGAGGAACCCCTTGCAATGAAATGTCTTGTTTAATATACAGTTTGGGGTAGTACACTGGATAGGAGTACAGACTGATATCAAACCTTTAATGAGAACATTCTTAAACATTCAAATTCAGGATGTGGATCAAGTATGACTTTTCTCCAAGTTTGTGCACTTTGATTTGCAGTGAATGACAAGTTTGCTATAGATTTCACATTTTTGAATGTTTGAACATTAAAGCCAATTTACACAATTTAACAGTAAAGTGTAAAAAAATATATATATGCAAAATATATCACTTTTTAATGCAACCCTGCCAACTTTTCATGAATGATTTCATGAATGTGATTGAAAAAAAAAAAAAAGTTTTTTTCTGATTTTCTGATTATTTGAATTATTTTAATGACAATGTTAATTCCAGTTCACATTGTAATGACATGATGACATGTGTTTCCTGGTTCTTTCCCTGTAGGATATGATGATTCTTCCTTAGATAAGAATTTTCAAACATTTATTTTGTAACACTATGCTACAGTGTTAAAGGAGAGGAGAAAGTATTTGGCACATAAGAGCAAATGAAAATGTTTTCTATGAGACTAATAGTTTTAGCTGAACTGTTTGAGAACCTTGACAACAATGTGCTATCATCAATGATTTCTTCTCTTAATTCTGCTTTTATTAATATCATTATTACATATAGCGTTATAAATATATATCAATTTACAGCTAGAGAAAAATGAAGTCAATAGAGCCTTGTTTTAAAAGAACACGTAGCTTATTTGTTTGAATTAGGCTTAGGAGAGAGAGCATGCCAATAATTTTAGTGCATGTTTGCACTTGGAGGCCATCTGAAAGAAGACAACATTACTTTATGAAATTATAGGTCATTTAAGGAAATATAAACAGCATGACTGAAAATACATTAAGCATGCAGAAGGAATAATCTTTACTGAACAGAATGAAAACACCACCACTCCATCAAGCTTCCAATGTTTCTTGCAGTCTTTTACTATTAACATTACTATATTCCCTTATTATTATCCCAAATGTCTCCATCATTATCCGCAGGCTACAGCATTTGTTCTGTAGCTGTTTTATGCTCATATTATGCTGAGATAAAAACTGATTTTAACTGAGATAAAAAATGTTTGTTTTTTTTTAAGCTTCTTTCCTGAGATACCATTTTCAGAATGTAATTGTTTGCTGTTCCATATACTTCAGTATTTTCTTAAAACGGACTGTATACACTGGAAAATTTGTCCTTCCCAAGAATTCTGGAGATCTATTTATGAGTGCTTTGTTAAGCTGTACCTGTTCAATTCTGCTGCCACTTAATGTAATAGGGGAAAACTGTTATCAGGTTACCTTTAATTTTAGTTAATGCATTTCTGCCTGGAAGAAACTGTAAGCACCAAAAAAGTTTTTGTTTTCCAAACCTAATTCCAATTCTTAAACTCAAAGGCAAAGCATTGTCAGAAGGGTTAAATACTTTACATTGCAGTACTACGTATGAATAAAGTTGTTTCACTGTTTATTTTAAGCTCAGCTGTGAATTTCATTAAGTCTTTCTGCACTTAATACAAACTTTTTCTGAAAATAAAATAATAATTCTAGAGGGTCAGCTCAGGCTGCATATTAAAATTAGTGCTAGTGATGGGATGTATGTACTGTAAAATTCTGCTTCCAAAGCTGACTTATTTTCTTCAATGCAAGCATAAAACACGAACACTATCTTCTCAGGTCATTATCAGAGAAAAATATATTTTCCTAAATCCTCTTGCTCTTTTGGATCACACAGCAGCAAAACTGCACTGTATCTTTCTTTGATTTTCTTATTCAAAAAGGGTGGAGCATTTCTGCATGCTTTGCCATTCAAACATTCCTGGTGGTTCTATTTTCAACTCAAAATGTTTAAATTAGTAGCAGATGTGTTGATTCTTTTGACTGAAATAGAGGGCATTTTTTTTCTGCTATATTTTGAATAAAGATTTTTTAAAACTTTTACTGATTATTGAACCCTAACTGCTAGTCTGTGTTACCAGCCTTCACTGTAAACAGTATCTTACACCACAGAAATCTCATACAAGTCAGTGAAAGGTAGTCCTGAAAGGAAAAGTACAATGAAAGGCAGCAGAATACATTCTGGAGTGACTATACAATGCAGTTTTTTTCATGCGAACTCAGCTGGACTAGCAAGGTGTAGCATGCTAGTAATGCATAGCCCAACATCTGTTTATGTATGCTTTGTTAATACATGTCATCCCTGCTTACACAAAAATTGCAAAGTAGGTAGCCAGGAAAATAATATGCAAACATTATATGTTATTGGTAACATTGGTCAGTTGCCACAAACCATATAGAAAACTCTTGCACAGCAAAATCCCAGGAAAGTTTACACAATGGATGTGGGGCTCTTGATAGCTCTGAAGCAGGAAGGCAGATTTGTGAGTAGCCTTTGAATATTTTTTTTGTTAATAGTAATACAGATACATGGTTTCTTGTATCTGTAGATCATTCAGCAGTGATAACTGGTAAATAAGACAGACTATCATACTTTTCTGGAGTAATCCTGAAAAAAAAAAAAAAAAGAAAAAAAAAAAAAAGAAAATAGGTCTTGAACTTCTGGTGCATGTTGAAAGTTTAAAAGGCAAGAACCAGCCATTTTTGTAGGTACAATATCTGAACATCTGATTCACTAAAAGGAGGTGACATTCACTAAGAGTGATGAAACAGTAATTAAAAGAAGCCCAACGTTTTTTCTTCACAGAGCACTGAAAATATTCAACTCATGTCTTGGGGCAAATATGGTAGAAGAATGAAAGAAATACAGAAGCAAAGTGCAGCTTGATGCCTCATACTCTTATACTTAAGAAATACCTCATATTATACTTAAGAATATTTCATATACAACATTCACATTTTGGTTTTATTTATGAAAAATGTAAGTTGTCTTGAGAAATTATACAACACAAATATTCATGCTTTAGAGAAATTAAGTGAAAACAAATTAATTTGTCAGGTAAGAGAGCTTTTGTCAAAAATACTTTCCTGTTGCTGGACCACGGAGCATAGTCTACTGTTTTTTTTTTAAGACCATTGGGCTGATTTGCTATATTTGTCTAAAAAGGAGTTAACTGAATGTGAAATGTCTGTCTCTTGCTTATTTTGAAGTAGTTCCCTTTTTTTTTTTTTTTTTTTTTTTCCTTGGGGCAGGAGGAAAGATGTCCCTTGGATGTCAGGAGGCTTTTGAAGTTTTCAAGTGGGACCATGCTGACAGTGTAACCATTGAGGACAACAAACAGCTTCTAAAACAGAGGTGAGTGTCACAATAGTACAGCTGGAGACAGACATCTGAGAGTTCATTATAAGCCTGAATAGGAACATGTAGTTTTACGCCAAACATCCTAAGCCCCTGTTAAGATGTTGGTACAGAAACTTGGCCTTTTCTTACAGGGGATATTTCATATTTGGAAGGCACTAAGAGATGATGGAGGGAAAGTCTGAACAGAATATGAAAATGGCATGAGTGATTTCAGTGCATCTTTCCACAGGCTTTATTCATCTTATCTTCATAGCCTCATTAAAGCAATGTGGTAAATGGCATTCACGATCAGGAATTATCTAGAGGAAGTTAGATTCATGTGACTAAACTGATTACTGTAATTTCCATTGTTAAAAATGCTTTACTGGCTTCAGCACTGAATTGGACAGTAAGCTAGGAGATGTTTAACAGATGCTTTTGTCTTGCTTCTATCTTGTTTGCCAAGTGACTTTAGCTTCTCTCTTCCAGTTTTGCACTCTAAAACAGAAATAATACTTTCTACGCACATTTATTGTTAATGCTAGCAAAGCACTTCAAAATCTTCTGGTGAAGATGATGAGAATGGATAAATATTAAAAACATGAATTTTAATAAAGTGGACTTTAAGCATCTCAAAAATCAAACCACCAAGACTTTATCATGCTGATTGTAGAAAAGTACTGTTTCACTGTCAGTTTTACAAGTGAAATATAATGTTTTTAGATCAGACATGTCAAAAGTATATCTCTCAATGTACCCTTCTAACTAATATTCCCCTAAACCATTTTTTCTTTTCTTTTTTCTATTTTTCTTTTTTTCTCCTGGGGTCTCTTCCTTCATGTTTTGTCTGCTTTTTCTGCTTTGTTAACAGAACAATTTTCCTACTTACCAGGCATTAAATACATTGTTTTCAGGGTCACTGTATCTTATATATATTTACTTCAGTGTAATTCAGGCAAGAAATTATCTGCTCCATGTCTCCATGGTTTATTCAAGATCTTGCTATTTACCACTTTCATGAATTGGTTAATTTTCCACCCAGGTCTATGACTTGTAGCCACGGGGGCACAAATTGCCAAGGCATTAGAAGTTCATAAAGTTTTATTCACATAAACTGGATATTTAATAATGCCTTTCTTCTGATCAATAGATCAGATGATGCCACATGTAACTTGCACTGCAGTCATTTCTGACGTTACTGTCTATTGAGAGAACACTTCATGGTTACAGCGTGGTCATGGGAGCACAGCACTTCAGAGCCATGTCTGGAATTTACTCTAGTTAATCACAATTCTGCCATATTTTCTCTGATAGTTATTACTATGAAGCAAACCAGTATTTCCTTCTGGTTTCAGAACATGTAATAGAGATGGGCAGAACCCACAAACTGACACCAGATTTACTTTCCCTAAAGGACAAATTGATTCACATTCATGCCTTGGATAGCCCCTCTCTAATATGCAGCAGCTGATTGCTGAAATCGGTGCTGTGAATGTTCATACCTTGGAGCAAGACAGTTTTCCCCTGCCATTTTCAATGGATTTTAGTAAAGATGCTTGTAGCTCCAAGTTTACTGAGTTCATTAAACTGGATTTGTATCAAGTCCAGTCTGTAATTTTGAATGCAGTCTCTGAACCACCAGTTGCACAAAAACTTGGTTACCCAGCCAGTGTTCAAATTGCACAGGAAGAAGTGTGTGGACACCACACGTTTAAAGGTTACCATAACTTCCATCTACATGTAGCCCTCTCATGTTAATATTTTTGTGTACAGTTACATAACCACTTCTGTCATACCACAAACAGTATTTGGTTCACAACTTACTTATTTTTAGCTGTCATATTTTCTTTCTTTGGGTATTTTGGGTAGATTCTCTTGGCTTGCTAATTATACCATTCTTGTATTAACTGAATGGTGAACTCTGGTGAGCCTAGTTGAAAGTTTGACTGTGAGGGTCACAGCTGTTGCTTGGGCTGTGAAGTTATTCACATGGATGTGAATCTATATGAATTATGGAGTCTTCCTCCTTGGAGATCTATAAAATCCTCCTGGACATGGTCTTAATAACTTGCTCTTAAGTGGCCTTGTTTGAGTAGGGGGTTGGACCAGCTAACCTTGTTGGAAGAGGTCACTTCCAACCTCACCCATTCTGTGATTCTGTCAATATACACGTACATATTTGTAAATACACAGTATTTTTTCTATAACTGCCTGTGTATAAACTATCAAATGTAATCAACTGATCAAATCAAATACTGAAACTATTTATTTTGTCTTAAAAAAAAAAAAAAAAAAAAAAAAAGTAAAAGAAATACTGTCTCAAACATAACACTTTTTGTCTACCACTTCAGAGATCTTTACAGGGGTTTAACTCAGTATTGTAACTCAGTATCATCCCTGGATTAAAAAAACAAAACAAAACAAACAAACAAAAAAAAAAACACACAGGGAAGCTTATTTAGTTAAGGGTAATTTCTGATTTACGGTCTAAGTGAAAGACAATAGATTCAGACTATCCCATTAGTAGAGTTACCTATGGGAAGTACTAAAAAATTGGCCTTGTAAGATAGAAAGGGTGATCTTTTACAGCTTAGGCTGCAGTTAATACAAAACAACTCTTTCTCATTTTTCTTCTGTACAACAATAACTGCAGCCCTGCTTAAGAATCTACATGTATGTTTATGCCCAGACAGAATCAGACTTCTGGAATTTGGACATCCTATACTTGACTTCCAGAGAACTTAGTAATGTCCTGTTCCTCAATACAACAGTGTTCTCTTAGCATTGTTTTTCTAAGGTGGAGAAAAATGTGTCTCATTTTCTGGTGAAATATACTAGCGAGAAATCTTCCCAGCTAAGCAACTCCACTGCAATATTGTATACTGCAATAAGCCTTTTAAATCCCATCCTAGTCAGTATTTCCAGAATTAAAATTCTACTGAGCTTACAGATGTGATGTAAGTCTAGTTTCCATTTTGTTGTTCTCCATTAATTTTTTTCCACTTGCTTCTTTTCCTGCTTTCTGTGTCTCAGCTAGTTAGCGGCTAACTTGGTTTTTAAGTAGCTATGGATGAGTTTCATGGAAAGGATGAGTATCACTTAGGTCTAATTAGAAATGAGTGAATGTTTGTGTATTTCACTAAATATCTCCAATCTCTCATTTGACAGCGTCTGAATTTGTCTTATTTTACACTATGAGTTAGGTATTTGTTTTTCAAAGTATTAATTTTTTGATTACTGATACTTATGTTCAAAGAGTTAAATCTTTGCAAAATTTTCCTTCCCCGGCAGTTAGTGTCCAAATTCATTCTGGCGTTTTCGACAGAATATTTCATCTTGTAGATACTAGAAGCCATGATTCAGCCTTCCTACAGAGCAGTCTCTCTTCATGTAGGATTCTCATGGACTCTTTGGAGCTAACAATATAATCAATCACTCATCACTATTCATGCTGATATCAGTTTTATGCCAGACTTTTTATTAGAGCAGTACCAAAAGTAGCCTTTTTTCTTCCAATATTAGAATCAAATCTTATGTGTTTATCTTGTTTATTTTGTTTGTCTATGATTCATAGTCAGAGATGGAATTTCTTGGTCTGTTATAAATTAATGCCAAATTTTAGTTTAGGTTATAGTGCCAGCTAATAAACTATGGTGTTTGAGAAACAGATGCATAACCCATTCAGCTATTCATATTTTGAAGGCAGCAAGCTATGAATAAGGTCTGGATAGACATCTGGCTTCAGCTTGTCTAGCTAAATCTATCTGTGAACATGAATCAGAGTCCACAGGACTTTTGCCTCAATAATTTCTAAGTAATTGATGAGCTTAGTATTTGGTCTATGGGATATGGAGGAAAGAAAGAGGTACTTTGGAGTGTTCCCATTAGATCTTCACACAACCTTCCATACCTTTTGTGTTTTATGTCAAAACAAGTTCTAAGTGGGAAAGGATTATATAACGTTCTCACAGATGCTTCAAAGGCTTCTGCCCTCCTTATGCGAGATATAGTAAGTGCGGGAGCTGTTTAACCACATTGAATTCAGCCTTGAAAACAAGTGTCCATGAGCAGATCTGAATGTGGTCACATGAAATTCCAGCACTTTCCAGTTTTACAGGGAAATGGACTAATCGAGAATGGGTAGTTTTCCAAGCCCCACCTTCCCAGGTGAAAGTTACATTTCTTGACTAAGTTTTGCCACTATTTGAGTTAGTCAAAAATACAGTTTGCAGATTTCCTCAGTTACTTTGGCTAGACGAAGACCTAGACCAAATCATTTGAACAGTTACTTAACTATAAAGTGTTATAGTTTTGCCTTCACATTCAGCAAGGGTCCATTCACACACATTGAAATAACAATTCAGAATTTCATGTCAATCCTAATGGCCTACGACAAAGGTCACAATGCAGCAAATTATTCTTCTACACTTCAAACTATTACAATGGATACTTCCTTGAACAATGTTCAGACATTGCCATTGTACATTGAACTGATTGTCATGATTCTTACAGCAGAATCCACTTGGCATTTGAATGCCTGATCTAGATACCATTTTTCCTAAACAGCTTTATATAGTACTGAGTTAAATAAGTGTAGTAATTATGTCAACAACTGCTATAAAATATCAGAAAACTGATAGGAGGAAAAAAAAAAAAAAAAAAGGATAAAAGGAGAAGACCTCAACCTCAAGTTCTAGCAGGTTATAGGGAATGTAGAGGATATAAATGTATTCATTCTGCTCAGTAGGCAGCTGCTTTGTAATGAAATCCCTAGATATCACACATTTACTAAGGAGCAAGACATACAGTGAGCAGAATGCTTAACAACACTGAAGTGAGCATCACTGCAACATCATGCTGCAAGCTAAAAAATAAAATTCTGATCATTAGAATATTTTTCATACCACATAAAGGTTTGGTGATTTGAATATAGTCAGGAAGTTGTCAGTAAATTAATTTTTACATGTACCTACTGAAAATTTTTAAGCACTGTAGTCCATCTTTAAAAAATGACATTTTTGGCTATGAAATGATTACTTATTATTTTAATAATTAACATCTAAAAACATCCTAATCATGGACTAGGATGCAATTATACTCAGTATTGTTCAAATATAACAAACATGGTCTCCCTAAGAGCTTGCAGTACCACTCAGCATGCAGGTGGGCAAGATACTTCGTCTGTACATGGTTTATATTATTCCAGTCTTAACAATTTGGGATAGATGTCTGTGCTGTGATTCACAATATTTTGCATAGGAATGCAATTTTTAACATTCTTCAAGTCACTTAATCTCGCTGTATCTCAGTTTGCTCTTTCTAAAAATTTCTGTAACAATGTTTTGCAGTCAAGAATGCTTTGAAGATTCTTTGACTGATGTTATTCGGTGTTTTGGGAATGTAAGGTTGTAAAAAGTGATCATTGCGTTACCTCTTATCAAGTACAATCTCAGACAAACATTTCTTACTATGAATAATTTGCTACTTAAATTCAATCAGCTATAGCACAAAAAATACAGTGAAAAGGCATATAAAAACAATTTTCATCATTAGTTGGGGACTGAAAACTAAAAAAGGATATTTTCAGGAGAAATATAATTACCAGCTCTAGACTCATCTAGGCCACCAGAGTTAATCACAACTTTTGTAGAAAAGGACAAGTGATATTTGATTGCCACAGGTGGTTTTCTTTTACAGCACACTCAAGAAATATGTGAGTAGATTAGTGCTGTAAACATTCTGAGAGGAGAACCACCTACTGAGTCACTAAAAACACATCCTGCAACATGCTGAGCTTTCCTTGGTCTTTCCTTCAAGAAATGACTGAGTTAATTTTTCTTGTCAAAACACTACCCCAAGATGGAAGGCCTCATTTTATGCTAGGATGGTACAAATATGGCATATTAAGTAAAACAAATCTTGTGAATTACAAAAGGCAATTAGTAATTTTCTCAAAGGAAAACACACAAGTTAGTCTGTATCTGTCCCTTATTTACAATGATTACATTCCTCTACCATGAAATACCCCAAGGGAAACTTCACTTTTCCGGTTTTGTTTTGAGGTCCAGTTACTTGAATACTACAAAGGGACTTTCTAAAGCCTGATTAATTGATTTGGTGGATATTAATTTGATGGAATTAGTTTGGTGGATATAATAAGGGCTAGCTGTAGAAGATCAGAATAATTTACTTTTGTCACACTTTCTTATTTTTCTGTTGAGAGGTTTCTTAGTGACAGGGGTATACGTGTTCACACATCACAGTGATTACCAGCAATGTGTAAGTTACATGCTTAAATATGAATTTTCCTGGGGAGCAAATGTTCTAATTTTGTTTTTACTTCGGATTTTTTCTCTTTCTATATTTATATAGCTGTGTACATTGCAAGTAATTTATCATATTAAAATTAATATCATAGCCTAATATGAGTATTTAAGAGAATCCAATTCTTAGAATTGAAATAACATAATTTTAAAAATTTATAGCTACAAATTTATTTAGTCTGTCTTATAAACCCATTTGTTGCATTCAGAATTGTTTCTTTTAGGCCAGACTATCTTTTTTGATGGAAAATTGTTTCCTACCAGTTCTACTTACAAAACAAAAATTGTCATGAAGAATTTGGTATTTTATTGTGAACAAATAGTTTCACTAGTTGTGCTTTTGAATAATTCTGTATCATTATGCTTGCATTGACAGGTTTGCTGAAGCTAAATGCCTTGGAGAAAAAATAAATGAAGTGAGAAATAAAATAAGTGAGTACATTTCAGCTTCATTTTACATCTATAGCTGATGAAATTGCAGCATTCAGAGGATACAATAAGAGATTTATTTTCTAAAATAAATGAATCAATGGATTATTAATATTTCCAAAGAGATAAATTGTAACTGATGATAGCAGTAATCATTTTATGTATCTTTTTTTTTTCCCAAATAATATGAAAACATGATTATTCCAAATAATGTGAAGAACAGCTCAGTTCTTTATTTGAAATGAGATCTGAAATTTAGCAAAGGGAGAAGTTAAGGTATTAACATTGGATTTCCTGAATTTCACTGCAGGATAAAATGATCCAAAGAACTTTGTTCCAAGTTGTGTCATCAATGTATTAAATTCATATAGCTTTTGATACAATAAGGTTTCATTGTTGAATTATTCCTCTGCACTTCCTTTATACAGATTAATTAGAATGACTCTGAGGAGTCCTTCAGCTTGGTGGGAGGGTTCTTCATATTTTGTTTTAGGGGCCCGACATCATATGTTTGGCTTCCAGGTTCAAATTATTCAAAGCCAAGTCACCTAGAGATACATTCAACCTGAAGCTGGGTTTTATCCAATCCTTCTACCAGCCCTTGATATGTTCCTAGGTGATTTCTGAGTTCTGTTGATTCCCAATCTGTAACCTCTTTCCTAACAATTGGCTATCCAGGCTCTATGTCAGATGTGAAACAGTTCTGTTATCTATCACTGAAGTCTTTGTCATCTGTATGCTGACATTCAGGTGAACCAAGTCCCTGTAGGCTGACATTCAGGTGAACCAAATCTATTCAAGATTCCAGTTACAGACCATGAGGGACTAATTTTAAAAGTGATTTAGCATCCAGTGTCATCACTACTTGTCTCATAACAGCAGTTGACTGCTGGGAATGGACAAAAATCTCAAGGCTCTCCTGACGATTGCTATGTACTTTCACCATATTCATGATAATATTCTCCATGGTCATGAAAAGTAGCTACTGCCAGATTCTATTGTCAAGAAACTTCAGGTACATCACAATTTCTGCTCAGAGATGGTACACAGTATGTTTCAAATTAGGTGAACTATGTGGAAAACCTTAGTTATGTTGCCACTGTGTGATAAAACATTGCACAAAGGATGTTTTGAAGGGATCTAGAACCATAGACATCAGGTGCTGAGCCAGCATTCTGAATACTCTGCTGTTTCAACAAGTCATGGCACATTAATAAATCTGCCTTCTCTCAGTAGGCATAATTATCTCCTTCAGGTTAGATAGAACATAGCTCAATACGGACCTTGTGCATGGATGTCCCAAGATTGGCCAGTGTCAGTAAAAGTTCAATATCCGCCTTGCACATACAAGTCTCTCCTGTGTCCATATAATCTCACTTAAATCCTGCCATTGCAGTCACGTGGTCTATCCAGCTTCTCTGCTTTTTTATAATCTCTCAAAGAATTACAAGAAGCTGATTTTGGTGACAGTAATACACTTATGTCCCGAAAACACTAGTCGTCTTGAACTTGGTCTGGGTTCTGTAGCTCTACATGTGACTCCCAAATCCACATTTTCCACAGCTGTAAACTGCACAGGTTGATAGTAAGGGAAAGCTGACACATGTCAGTCAAACTATTTCTTAGCAACATGTGTCAGTTGGCTTATTCCCATCATCAACTTAAAAAAGCAGGTTAAACCTACTGTGGATGACAATGAATGTTATCCACCATGTAACAGGAAGTATCACCAAGGTGAATAATGTCTGTAGCTTTTGGACATCACTGTGCCAAGGTGTGAATGTAAACCATTAGATCAGGATACAACCTTTTCTTTTCCTCTGCTTCCATCTTGAAGTCTGCATTGTCCTGACTTAATTCTGTCTCCTGGATTTACTCATCTATGATAGGAAGCCCAAATGATGTCTTGGCCTAGACTGAGGTAGAACCAAAGTCAGCAGTGGCTGTCAAACTTTTTTCTTTTGCTGATGTTGAAAACCATTTCAAAGCATAAGTATACAAAGTATATTTGCATAAGTATACAAAATATACACTGAATATACACCAGCAATAAGTAGTCACACACTAACACATCATGCTCATTGCCAGGAGCTGTGATAGCGCTGCTTGGGGATAGGAATTTAGCAGCCACCTTACACACACCTTGTATTTCATTAGTCTCCATTTTTTTTATTTTGGTCTTAAAATGGAAGAATATTCTTTTCATTTAGTTCATACTGTAATCATATTGTATGAATAACAAATTCCATCCAGGACATGCAGATTCCATATGGATATGCTGATCTCCACAGATTATGCAGTACTTTGTGGATGGTTTTTAAATACTGATGTTTGAGGCTTGAGAGTGATCATAACATACAGTCCTTCCTTGAATTCTTTCTGTGTAACGTTATGCTGCATATGAAAATTAGCACTCTGGTTGACCTACACACTGGTTTTTATTCTCCTATTCTTTTCTCCTGTCCAGCATTCTTTTGATCATAGTTGTAAATAAATCTGCCTATTAGCACCTCTCTAAAAATAAAAACTTTACATCAAGAACAACACTTGCTGGCTTACTCAGCTTAACAAATGCGATTACACTGGTTAACATAGTTTAGCATCCTGGAAAAAACTTTAATTTTTCTTGTTCATCATAGTATGCATAACATTAAAGATGCTAAGTAAGGCTATTAAGCTGCCAAATTTTTACTGAAAATGTGGCAGGAAGAATAAGAGCCATCTGCAGCCTGCAACTAGATCTTTCATTTACTTTTATTGTTATTTTGGTTTCCTAAAGCATTCCTGGCTGCCTTGTGCACAATCAAGAACAGATCCCATCAATATCAGTTTCTGTTATTTCTAAGCTACACTTAATAGTACAAAACTATGCACCGCAGAGGTTATAGAGTACATTTCATGCAATCTGATTATATACTGAGATAGTGACAGTAGTTGGCTGTAACTTGTATGTCATAAATATCCTTTCATTCTGACTGGAAATATTAGTGTTTTGCAGTAAAAAGTACACAGAATATTCCAACCACTTCTCAATTACATTAGCATCTCAAAAACACATCAGGATATTAGAGCTGGAAAAAGTAATCTGGAATAAGATTTTCATGGTAGGCTCTTGCTGGTGTTATAGCTTGCATAAAAAGATTAAGAAACACAGATGTAGTCTAGATTACAGTCTAGATGTAAACTGGGTTTAAGAGCAAAGTGACTGTAATGTAAGAAATGAGACATGGTTACCACGTGCCTTTGCTTCTATACCACATATTCCTGGATTCTGCTTCCTTTTATATTAATAGAAGAATGTAGAGATTTTTTAAATTATTTTTATGGAAAATAATATTTATCAGATTTTTCATCGTTCTTACTTTTCACCATTACCTCCTAGAAATAAGAAAGTGCATTTTCTTGTATGATGATTTTTTTCTTCTTCTGATTTCCAAATAAAGGAGCAAATTTCTTTGGTGCAAGCATTGAGGAGCATGTTGGTGGGCGCTTGTTTTTCAGTGTCAGTATACTGCATAAATACACTATCAAAAGGCAGAGAAATTAAGACTGGATTTGGGCTACGTAGATGTGTCTGGATCAGCTTGAGTGAACTATTCCGAATTGTTTACATATGACTAGGGAACGTAACCAAGGAGTAAACTTTAAATTGCAAATACAGAATCATCAAAATCAAATCAACCTAAGTAAAACTGGAAAGAAATAACTGAGAGGTCAGGGAACTAATTGGAACTCTATAACCAACATAGGAGAAGTAGTTGACAGTGAGCCAGTACTGACATGCAAATAAACTTTTGTCTTTCTAGTCTAATATTAAAAACTCTAAAATGTATATTTCACTGGCTAAGAAAAGAGAAATATATATTTTTTTTTCTCATTAAAAAACATGATGTGTCACTGCAAATATTTTTGTATTTTATCATTCCCATAGAGTTAGGGGCTTTAACAAGAGATGTAGATCCTTTAAAGTATTACTTAAAAAGTCTTAGTTAAAAAAAAAAAAATGCTGAAGCCAAGAATTTTATTTCAGAATAGTAAAGGTATAGAATCTCCTCTTGGAAAAATTGAGGTATTGTGCCTAGCATGTTGTGATGGGTCAGCCTTGGGTGGCTGTCAAGCACCCATCAAATCACTTTCTCACTCCTCTTCCTCAGCAGAACAGGGGGAGAAAATAAGAAAATGTTCATGGGTCAACATAAAGGCGGAGAGATCACTCACCAATTGCTATCACAGGCAAAACAGGCTCAACTCCGGAAAAAAATTATTTATTCCCAATTAAAATAGACTGGAATGATGAGAAGCAACGACAAAAATCTAAAACACCTTCCCCCATCCCCTTTCCCATCCCCTTTTTTCTAGGTCTTTCATTCAGACCTTCATTCTCAATGTCTCTGCCTTCTCCCCTGGCAAGTGACACATGGGGAATGTGGATTGGAGGTCCATAAACATTCCTCTCTGCCACTTCCTCCTCACACCTTTTGCCTAATCCAACATAGACTCTCGATAACCTGCAGTTCTTTCAGGACATACCCACCTGCTCCAGCATGGAATCTTCCAGAGGCTGCAGGGAAATACTCCACTCTTGTCTTCTCCATGGGTTGCAGGGAAATCTCTGCTCCATCGCCTGGATCACCTGATCTAAATAACTTTGAAGCTGTTTGCTGGAAATGCTACCTCTCTCCCAGGCACTCTAAATACCAATTAATAACAATGTTCTGCCTTTCTTGTGATCAGCACAGGTACAGATATAGCCCTTCACTATATAGGCAAAGCTGAGTTATAGAACTTGGTGTCTACTTAGCCTGACAGAGCTTAATTTTGTTAATTCTGGACATCTTACCTAGCCTGTCAATTCCTTTGAAGTCTATATAGGGGGCTGGGCTAAAATGAATCGGTCTATTATGATTTCTTTCTTGATTTTGTGATACTTCATGAGGTATTTATGAAACAAGAAAGTTGCTATATAGTTAAGGTATTGAAGGCTGCTATTCAATATAAACAGAGCAGTGTCTTCCAGAAGGGCTAAATCTTTATCTAAGAAAGCCTGAAGAGAAGCTGGACAGTTACAGACCCTTCATATAAGGCAGATTAACCTGAGGGACACAATGTGGGCCATACCAAGGCTGCAGAGTCAAGTTATCTCTGTCAATCTTTGCTGTCTAAGCCTGCATGCCATCCACCCCACTGCACTGCTAGATGTACTCGTCCTGTGCACATCAGTGAAATATTAAAGGCTTCTCACTGTCTGGGAAAGGCTAGTCCTTGCTGGTTTGCTGTAAAGAAACCTTCCTAAACTGCTGGGACATCTAGTCACATATCTTTTGGCTCTGGTTGTTTGTTTTGCCTACTCAGTCATAGTCAAGGAAAAGTTTGGAAGAGCTTTTCCAGGTTGTGGTACCTCTTTTGAGATCTGTTGGTGAGGAATTGAGATGATGTCACCTTTCTTTGGAAAGCAAGGGTAGTAATTCTTAGTCTATGTTTTATACTGACAGCAAAGAAAGTGTTTTAACACTTGCTACCATGGTCAGATTCAGTGCATACATATTTATCCTTCTGCAGCAAGATGACCAGCATAGTAGAACGGATTTCTGCTGTCATGATGACCAGTTTGACTAGCAGGAGGGAAATGATCTTCATGAATCTAAAGAGTTTACAGTGATCAGCATCCAGTGTGTGGACAAGTCTGGAAGCAACTAGCTGTTGCAGTCTGGAAGGTGGATAAAGCAGACATCAACAGTCTGCCAATAATCCAGTTTGAGCTCTTGGTGTTGTGGTATCACAGATTTATGAGGTGATTCAGTTAAGTGTGAGGAACATAACTGATATGATTGATGTCATTAGATGTTTTTTTCAGAGAGTAGGTTTTCCAAACTGCTCAGGGTGTCAATATGCAAAATGTGATGGCCAAAAAATGCATGTATGGGACAATACTTGCAAAGAAAGTGACGTGGAAATATAGCATCTCTCTTGTCAGGGTTAATAGTTTTATTTCTAGGACATGGTTATCAGCAAGGTGTTTTTATACCATTACCAAAAGCATTGTGTGAAAATTCTGACAGGAAGGAGAAAAAGTCGACATCTAAACAAATTGCAAATCATTAAATAACAACAGAAAGCCGTAAGTGCTACTATATGGATCATAGAGCAAGAAAGAGTTGGGGACATTAAAAGTACTGTTTTCTGTGTATGTTAAAACAATGCGTTCATTCAGAATTTAGTGACTACAAATGTTTCTCATGCACAAAAATGTGCCACATATTAGAAGCATTTAAGATTAGTAAACATTTCCAGTTCATCCCTGTAAATGTCTGTTTTGGAGTACTTACACCACTAGTAAGGTTAATTTTTTCCTAAGGAAAAAAAGTGTACTAAATGGTATTTAATGCCCAAAGGAAAGCAGCTGTTGTTTTTAGTCTGTCCAGAAATAAGCTAATGTTATAATTGAAGCTGAGAGAGAAAGGGCAAAGTCATGTGGGAGTAATAACTCTGTGAGGAAACAGGCACTCTTGGAATGAGAAAGGGTGGGTGGGTGGATTATGTGCACATGATGTTGATGATGCAGCTATACCCACAGGAATGCTGCACTGCTCTGTCTCATTTCAACCTTGGGTTTTAGTGCACAGGATTGTAGGATACCTAAACCAATGACAGTCTTTAATGAGGGCATGTCCTTGTATTGCAAAGCAATATTATTGAAGGGTCTTCAACTAATTTTCTTGCAAATATTCAAAAAATTGTCCTTTTACATCACAGTTCATTGAGAGCTTCTCTGAAATAGTAAGAAATGAGGGAGATTGAGGACAAGGTGTAACAGTGCTCAAGGACAATATTGATCCCAACTCACTGTCTTATAGCTTGCACTATTATTTCTGTGAATTCAATGTAAATGTAAAACCTAACTGGAACCTAAATAATGTAAAACCTGCATTTATAAACACCCTTTTTCTATACATGCAAGACTGTAAGTATGTATACATACTATGGAAGACAAAAAATGCTCACTCGTGACAACAGCAGAGATTTAGTGTATATGACAAAGAAACTTTATTTAAATTTAATTCAACATTTATTTTAATTTTATTTTAAAATGAGAAGTCAGGTTATAGAGTTGAGAATTAAAACGATGGTACAAAAGTAGCCCACTTCTGGCAAGGTTTTAATTTGAAGATTTATAATCTCTGATTACAGCTGCTACTCCTGCTTCATAATTTTTGTATTGCAGTATGTAATGTTTTCTGTCTGAAAACTTCTGGGTAGCAGCATTATTCTGAATTAGAGATGGACAGCAATGTACCTAACACTTGGTGTTGGTTTAGTAAAATAGTTCTTCCTCATACAGCCACAATTTCCTTACTTTGATCATCTACTATTTTCTCTTTCTTCTTCCATAGCTTGTTTCTTGCTGTCACTTTTTATATACACATAAATACACCTTTTCTAAAGAAAAATTAAGGACAGGTATACTCACATGATTTTAACAGTCTGCATATTGTTAAAAAATTTGGCTCTTTTTTTCTATATGGCACATGAAACAGATGAAAAAAAAAAAATCCACTATTTTTAGTGGCAATAGCAGCAAGCAGTAAGGGTGTTAATAATTTATGTGAAGAGAAATTAGGTACAAAAATACAAAAAACTGACAAAACACAGTAATGGAAATATAGTTGCACAGCTATATTGCTAGCCATTGCAAACATTTTAGTTTTTGATATCTTCCTCTGTAAATAAATGCTTCATTGATTAACAACTCTACTTCCACATACTTGGCACATTTTAATAATTGATGAAATTTTAATACATGTCATAGCACAAATGAAAGACAGTAATGACGGTAGTCTCATCTTACTGCCTGCAAGAAATTCTCTTTTAAGAAATTATTTTCTTATGGTCATTCTTCATCCCCGTGGAGATAAGCAAAATGGATCTACTTCTAATTGCAAAACAAGAATATTTTATGTAAGGTTTTTCTTTAATCTTACACTGCTTTATGAAGGGAACTGATAACCACTTTTTGCATAGATAAAAATTGAAAAAAGATAAAGTGATGTTTTCAGGTAGAGATGGTCAGAGAGCACTCTGTTGTCTATGTTGTATATCTTCAGTGTTTAGCTTCACAATCAGGAATAAATTACTTACTTTGAGAAAGGAGAACAATTACTGAAGAACTCTAATCCCAAGGATGACTGTAGGAATGTAATCCATATTTTAGTCTATGATTATATGGATTGAAAGAGTTGAGAGAAGTCATGCACGAACAAAACAGCGTTTTTTAAGATATAATTCCTTCATTGACAAAAAATCCGTTCTTTACATGGAACCTAAATTAAATGAATATGTTGCTATGATTTGCTATATGAAAAGAAACTTCATCAAAATCAACATGTTGCTTTCTTAAAGTCTATAATATAAGTGGTATTATCTATTAATTTCGTATTAATATAAATGTTTTGAGTCAGGACAATAGGTCACTGGACATTGTATCAGCTATGAATGAAATGAGGCTAAAATAAGGGAGAAATTACTGTGCTTTGAAATGCTTTCCATTCTTCAGCGTAACTATTTGAAATACTTATTCGTTTATAGAAATGAACATTGAGACTTCAGAACTGCTGATTAGTATAATTCACTGTTCTGGTTTAATTCCAGAACGTATCAAGTACTTACACAGTCTTACATCAGTTGTATATATATTCAGTGAGTTTTACTGGAAATGACTAGTGCAGAGGTAAAATAGTAGGAGTGGTTTTAACAAAAGACTAAAAAATTGCACAGAAAAAAAAAAAAAAAGAAGAAAAGGTTACATTCCACAGGCAAATCTGATTCCAATGAGATGCAAACAGCTCATAAATAAATGAATTCACTATGAATAGATATTTAATGAATAGATAACACAATAATATCATTCCACAGTGTTTTATTCTTCAGATAGCTTAGTATGAATTGCTGTTCTTAGCACAGACCTTTAAAGTCTACAGAAATTGAAATCTTGAAATCTTCATTCAAGAAAAACTCTAGCTGAGGGCAGTTTTAGTTCTACTTGTGTAAGGATTGAAAAGAAGATTCTGAAAATATTTCCATGTTTGACTTTATCGTTTTCATTTCAGTTGATAAAGGACAACAAGCATTAGATATGACAGTAATTTAAAGAGTCAAATTAAATTGCTCATATTATGAAATATGTTCCAATATAGTCCACCTTTGAGATCTCCAAAGCTGCCTCCTTGAATCGCACTCACAATTTCACCAAGCTTTATACAACTGAGGCTGCTCATCCTTCTGCTGGTTTTGAGAGCAATCTATCATTGTGCACTCAACCAGCCATTTTGGGACTGCCCTCTTTTTAAAAGGTGCAGTGAGGACTACTACTGTGAACAATGAATATTACTATTCATTGTGAACTACAAACATCCAAAGGAAAAAAAGTTGTTAGTTGTTCTTTAAGACATGCTCATATATACAATCAGAATTTGTCCTCCTATTTTTCTTGCCAAAGTTTCTGAGAGATTTTCAGGTATTCTGAGACTGACAGGGAAACAAAGACTGTATGTGTGCTGCACAAGTTGGCTGACGCAAGATGTGCAACCATATGAACGTAGACTGTACTTTGTAAGAAAAAGCAGTCATACATAGATAGCCATTCTTTCTGGTTCTAATTGTCTTTGTTTCTTTTGTTTATCCTTTCATTCTGTTTCTTATGAAGAAAATCTGTCCTCCTGCTCTGCAATAGAGGTATAATAATCCAACTTCGGTGGGAAGAATAGGCCAATTTTATGGTATGTTTTTAATTGATGTCCTTGACCTCCATGATGTTTATCAAAAGCATCTGTCATGCTGAATAATTTAAAAGAATGGTTAAGTAGTGAGGCTATTTGCAGGGGATACTCAGCAATTAGGAGAAGTTAGTCTGAGATTTTTTGATGATGCCTAAGAGACAGGTTGGTTGTGACCATGTTTTTTAAGAGGAGCAAAGAAGAAGCTGTTTCATAGATTTTTTTTATTATTTTTTTTAGAGAGAGAGAAAATATTATAAGCTATATTATAGTACAGAGTATGTGGTCTAAACATGGATCTATTTAGCAAATTTCTAACACTCAGTGGCTTGTCCAAACACAAGGAGTCTCTGTGGATTGGAAGTGATTTTGCATTTGATAAAAGGTGTGGCTCTTTAGGTATCAATCAATGTGTAAAAATGTATATGTCAGGAGGTATTGCAGCAAAAGAGAAGGATAAATTATTTTAAATAAGAAAATCTTTCCTGACATCTTAATTCTTCAGAATTAGCTCAGCTGGTATTCAGGAATGATACAACAGGTATAGAGTGTTTTTTTCCAGTACTTTTCCTTATTTTACCACCAATTTCACCCTACAGAAGTATTGTGTAGTGCCTTTAAATATTACACAGAGTTCTGTGTCACTAGACAAAAACTTGCATGAACAGTAAGAGAATTTGCCATTTATCTTGTTCTTTGATTAGAGTCCATTCTTGATATGGAGAAGCTCCCTGGGACCCGAGGGAATTCAATGCTTGGTACTTGAAAGCTAAGGGTCCCAGAGGTTCTTCAGACATAAATCTGAGCAGTGCAGTGAATCTGAAATGCTCAGAATGTGTTGGGCATGTGCAACTGGGCGCTCATGCAGCAAACACAATGTAACCCATCCAGCACCACCTGTAGGTGTCAAACTGACTGTATATGCCCAGCTGGCTCCTACAAAGTCTGCTCAGTGTCATGCTGCATGTGTGATGGTTATGTGTCCAGGATTTCTGGCTGCCTGGCAGCTGCTACCCCAGCTGGACTGCCGAGTACCTGAGAAATTCTGGACAAACAGCCAAATCAGTGATCTAGAACAAGCCAAAACAGTAGCTCATCATAAGAAGTGGTAGATGTGACAAGTACACTTCAGTGGAGAATGGAAGCTCTCTGAAAAGGGAGATTTCCTGCTTACTGCTTCTACACTTCTCTTCGAGCAATGGGATGGATATACACAAAAAAAATAAAGCCTCGGTACATTTAGTCACCATGGATTTCTTCTCTCTTGGGAAGCTGTCTACATGTTGCAGATGTCCTCTGCTGCTTAACAGAGAGAGAGTCAGTCTTGCTCTCAGGACACAGCAATCTCTGTCAGAAAAAGTAACGCAAGTAGTGTTTCTACCATACTTAATCTGGAGTGTCCAGCTATGCTATAAACTGCAGAGGGATGTCCCTTCTGTCTAACATAACAAAGCATGTTAGCTCTTCAAAACCTGCAGCCATCTGTGAGAAAAACAAAGGAGAAAACAGGCCACAGGGACATACAGTCCCCCAGCTGTAATTTCCCAGCTGGGATGTTATTCAATGTGGCTCAGTGCCTAGAAGCCTCAGCCTGTTTCTGATCTCCAGGTCAGTTTCAAAGTAGTTTTGTAATAAACCAGGCATGTTTATGTGTCCACCAAAAATAGCAGTAGCTGTTAAAGCTGAAGCCATTGGGCATGGTTGACACAGTCTTCAGATTCTTTCTCCTTAATTTCTTGGCCCAATTGTTTTGCAACATAATGCTGAAAAAACATAATTCCTATGTGTGTTTGTTTTGGATAAATATCTGATCATCTTGCCATTATGACTGTATTTTGGAATCTATTTTTTAAATGTTACGTTTTGGTTTTTGGAAATGTGGAATTAAAAATACCGAAAGACAGCTGAGTTTCTGCAGATTTTATTTCTTAACCACCTTGTCACCATCTGCAGTTTTTTCTTTGTTAGAAATGTGATTTACTTTGCTTTACAGGATGCTACTTCTTATTTTTCCATTTGGTTACAAATCCTTCCATTTAAATTTATTTCCTTCTTTCCATAATGAAGTATAACTTAGTTTTGCCCCAATTCCACTAAGGTTCTTTTTCTGCTGATGTCCAGCTCATGTCAGGCATGATTTCTGTGTCTCAGTTCAGTCAGTAACCTGTAGAGCACAAAAATCCTGTGATCTCTCTCAGCATCTTTCATGTATCTCCTTTCTCAAGGTGCCATGCAGGTAGAATAGGTGTCATGAATTTCCCATAAGCCTGGCAGGTAGCTACAAAATGGTAGCTGGTTACTATCTTGGGCAGACTTAGAGCTGTGATGAAATTCCCCATAATCTATTTTCTTGTTCTAGGAGCAGCCAGTTGGCTCATAATATAAAGTGGTGGGTGACAGGAGTATATTTTTCTTTCTCATTAGTTAAAGGTTCATGTTAATACTTTTTTGTTGTTGTTCTTTCAGTGTTTGTAGTGAATCAGAGTAATCAATGTACTTGTATTTTTGATTTATGTGAGAGTTTGTGCCTAGAATCTCAAGAGAAATCACTGGAAGGTAGCATAGGAGCTGGGCTCACATTGTGTTGGAGTAGTGAGGTTACATTTGGTTAGTGTAATTCTTAAAACCAACAATTAAGGAATAAACAATTAAAGTAATACCGTTAGCTGAATGACAGTCCCCAGAAAACTGATAGTAAGATGAGCAAACAAGGAGGGAAACCAGACAAGAATATGAAGTCCATTATCATAGCCTGTGAAGTAATAGTTTGCCTTTCTGTAACCAGGCGAGACAATCCATCTTTGTCATACTTACTGTACACAATGTAAATGTTTCTAATATACTAATATTAGAAATAAAATTCAGTCTAATATAAAAAAAATAAAATTCAGTCTAATTCTTGTCTCACTTCAGGAGCACCTGGAGTGACAGCAGCTGTACCAGAGCTGTCTGTGCTGCCGCTGCTCCAGCGCCAGGTCATGCACGGGTAGTTGTTGGAGAAGACAGAAGGAACAATGTTATTGCTATCCGTCTGTCAGTCCTTTGTTAGTGCAGGATTTGTCTCCCCTGATCTCCTCGATCTGAGGCTGAAAAGGGAATTAAGGAGCCCTAGCAGCCTTCTGTCAGCCTTGCTTCTTTTTCTGCTTATCCCTGTAAGAAGAGGATAGAGGATACCATCTGCAGTAATGCAAAATTGTCCTTGCAGCAGTGCTTAGGAAATTTTTAAAATGAAATTGTTTTGGAAGGTACAAATCTTCTGGCTTCAGGGGGTAATACATATGTTCATGCCAATGCAAAATATTGTCCATTGTTTCAGTGTAGCTTACATATGTTTATTTTTACTTTCAAACAATAGGCAATGCCCCTGGGTGACAGTGCATAGGCTGAATGAGTCCATAGAACGAGAAAACATGATTTGTCAAATGACTTATTCAGAAAATACCAAACTGAATGAATTCATTTGAACAGTTCTATTATGCTCCCCTGATGTGCTATTCTTTAAACAGAGGAACCTTATTAGTGTAACAGTCACTCCAGGCCTAAGATGCTAATGTTTTCTTTGGAACTATGTTGGAATCTACATATGTAGGAAACATTTTCATTTTCTAATTATTACAAATGATGTTCTGTTCTTTAGAAATAGAAGTATTTTCTGGGGAAAAAGTTATGCTCAGGAAGAACCTAAGTAAACACTTTTTACTTAGGGTTTTCTCTAGAATAACTAAAACCAAATGGACCGAGCTCATTGGATTCAATTAAGTTATGAACTGCCGTGACTATATACTTGGAAAAGTACCTCTCAGTAACAGATTTTCTGCTTGTAGTCTGTCTACAGACTGAAAATAGTATTGCTGGATTGCTGTGCTCCAGTTTGCTACTTTATTAGGCTAGTAAGTTCTGATGCTGTCAGTTTGTTAAATTTCCTCTTTAAAAGAGAAAATATTAGATATTTATCACTATATTATAATTTTTAAAATATTCCAACATTCTTTTGTACACAAAGTTTCCCTTAATAGTGTCTTTATTTAGTACTGGGTATTCAGAAAAGTTGGGAATGAGGAATCAGTCCCTCAAACTCTGGATATGGTAGACCCATTATCTCATTCAGAATTACACTGTCGAAGAATGAGAATAAGAAGCTCTCTCCTTCATGAGCACTGAAATAGAAAATTGTGTTTCATAGGATCCTGTGATTCATTTACACATCTGGCCAGCATTGATGAATATTTGCAATATATGCATATGTACTTACATGCACCAAAATACAATAGCTGTTTTTTCCAAACCAACCTACTTCTTAAATCATGTAGAACTATTGATATCTCCACAGCTGGTTGTGAATGTTGCAGAAGGAGTGCAATCAACACTGAACAGTTGTATTATGAAAATATTCTCATATGCTTTTCTTAAAGCTGAAGGAAGACTTCTGTTCAGAGCTGATGATATCATTCTACAAGTTATATACAATCAGGATGCATTTTACATTGCTGAACAGTTAAAGAAGCAGGGTTAGGCTCACCCAAACCACTAAATATATAAAATATCTTTACAGAGAGCTATTCCAGGTTTACCTGGGATGTTAATATGCTTCTAATACACACCCACACCTCCCACCCAAAACAAACAAACAAACAAAAATGTTCAAGAGGTTGGTATATTTATCACAATAAATAAGCATTAAAATTTGTCACACGCCCATTTCTATTCTGACCTTGTCTCCATGCTCTAAGACCTGCTACTTATTTTTAAGCATCTTAAATTTGGCCATTTGGGGGAAATTAAAATAAAATTATAATAAAGTTAAAATAAAATTAAAATAAAATTAAATAAAATAATAAAAAAGCCCTGTATACAAAGCTGTTCCTCTGACTTTATTTTCCTCGTTCTTTATCTTCACATTAATTTCTCAGAAATAATCAAGAGATAACTTGTACTTAGTCATATAGATGAGCATCCAAAGCACTAATTCACAGATTATGATTTCTTATCCATATGGCATTGCTTTTCAGTCATGCTTTTGGGGTCAGCTTAATATTTAATTCATGAACAAATAGATGTGATAAACAACAGAGCAACAGCTTCCAGATGTGCATCGTTTCTGACTCCTTTCCAGCATAAAAAAAAAAAAAAAATAGATACACAAAGTATTTCTTAGCTTTGGACAACATGGAAAAAAAAACCTCTGGCATTCAAGGTATAGCTTAAACGAAATTCGAACACCTGGATTCAGGAGAGCTATCTAGAAAATAAAAAAGATTCTCATCCACTTTTATTCATGAAATACAGCAAAATTCCTTTGCTAGTGCATAGAGAAGTACTGCTATACTGACTGAACTGACTGTCCAGTTGCCTATCTCCTATCCATTGAGAATCCAGAAATTACATGTTCTGCTGCTGAAGTCTCCTGAAGAGTATTTTTTGATAAACATCCATGTTTGGCTAAAAATGCTTGGCAGCATTGAGTTCAACTTAAAAAAATATATATTATAAAAAAAAAAAAAAAAAAGATGAGTAGTGACAGCCAACTTTGGGATGATAGTATAAAGTTCTGAGCATTTGTTTCTAAACTCAGAATGCATCCAGGCTCTCAATTCCCGTTTCAAAGAGATGTGGAACTGCATTCCAGAGCACTTAGTGCGTTCTGTTGGTTAGCCTAGATATCCCAGTATTGTATATGCAAACTGTTATGAATTTATGTGCACTTCCCATAGTGCTTCCTGTGCCTTTGGGCAAATGGGTCTGTAGCATTCCCCTCATTTAGATTAAAGGGACTTGGAGATCACCGCAACAATACAGGCCTACAGAGCCTATGACAATCTGTACTTAAAGGAAAGGAAAGGTCCAAAATGCTATCATTAGAAGAATACAGTTTTTGTACAGGTTTGTCGTATAGCCCTATCAAAGAACTTTTGTGTACCAACCAGGAAGTGCAAAAGGTAGTCAGAAAAAAAAAAAAAAAAAAAAGAAAAAAGAAAAAAGTGTGGGATAAAGGTAATTGTGGAAATGCAGACCAAGCAATGAATAGTTACAGAAACTATTCATCTATCAGGAAAGTGTAAGCATTCCTCTTAGAAAAATAATTATGATGTAATCTGGCCAGAACTAACAAGAACATGTAGGAAACGGGAAGGCAGGGGAGTTAGTATGGAGATTAGAGACAAAGTTGGGGAAGAATTTAGAGGGCTATATCTTGAACAGCTCAAGAAACAATCAGTGAAGTCAAGTGCAGTGTTATTCTACAGCAACATGTGGCAGAGAGGACTTTCTTATAAGAAGCTTTCTGTTTGTAAATTAGATCATGCTTGAAGGTATTAAATATGTTGATATAAACTGTTACTGCCTCTGTTGAGTACTGCAAGGAAGAGAACATGTCCCAGTCAGATATTTTAAATAGTAATCTCAAAATGTGCAGTAGGCTACACCATAATAAAATGTATGCCTTTGAATCCATGATAGATAAATTTCAAAGAATGAGAGTATGTTAGGAGAATTGCGCATTTCCAAATGTGTTTGGTAGAAGTTGTACTTCCAATTTTGAACCTGTTGTCTTTCTGAGGTTCTCTGACTGATGACTTCTACTAAATACTTCTACATTTACCTTGTTCTTAGTGGTCTGCCCAATCTCTTTGCTGGCATTTTCAGTTTCTACATCTTTGTGACTAGAAAAGCCTGCAAAAGACTGTTTAGTTGTATTTCACAGGTTCCTGTTAACTTAATGTTAACTTATGTAAAATAACTTAATGTCATAGCTTAAATTGCCAATAAAGTTGTGCTTGTGCTGAGTTGCCAAACTGTGCCGGAATAGCCAGAACACAGGCACATTCTTGCTTCTACCTGCTCTATTTTGGGGTCAGAAACCTTTGACAGCAAACTTTGAGAGGGGGAGAAAAGGGAGAGAGAAGGAGAAAGGAAAGCCAGTTAAATCTTAGACTGCTGCAGATGTTTCTTCTGTGAACAAAAGGCAGAAATCTGATGCAGCAGGTTATACTTTACGATATGTTGCTCAAGTATTGTCATTAATATATTTTTAATGCTGATGAGACTCATCTTACCTTGAAAAATATGTTGGCTATCGTCAGAAGACCCTGAGGGCTTCAGTAGTGATTTTTCTTTCCTGATGCCTAAGAGACTTTCTGAAAGTTAAGGCTCATCAGTGTACGTGGAGGTTTGGCCAACCTTGTATTCCAAAATAGATCACTTGCCTCAGAAATAGTGTTGAATCAGGTTGCCAGTGCAGACTGTTTTGCCTCCCCAAGTTGTCCTCAAAGAACTATTTGATCCTTTTATTTTATTTTATTTTATTTTATTTTATCTTATCTTATCTTATCTTATCTTATCTTATCTTATCTTATCTTATTTTCCATTGCAGCAGGACAAGTGATATAAAGAAGAATAAGAATTTGCCCCAATTATTTCTCTGGCTCAGAAAAAGGCTGAACAGCTTGCCTGCTGTTACTGTTGTGGGATGCTGAGATAAAATAGATGTTTTTGTTGTTCCATGACTTTTCTTGACAGATACTTACTATCATATGTTGTGTTCTTATAAAATTTCAGCACCAGATTTTCAGAAGTATCTCATACATCTGATAAGATTTCCAATAACTATCTCCATTTGAAGTTTCCTTGTTTGAGAAATTACTTCATTCAAGTATCTCCATTTGAGTTCAGTATCTCCAAGTTAAATGCTTGAGTGGAGATAAGGTATTTTAGAAATCCTTTGTAAGCTGTTAAAACTCCAGCCTCAAACTCAGTTGAAGACATTTCCCTACAGGGCTTATGGAAGTTATGTGAGTACCCTGCCTCTCTGTCTGTAAAACCTTCCTCACAGATGATTTGCTGAATATACAGCTTCAATATGTTCTCATTCAGCAGGATATTTTGTCCTCCTCAAGTGGCTACATACAACTTTATTAATTAAGGGCAATTGATCCAGATCCTAGAGTAGGTCTTCACAGTTGGGTGACAGCTGGGTCCAACTGCATACGTAGGAACCTTGCATTACTAACAGTGAACCTGCCTACTTCTGCAGGCCAAGAGACAGTGCAACACTTGTTTATATGTTGTGGCTTATTTTGTTCTACTAACATCTGAACCACTTAGAGATTTGTGGATCTGTGCAAGCTGTCCAGGACAACCACTAGACAGCGAAAGAAAAATGCACTCTCTACTGGTCTAATTACAGTAGAATGTTATGCAGAAACTCTCAAAACAGTCCTCTCTCAGCGTGCCTTTGTCATGGGTGAAAGTTGTGTTAGTGTTTCGGCCAGCTAGTCAGCTGTGACTCAGATATACATAGCTCTGCTCTGTGCCTTGAAAATATAATCTCAATTGAATTAAACAATTGTTACAACTGTTAGAGACTAAACATAGATCTAATGCTTAGGGCCTCAGAGCATCATTAGAAGCCTCAAATGTCCCAGGTGGGTGGATAAGTTCCAGGAATGGGAGGTTCTCTGAGTGCATAAGAAGATGTTCTGCTACGTATTTTATGTAATGACAACAAAGATTTAAAGATGATAAAAGAAAGAGACACAGTACCCTCACTAAGCTATGAAGATTTCAGAATCTCCAGGAAGTTAAGCTAAACACAGACTTGGAAAATGTTGTAAAATAATATCAAAGGCTTAAGAAATAAAACAGGAGATGATAGATTATTGACTAAGGTTCCAGCCTGTCAAAAGCTAAGTTAGAAGAGACCATGAAACAAGTAAAAGGTCTACCCACAATTGTAGATACCAATATTCCCAAAGGAAGAAAGTTAGGGTAGTATGTGTGCTCTTAGCTTGTCCCATATTTTATCCTTTAAGTTAGCGGTCTTTGAAAAAGTACAATATTATATGGAATGTCTGATTAAATATAAGAGAAGCTTTAAAATCTGTAATGTGGACTCAAGTGAAGATGAAAAAATGTACACTTTTAAATAAATATTTTTTAATTGCTACATGCTAATTTTAGTATTGGCTTGAACTGTATTCAGTATTGTCAAAGCATTCATTGTCTGAAATAAATTGGAAGATAATTTGAGCTCCTGGAAATAGTCTGGAGGAATACAAAGACAAAAAGTTACAGGAGAACCATATTATTCAAGTTACTGATTCTGATATTTAGTTAACATATAGGATACTTTCCTCTGCTTTACATAACTCCTAATTAGACTGCCCTATTCCATTTTGTCTTCTCCATTTCCCTCCTTGCTTTTGTCTCCTGTCACAAAGCTGAAGTTCTGTGTTACCAGTTCATCTCTTTTGCATACCTCAGGATGGTACATGTGTCCAGAAACACAGGCCAAAACCAACAGATTTATCACAGCCTTAATGACAGCTGGCTGCATGCTGAGTGAACTCTTAAATTCCCCCAAACTACCTTTTTGCCAAAACATGTGGAGTTGTAGCATTCAACATTTTATTGGGACTGTTATCTCCAAATGAAGAATGACTCCACTGGAAAAAAAGTATTTTGTATCAGCTGCAGACCTATTTTTAGCTTCTTGTTTGGTGAAACTTCAGAAAACATAATTAGCCATATGTTGTGAAATGCTTGCCAAGTCTTAAACTCAGTTTTTGCAGACCACGTTTGAGCACTACCTTGTCCACAACTTTATGCTGTTGGAATCAGATTTATATATATATATATATATATATATATATATATATATATATATATATATAATTATATATATATAAATGAGAATGTGATTCTTCATATTTCTTTGGGTAAATATTTGTGTTTATAAAGGTTTTAGAACTGGCAGTACTAAAGATTGAAATATTCCATTTGTTTACATGGGAAGGCAAGAGTACTGGAATCATCCCCTAATTCTATCACTTATGAACTTCAAACCTTGCATTGGGGTGATGGTGTTCTCAGAGATAGAAAAGTAGAGTAGGTCAGGAACATTCATTCTCCCCCACAAGTATTTGTAGTGCAAACAGAACAAGATTATTCTAATCAAAAACATAGAAAACATTAACTTTTTTTTTTTTTTGTCAAAAATAAGAGCTTCTATGTAAACAACAGAAGTGTGGTTTTTTGTTTGTTTGTTTTTTCCCCAAAGGAAATCTAAGTAAACTGTTAAATTTCAAATTGGATTAAAACAAAATGAAAAATTAAATCATATCTGGCTAAATCTTGGTATGGAATTATAGTCAGGTGCCTCATGATAACATGCTATCTTCTGACCAGAATTCCTATTTGGGCTGCTTTTCCTGAAAGATGATTATAGTTTCTCCTCAGGAACTTTTCAGTGAAATGAAGTTCAGTTTCTGCTCCCTGAATAAGCAGTTTGTACTATGTGAATCAGATAAATGTGACCTTTCTATTTCTATAGAAGAAAAAAGAAAAATTCTTTTGCTATAAGAATGGTAAGACTGGAATTTTCTTTTCCTAGCCGAAGAAGTTTTCTTCGGTTCCCCTATGATTATAGGTGGTCTGGTTCCAACTTCTCTTTTTTTTTTCTTTTTTTTTTTTCATGAAGTCACCAAATATAAGAAGGACAAGATGTCTTATATGCTATGGTCCATGTCATGGATGGAGCAGAAGTGTATGAAGGCCAGAAGGAAAAGAGAAAGGAGTATTTGGGAGAGTTTCACGCTGTTGGCTGGCTAACAAATAGTTTGCCATAAAAGTAGGGCTTCTGCAGCCTCTGTGCTCTCTGTCCCAGCTGTCTCTCTACTGGTAAATTCTTGGTAATTGAAAGTGAAGCCTCTTGGCTATAATCATTTAAAAGAAACAGCTCCTATATTCTTCTGTTTCCATGTATTTGTGTTGACTGAAGGCTGTTATATATCAGTTTGTAATTTGGTCTTACTTTCATTGACTTGTTTGACTTGCTTATTTTCAGTTAACCTCATTGCTGCTTGGCAGAAGTTTATGCAAAACATTTGGATTGTTGCAGATCTGTTTCTAGCAAGGTTAAAGGAATAGAAATAACTCTACTGAAATTGCATATTGACAAGATAGAGAACTTCACATATAAGTCACCTTCATTTTCAGTTAGCTTTCATGAAGTTACATGTATAGTTGGCTTTCTGAGAAAGCTCGGTTAAGGTCAATCCATTGAGATGAATCACAAGATTGCTATGAATTGTTTCATAACTGACTCATGGTTCAGTGCAAAGTGAGTAACATCACCCTATCTGATACAGTACAATAAAAAGATCTAAATATCCAGAATAACAAAAAGCAATGCGAGTAAAAAAACTGGTATGTTTAATTACTTTTCCGTGAGTATTGACTTCAGTCTTGTTGCTTTATAAAGCTTTCAAAGCACAAATAACATGTGTCGATCATGTAAATAAGCTTCATCTGTAAAAATGATGAATCAAGTTTTCTTTTTTTGTTTATTTGTTTGTTTTGTTACAGAAATCAGGAGCTTACTTAACTGAATGCCCTTTTTTTTTATTTATTTTTGGTTGAGTGTTAGAGCTGGAGCTGAGGCAGGATTTATTTGGTTAGCTGTGGTATGTCAGGTTAGTTCTTTCAGTTAATTTGTTTCTCAGTAGCTGAAGGCTTTTCTTAATATTACAGATAACTTTATATAGAGCAGAATTCACTGGTTTAAAGAACTAGTAGAAAAGACTAGAACTAATTGAAAAGAATAAAGCTTACTGTGCAGCAAAATGGGAATCTGCAATATCTCTTATAGACAATGAGTAGGTAGTGTTTTGGGGGTTTTGGTGTGTTTTGTGTGTGTGTGTGGTTGTTTTTGTTTTTTGTTTTGGTTTTGTATGTGTCGGTTTTTGTTTTGTTTTGTTTTTTGTTAGTTTTCTAAAACCATACAAAACAAAATAACTTGGCTGTTATACTGTAATGTATTGCATACAATACCTGTTCCACAATGCTGCTGAATACCTAAGAATTATTCTCTAAATTCTTTAGAGAAGGTTAATTATTCATAGTTCTTTTGTACTTATAAAGCAGTCTAATCCTCATGACCTGTGAATTTAAGTGTGTTTTTTTTTTTTCCCATTCTCCATTTAAGCATTTGAAAGCACTTAATGACTTAATTTGCTCTGATTATCTTACTCTTTAAATCTTCACTAATAAGTAAAGTTCAGAATACATGCTAATATGATGTACATAGTCATCAATCTGGAAAAAAAATGAATCCATCATGGATAATTTTTCTTTTTTTTTTTTCTATCACTAGTATCCAGATGTATAGATTAGTAAAGATTGTGAACAAGTCTCTGCTTAGAAATTGTTTTAATTTCAAATCTTAAAAGACATAATCCATCCTCCCCCAGAACAGCATATATGCTGAAGCTGCACATTAAGTTTTTCCTTTATTGGTTACATTAATATCAATGAATAATGTCTTCCCATGGGGTAATCTAATTATGGTTTGAAATAATTGGTGAACTGAAACAGTGTCATAGATCAAGGAGGAAATTAATAAAAGGGTAAAGGTGAATTACATAGGGCATGAGATCCTAACTAGGAATAATGAGATAATGAAATTAAGTTAAGTTTCCATCAAACACCAGTGATATCTATACAGTGAGCTCTGTTGAGCAGTGGAACTTGCAGAAGCTCTAGCACATGGGATATTTAAAACCGAGTTGAACAAACATGAAAAAAATGGATTGTAGTGAACCAATTTTTCACTGGCAATGAGGTGGACTGGATGACCTAATATCTCATTTCTACTGCTAGCGTCTACAAGTCTGTTTAAACAAATACTTGGAATTCTGTATGTCTTCTAAACTCACTTGGACTTCTTTTGTAGCAGGAGCAGCAGGACCTCATTATCCTGTGAAAGTGCTTGACAGTAAATAAAAAGCTTCATTTTCAGTCTTTCTTATTGGACAAAATTGTATTTTAGGCTACATAAAGTTAAATTGTGCCTACCTGCTTACTTGCAGCAAGGAGAGCTCAGAAAAGTGCTCATCCTATGGATCAGAGGAAATCCCCTTAAACAGGCCAACTGCACATGGGATTTCAAATGGTAGGAAATAAGCAACGACTTCATTAATTTTTGACATTTTAAAATTGTTTGCATTTTTGTCTTTTGCAGACCATCTGAAAGGAGAACTAACCCAGAGGCATATTCAAAGAGTTGTTCTAGGTAAGACTGAAACACTCGGAAGCAACAGGGATCACAAGTTGTCTCCCTTGGCTTAATCTTTTTGTTGGGCAGGTTGTACTTCTTACAACAGTTTATGCCACAGTGTTGCCGCAATAGTTAAAGAACATGGAGTCTGTGAATTTTGCCAGAGATTTGGCTCTAAAGGCATCTTCTTTTGTATGTGGTGAGAAAAATAGTAAAAAAGTTTTTTTGTTTTGTTTTGTTTTATTTTGTTTTCTTCTAACTGTAAAAGCAATCTTACCAGGGTGACCAAAGCAAGAACAGAGAGGTCTAATATCCCTGCAATTTTTAAATTGATTTGTGTGTGTGTGTACCCTTTGTGATGACTCTTGGATTCCCACTAACAGATATTGATTTGTCCTAAAACTGAGCCTCTAGTTAGCCATGTTGCCACTATCAATCTAACATCTTTTTAAATTTTCCTCATTCCAACAGTGACCAAAGGCATATACAGGTCATTTCTTTTACATCTAGTTGTAGAAGTTGAAAAGTTATTTCTTGCAGCTTCTGTTGACACAGCTGTGAAGCTGTAAGTGTCTATGTAAGTTGTTCACATAAGTGTAAAGTCATCTAAATTTGGTTTAAGGTGCTTTAAATGGACTCCATTGACTTTGTACTGAAACAGCCTAGAAGTGTCCATATGAGAATTCCCCTTCTGGAACAGTAAACTGCAGGTAAAATGTGACAAAAATAAATAAATAAAAAACACCTGCTGGGGGCAATAACAAGTTAAGCCCACCTCAATTAGATCCATAAAAGAACCCCCAAAAATAATGTCATGGACCTTCTTCATGTAAAAGATGGAGCTAACTCAGACCTGAATGCATTTTATGGTTTTATTTCAATGGTATACATAGCACAGGAAATAATATTTATCTCCTAATTAGAGAGAGAAAATTTGGATACTTGCGTTCCTCACAAAAGTCAGGATTACTGCAAATTAGCAAAGTAGTTTCCCCTTTGTCTTTCTAATTTAGGCATGTACATGCCAAGCTCTGTTGATGTTAGTATTTTATACACATTTTCTTTTTTATTTTTTTTTAAATCAGCACTGAAAACTAATGCTACCTATGTCAATAAAGCCCAGAAGTCAAACTCAAATTATTTTGATCAATATCTGAAGTTCAGCCTGAAAGAGATAAATTTATTATCACGTGGAATTCTTTCTTTAATTCACTCTGTTTTTAACATTATTTATTCATGACGTCACATTAAGAAGTTACACCAAAATGAATCATAGAAATGCTGTTTATTAGAATTCCTTATTCAGTGTTCCCAAAAAAAGTAAGAAGTGATATACTTTCTGCATGTTTCAATCTGCATGATGACATCTTGTATGTCTTATATACTGATATCTTAATATACAGACATTTGTGTTGCAAATGTTGTTTTCAATAACTATCTAAGCTGGTTTTCATAAAATGGGTAAGAATAATTTTTTCATGTGTTTAGGAAATGACATAGTAGTGACTTTATCAGCTATACATTCACATTGTAAATATTCTCTTAGTATTCCATAACGTAGCAGGCAACCCATGCATTTTTGGCTTTTGTTTTGAACATTGCTATCTGCTTATCATCACTAAGTCTGGACCACACAAAGTATTTTCCAGACTTTTGTTTCCCCTTTGTTATTCACTCTTTTAAATGCTCTGGATATTTTGACTTAATATTTATTCTATGAGTTGGGAGAGTATTATTTGCCTGCCTGCTTATTTGGATGAATATTCTTCCAAGGAGTAACAGGTGTCAAGTCTCCCAAGATCTTTCTTGATGAGCAGAATGTCATCAAGATATTTTTAAATGAAAACTCCTGGTAAAAAAAGGCTAATTAAGAGTCTGTTGAAATCCCAACATGAAATAAAACATACAATTTTTTCAATTAGAAGCCAAGTTAACGTCTTCCAGCTGCTTTTTTTTTTTTTTTTCTTAACTTAAAACATTTTATGGTTAAAATGCTTTCAGAAGCTATTTTAGTTGGATTTTAAACAGTATAGATCTGTTTTCCTGATGGCTATGCTTAAGATGTGAATTTCTCATTGAAGGATAACTCCACTACTTATCCATTGTTCTTAGCACTCTCTTTTTTATAACACCATATGCTGAAAGTTAACAAAGGACACAAATATATGGGAGGTTTCACTGGAGGCAAGACAGTACTCCATGTTTTTCAGTACACAACCAGAAACAATTGAATACTTTGTGTAAAATTGCAAGGATTCACTCTCAGTGTCACTTTCATCTTTATTAATGACAAGAATACCTCATTACGCAAATACCTTCTTTTATTCAGTAAGACCTTTCAGAGTAATGTACGGTCTGAAGGGGTAACAATTGGCAAGATTGAGTCCAAAATTATGATTTTTTTTTCTCTATTTTCATATTCTTTCTGCTGTTCTTTACTTCCCTTTCCACCTTCTCATTGATCTCATCTTTCACTTTTCCTAATTCCTCCTGCCTTCATTTTTCCCCCATTCTTCCAGTCCTCCCTTTTTCTATCTTCTCTCAAGTTTTTCCCTCCACAATATCATTCACTTCTGAATTTTCCCTCTTTAAGGGCTTGTATGATTCTTTCCTCTGCCTTTTCACTTCCTTCTGCATGCTTAACTGCATTTTTAGGCAGTATTTAAAATGAAATAATGTGCACAGCACTTAAGTACTGACAGAGCAAAAACAGTGAGTCACCAGGACGCCTCTGGGTGGACAAGGTGGAAGAAAAGGTTGGAAAGAAAAGCTTCACCTGGGTTTGCAATGGTTTAGAATGCAACTGTGTGCTTTTTTATGACACTTGAAGATACTTTACCTGAAGATACTTTAAACTAGCATTTCAGTAAAATAAGAATTTGGTTCTTCATTATCTTATTCTAGTTTTACATTGATTGAATGTGATTGCAAATAGACAATTAGGCTAATGTAACATCATTCACCAGCAGTGGGGGGAGACTGAATCCTAAACTGGAACCATCTGATGACCCAGGAAAACCTATGACATACCGTACTGGGAACACAGTCCTATTGGGATGCATGCTGGCAAAGGCATGTTTTGTACAGTAACTTTCCATAACAGAAACAACTGTACTGAGACTAACACAGTTCTGTCTGTTCAACTGCATCTCAAGTGGAGGCCTCTGTTGTGTTAACTCTGGAAGTTAGAAAGGACCCATGAATGTACACTCGGACACTTGGCTCATGTGCCCATATCAACAGAAATGTTTACTAAATCTGCAAGTCCCACAGCTGTTCTGTCAGCTTCAAACAGATCTTGACAGAGTTTCATACACAGAAATTTCATTATGTGCAGCCTGAAATATTTCCTAAATCAAGGTGAAATGATGCATCATCTTCAGTATATCATGTCCCTCTTTAGCAATAATCACAATTACTTTCTGAGCTTACTTGAAATGCGGTTTTGCAGCTTTCCATTTCAAATGTTTTGCCTTTTTTTTTTTTTTTTTTTTTTTTGGAAACTGTTTGCAACCTATTAGTTCTTTTGGGATTCCCCTGAAAATATCCAGAAGGGGCAACACCTTTTGGTGTCTGGAGAAATTTGTAGGGACCAAATTAATCTCTCTCTTTCTGTGCAACTCCATTGTTCTCTGTAGTGCTATTTGGAAAAAAAAAATGTAATATCTAACATGGGTAAAGATGATAAATATGGGTCTTTGTAAGGAATCTGCAACCTTAGTAAGGATTTCAGCATCAAGGCCCAGTTTGTAACTTTGTTTTTAGAAATAAGAACTTATATTTATTCTGTTATTGGAAGACCTATTCCCAAGATCATTTTTGAACAAACTTCCTTGGGGGTGAAGAAAGAAAACAAAACAAAAAAAAAAAAAAAAAAAAAAAAAAAAACTATTCCTCCTGAAAAATAAAATGACTAGGTGAGTCAAAAATGACAGATGTATTTCAATCCCAGAAAAATGCATACTAGCATTTGTTTTAGAGTGGCAAATACTTCCGTGCCTTTCTTTGATTAGAAGTGAAAGCAGCATTATCAGAACCAGGATTGGTAGAATCAGGAACTGCTGCTCCCACTTGTCCCACATGAGGCATAGTGCATGTCATTAGAAAGGTTGTGCCACCATGGTTTATATCTGGTAAGTATATAGAGGATGCTTAGGAATTGTATGAAAATCCTCTCTGTAACCATTGCAACATCCTGCAGACATATATTACACTGACTAGGCTAATAATCAATAACAGTCTTGAACTCATCTTCTGTGATCTGTGTGAATGGAAAGCACATAGCACTTCCAAATTGCTGGTTTGCATCACAGTTAATCTCTTATTTAAATAAATCCATATTTAAATAAAATGAGCTCTGTTTCTTTCACTGCTTTACATCTTGTAACTGAGAAGCCATTTAACTTTGTTCATATGAAGCAGAGTCTTAATCTGTCCTAATGCCATGAAATGAGGAGACACAAGTGTTTTCAATCACAAAATGACAGAAGCTGAGAAAAGTGGCAGTCTGTGTTTTCCCACACAAGTCCAATACAATCCATGGAAAAATATAGATGGTCTGCTTTAAGGCCATCATTCCTGGCACTAACAAATGGTATCTTATATATAGGCTAAAAAAAGACCTTTGAAGAAATATTCAGTTTGTCTGAAGTCCAGAATTTTAAGGTTTTTTGTTTTGTTTTGTGACAAGAGATAACTATGTGGGTCTGTTCATGTATTTTCAACCCATAAAATATGCTATTTTTAGGGATAAAAGTAGGAAAAGAAAGTATAGTCAGTTTCCAATGGTCTCTGAATACAGGAAAGTTTTCTCTTAGAAATTCACAATTTTATTATGCATAATATTTCAGTGTGTTGTGTTCTTAAGAACTTGTGCTTGAGATCTCAAACAACAGCAGTGCTTTTATTGTAAAAGTTCGCTGCTCCTGTGCATGGAGGGCACTGTTTTTATTCCTAGGGTGTCCTCTAGTGGTTCCAAAGCCACTCATTTTAGTGATGGATTTCTTAGGTCTTTCTATTATTTCAAAGGAAAACAATCAGAGATGCTTTGCATTAAGGTTTATTTTTGGTTTTCTCTTTCTGACAGAAAGTTGGTAACATTGTTCTTGTTGAAAATGATCATTTTTCACAATTACTAGGACAAAGATATAAATAGCAAAGCTGGCTGAAAATTCAGAAAACATTGCCTCTTTCTTAAAAAGAAAAGATTTACTCTGCCAATGATAAGGATCTTCTTGAATATGCTTTGTTTAATTATTGCAACATATTAAATGCCTTTAGAAATATTTGCTAAATAAGTTTTTAGGCAAATACTTGTAATGCTAATGGACAATGAATTTTGAACACATATATAAGTCATTACACAGGATATTTTAAGTAGATTAGAGGTTCTTTGTAGCTTCTTGTTACTGTAGTGTAGCTAAGTCATTGCAATTATTTCAGGTGTGTCTCACAGGAAACCAGCATAGAATTTGGCTTCAGAAAACTGTGAAGTTACACACCATAACAGACTTACTCTCTCAGACTCACATGCTTTTCTCAGGCTTAGTTTCAGTGCCATCTATGCCTAATACACTGAGCTCTTGCAGAACTTTTGTATTTTTGTACGTACTAAGTTCTTTTGTGAAGATTATCACAATCCAGAAAAAGAAACAGGGTTTTGAAGCAGCAGCTAGACAAGCAGCAGTGGATCCCATGCCATAGTACTTGAGGTTTGTTGTCAGGTGTTATGTTTTTTTGTTTGTTCGTTTCTTTGTTTTTCCCAGTATTATGTAGGAATGAATTTCAGAACTGTACAAGTGTATTACAATAAGAAAACTCTTCTTAAATCTGGCCATTCAGACCTCAAGCCCACCCAGACCTTTCTTTCAGTAGGTTTCTCTTTAGCTATTTCTGGGTTGTTTTCTAGTTTTCTTTGTTTCTGTGTACTTCTGTTACTCTTTTTATCAGGTTTTACTAGCTGCAGTGCTAAATTCTAGAGGCAGCCATGAGTTTTCTCTCTCATTGTGTCCTCAAGGAAGAGAGCACTGCATCTTTACAGGAAATCTTTGCAAGAATGTTGTTCTGAACTGTCAGAGAAAATTCTGAGATTGTTTTTGTGTTCATATTAAGCTTCCCACATGACTTACTCAGCTTCGGTTTATCAGATCTCAAAAAAAGAGTAGCAGACATCTTTGGATCAAGTGATATTTTTATTAGGAGTCATGAACTTGTAGCACAGCAATCCGTTTCTGAGTTTTATTGACACCAACTTTAAGATTTCACTGTTGTTAGGACAGCTTACAGTCTCTGTAACCTTTCTTGCAATAAATATTTCTTCCAAAACACTAATGAGTTCAGAGTGAATTGCATTATTATTTAGAGACTCCTTTAGGTGACTAGTAGGTAAAGAGACAGAATCTGGAGATGAAACTCTTGATTCTCTAATTTCTCTACTAAAATTAAAGTATTAGGAAAAAGATGCTATGAGGATAGTTATATGTGTTAAAAGGGGTCCTCAGAGAGATTTGCAGGATTTCCGTCTTCAGACTTTTCAAGACATGTTTAGACAACCAAGTCTGATTCAGTTGTCATCCAACTTTGAGGAGACAGCCTCCCAAAGTCCTCCCAACCAGAGTGTTTTGGTGATTCTAAGATATAACTTGAGGTGAACAAGTGAAAAAAAAAATGTTTTTATGCACTGTCTACTGATTCTATGCCTAAGTTAGTTTTGCTGCAGTACACCTTGGGTAGCCTCTCCCTGTTGGCTCTGGTAGAACAACTATGAGTAACTTACAGGTTAAGGAGCTGCAAACTTCTTCCTTCTGATTATATAAAGTTGAGTTTGTACATTAAAGGCTGTATCCTGTGGGTTGTTGGGCAGCAGGCTAGTTCAGTACCAGTAGGTTTGCTCTGAGAGCTCTTTGTCCATGTAACAAACAGTTTTGTAATCTAATAAACTGTAAACAACCAGCGAAGCTCTTTTCTTATCTGTATTTGCTTTGAGTTTTAAGGGTAAAGGTAAAAGCAAGAATAGCAACTTATACTTGACCAAGTAAATCACATGACAAAGGTGTGAATGAGAAATATCAGTGTTCATGTGGTATTCAGTGTTTCAGATCAAGCTACAGATCTGATGCAAAACTTCTTCCATTTTTTTGTTTTGTTGTAATGGCCAGAAGAAATTCACTATTGCTTTATACATTTTTTTTTTCAAATTTTTAAGATCAAAAGAAAATGATGACTTGCAACAAGTAGTTACTGATAATGATAATATCCCACAAACATGCAGAGATTGCATATACTTCTCCAGACAAAAATCTTGTGGATGAGCTATATTTTTTTCTGAATGTCAGGATTGTCTCTTCTCATATGCACTACAGTATAAGTCAGCTGACAACTACCAGGACGTTTTAATTAAGCTCAATGTCCTTTCCTTTATACAAAAAACCTGTTTGAGTGATGAGAAATGAGTAGATATTTATATACTTTTTCTTGCACCTTCTTCAGCCTGTAGCCCAGCACTGAGAGCCTCACTGTTCAGCTCCTACAGCTGATGGATATATGCATGGAAGTACTACCAAAAGTGTGGCACTTAGTGTGAAGTATGAAGGTGGACAACAGGGATAGAGGGTCCCAAAAACATACTCTGGTCACCAAAACTGCACAAGTTGTATATAGCCCTAGTCTAGTACATGTGCCAGAACACTGAACAATACCAACATGAAACTCTGTAAAGAATAATGTTCCTGCTGACACGAAGTCCTATGGTTGTGGCTTCAGAAATTTTTGAGAAAACTTCTACTTCATACCAATATTTAGAAAAGGATTTGTCAAACTCTTTTAGAGGGCTTCTTTTAGCTAAGTGGGAGAGTGGAGACAAAAATTCTGCAGTATTTTGGTCTTTATTGTATACTTTACTAAATTCAGGTCATGGTATATTGATTTCACCAACAATGCTGTGCATCTTTTCTGTTTTAATTCTCTCTTGCAGATTAAATGTCTGCTACTAATACCTTGTAGCAGAAAGATCAATCTTGTTCAGGCTGATACTACTTCGATTTGATTCCTTACACATTTCAAAGTATTGACACTTGAATCAAACTCGTTTTTGTGAATTGAAGTGACATGTCAGTTGCTTGACCCATCTATACCCATACACAGTTTAAACAGAAGCAGTTAAGTATAGAACATGTATGCTTATTTTTCCTTATTTTTTTTAAATGACATTGCTGCTATAAATTCAATGTACAGCCCCAAATAGATGCTTTTGTGCATTGTCATAAGTGTTTGTACTGACAAACATGGCTGGAGTTCCATGCAGAATGCAGGTTAAATATCCACTACTTTTAGAAAATGTCAGACCTACTGAATTGATACAGTTACTGTGTGCACTGCATTCCTAAATGTGATGTGGAAGTATAGGATTTACTATGTATGCATACGCATATTGCTCATTCACAGCAAGTCTGGCTCTTACCAGAACCGAGAAATGTACATCTGCTTATCTGAGGGTTCTCAGCAAAACACATGGACACACCAAGCTTCAGTATCTCTACTACGTGCTGTGACACTCAGGATGACTATACCTTTAGCACCTTTAGATATTTCTCATTCTTTTTGCAATAGTTATGGTGCTGTTTAATAACTGCTGTCTCCACCTCAAATATCAGTTATCCCTTTGTTTAATATTATGAACAACATAAGTGACGTAACAATAATCTTATGTAATCTAATGGAAATGCAGGGAAGAATCTGAATTAGTAGGGGTTTCCAGACTATGACCCAGCTACATTACTATTCCACTAAATCAAGTGGTGTGTATGGAACAAATTAAACTTGAAGCTTTTTTCTTTTCTCTCTCTCCCTTTTTTTTTTTTTTTCCTTTCTTCACAATAAACTGCACTTGTATATTTGGAAACCAACAGGGAACTTTTAGCCACAATGGTTTCAGAAACCTTAATGGCTTGAGTGCAGCTGAAGTGTAGGTAATGCCTTCTGTTTCATGTGTCGGGTATTTTCAGGAACAAATATACAAATGACTAGTTTCAAAGAAGAAACTTAAGGGAATTGAAGTGTGAGTCTGTATTTACCCAAAAGAGCTCAAAGAGACTGGGAAAAAAAAATCTCTACTTTCAGGTGTGCATTGGAAGTCAATTTGCTTGAGCCAATCTTAAACTAGTAAAACAGTAAACAATGCAATGGTAAATAGAGAAGAGCATACTAATGGATCCTTTTTCTAAATTCAGTGACTAAAATAAAAATAAGAATAAACAAAATACACATGTTTTAATGCCTTCCTACATACACACATTTATAAAACATCCAAAATGAGACAGTTCATTCCAAGGTATGCTTAGGACCACCTGGCCAAATTTTAAAAAATCTATTACATTAGTATTAAGGGTAAAGTGCTCTAAAACCCACAACATAAACTCTTCCAGACATTAGGATATTTTCCATTTGCACATGAATTTAACTGTGCATACCCATCTTTGCTTTTGTATAAAGTACACATTGTAGTGCCTGGTGACAAACATAGGTTGACATGACCTAGGAGAGGAATAAGAAAAAAGAACGGGAGAATTGCTTGCAAGACGATCCTGAATAGCAACTGAAGGGTAGCTCTTTTTAAAAAGCTAAAATGACAACATATGCTGCAGTTTGAAAGCACTAAAGCCTGAGTTTGCCAAAAGCTGCAAAGCTGATAAATAAAGTAATAAAAATATTAACTGGACACTGAAGTCAGTTCTAAATTTGGTTACTTCAAGTGACTATAAATTTAAGCAGATAAACACAAGACTATCCAGTGAAAAAATGAAAATCTTTGACTGTAAAAGTACAGATGGAGGGCAGGGCACAATGTTATTTGAGGCACAAGGACAATAAATCCCTAGGAGTCTGACTTCCAGGATATACTTAGGTTGAGAAATATATGAGTGCCCCAGAGAATATAAAGTTCAAGGTCACAGAGAGTTTCTTGCAAAATTTTGTGACTGTAGACAAGAATCTGTCAGTGTATTTCAAGTTGTTGCCTGCTTGCAGTAAACCATGGTGATTACACTTGGTATCTCATGCTGGAAATAATGATTTTCATCCATGCTTTCTATAATGCTTTGAAACAGACAGATTGTTAGCAGGTGCTATCGTTTTTTTCTGATACTGTGTGATTTGGTAATGTGGAAAGTGTTGGAAAATTCACTGTTTCTTTTGCTCCAGAATTGGCCCTCTCATTCAAGTAAAAGCATTATAATTTAATATGCCTCTTACAATCTTGCTTACGAAAAAGAAAACATCTTTATGCTATGAATTGTCAACTCATGTAGGGTTCACCTTCCTCTCTGAGTAGGCAGCTGGTATCAGTTGTGTCCTGTGTCCCATTCTGCCAAATGGGTTTTATCTGAAGACAAAACGAAGGCAGTTAGCCTGAAGATAAATACATATATTGCTAGTTGTTTTGCTACCAAATGTAGCACTGTCAAAACCTCTTCCTTGCATTGTGTGACTCGGTACTGTTAATAAAATACCCCAAGCTTTGCCTCTCAGTTGTATGTGTAGTTACACTAATGTAAAGGAACTAATACTCCTTGGGAGTATGCTGCTGACTTCTGCTAAAATAACTGTTGTACAGAATTGTAAAGAAGTATGCCAGCTGAAGCCCCTTGCATATATACAGGCAGCGTTTTCCTAAACATGTACATGATACATCCTCTACAACCCTGAACCTAGATAAAATGATTTGATGTTTTAATACACTTTTTCTGTTTCTGTATGGTCAGAGAGTTATACAATAAAAAGGAAACTCTGGAGGAAGAAAAACCTGTAGCAAAAATAAAGCAATTCTTCTTAATCATCTATCTTCTATGTTTAAGCAAATAGTATGCTTTATGCATTGTACTGACTACTTACTCAGTTGTCTCTCTTGTACATGTATTATTTTAAATATCTGAGCCTGCCTATTGAGTAATGCTATGATTTAGATGTGAGATACAGAGCACAGCCTGAGCCAGTAACCTCTGCCTTAGCTTCCTAGCTTGAGCTGTAGCTGAAATTGCTGGTTGGAGGAGAGGGCTGCGAGGTGTCAGCAGCAGGAGCCCAGGTGCATAGAGAGGCCAGAGCAGGGATTCAGGAGAGTGAGGGGAACAAAAGAAGTAGCAGGGAATAAGGAAAAGGGAAAAGCAGCAGCAAACAAAAGGGTTGAAAAACACTGCACCAGACCGTAGATCTGCTTTGCTTGGAACATCAGGAAAGATCCACGTGTTCATTTGTATATATTACAGTAGGCAGTTTCAAAAATATTTAGTCTCTAGATCAGAATGCGCTTCAGTTCACAAGCATGTTTCTGCACTAAGCAGGCATGGCAAAAAGCGGACCTGGAGACTGCAATAGAATGGGAAAACGCAACAAAGAACTTAAAAAGCAGTGCCCAAATAGGCACGTCCTGGGACTTGACTTACCACAAGTCTTCTTCACCTGACATTGTGATCAGATCTGTTCTGCTCTTGTGACTGAAACACAGTGATGGATGTCTAAGTTTTAGCCCTTTGCTTGATGAAATACCAGTGCTTTCTTTTGCTGCCAGGGCCACATCAGCTTGCAGTGTATTCATCTCTTTCCATTGTGTATGTATACAAAACTTTGGGCAGCTCATCTTGTCCACAGCTGTGTTTCTTGTTTTCATCACCAACATGTTCCTAGGGGAAGCATGCATAGCTACACTCAGCATTGAGAATGGTGAGGCCTTTGCATCACAGAGGTACTTTATATGTTCATAAAAGGCCTTATTACTATTTCTGCAGATAACTTACAACCAAATAATCCCTTCTACAGTGTAATCATGAGCAACAAAATATTTCTCTTGGTGTTTTTATATATGCCACCAAATGCTGCCTAAGGCAGCCCCTTGAGATCCAGTAAAAAAATATTTTTCCAAATACTCCATGTGACTTCTGCTCAGCCCTGCTTTCCTGGAAGCAGATGAAGACCTGCCTGCTGATGGGAAGTAGCAAATGGATTCCTTGTTTCGCTTTGCCTGTGCATGTCACTTAGCTTTGTTTTATCTAGTGAGCTGTCTTTATCTCAGCCCATGAGTTCTTGCAATTCTACTTTTCCAATTCTCTCCATCACCACACCTGGGGAGAGTGAGCAAGCTCTCTTTTAGAGAGAGTGTTAGCTGCCTTTTGGGGTTAAACCGCAACAATATTCAAATAAATCAGGGAGGGAAAGCTGTGCTATTACGGTCCTGCATTGCTCTGTAATGACAGAACTTGCTGATGTTTTCAGGTAGGGTAATTCACCTTTCAAAAACAGCGTTGACATTTTAAGTTTCTTCTGTCTTCCACACTAAATTATCTCTCTTCATTATAAGGGGGTTTCACCTCCTGAACTCAGACACCCTGGCAGACTGTGTGAATAAGCCAAATGCACTTCAGTGTGCCCAGGAGAGTCCCCTTCAACCAGTGCTCAAGCTCAGCCTGGCTGGCTTTGCACTGGAATGCATTAAGAATGCTCACATGATCTGTGAGCATGGCTCATCTGGGAGGCAGTAACTCCCTATATCATTTTGTCTTGTTCCACGAGAGCACATTTCTCACAAGCCTGGATGTTACATGTTCATGAATGGCAGACCAAATGTCGGCCCTCAGGAGCTCTGCAGGGCTCGTTTTCCCTCAAACATCTTGTGTAGCTCTGTGCTTTGCTGCTTTACGCCTTCTTTCTGAGGATGACAAATCAGAAAATACCAATGCCCTGAAATCATTGATAGGTTTACTGCTTTCCTTTAAGTTTCTGGCATGATTATTAAGGCCTTCTCATCATCTGTTGTGTTGCTATTCTATATGATATAATGCCTCTTTTCTAGCATGTCCTCTGCCATGCTGTTTGTACCTCCTGACTTCGGTATTCATTTTAATGGTACAGTTAATTTTTAATCTTTGAGGGTACCATCTCTACCAAAATGTCTTCTCCCTATCATTCTTTTATAATCTGCACATCCAACAAAGCCTTTAGATGTATGAAACGAGAAGTGTGCATGGACTTTGTCCATCTTGGCTGTCTGTATTAACATGCTTGACCTATGTACTCTAAATGACATAAAACGCTTTTCGGTTTCATTTGTACTAGGCTACAGGGTGCTACAACAAAAGATTAATGGCTATAGCTGGCGTGCTGACAGGCAGAGAGGGGTCATTGCTGCCCTCTTGTTCCAGACGGATTCCATTCCTCGAAGAAAGGCTGCACTCCTTAGGCTTAATGACAGGTTGACATAGAATTTATTTTCTTGGCAGAAGTAGCGGTTGGGATGGAAACTTGCATGTATTGTACAGCAAATCTTTTGTTTCTTCATTTTTCTTCAGTTAAAAAGGTTAAACATGTTTTCTTGGGAACCTTAAACTACTCTCATTCATTCTAGAAATAGAAACTGTTGTAATACTAGTAGGTAACTATACGTTTCCTTTCACTGCTGAAATAAACCCAGTTCATACAATGCACGATGGAAAGGCTGTTTTGCTGTCTCTCAGAAGTACTGTGTTGTGTTTTGCATGCTAACTATCTCTGTTACTAGCTCTTAGATTAACTTAAGCTAAATTATCTTGGAGTATTTTATGCAGTTCTCCTTTGCCTTGAAAAATTTCTCAGACACAGTTTCAGGCTAATTTCCATATTCATATTTGTCTGAGTTTATTGCTTACCAAAGTGACTTCATTTATTGTTTACCAAAGTTACATCTTAAGTGTTTGTCTGTTACTCTTCTTTATGTTTCTGTTTCCAGGCATTAGCACAGCAACTGTTGAATCTTTCTACTTGTCTGCATAGCCAAAACTGTCAGGTTAAATGCATTCATTTAGGGTTTTATGTCAAAGCCAAACTTTTTAAATGGACTGGCAAAATCATTTTTATTCATACCTAAAATAAATATGCCAAAAAATTCAAAACAATTTAAATCACTAAAGTTATTGAGTTTTATATTAAGTAGGGCCTAAACAAAGAATTTGAAAAAAAAATACTTCCAGAAGAGAAAAACTGCTATAGACCTCTATTTCTAACTCTTAAAACCAGCTTGTATGCTAATTTAAAGTTGTTTCTTTAGAAATCAAATGGTCATTGCTTACATCTGGTCTTTTCTCCTCTAGCTGTGTCCAATCCTTCTGAAGAGCTAAATACGCTTGACCCAGTGGAAGAGAAACTTCGAACCCAAATTGAGGAAGAGAAAAAAAGGTATTACTGCCTGAAATCATCCTTCAAAAGATAAAATATACTGATATTATATTACAGTTTTATAGACACAGTTAACTTCAAGGTTTTCTCTGACATATAAAAAAATGTTAGCTTTGTGGTTCACAGATAATTTTTTTAATTGTGTATATGTTGTTGGTTTGTCTGTAAGATGCCACAGTAAGTGAACGGAAAACCTTTATGATAAGGCTAATGGTCAAAAATTAATAAAAATAACTTTATGTCCCCCTTGAGGATTTGTATTAAAACTTTCTTCTTTGAATCCAAATGTACTGTGAAGCATCTTTGTAGATTCATGAATGTCTTGCCTTCCTTGTCCTAAGGAGAACCATTAGTCTATACAGGACTGCCTAAGTGTAAACAATATACAGAATATGAATTAGTCAACCAATCCTTCTGTTTGCTTTAATGTAGCTGTAGCTAAGGGGATAAAAGGAAAATAGATAGGATATCAGTTCTAAGTAATTTGCTATCATTTATGTTAGCTGTGACCTATGAGGAAGATTCTGGCTGTTTCATGCTACTACAAATCTTTGACTACACATTAGCTTCTGTTTGGAAGGAGAATCAAGACATAGCTTGACATATCTGAACTTGTATTTAATTGTTGATCAATAGTGGTCACACTAGAACTTCAGTAATTTTTTCAATAAAATATTTTTTTTCAGGATAAATTTCTTGTAACTACTATACTACTTGTACTACTATAGTGAACCTGTCATAAAATATGAGATGTGTTGGAAAATCTTTAATAACCTTTCTTCTCCTCAAATTAGTTATAAAACAATGTTCAATCGCTTGAAAGGTCTGAAGGTAGAGATTGAGCACCTACAGCTTCTCATGGAAAAAGCAAAGGTGAAACTGCAAAAAGACTTTGAAGTCTGGTGGTCTGAAGAGTCGACAAATCTACAGGTATAAAGTCACTCTGTATTTCTTATATTTTCACATAAATATAACATCTTCAGTCGTTTCTTAAAGAAGTAGTTAACTGACTAGATAGAAAGCAGTATGAAGGATGGGATTTGGGGCCTGATCCACCTTTGCTCATTTCAATGTAAACCAGACAAAGCTAGTGTTTTTTATGTCTGTATGAAGCTCATACAAACAAAGCAAAACCCTTGCTTTCTGTTCTATTTTCTGTTTTGACATCCTCCCGAACAACTTGAATAAAAGCCAAGAATGGTCCCAAAAATGCCAAAGATTATGAAAGAACATAAAATAAATAGGGGACTGGAAAATAGAGCTTTCTCACTCCTAGCAAAACTATGATTTCATCAGGTTTATGACGTGTATAGCAGAAAATGGCAGTCATAGCTGCAATATGGACAAAACCCAACAAATGTAATTTTTTTTTTTTTTTAATGTGATATTTCAAAGTCTCTTGTAACCTTTCAGCTTTAAGTTCCCAGAGCACCAAAGTGCTCTTGCCCTCCAGTTGAGCCCCACCATGACCATGATTGCCTGTTTAAGATCCCAGCAGAAACTGTAGTCTAATTTAATCAATTCTGTAAGGGATGTCATAGTAAGCAGTGTATGTGAAGTTCATAACACAGTGAGATGGCAACACAGTTTCACAAACAGGGGACAGTACAGAGGGTCTGGAGGGGGAAGAACCAAAACAACACAGCTTTCTTATGAACTCCCCATTTGACACTTTTTTTAATGACTTCCAAGCAGTGACATGGCATCTCACAGGACAGCATTGCCATGAGATGCACATCAGCCTAATGAAAAAGACTGTTAAGTGCAATCCATCCATATCACATTATTAACTGCAAGAAAATATTTACTCCTGGGTGAAAAGTTGTTATAAACAAATAAGTGTTAATCTTTTAGATGTCTTAGATGTTAGTACTTTTAAGAAAAAAGTTCAAAATAAATACTGAACTTAACATGAGGAATTTAGTTATCCATAAAGCACCACCAAACTAGCTTAAATTCAAGCTGGCATTACAAAGTACTTTCCAAAGTAAAATACCCAACTGTATTAGTGGTAAAGAGAATAATGTTTTAGTGACCCTCCTGTCTAAAATTTTAGATTTTGAAAATTACTGCAAGTAATAATTCGAATCCACTGGAACATAATGTCCACTGTCCTCTAACAGGGGAGGTCCAAGATTTAGCTGCTCATGATTTACCAGTAGAAGATTAAAAAACTGGGGGAAAAAATGGGATTGATATCTTGGATCTTGACCTATCTATACATCTGAGCTTGCTAAAAAAGTCAAATCAGTGAGCATGTGCTGTTACATATTAAAAACCTCTAAGCTGAGCTTAAAAATACTTGAACAAATCCTAAACACTTTTCTCTTTGTTCAGAAGTGTTTGTCCAAGTGAAGGAAATACTGTGTGATTCAGACTGTGTTTTTTGAAAGAGTCAATGACATGCCTTTTTATTGCTGAGACCTGTAGTCCAATATTAAGTGCTCTAAAATAATCCTATGCTACATAATTTTGTTTTTCAATCTAGGTCTGTCAGGAAAAAACAGAGCTGGTCAGATCACTGAATAGCACAACAGTTTATCCTCAGTTTATCAAATCTTCACAGCCTCTACCAACTAACAGGTAAATAGGTCATTTTTCTCTTCCTTACTTATTTGTAAGAAAATGTAGTTTTATTAGAACTTCAATACACCATAATGCTTTGCAAATATCACGCTCAGAAGTTACATTTCCAGTTACAAGAAAAATGACTGTGTAAAAAATGATTTTTTATCATTCAGTTGCTTTGCAGTCATATTTAAGGTAGCGTATTGTAACTGAGTCCTTTTGAGTTGTTGGTCTTGGGACCCTGTAAACCTATCACCAAGGATCCCGTGACAGATTACTAGGAAAATAAAGACTGTTATTAGTCAGTTTTGCTGCACAAGGAGGCTATATGTCCTTTGAAAGATATATAGGAGCCTGAAAATCAAAATTAATTAATTAATTGACTTTATATATAGCCTAGATTTGTTCTTAAAAAGATGTCCTGGTGCCACTTATGCAGCATATTGTGTCACGATATTGCATGTGATATTGTAAAACACTAGTGTGTCCTCTGCAGTACAAAAATGTAATTATGTCAGTTGTTTCATCATCGATCGCTTCAGATTTTAAAATATCTAATTTAAATTTTCAGTAACAGATCTTGCATAGCCTTCATGCAAGGCAGAGTATGAGAAAACGCATACCAGAATATGCAGGTTTCTATGTTCCTGGACAATCTCCTTCCTTTTCACTTTCTGCCTCTCTCTCCCTCCTTCTCATTATATTGTTAATCTTTCTCTGACATGTAGCTTTACCTATATTTCTATAACCATACTCTACTTAAATGATGTTTCCTGCTTTGTAGTAAACATAATATATCTTACATGCCATTAAATAATGAATACATTTTGATTTGCCTAAAATTAAAATACATTTTAATTTTTAATGTAGACTCCTGTATATCTACTGTCATTTCCCCATAATCAGTGCAGAGAGAGAATGAAACAAATAATTCTCTAAGGATATCTAAGAAGGCATTTTCAAATGTCTCAAGCTGATGAAAACCAACTCTAGTTTTTTCGACTTTGCTTCAATTCTTATTCTGTGTTCTCTAAAGATTTAGACGCTATTTTCTTTGCAAATGGCTGACATGGTTTAAGACCAAATTTGAGCTGTTCGTTTCTGGTTTTAGGCAGAAGGTTTCTAGTCCCATAGCAAAGCTGATGGAACAGAATGTGAAAGCATTTTTAGTCTAGCTCAGCACAAAGCCAACCAAGTTAGCTCAAACAATCCTTGACTGTCATTTGCACTACTCTCTTTAACTTCATACTGAATTAAACTAAGGACTTCTTGCACAACCTCTTTGCCTTGTTGTTCTTGGGAACAACAACTTCTCATTGATGTACTACTGCATTGCTCAGGTCAGTGATATCTTCTGCAGTTTAAGCTAGAATGAAAAAGAGCATATGATAATGCCTCAGGAGCTTTTCTGTGCAATGGGAGACTGCCCTCCGTGAGTGGTGGTTTCTTCTTCCCACATCCTCACTCCACCTCAGAAGTAAAATTGCATAATTGGTTCCTGTATAATTTTATTTTAAACTTTTCCTTCAAATGCCTTGATCATTTGTGTTTATTACTGGAAGACAGATCTCAGAAAAGGGCATCTGGTATTTGGAATAGAATGGGGGAAGATATCTCGTGTCTTTAAACTGCCAAGATTATTTCAGAGTCCTGTACGGGACCACGTGGTCTCTTAGAAAAAACTCTCATGTTCTTTAAACAGTTTTTCTGTGTTTAAGTAATGGATGTGTTCAGTGATACTGACTGACTGGTCCTTACATAGGTATCACAGACCCAGAGCATTCATCTTCCTGAACTGAAATTGTAGAAGGAGTTAGGAAGTATATAGTTTTGTTTTCCCATATCTAATACCATTTCTATCAGCATTCTTGCAATGATCCTTCAAAGCTAACTGATCTTTCCTTCTTACAGCTCCAGAAATCTGATCTTATTTTGTTTAAACATATTTTACACAGGTACATTTCCAATTATGATATATATGGAATTAGAAGTACTATTTCTGCTTTTTGTGAGGCAGAGCTGCAGGCTTAAAATCCCACTGTGCATGAAATTTTACTTTTCCCCCTACTCGAGCCAATGACATTTTAGAGAAGCAATTTCCAATTTCACAGGCTCTAAGAGTATAAAATAGTAAAATATTTATTTTCCAAGGATTTCTTTGACCCTAGTTGACACAGGAACTTTACTTACCAGCTCCCCTGATTATGTAGGATGAGTCTAGGCTACAATTTCTCCTCTCTGTTACATAGTCCCAAGACATAAATGGCTCTTTGTTTCTAATTCTCCTTAAATCAAGTTTCTTTCTGAAATTATATTGCTGTCTTCACCTAGCAGAATAACTGATCACAAAAGCAGAGACCAACATAAATTATATACAATATAATGTGTAAATAAAAACTATTTCCAAGAAGGAATTCAGTTCACAGGTGTGTTAAATAGATACAAGATCTAAAACTTAGTGGGCTGCATGTCAGAAATCTAGGATTGCTGTTGACAGAATAAGTATGCAGTAAAACTATTCAGACACACTCCTTAGTGTGAATGGATATAAATACAGACTTTAGGATTAGAAGTAATAAGTTGTCTGTTTCAGCACATCAAGGATACAAGTATATGTCATAATCTTTCTTTAGATTTATGTCTGAACAAAATCTTTTGATCACCTTCTAGTGCATAATTCTTGTGGATTGCTATTGTATGGCACACCTTGGTTATGTTATTAAGCCTTGGGAAGGGAATGTGATAGCTTCAAATTATATTAAATCAATTTATAACCAAAATAACAAAGAAGGGAAGCTAGTAATCCTTATGAGGCTTAAGAAGGATATACACATATAAAAGGCATTCAATCCATGCCCAAACTTTTCTCTTTTTCATTTGAGAAAAAAAAAAAAAAAAAAAAAAAGAAAGAAAGAAAAAAGAAAAAGGGGGGGGGGGGGGGGGAGGGGCTGAATTGTTAAATGTCAAAATGAGTTTGTTATAAAGGAATTAAACAGTGATCATTTCTGCCTCAGTAAGCTTTGAAAACTGTTGAATTGGTCCTGCTCCCACTAGAGTAAGAAGCAAAAACTCATTGATTTCAATGACCATAGTTCTGAAGTAGTGAGTAGGGTGACATCAGTGGGTTTTGGGTTGAGAAAAAAACATGTCTGCATAAGAAAGGACATTTATTGAACAGGTTTATCCCACTACTAAATCTGATACACATAAAATAGCTGAAACCAATAGTTTGTATATATGTATAGAAGCTAAAAGGCTCATGTTCATTAACCTGTTGAATAGATTTGACAGGTTTCCAGATTATATTTATCTTTGCATATACTTCATATGAAAGTTGTAGAAATATTAAATCTCATATTTTCTGAAAATATTACTTAAAAACGAGAACGACTGTGCAAAATGCAGAAAGAATGACCCATCTTTATATTCCACATAGAAAAGTGTCTAACCAGCAATCCCAGAGTCACAGTGCAAAGAGAAATTCAAGAGGAATAAAATAATCAAGAATTTTATCCAAAAGGAACACCTCACCTTTGAACTTGAAAAAGCATAGAATCACAGAATCATTAAGGTTGTGAAAGATGGTGACTACACCACCTCCCCGGGCAACCCATTCCAAATATACCCTACTTGTCCATGTTATCTCTACCATCTCTTCCATAAAGCTGTTGTATTAACTGCAACTCACACTGTATATGTTTATGTCTCGCAGTGGCTTCCTGTCAAGTCTGCAGAAAGTCTTTGTTCATCCTTGTACATTCCTCTAACATGTTGTCTTTCATTTAAGAAGTTTATCAGAACCTTTTCTGTTCAAGTTACTTCTCTTGCTGAATGTTTAATTTCACTAGTGTTGAACTGTTCTTGTACTTCCCTTCAATCAAGCCAATGCTGGATGCTTACTCAAATCTAAAAATTTTGGATTGTTTTCTTCTCTCAGAAGGAATCCATTCCTTTTCAATTCACAGAGATTCTAACCTCAGTCATTCCCTGTTACTGGATCTCATTTGTCCTGTTCCAGCAAACCCCATAGCATGTTCAATCTCATACTCCATGTTTCTCCAGCTTCTATGAAATCTTCATGTCACTTTAGATTCTCTTGAAGATATTTTCAGACAACTCTTCACATTCTTTGGTGACTTTTACTATCAGTTGTTTTAGTATTATTGTCTTGGACAATATACTTTAGGACTGCAAAATTTACTCCCTACATTAGTGCTGTGTGAAAAAAATTGAAATATTTGCATTTTCTGCAGCATTTTCTATCTTGTTTGTTTTTCATTCCTGCCAATTTTCTGCAGTGTTACATGATGATAAAACATAATGTGGGAATAACATGTTTGATTAATGACATTTCAAAGGTTTTCAAATGTTGGTAACAATTTAACTCAAACAATTTATCTAAGAATTTCCAAGTGAAGCCAAATTTGATTTTGTAACCAAATACAGAAATGCTCAGATTTTAAGCAGCTTTAATCTTGCTGAATATATTTTGTCTGCCTTTAAACAAAACATCTGTTCCCTTCACTTCCAAGGCTCAGATGACTGGAGAACTGCAGCTGATTTGTTTTTAACAATGCAGAGGTTGCACATCTTTGAAGTTTACACTCATTCTCCAATTTATTCAGTGGTACACTGGCAAATCAAGCATTCATACAATGACACACATCATCTTTCCAGCTTCTCCACCCTGAGTGCTAGATAGAGTTGATCAGCTCAGAGGACAGCTGTCTCTGGCCCTTGGGATCCCACAGCAAGGGAGACACTACAGCAGCACTGTGTACATCTCTCCAGCTGCTGCTCCATACCCAACCCAGACATATGCCTCCTCAACATATGACCCAAACAGAAAAAGCAAGTCACCCACTGTGTGAAACTTCATCTGCTAAGATTAAAAAATAAAAAATAATAATAAAATAAAATAAAGAATTGAGAAATCTGTCAACTATCTGTAACCTCCAGAAAAAGCATGAATTTTACTGAAACATTAAGGAAACAGGTATTTGAGACAACTTGAATTTGACTCAAGAAAAAAAAAAATCAGAATGAAAAATGGAATTATACATTGTCAAAAGAACCTGAATAGTGTGAGAGCTTAGGAGCCAGATATAGAGACTGCATTTCTACAGCTCATATGTCCATCTAAATCCAAAACTGTGAGCCAGGAGTGCCAAGTTACACACTACAGAAATGTCAGTTGGAAGGCACCTCTAGAGATCTCTACACCAACCTCTTGCTTGAAGGACTATCATTACAGTAAATTAGGTCACCTATGGTTTTCTCTGGCTTTGTCAAGCACCCAGACTCAAGAAGTGCTGACTGCATTTGAAAATTGAGTCACCAAACACTTCTTACTTGCAGTTTTCCTTAACACCTTCTGTTTCACCTCTTTGCCAATGCAAAATTTTCTCAGATTTAGCAGCTAGAAAAGTAGCTTTCGTGGAAAGACATCAACGCCTAAGACTCCCATGATGCCCAGTCCTTCAGTCTTAATGCATTGCCCCCACCCAAACCTGTCATAATGGCTTTCCATTCAATTTGGAGCTGTATTAGCAATATTTCCCCTTTTCTGATCACTGGAAAAGCATCTAACACTCATATTAAAGAGGAGAGTACTGACTTCTGAAAAGAGATTAGGAAGAAGTTGCACACATTAATGAATCTGAGCATACAAACTACTGCACAATAAATTTGTGCTCTTTCATCCCCTTTTTATTGAACCTAATTTGCAATGCCATGGAAAAATTACCACAGCTTCAGAATGAAGGATGCAGATTATCCCCATACAGACCATCCCTCTAACCTAATGCTTAGAGCAATCACTATGGTATGTAAGAAAGACTTTGAGTTCTGCCAAACTGAAAGACTCATTTGTTAGATTAATACTCTTACCATTAACCTCTTATGTGGAAGCAACATCTCAAGTCATTAAAAAGCTTCCTTAACTTTCAGGATAAGAGTTTGGATCCCACAGACAAATGTCTGGCTGTAACCACTCCCTGGACAGGACCATCTCTGAACACAGTAATATTAATTTCCTGGTTCTGGGCATCACCTCAATCAATCTAATTTTTTATACATATATATATATAAATATTTAGTTTAGATTTTACATATCAGCTTCCTTGGGTGCCTCGTTCTCCCAGAGCTCTTTAAAGCAAGTTTTGGCATATTGTCCTGGTCCAGGAGTCCAACTGAAAGAAAGTGAGATCCTTAGAGGTTAAACCTTGTCAGACTTGTAATGTTTTTTTTGTTTTTTTTTTAATATACCATTTTAAAAAGTGATTTAACAATTTTGGAGAAGAATTTTCATTGAAACTCAATGAATTCATTGAATGAGACATGAGTTCAGACATATAAATTACTGCAACATAAAAATTACTTACATCAGCTGACGTATCACGGTATTTATAAACTTACACATTCAGTTCATGGCAAATAAAAAGCAAAGAATCACACTAAGTCACATTACACGTTATATTTGTTGCACGCAAAGAACACAATCATGGATGGTTGCTATGGTTCAGATCATAGAATCACAGAATGGTTTGGTTTGGAAGAGAACTTAAAGATCATCTACTTCCAACCCTTCTGCCATGGGCAGGGACACCTCCCAATCTAACTTGGCCTTGAACACTTCCAGGGATGAGATATCCATGGTTTCTCCTGACAACATGTTCCAGTGCCTAACCTCCCTCAGAGTAAAAAATTTCCTCCTTATATCTAATCTAAACCTACCCTCTTTCAGATAAAAGTCATTACTCCTTGTTCTAACTCTACAATCCCTGACAAAGATGATGTGTTAAGATATATTAAAGCATCATACATAGGTATCTCAGAGCACAGACACAGAGCCTTTATAGAAAATGGAATTTAAGCACCTAGATCGCTTCATTTTTAAGAACTGCCTAATTGGTGGAAAAAAAAAAAATCAGGAAATCCTAAAGCAGAACTACAATCTGGAGTTCCCAGATATTGTTAAACCGCATAGTAGGTAGTAACATCACACATCCTTCCTAGCTCTTGTAATATGTAGGCATAATAAAGTCTGGAATGTTATTAACATTAAATATGATATTGCTTTACTTGAATTAGACTGAGTCTTGATGTTATTTAATCCACTTAGGCAGGTGCGAATGGTATGGGACTTGAGGAGTTAAAGAGAAACATTCACTAAACCTAAAGCTGTTCATTTGAAAATGACTTATACTCTTGGGCACAATATCGTCTGCAAAACTGAACCTGGCACAGTGTAATACAGTAAAATTTTAGTAATAAATTTCTTTCCTTTTTCAAGTTCTGTGCCAGAAATATCAATTCATCCGCCAACAATGAACAAACTACTGCAGAATTTGAAAAGCAAGAACTTGACAATCCTGCCATCTACTGGAAAAATCCTAAAACTGAGTAATTCTGTTTCTACTCTCATAAGATTGTCACCAGATATAACAGTGTTCACAAACACCCAGAGAGAGAAGTGTCCCTAGAAATCCCATAGCAGAAATCTTCCTTCCTAGTTGAGAGATTCCTTGATAATGGTATCTGCAGGGACAGGAATGCACAACAGCCGTTTGCAATACATTTGGCTATCATCAACAAGTCCTCACTGGGTTTTTATCCAGTATCCAGATTTCAGTAATAGTTTTGCCTGACTAAAGAAAGAATGGAAAATGAGCCTCACTTGGCTAATAGTCAGTTTAAGAACTAAATATACCTCTACAAACTGTATCTCCATCAGGCACATCAAAGTGCTTTACAAGCCCTGCTTAGAAAGCAAATACTAAAAGCATAATCTTTATGAATTTGTGTATCCTTCCTTAGTAGTCACATTCCCTACATAAACCTAATCATCACATGGCTTCAACCAAAAGCACTCTTTCTTCCAGTAAACAAGTGTTTTATATAGACAAAAAATATAGGGGAAAAAAAAAAAAAAAAAAAAAAGACTTCGAAAACACTTTTCTTTGTGGTTACTTAGCGTGTACTAACATTTCCTCTACAGGGCTTATATTCTACCTTCATTTCTGCTCCCATTCTAGCTTTTCAGAGACCACAAGAGCCAGCTCTAATGAGGATACATCTGGGAAAAACAATTCAAATAATTTTAATAGTTCAACTTCAAAAACAAGGTAAGAAGGGTTATTCAGAGGAAAATGCAAACCAGTAGTACAACACCTGGATAAGCCTCTATCCGTCTCTATAAAAACAGTCTCTTTAAACCACACACACACAAAAAGGTGGAAATAGCAGGTTTTCCTTAAACTTCCAAAACAACACAAGCTGTCCCATAGCTTTACACACGTAGATGCATTATCAATAGGAAAGAAATGGGTTCTTTTTGGCGTGAGGTATTCATCCCCTTGAGATCATAAATCCTCATGACTGTTTCTTCTGCAAGAGAAAGAGACTGAAAGAGTAAATATAAACATTTGAAAGAGAGTATCACAGAATGCAAGGTCTGTGTAGAAAATTTTCATTCTTGTGATTTTGTCATTTTGACAGTTTTGTAAAATTTTAGGTAAGTTTTCCTGTGTGTCCTTAAAACATTTTGAGTTTTCCTCCTACAAATTATTCTAGTATAATAAAATCATAGCAGCAGCCTGGGTGTGTCAGGCTTGGCAAAAGTTACATGTCATGATTTTTCAGAAGACATACCGCTTTGTGAAAAATCGCTTAGCAGTTAAGTGGAAACTACTCTCTCTCTCTCTCTCTCTTTTTTTTTTTTTTTCCTTTAACAGCTGTTAGTTTTTTCTAATATGCTCATTTCCATGTTCTATCCTCCCACCAAAACATCATACCAAATCAGTATACTTCCAGAAGTTACTTTCTCATTGTGCTCAACAGTTCTATTAATGCCCTTAGGAAAAATATGGATAAGTTACTATTTTTCCAACTGGACAAGTAAGAACAAATAACAAGGTGTTGTTTTTTTTTCATTCATTTTCCAAAATAATAGAAAAAAAATGGAAGATTTCATCCCCCCCAAAATATAACATTTTAAAATTGCATTTATGCTTTAAAAAAAAAAAAAAAAAAAAAAAAAAAAAAAAGTTAAAATGGAATTTAGACAGCATTTTCTCATTTTCTCAAATACATTGTATATTTTTTATTTATGTATTATTGCTCCTTTGCTGGTATTTTGAGTTCTCCTTGTACATTACATAAGAGATATTTTATTGAGCTCATTGATTATTTCTGCATTTTTTTTCCATTTTGGTTCACAAATTCAGTGATTGAGGACTTAATTAGTAGCACAAAGACAAGGATGTCAGACTTCTGTTTTGTGCTAGGCACAATTACTTTTTTCTGCAATAGACAGTAAGAAACATCAGAAGTAACTATAATTAGAAAGTTGGGATATGTGAAAATATTTTTTCTCCATTTAATTCCACTTGTGCTTTCATATTGTAGTTTTTATCACTATATTTCTGATTCTAACATTGATGTTTATGCAAGGCTAAAGACACCAGGCCAAATTCTTAGCTGATTAAAATAGCTCCCTTGTACTACATCATCTTATACCACCAGAGGGTCTGTTCAAAAGCAGATGTGAGTCAGTGATTTAACTGCATAGATACAAGGACTTGGTCAGGAACAGAGACTTAACAGCACAAAGAAGTTGCCTCTGTCAGCAAATGTCATGAATATCATGTGCTTGTTTACTGGCATATATGTATGAAAACTTAATTCCCTTACAGTAGGCAAAGATACTCATTATCTGTTCAAACAAATAGCTGCCTTTTTTTTTTCCTGAAACAAACAAACATATGGCATGTTGTATCATTTCTTTGGTGAACTCACTATGCAAGGCCTTTCCACTTGGTGATAAGTCTTTGACGCAGCAGTAAAATATTTTTAATCCTTTGTGAGATGTTTTATAACCAATCAGCATGTAGCCCTAACAAATTAAAAAGCTATTAACTTTAAGCTATTAGGAGACTACATAAGAGTGTTTAGGTGTCCTGAGCTTGATTTTACTTTGAACCATGCCTTCTCTAACATCTATACATCTCTAGTTGGAAAACGAAGTCCTCCATGTTGAAGAAGAGAGATAAAGCAACAGAAAAATAACCTTACTCAGTTGAAACCACAAATACTCTTTCTCATTTCAGGACCTCACCAAGTTCAAATACACCTATTCCTCTAACTGGAGACAGCCAGATTGATGCTGACATCCTAGCTTTTATTAAAGCAAGACAGAACATCCTGCAAAAGAAAGGTAAATCCTGCCAATAATAATAATAATAATAATAATAATAATAATAATAATAATAAAATAGGAGGCCAAACAAAAATCTCCAGTAGAGCATTTTAAAGCCAAAATAGCTTTAGTCCAACATTTACACTGACACAAGTGAGAACTGATTCTGGCTTAAGTCATATTACATTACATTCTCAACCATTCTAAACCCTTGAGGTTCTTCACATGTATTTATTTTAGTAGCTCAATGCTGCAACCTAAAACTATGAAGGCTGGCTGTTTTAACCAACCACCATCATGCGTGTCTGTTCTGCCAGCACGGTGTATTTATTTACACTTGAAAATGTACTTGAATGTGGTTTCTCAATAATTTAAATGCCTCCAAATCTTTGTTTACTATCTGGCCTGGTTTTCAGCTCGTACTAATTTAGCTGTAATAATTAACAATAAATAAAGATTATGCAGATGATTACATTGCACACTACTTCATCAAGCAGACTAGCCCGCTGTGTCTAACAGAGTATATTATTAAAGGATATTTCATTATATCAAGGTCTAATAAAATTTTCTATGGATATTTGTCATCAAATCAGTTACTGAGAGAAATCATAGGTATGCAATAAAGTCAGCTCACTCTACGGTATGATTAGTAAAACTGGCAGGAAGCAGAAAGCATTAAATACACAATAGTGGTGCTGCAAGGTTGCCTGAAAGGAATTCATTATTATAAAGAAAAGCAATCTGTGATTATTTTTTTTTTTGAATGATAGTTTTTATTTGCAGCAACCAATTAGAAGATTAAAGCAGTAGTGGCTAGTGAAGCAATAACTTTCCATCAGCACTTGAGCGCTGATGACAGCATTATTCAGCAAGCTATCAGCACCTGGCAGATGGTGTTAGCACTGTCACAAAGTGGGGTTTTGTTATCACACTGCTTATCAGGTAAAACTGTCAGGTAAACTCACAGTGGCTGAAAAAACAGCCCCCTTACACTCATCCAAAGCAAACACTTAACACACTTAGGCTTTGGGTTCCCTTTTGTCTTTATTTAGAAAAGCTGTTGTCAAGTTTCTTCTGCAAATGAAATTAAGTTGAATTTATAGGCAGCTCACCAGAAGTAGGTTAGAGATAAGTGTCTTACAACAAACATTTCAGGCCTTTAGAGCGTCCAGATCTGATCCATTTTGTATACAGCAATCTATCAAGCATATCTTGTCCTGTGATCATCTATCTCCTAAATCATACCATATCAGGAACATCTCTCTCAAATGCCTTTTCCATCCTGCTTGCTTTTCAGCCACAGGCTATTACCTAACATCATACATCAGTTTCAGAAGGGACTAGGCATTATCAACATTGACAACTATCTGGCCTGAAGTCATGAATAGTATTCTTGCAGAACAAAGGAGGGTCAACACTTTTAAAATCCTTCAGAAGTTCATTTAGACAAGATGGGCTACATCCTGGCCTAAGTAGATAACAATTAATGGAGTAGCATTTGCACAGTGCTTATTCTGACAATCCTGGTAGTGCAGAGCTGAATGGCTCAACCAGTCACTAAGCAGGGGGGGAAAGAGTAAAGAGGATTCATAAATATGACCTGCATATTACAAACGCTTGGGAACCTGATGTGTCATAGATATGAAACAGCTCAGCAGCAAGTTCTGAGAAGGATTTGGAGTCAATCTGGCAGATTAAAGGCTTCTTTTCCTGGACTGAAAGGATGACTTCCCAGATCTGAAAGATGGAGCACGAGCCATTGATCAAAAAGTTTGTTAATTTTGATGTAGCAAGATGAAGGGACCAGGACTGCTAAGGCAGTACTTTGCTGTTCAGCACCATGATGGAACCTGAGGATATTTATGAAGTTCTGAGGTAGCTTTTCTAACTGGTATACGAAAATGGTCTAAGTGACTGCTTCCACTACTCCCACATCTCTAATAGTGGTACATATTCCCTTTTGCCATGTGCACAGCTTGGCACAATGTATGGAGTAAAGGACATGACCGGGTAGAGTCCCCAAGGTTTCAGACTGCTCACCACTTTCTCCTCTGATCTTCCATGAAGTTAAAGGGACAAAACTTTCACATGGGGTGTATATAACTACAAGACTTATTGCTTCATCTCAAGCAAGCTTCTGAGCTTGCTCAAATACTGCTTAACTGGCTCTTCTTGGCTATTCTTTCTGTCTGTCATCACTTCACTCTTCCTTGACCTGTTTCTAGACTCCTAGACTAAAAGGAGAAGAGAGTAACAATAACTTTTTTAGGGTTGTGTACAACAAGAAATTTCCAATAATAGTTGCATCAAAAACAAATGAGAACTTAAGGGTTGTACTTTTTTTTTTTTTTTCCCTGGTGAGGTGGGGATGGAGACTTGGTTTTGTTTATAATATATATATATAAGAGGTAAAGTACAGATAAGTAGGGAGGAAGAGTAGAAGAAGAGTGAATACAGTGTGGGGGGGGGGGGGGGAAGTATTATTTATCTCAAACAGAACTTTTCCTCAATAAACCTCAAACATCTACAAGATAAAACAGAAAGAAATCATTGTGCCAGAGCCACTAAGTTCAGTCAGACAGCTTTGTACAGAAGCTGTGTGCTGACTCCTAGTCCAACTCTCTGCAGCTGAGCTGTTCAATAAGAATTTCTGCATTAACATGCAAATGTATGTACTCCTTGCATGATTATTACACAGAGTGCCATGTAGGAAACAAAGTGAGAAGGCATAAATTCAGCCAAACCAAAGTCCACTAGGTCTAAAAAATGTTGACATATTGCTCTTTCCTTTGCTCTTCCTTTATTGATCCTGACTCTTACAAACAGTTACATCAGTATCTTAGAAGCAAACTGAGGGCCCCACTTTGCATTAGCTGAAAAAAGAAATAAATAAAAGAGAATAAATGTGTGCAGAAGCCAATGGAGTTGAAAATACGTTTCACAAACAGAAAGCATGGGAATGCTCAATATCCTTAGTGACAGTAATGTAAAGGAGATAATGAGAGGTCTCCGGGAAGATTAGCTCAGTTTGTAGTTTGTTACCATTTGTTTTCTAACCAGAGATGAAAGCAGGTACATTCACAGGGGCTTGCTGAGATTGGCAAAGCATTGTAACAACAAAATTGGAAAGTTTTTTAGAAAGGAGTACTCTGAAAATATATGATTTTTTTTTTGCCTTGTTCTGTCTTGAAGTAGAGAAATGAAAATGCAGAAGAGTAGATGGTTTTGTTTTTTGTTGTTGTTTGTTTTGTTTTATTTTGCTTTAAAAGTTTTAAAAGTTTAAAACTTAAAAAGTTTTTAAATACCTTATTTTTCCTTTCTTTTGTTTTGCTTTTGTGAAGTTCTTTTTAAAACTGATAACACATCCTGTGATATAATCTAAAGTATTCTTTATCTCCTTTCAGGCTTGGGGAACAAATGAAGTTCTTGTTGCAGTCCACAATTTCCTTTTAGAATCTGTTAGACCTTTATTATTTACCTTCCTTTTCAGTTTAGAAACATGTACAAATGACTACTTTGGATGTACAGATTTAACTGGTAAGAAAGTGAGTAGGAGTGACTTATATTTGACAGTGAAATCCATTTCTCAAGGGAATTATATTAGAAAATTTGCACTCAGTATCTTCAGCTTGCATTAAAATTAAGCAAAACTAAAAAAACTGATCATGAGTTTGCTGAATATTTCTGTTTATTGGGAATTTATTATCAGTTTTCTAAATACTAAAATTATCTAATATGTTAATGCTTTCTAAAAGTTAAAATTATCTAATAAGAACATTACATCTTTAGTCTGGAGAACTTTTATTGTTGCAGATGGATTGATATTTTTCTCCTTTGTGTACTGGAAACTTGAGAAAAAATTCAGGTGAAATTGATCTGTTTTCTCTCTGGATTTGCATAAAGCTTTGTTGCTTACATCTAGTTGGCATCTAGAGATGTCTGCAAAAATAGTAGTAACAAAATCCTACAAAATTCCTTTGGGACCTTCTTCTGATTTTTATTTTTTTCCCCAATAAATAATAATTTTCACATCAGATTATTAAAATACTTATATTAAAATACCGATATTGTACTTTAATATGAAAATTCATTTTTATTGGAAATAAATTCTACATTTTAAAATTTCCAAAATGGTTTTCTTCCATTTTAATACACTAAATGTTATTCATAATATAAACCTTCTTAAAATATCTAGATTTCAGACTAAACAGTGATACTTGATGGGTTTTTAGCAAAAATGAACAAATAATTGTACATAAAAAATTGTACAAATAAATAGTTGTACAAATAAAACATAATGAGATAAGATGTGAAAATCTAAGTTCATTTATATATTGTATACAACATAACTTCACTATTGACTCAATATTACTTTATCACATAATACCTGGTTATGCAATAACTTATTTTACTCTTCAGGCCAAAACAAGTCCAAAGATGCAATGCAAAACAGAGTCAATTTTTCTGAGATATACATACTTTCAGATTGAAACTGATGTTTTTCATGCTATCAATAAGCTTACAGTCACCCATTTGGAAGGGGTTACCTTGATCATATAAAAACACAACAGTATGCTGGCAGAAGTCTCATATCAATCTTAAAGGTGTATGTCCTCAAGTTGCTGACACTGAATTCAGTGGCAAATTCAGTTACTAAGAAGTACATCATGAATTGAGGTGTTCAAACCTACAGAAGATATCCATCAAATTAACAACTAAGATGAAATCAATAAAGAAATGCTGAAGTTATACTTTTTTCTGCATTTCAATTTTCTGTAAAAATAAGCACAGCTACCACATAAATTGGTAAACTTTATGCAGCCTGTACGATGTACAAGGTGAGATGAAAGTCAGATCTACTGTTGCTTTGAGAAAAGAAGAGAGAGTTGAGGATTTGATCTTCCAGTTTCATATGTCTGCTTTGCTGGAGATTTTATTATACTGCCCAAATTCTGCCAGGAACTTTGTCTTTATTTTTCTTCTTCACAGGTCATTCTATTATATATACACGTTCCATTATATATGTACTGAATTCATTTTCATATAGCTTCATTAAGGACCACCATCCTGCCTCCATCTACCCCAACAAAATAAAGAAGAACCAACGAGAGGTCCCAAACCATTGCTGGGCGAAGTAGCTGTCTTTTCCCCATTTCAGTAAAATCTCCATTACAGTGAATTTATTTGGAGGTGGCCAAAAGAGTGTTACTGGTACAACAGCTCATTTAGTTTGACATTGAAGCATTTCCAAGAGCTTTCAGTAACTGGTTAAGAGAATGATCTCAGTATTATCCTCATATGACCAATGTTACACTGCAGTTTCTTGATTATTACATATACAGTCTTTTGTTCTCAGTTTGCCACACCTAACATGTTTTCTCACCTGTATTTCTTTGTTTGGTAGTGGGTTTTTTTACAACATTTTAAAATCAATATGAAATTTAATCACTATCAGCAAAGTCATGCCTGATTTGCAGAGAGATTGCAATGCCTGATTTTGCTCTGAGATTAAGACTATATACGTAAATATAAAATAAGAGCTTCAGCAAGAATGCATCCAAAATAGAAAACATAATAATAGAAAATAATATAAATAAATACAAATGCAGAAACCTTTTATTGCTTCTTTTGTATATTTTCATGGTATCCTGTGGAAAGAAAAGTTTGTTGATTCAGACATAATAGTCTTAAGAAATAAAGCATACATTTAAAAAAAAAAAAAACTTCTACCTTCTACTCTGCAAAGGTTATCTTTTAGGTCCATAAGAAGATTCAGGTTGGAAGGGAAATCACAAGGTCTTTAATCTCATATCTTGCTAAAAGCATCATCAGCTATGACAGCAAACTAATCTTTTGAAGGCTTTGTTCATTCTGAACTTGAAAACCTCCAAGGATGGACACTGCACAACCTTTCTAAGCAATCTATTTCAATGCTTGACCTCACCACAATAAATAAAATAAAATAAAATAAAATAAAATAAAATAAAATAAAATAAAATAAAATAAAATAAAATAAAATAAAATAAAATAAAATAAATCCTTATGTCCAGGCTGAACTTGTATTATTTAAAGTAATGGCTGTTGTCTCTCTGCCTCCCATTATGCCATGCTGTGAGAAGTCTGGCTCCATCTTCTTGATGGCCTTATAGCTGTCAGAAGGCAACTGGGTTCCCCTACAAGTCCTTTTTGTCCTTTTCTCTTCATGAAAGAATTCATTGCTTCAAGAAAGTCACAAAGTATAGAGATACTCATACATGGCTGACTCCTGTCTATTCACAGTGATATCTAGTTGCTGGTTGTTTAAATGTTTATACGGTAAATACAACATATTGTCTCCAACCAGTCTTGTTTGTGGAAATATCTCGGGGCAGTAGTGGTACAGTGCTGGATGTCATACAGATACTTCCAGGATTAAGTAATGCCAGACATTGTGGTTCATCTCATTTCTCATTTCAGGGCAATTTCAATCTTTCCATATGGTTTATTATAGGAGAAGATAGACATCCACTGACATCTCCTACAACAACATAGTTTCTGGGAGGGACAGGTTATGATGTAGATTTATAATGAAGGCTAAAGGGCCTGCTCTCATTCATGCTGAATCTGCCAGGAATATATGCCCAGCCAGGTGCCATGTTAGTGAAACCCTTGAGCTCACCAGCTTTGAGAAAATGACATAACCTTATGTTGAGTTTATTTTGCTTGGAAGATGGACACACCCAATTCAATCTCCTGTTTTCACTTCTGTATTTGTTATGAAAGAGGCTTTGAAGTGGAATAGTGAGGTTCACACACATTAACAGGGTAAGTATATATTGTAATATCTTCCCATGGAGAGGGTTTATTGGTTTGATAAATTATAAGATGCAAGTGTTTTATGTTAGTAGTATAAATTCAGAGCACTTCATCAGAATTAAGTGTTAAGATCTTGTAAATGCAACCTGTACCAAATATCAATCTGGTGAAATGATGTCAATAAGATGAAAATCTGGGAATGCCTTGCTAGATATAGCTTTTTTAGTAGCTCTGTACAGAATTTGTTTGTCTTTTCAAAGTTCATTGTTAATAACCACAATAATTGTACTTCTATTTTTAGGTTATTTCATAGTAATCACTTTTATTGTTGTTTAAATCAATGTTAAATGATCTTCTGATATTATTTTCTGTTTCACTTCCTGTAATGTTTGCCTTGAAACCTCACCAATAAGGCAACCTTTATCTGAAAATGCTCCACGTTTTCACCTATGTGAATGTAAATCAGTAAGTCAAAATTGCTGGCTTAAATTTGGAGTGGGAACAAAATCAGAAGCAGAAACTTGCCAGATGGCAGTGACATGCCTGAAGAAATGCACTAAATTACTGCTATTTATATTGAACATGGTTCTAAATAACTTCCTTAACACTTGTCATAAATCATTCAAGGAGCAAGGCTAATTCAAAACAATTCAGTATTTCCATGTATGAGTTGTTCAAGCTGTAATGCATAATCTGAAGAAGAATGGGTCCCTGGATCTTTGCATCCAGTTTGTCATCTAGTTCTGTTCAGAGAAGCTTCTTCCAGGAAAACTAGTCCTAAAGTCATCCTTCATCAGATTTTTGATAATAACAGAATCAACCAAGGTATCTTTCAAACACTGAATTGATTATTTTAGAAAAGCTTATTTGTATCTATGTAAATTATTCTCCTATTGATCACAACGGCATTTTTTTCTGGATTTTGAAACATAGAGTGAGGAAACTATGTCTTTTATTTTAGGCCTAATTTTATTTATTATCTGTACATGTTTAAGAATTGTTAGGGACTGTAACAACAATAGGTCAAGTAATCAGAGAACTCTGAATCCTTTGATTTGCTCCATGTGATATATATAAGGTCATTCATGACCTTGACTGTAGACCAGGGTGTCATTTTGGTACCTGTCCTTTCCAGAGGGCTCGGATTTTCTCTGGGGAAAGTCAGATCCTACAGAGACAGTCCTCTATTACAATAGCATTGAGGGAGGAAGATAAGAAAACTGAAGGACTAATCAAGGAGGTCACATTCAGATCTGGATTCAAAATACTTTTTGTGAGAATTCATTCCGTAGCTTTGAGACTAAATGCACTCTTGTGCTTAGCATCGGCAGGGAGCGCTGGAACAGTAGGACCTTTGAGTAACAGTCAACTTCCAAGTTTAGCTACAGTCAAGAACATTTTTTTTTCTGTCATGATTTTTTTTTCTAAAGTTTGCGGACTTAGTTTTTACTTATTTTTAATCAGAAGACTATTATAGAACCATAAGAGAAATTAGATTAGGTACAGTGCTTTTCCATCCCATCATCAATAGGGATCTGCTAATACTATTACTTTGTTATAGTGTTTATTAGTCTTTCTACCTGGAAGCCAAATTTCATTTCCAATGTGGTAAGGCATGCTGAGCTCTCTCTTCTGGATTTAGAACTCACTCAGAAACTGAGTTTTCTCTTTAATTCCAATTTTATATATTTGAGTTTCTTTTTACCTGCAACAAGACATAACTTCTGGGCTATTGCACAGAATCTCGTTTTATTCCAATGTGGTAAGCTAAAATTAGGAAGAAAGAAAAAAAAAAATTTTTTTTGCAGACAGAATATTGATGATTTCCATAACTTGAAATCTACAGGTACATATTTCTTTAGCTTTTCAGTAGGAATAAATATGGCAACATCAGTGCCTTACAGAGTGTTACTTTTCACATTTTCAGAACATGCTATTCTATTCTTTTTACCTCTTTGGAACCGTGCAAGTTTGTGAAAATACTTTCTTAAACATGTGCTCATGATTTTGTGCTTGCACTTATCTGTATGGTCATTCAGCTATGAAGTTGTTCATCCCTAACTGTATATTTACTCTTCAGTTTCTAGTGCACATGTAATTGATTTTTTATTTTTATTTTTTGCTTCTGTCTGCAGAAGCAGAGCTTTCTACATCATCTCCAGGACACATCTTATCACATATTCCATGTGTCTTTCAAGTTCTCTCCAGCTGTTTATTTCCCATTAATTGATTCTTATTTTTTTAAGTGCTTTTCAAATAGTCATGGTAAAGATGAGAACACCCCCTCTGAAAGCTTATTAGAAATCATTTCATTTGTCCAACACTGCTAATGTTGAGATACTTCAAGTAGGAATATCTAAACTTCTGTAATTAGCAGTAAGCAAAATTTGAAAATTTTAGTGACTTAATTTCCAAAGCTTTCAGAAAATTAAGATCATAAAACTAAGTCTAGGTAGACTTTTTTATTAAGGCATAATAATTTAGACTTCTAAGTGTGGCAGCTAGAATGCTTTATTGGACTGAACTGAATAGAGCAGAAGGGGACATAAAAAAGGTTCAGTGCTTTATTTGATCATTAATAACTGAATAGTTTAATACCTTTAATTGCGAAATCTACTTCAACTGTGGGAATCTGTCTCAGCCCAGCTACATGCATATGTTTGCATCCATTCCAGAAAACCAGTAGGCTAGCATTCTCTTGGACTGGCAGAAGTAGGTCTTTCAAACTGTAACACAACAAACATCTGGATCTCTCACCAGAGACAGCCCTGCTAGTCTTATAGGCAGTTGTGCAACATCCCAGGCTCATTTACCCATAATATTTCACAAGGCATGGAACAACAAGCTGTACCTTTTAATTATGGAAGACAGTATCTAGTTATTGCTAGATACTCCAGATGTAAAATTGCCAGTTGTCCTCAGCACAGGCTATGAGAAGGTCTTCCATCAGTGATAAGTAAATTGGATATCTCAGTTGCATCAGAGCAGTTTGGTTCATAATGTTGTGCTTGGCAATATCAATGCAACTGTAACTTCTAGCTACCGTGTGTCAGTTCAGCTGAAAAATCCATGCTAGAACACCAAAGCTCTGCGTCCTTGCATTTTGCACATCTCTATTGATTGTTTTCTGCCCCCAGTCACAGCAACAGAGTGGTCCCAAAGTCCAAGATGTTCTTCTTGGAATTTTCCACAATACTCTTTGCTTCCCACAGTGCCAAGAGGTCTTCTGTTGCCAATCAGTCATCCTCTTCTGGGTGGGGGCTGGCTGCAGGCTAGGAGCACAGTTCAAGTGGAAAGGGCAGGGATTTCCCTGATACAGATATGAAGGAAAATTTTTCATTGTTTTTCTCTGAGCACTACTTCTTGTTTGAAGGTAGGTGGAGAACAATTCTGAATACTAAGCAAAGGGGATATCTGTACCCAGAAGATTTTAATGGGAAAGAGTTGAACAAAATTGCAGCCCTAGCCACATGGCCTTCTAGCTCTGTGTGAGAGTTTTTTTTCAGAAGCAGTCAGGCATGGATGACTCTAGCCATAAGGGTCTTCCTACAGAAAAATATGCAAGTCCTGCTCATTTTCAGTGTGTGATGATCATCGATGCTCCCAGGAGTGAGTCTCTGATACTTTTTTAGCTAACGATTAACCTGAAGCTCTCCTTCTCCCCTATGCATTTGGACATAAAAGGACAATACAGAGACTGAAAGCAGCAGGCATGAGTGATTCCTTCTCTAACTGTGTGGACTAAGGGATGTTGAAGTGTGGAATCATCTGACAAAGAGTCCAGGACCAGCAGGCAAGGCAGTGAGGGGCCAATCTTTTTCTGATTAAGAAAGAAAGAGAAGTTCTGTCTTGGGACCAGGCTGAATTCAGGATGTTTGTGAGCTTCATCACGCTGCTTTCACTGGTACCAGCAATGTCTGTATGGTACAGACGGCAGCTATTGACTTTTCCATTTATTCAGCTCCATAGTCTTCTTAGTTCTGGGGAGTCTGTTGTAATTAGAGAGTTTATAGTGTTTTCTTGTACAGATGTCTAGCCTTTAGAGTAAGGCTTTACTTGTGAAGATTTTCAGAGTCTACTCGTAGGACATTCATATGACCCTGGGTAAGTCATTAAGCTAGTTCTATTTCATCTTCCCAGCCTGCAAAACAGTACCTATCTCAGAGGGTTTGGGTCAGGCTTGATTAATTTCATTGAGATCTTTGGATAAAAATTGTTTTTGTAAGAGGAGAACACTATGATTCACATTCTTACTAAGCTATAAATGCTCTCCTTTTGTTCTGGATAGAGAAAGGATGTGGAGGGATAAAATTTACCTGTTAGTCTCATTTTGTATAGGCATGATACCCATGTTTTCTGTTAGAAAAATCTCTAGCACAGTTGCTGGGAACACCAGTGTGTGATTTAAGGGTGCCTGGGGTAGTGCAGATCTCGGAACAGTAACCTAGTGAGTAAGGAGCAGGGACTCACAGAAGCAGAAGCATGCCCTTCCTCACAGTACCCAACTGGCAGATCAGCTGGACTCCACTGCTGGTACTGGGGTATCTCTTTTATCTCCTCCTCGGTGCTATGGTGTTCCAGCTGCTGGAGAAGCAGGCAGAGACTCACTCTCGGGACCAGTTCCAGTTGGAGAAGCTCAAGTTCCTGCAGAACTACACATGCTTGGATAGGCAAGCCCTGGAGCAGTTCGTACAGGTAAGAGGAACAGACTCCCATGATTTGGGCTCAAGCATTATTTTTGTTAGAAGCAATTATACTGTTTTGGCCAAACATGATCTGCTAAACACGACATTGGAAGACTAACTGTACAGGAGAAAGGCAATGGTTTCTCAAGCCCCTTCCCATACCACTTTATTTTTATCCATTCTTGAACATCCAAAAGATGCAAAACCACTAATGAACCTTTATGTTACCTTATAGTACCTTCAGCTTCATGGTTTGTAGCTCCCACAGGAATTACTGCATGGAAATTATGCATGGGGACAAAAACCTTACAAGAAGTAGGTTGCCCTGCCAAGGTACTTCAGCCCAAACCTGCACAGATTCTGCCCTTCTTTTCTACCAGAAATCATCTATTGCACTTGAAAGGCAGTCCTGCACTTCCAGGCCTCTAAACAAAAGATGAGCTCAGCCATCATAATCTGTGTCATTTATCATTTATAATAAGTGCTAAAGAGCTCTTATTCAATATGAGTTGTCTATTAATGACATCTTCAATTACATTTTAATCTATTACTCAAAACAGGTTGGAGATTAATTACAAGCCCTCACATGGTATTACTTATGGACAAATCCTGTCATTCTAGTATTGTAAGAACTGGGCAAAAATCCTTGAATTATTACTTTATTCATGCTCAAAATTTCTCCAGACACAGACCTGGGTGCCTAAATGGTTTGAACTCTTTCTCTCAGGTCATTAAAGCTGACAGAAACACTGAACAGGATGCAAGACTGCACTTTGAATCAGAGGATTTCCACCAACGCACATGCTTCAGATCAACATTAAAACCTATATTCTATAAATGGGTGTAAGCACACAGTGAAGTTCAGATCAAAAAGGGAACAGAAGGTGCCTGAACTCTGTCTACAAGGACAATGCTTTGATGATGACTAATACTTTGACATGTTTCTTGTGGAACATTTGGCTTTGTCCAGGAAATGACTGGAGTTTTCAAGAGTTTACATACCTAAAAAGTCTGCTTTTTTTTCAGCTCAGCTACACCAGTTAGTGCTATTACCTGCCTTTCCCTTTGTCCTGTGGTAATGACAGTAGAAAAGACCCTGAATCTCATTCTAAACCAAACTGGGATAATTTATAGGGTTAAAAGGTTTAGTTAAATCTCTAGTACCCTACAAACCTTAGATGGGGTTCATAGATGCCCAGATCCTCCTCTCTGGCTCCCGTGGATCTTCCTTAGACTGCTGGGTCTCAGACAATCACATTTTGCTGCCTCTCAGCTGAGTTAGATACAATTTCACACATCAGCTGTTCCAAACAAAACCGGTTGAGGGCACCAAATTATCAGCTACAATGCACCAAGCTTCAGAGTACTCAACAATAGTCTTCTGCCTATAAATGACTCATATGTCATTTATAACCCCTGTTAAGAAATTAGTCCAGCTCTTACAAATAGTAGGGAATAAAATTCTTTTCAAATGAAATTTCTTACTCTAAAACTAGTGCAGGGAAGCCATTGTCTCACTGTACATTTTATCTATATGGTTAAGGAGGCCAGTTCATAATGTCAGAAATTCCAGCCTAAAAAGTGACAGTATTCATATTGTGGTTAGAGACAGCCACTAGATTCAGTCCAGTCTGCTGACAAATTTGTACTTCCTTATTTCCAGGTTTTTTAAACCTAAATCCTGGAATCTGAGAATCAACCCAAGTTTTCTATTTCCATATCCATTACCACTAGTAATAGATTTACCACTTATAATTCATTAACTTTTTAGTCAATTTTGCATGAAGCAAATTCTTGCCATTCCATGTGCATAAACTACATTGGCTTTGCTAGGCTAAAACTGTCTAGTTGAGGGGTGACCCTGAGCTGGAGCTCCAAAGCTGAACAACCTGGAACTTCGGGAGAGTGCAAATAGAAGCACTGCAATCTAGTATGTCTCTGGTAATCATACTTTGGTCAGGAAATTATGCCATGCTTACAGCATAACCAAAAAGCAGATCCACTGAGTGAGGAGGTACCTCTTTTAAGTCCTTGTTTTGATTATGACAGTACTTTTCCAACCCTAAAGCATCTGGTATAAATATTGGCCAAGAGGGCTAACTCCTGATCTATGACCGCAAGTGGCTCCAGTGTGCACTGGGAGGGGGACAGGTGCTGAAGTGGCAGCTCTTACTCTCTCTGCATTCTAGCTCTATGCAGGTTTCATCTTGTTACTGTGAATTCTAGCACATTGCTTTTACTTACTGGCTAATTCTGCTCCCAAAAGCAACAGCTAATGCTCATCAACCATTGAGCAGTTTCTCTGTTCTCACTGCAGCCCTAACCGGTACCTGAGTTGTAGACAAAAAGGAGCTAGGAGCCATTACAACTGCCCCACACCAATGTGCTTGTTTAGGAACGGTCCACCCTGGCACCAGTCTGCCCTCTTTTTCTTGGAGTTGTGCTTAAAAGCAACTGTCATACTAAGAAGTCTGGCCTTGTCAAACTGTGTCTGGAGTGTTCAACATTTAATACTGCCTCACAGTTTTATGATGGCTTTTGTGATGTGGATGAAGCTCCTCTGAACACATGCACATTGAAATAGATATAACAGAGGTGCTCCTTACAGGAATGAATTGACCTGTGATCACTTCAGACGTTTCAAATGACTCACACTTCAGGAGTTTCTGTGTGTTCCTTCTAAGTATCAAATAAGATGGTAAAATCTAGATGATTTAATGTGTCAAATTCTTCACATTCTGAAACCAGGCCTTTAATGGAACAGTTCTTTGTCATATTGAAAATAAATTCTCCTGGCTCTTCAATCATGAGATCACATATGACGATGCCTAGCTGGCCTATCTGATGGACTTGAACAATACTGTGGGATTTGTTAATGAAGAATAACATTGGCTATTAAACTTAGGATGCCTAATCCACCAGCACAGATAATAGAAGCTAATATTGCCAAACCAATGCAAAATCAGTTACCTTGTCATAGATATGTTCATCAGATAAGCAATCTTTCTGTCAGTAGTCAATATTTGAATCAAGAAAGAACATCTTCTTTGGTCTAATGCTCATGGAACCATCTAAGGCTGGAGCTGCTGTTGAATTCTGTTCATGTCCTGCTTCATAAAACAGTCCATGGAAGCAAGAGAGTGAATTCACAAGTCCTTCAGGCATTTGGCAAAATGATGAAGTCTGTGAGCTGGACTTCAAAATTGGTATGTAACAAACAAGGAGATTCTTGAAACTCCAGCCCCTAAACAGAAGGCTCCTGTTTCATACAGAGTATTCTCAGGGAGAACAAAGGAACACCTTCTTCACTAAGGCACCTAGTAAGATACTTGATAGACACATAGGAGCTGGATCTTTTTTGGCACATAGTAGTTTTATTATCTGGTAAGAGCTATCTGAAATGGCAAAGAGTATTTCATTAGCTAATCTTCAAATCAGGAGAAGCCTGGTATCGACTGAAAATTGGCTGGGAAGCCATAGTCAAAAAAGTAATTCACCCTCACTAGTACTTACCTGCTGGAAACAGAAATGAGCATGCTTCCCATGCCCTTTCCCTCAAGTACAAGCGTTAATTTACATGTGCCAAAATTTAAAATTGGAATGCAATGACTATGCTACGAAGGAAAGAAGAGAAACTGTATATTTTATGGCATAACTTCACTTAAATCCCAGTTTGATTACTCTGGGGACACCCTCCATTCCCCTCCCCTCAGCCTTCAAGTAGTTGTGGAACCAATCCTCCTTCAATGGCCAGATCTCCAGTGATAAGAGAAGAGTTCAAGTTCCTGGCCAGATCCCTTTCAGTGTTTTACTCTGTCAGCATAAGACCTCTCTCAGGTCATTTTAGTCAATTATCTGCACCATTTATTGCTCTGTTTGCTCAAGACGGAAAGCAGCATTTGCTTCTCTGTTGTTGTTTTGTTTGTTTGCTTGTTTGTTTTTGTTTTGTTTTGGTTTTTGTTTTCCTGACATTTTTCCTGATCTGTTCTAATGTGTTGCTCATCTTTGCTCCTTCAACCTCTTTTGCCTTAGGTCCTCATGGAAGCATGGGAAAAAGGGGTCACCCCAGAAGGAAACTCTACAAATCCCAGTAACTGGGACTTCAGCAACTCCTTCTTTTTTGCAGGAACTGTTGTCACCACTATAGGTGAGGAACACTTTTTCTCTTGTAAGTTGGGGGTTCCTCCAGCTGTTCTGTAAAACCCCCAGAAAAATAAAATTGGTGGACAGAATACACCTATAAGACAAACTTGATTACTGTGGATTATATTTTCTTACCAGTTTTAAATTATACCTGTTATGCTTGTTTATCCAACATATTACACCTGTAAAAACAGCCAAGTACCTCTTTGGTACAGGCAATATGATATTGTACATGCAGAACACCTCCTGAGTGCTTTAAAGCACTCAGTTGCACTTACTACAAAATCAGAGACTTAAAGAAAGTCGCTGTAGTTGCTAAGAGTAGTATTTTCCTTGTTAAACGTTCTGTTAGTAGTAATGAATGCACAGGGGTCTATCATAAGCTATGGCAATTTGTAGGCAGATTTCATTGTAGAAAATCACAGGCCTCCATGTCCCTGAAGCTTAATAGAAGCAAGCTTCCAAGCCTAGGAAATTGCCATGATGGCCTGCAGCCTTTCTGTGAAGTCTTTTGATATAGCTGTTTTCTTTTTTTGTTCCAGGTTATGGTAACCGGTCCCCCAGCACTGTGGCTGGACAAGTCTTCTGTGTGTTTTATGCCTTATTTGGGGTTCCGCTCAACCTGGCCTTCCTTAATCAGTTGGGGAAAGGCCTCAATGCTCATCTGATGATGCTGGAAAGATGGGTACAAAAGCCAGGCCGTGCCCAGGTACAGCATGAATCAATCTATCTTTTTTTTCCACTGTTTCAAAACTAATAAAAACTGTTTTCTTAGATAGTAGTAAGGCTGCTAGACTGGGTTTCCTGGAGAGTGCTTACATCTTTTTGAACTGCAGCAATTACACTGCCCTCTATATCAGAAAATTGATATACTATATTTATATATGATAGCTTTAAAGTAATTTGCTTTTGCCTGAGAGACTCCAGATTTGCCTTTTTAGACCCTGATTCAGCAAAACTGTTAAGCAAGCGTGGCCTCAATTTTGAGCCGGGTCTTTAATTTGTGGTGACTTTAGCAGAAAACATCCACATACATGCATTGCTGAATCAAGCTGTTATTATCTAGCCTATGCTGGTATCTATCTCAGAATCTAGGCCTGCATTGTGCAAAGACAAACTATTTTTATTAGCCTGCTAATCTGGCTGAATTACCTTCCCTGATTGTGCCAGTAATTTAGCACTTCCTTCCTTTTTTTTTTTTTTTTTTTTTTTTGAAATGTAAATAAATCGTCCTTCTCTTTAGCTATAGTTTATTGGTGAGTCACTGAACTAGTGCAGATGTATTGGAATAAGGGAAACACTGATAACATAAAATATGTGAAGATCAGTTGTAACAAAGTTAATGCAAGTTTCTGAGTAAAAGTTCAATGTATTGACCCCTTTAGATACCAAAAAGGGAGACTAGACATGTTAGATATGTTGAAACATTTCAGAGTTTCTACCTACACTGGGAAAGATTTTCTGGTGAAGTTATATAGGTATCATCAAATGCGAAGTTAATTTATATCAGCAGAAGTTCCTTAGCTAACTAACGTATGCCTGTTCCTCAGATACATGTAGCTCTTCCACCAGAAGAACTTTTGGGCTACTATAGCTCTATTAGCTACATCTTTCCTGAAATTTTTAATGGCAATTCGGGGATGTGATTTTTTTTTATTTTTTTATTTTTTCACCTACACCTGAATCATCACTTCATTTTTGGCAGAACTCCTATGCTTTAAAGCTTTTTTTTAAAGATAAAACTTTGGACCTTTATCTGCTTCTTCACTACGAAAAGCCTCTCACAAGAAATTCTTTCATCTCCTTTTAACCACAGTTTAATTGTGCCTTGGGAAATTAATTAAAATCAATTCTTCCTCATTCCTGACTTACTTCCTCTACCTTATATGTTGGTACCAGAAAGCTCTTGAAAGCCAGGGTAAAAAGTAATATTGTGAATTTCAGTATAGAGTTTTATATGATCTTTATTATCTAGTTAAATGCTATCACACTTCTGGAATGAACTAAATGAGAACAGAAATCAACTATAACATGTCGATAAGTAATTCTCAAAATGCTCCATAAATGAGGTCAGGATTATTATACAGCTGGAGAGACATGGTACATAATGCAGAAGTGATTTGTCAAAGTCACCCAGTAGCCTCATGCCAAGTTTCCCTAGTTTCAGCTCAGCAAACTGTCTTATACGTGGGATAATACAAAATGAGGTAAAAAATAAATAAGTAAATAAAAGGATACCTGGATCTTCCGTTTTATAAACAAAGTGGTTTCGCTTTTCATCATGTCACAATAGACACATGCATAGAAAACCCTGCTCTTGTTTTCAATGCCCTTGAGGGCATTTTTAAACAATTGCAATGAGTTTGCATCAGACTATACAGCACTAGTCAAAAGTTCACCAGAGCCATGACTGTGTTCCCTGGCAACCCATGAGTTTCTGATCCTCAATCCTTAGATCAAACCATTGGGCCATTCCCCTGTCGCAACCCATCCGCAGACCTTTCTGCATATCTATCTGGTGCAGCCACATATGCTGTAACTTAGCTGGCCTTCACATTTCCCAAAAGGCAGTTTGTAATGAGAGACACAGATCTACCCTGTGCTGACAGAAAACAGTTCTGCTCTGAATGCTTCTAAGTTTAAAATAAAAGCAGGCAAACTGACTTCACTCAAATTTCATCCAAACATATTTTTGGCTGAGCTCTTGCAAGCCACTTTATAAATCTTTGGAAGCAGTCACAGTAAAGAGAATCCTAATTTGTTCTTGCCAATCTTTGTATCACGAGTTATGCAATACTTGGTGCTTTTCCTAAAAGACTGGATCCAAGTGATTACAAGAGCATCTCCATTTGAATGGAAATGAAAAGTGAGCATTTCATTCCTATGGTTGCTATAGTAATTCTGAAAATATAACTTGAGCGTACTTAAAAACTCATTGCAAAAGGCTTTAAAAAATCTTTTTTTTTTTTTTTTTCCTAATTCTGAGACTGTTTTGGATTTGTGGTTAGGTACAATATCTATGTGCAGGATAAACAGCAGGGTCAGCCTGCAGTACACAGAAGCATTGCTTTATCCTTCCCTGTTTGGACATTGCTCCCAGCAGGAGCAGGTTTGTGATTAAGAGCAAAACAGCAATTTCCTCTAGACAGATGCTCAGTGTTATTTAGCTGCCATCTTCCCTTTATCTTTCAGGTAGTTCAAACACTGGCAGTGGCTGTCTTCCTGACTACAGGGACCTTGCTATTTCTGGTGTTCCCACCACTGGTTTTCAGTTACGTAGAAGGCTGGAGCTATGGAGAAGGCTTTTACTTCACCTTCATCACCCTAAGCACCATTGGATTTGGGGACTACGTAGTAGGTAATAATAAGGATGAACATGGGTAAATGTTACCTATCTGCCTGTATTCTCACCTCACTGGGAGGTTCTTTGCTGAGATTTGGTACTGTAGTATAAGCCTAAGTACAGAGAGCATAGATTCCACTATAAATATGGTATGAGAAAGAGAGCTGATTATAATGAGATGATTTATGACATGGGAATTTTTCTCTTGGCAGCTAAGCTGAGAGTCACTAAACTTATTTCATGTATGCCACTGAACAACAAATTTAACAGTGACTATGTTGAGGCTGGTATGAATGTGAACCACAAGTGACAGGTGGAATATAAATGAAATCTCATTGTCAATATTAAGCCTTTGAGCCATGCTCTCCTAATAGTGATTTGTTTCAGCAAGTGCCTACCATTCCCAGTACAAAATCTTGTCAGATATAAAATGCTGAGTACTTACAGTATGGATAATATTGCTAACAACCACAGGGACAGCTATGGAAAACAAAAACAAACAAACAAACAAAACAAAACAACAAAAAAAAACACTTGTCAGGGTATGTAGTCAGAAGCACAGAAATAGAAACATGTGAGGGGCTACCTTTCCATCTTCTTATTTGAATAAATGCTCTTAACACAGTACATATAGTATGCTTATTTAAAAACAAAATAACAACAAACAAACAAAAAGGATAAGTTACTTCATAAGGGGTAGTTCTCTTACCCTAGAAGTCATAACTATGTCCTGAAAGGAGAGAAAAACCCATCCCATCCTGACCATGGACACTATGGAACTTCACAATGACCTGTATGACAGAGACAAAATGAATGGCTGAAGTGTTGTTGTGCATCTGTATCAGCTGCACCAACTGCTCATTTTGTGGAAATACCAAATTAGGGGTTAAGATTTTCATAAACATTTACTTAAAATGGCTGCATTTCCCATATAATATTCTCCAAGTGATTTTGAGCCCTGGTTACCTGGTCACACTACAAAAAGAAATCACTATATCACTGAGGTTGTAAACCATACCTTCTGAAATCAGATGAGATCCCCTGCGTGTCCCTTGAGTAAAATTTGGCTAATATGGATTCAACAGTGTGACTCCAAGACAGTGTTTGTATTTTGTAAGCAGCTGGGAACACTCGTTTTTTTTCAGACCTAATAACTGTAGATGTGGCTATTTTTATTATATCGCCTCAATTTCAGAGATTTGGTGACAACTGTTCAAAGCTGAACCTGAAATTTGAAAAAAAAAATAAAAATAAAATAATAATAATTGATAAAAAAATGTGCATAGATCACATGAACTTGGTAAACATACACATCTGTGGGGGAAAGGAGGGGAGGTTATGACTATATATGTTGTCCAAAGCAGTCAAAATTAATACGTGAAGTTTCCTGGATTTTTCAGGCACAAACCCCAACAAGCACTATATCCCACTATACAGGAGCCTAACTGCAATTTGGATTGTTTTTGGCTTGGCCTGGCTGGCCCTGGTCTTCAACGTGGGAGCTGACTTGATGGAAAAATTCCTTCAGCTGAAGTGGCACAAGCCGGACTTAAGCTTGGCAGAAGGAGACACAACCAAACTGGAAGATGAACCTGAGCAGCCTAGAATCCACATACCTACCTGAAAAAGGTACACAGAGAGAAGTCTTGAAAGAGCACCTTGCATCAGGGCATAAGCCAATTAAAACCTCGAGAGAAGTAGCACACAATAAAACTGTTCCAGGATTCATTTTGCACTTCTCACTCAACAATGGCACCTTCTACTGCAGTAAGCAATTCCTATCCTTTCTTTTTTCTATCAGAATTCAGTTCTCTTGGCCATTTGTATTCAAGAAATCCAGGGTGACTGCCTCCCACCTCCAATAAGAAGTGCTGTCATCAAGAAACGCCAGTGGAAAAAATAGGTACAGAAATCCTTCTTCATTTCCAAGCAGAAAGTAAACAAAGCCCCAGAGAAATATCAACAGCAATGGCCACCTGCTTAATGGCATCCATCCAATTAAGATTTATTTGATATCATCTGAAATTAGCAGCTTTTGTATAAAATGATAACATTTCTTTAGTTCCGGGGCTAAAATGTTTCTCTCAAATTTTATGTCTATCCAGCACTGTCTGGACTGTTACTATTCTGTTTATAGAGAACTGACAGATCAGAGCAGTCATTATCAAGTTCATTTCATAGCCACCCAAAACCAGCACTTTAAATCTCAATGCAAGCAGATTTCCTTATTTCCTGTCAGATTACAAATATTACTAGAGTCTGTAATTTGCTTTGGGCCAGTTTATTGAAAAACTACCACACCGTACAGGACTGATGCTATCCATTTACCTCTAAACAAGGCTGATAGGCTCTCGTGTTAAATCTTATCCTCAGTTATGCATTGTGCTGTAGCAGTGGAACAGGGAGTTTGATTTTATTGCAGTTATTGCAAGACAAAAGTAGCAGCAGCTGCCTCCAAAGAGGCAGAAAAGCCAAAGGAGGTCATCCAAACACCTTATAGCAGGCTTGTCACTGAGGCAGAAAGCTATAGTCACACTTCGTGTTTAAGTAAACCATAGAAACTTGATTAAACACTTATTCATTCACCCAGAGTACCATACTAGATTGTTTATAACCATCACTAACACATTCTGTGGATATGCTCGTAATTATGTACACACTGCTATTTGTTCAGTATGTTTGTAACTCGTATTAACCACCAACTAATTCTTTTAAAACTCATTTAGAAGTGGAACTTTAATGTTAAAGTGTGAGTGAAATATGACTGGGCATGCAGACCAGCCCCAGGCTAATCTATGGCTGGCAGACTACAGTAATATCAAATGTCAGCCTTTCAGCAGCTACTTTGATATTTCATTTTGGGGAAGTGTCCATAAAACATGTAAATACTTGTGTGTAAGTTACAAATCTCTTCACACATACTTTCTGTCCTAGACTTTGACTTCTAAGGAGAGTCCAACAGATGCTTGCTCTTGCATCTGACTTAGTGCTTTCTTTCTTTCTTTCTTTCGTTCTTACGTTCGTTCGTTCGTTCGTTAGTTCTTTCTTTCTTTCTTTCTTCCTTTGGTGTTCATTGCTGACTCCTGCATAGTGCAGCCTGGCTGTCAAATCTGAAATGCTGGCATGTAAGAATGCCATCTGTAGTTTACTCATTAAAAAAATGAGCTTTCCAATGCTTATCCCAACTGAGATTTCCCTGATGCCTTATCCCTACCTACCTCACAGATTCTATCTCCTCGGTCTCTATGTTGATCTTTCTCAGTCATTCCCATGAATTTCTGCAACAATTTTCTTTGTAACTTCTGTCACTGACAACTCTGTCCTGTCTTGCTTTTTGGATCTTTGCAAACCTCCTGAGAAACATACACTTTCAGGATTCTTTTTTCTTCGACATAACATTTGTATATGCACTTCATAACATCATCACCATTGCTATACTCTGTACCTGTCTTGCGACAACACTGTAAGACATTCCTGGCCTGTTTGTATGAAAGACAAAGCTAAAGTTCTACTGAATTTATAACCAGTCAGTTTCCTTCACTTCACTTTTTCCATGCTGCCTTACTTTATTTAGTCACAGCCAGCCATAAAACATGCGGTAGTGTAAAGGTGATGATATAAACTGTTTTACACTATGTTGCATGCCATAAAAAGTGATAACAAGGTTTATGAGGGATAAAAAGCATGCATACACTACTTACTGACCAAGTGTTTGTTAAAATCTTTCTTACTTGACATCTGACCGCAGGGAGTTTGGGTTGCTTTTACCTCAGTCCACAAAATTATCCCTATATCTGATACTTATTTACAAAATAGCAGCACAGCAAGACTATCTTCTGAAATTTTTGCTCCTGCTGCTTTTAGTAAGGCTGACGGTAGCTGCAGCAGTTCTCAAGCTGCCTGCCAGAAGACTCAAAATAAACAAACAAAAAACTCAAATCAAACATATGGCCATGGTGGAAAAGAGAAGTGAAAGATACTGATGACCTCCCCTCTGTTATACAAGTAATAGAAATTTCTTGCTCACATTGTCAATTTTTCAGGATCCTAAGAAGATCCTAAAGGTCATACACGTCTGTAATAAAGCTTATTTTGAGCTGCATACTGGCAGAACTGGTCTAGTTCTTTGCATGGACAAAGTGTTTCTTAGTACTCTTCCTCTAACAAAAAGGTGGTCAACAATTATCAACTGACCAGCTAAGAAAATAAATGTGGAAGAATTGTGCGGTCATGACAGCTTACAAGGAGCCAGAGAAGTGCATGAAGGGACTCTTAATAGCATGTTTTACCAGTGCAACCCTGCGCAGAATGGAGCCCACACAACCAGCTACAAGATGCTCAGCCAGGCTATGCAGAAGACAGCACTTCTGAAGGACGTGAACCCAGCTCTGCAGCGTCTGGCAGGAGCACTGTCCCAGAAGTGTCTACATCCCATCTGTGAAGTGGAGAAGCAGCATGTTGTCCTGAGCAGCTGTCATGAGCAGCCCAGAGCAGGGCAAGAACCAAACCTTCTTCCAAGCTTACACTTACCCTTTAACCTCACTCAGCAAGCCCTTTCTCATCCTCCAAAATTTTGGTACCTTCCAGACAACACCAGAACGTCATCTGCAAATATTTGAGCCAGTCTCTCTGGAGATTTAAAATAGAAGGCTGACACACATGTATCCTCCTCAGGTGTACAACACTTCATTTCTGATTGCAAAGTGCCATTGCAGAGAATACTCAGGAATATGAGCCAGTCAGATTGTTAAAATATTACAAGATTCTTCAAAGATTTGTTGCGAATTTTAATCTCTTCTCTTCCTCCCCAAACTCCTTCTAGCAAGCACATACTTGATGCCTTGGGTTTTTATGCAGTCTTGCTTGTAGTTACAAACCCTGTGCCTCACGAGTAATTTGTTTAATATAATTCGAGTGTAAACATTAAATGTTCTATGACTAGTCAGCAATGTTTCAACAGGGTTATATTTAGTAGTGTGCTTTGTACAAACTGTCTGATTTTAATGTGTTTATAACATGAAAGTGCAGCTCTTGTCTATTTCTGTCTTAAATGAAAGAAAATTATGTACGTTTTTAATATATTTTCTTTCTGTGATATATTACGACTTTTTTTTTCAGTTTAAACATCATTCAGTGAAGAATACATTGAAAAGGTAGAGTTGAGACTGAGCAATGAGCAGCACAAGGTTGGTTGTTTTTTATGACTGTGTTGAGGATGATACAGGAACAGGGCTAGCATAGCATCGCCAGTTTCATGCTGGCAGAAGATTGCATGTGCAATTCTGCATTTTGTCAGTAAAAACATGAGCTTAAAGCATCTACCCCCCAAAAAAATTGTTAGCATATTACCAGAACCAGTCGGTTGTACAGAGCCTGCTTGAATGCTGCCTTACTTACAACAGCACAAACACTCCCCTAGCAAGAAAATCACGGGGCAGTGTAGGAAGGCTTTACCATTCGACAGCACATCAAAGGCACCCCGCTCAGAAATTTAGTGCGTTTATTCCCCTTCAGCTCCCACGCTGCACCAAAACAGGTAAACGACAAACTTTTCGCACACCCAAAGAGATTGCTGCTCTCCGCGGGAGAACCGGGCGGCACCTCCCAGTGTCTGTACGGCACAGCCGTTATCAGGGACACCCGTTTAGTGCCCTCGGGGCACAGCCAGCCTTGGGGCAGGGACCTTCGGGGCCAGGGAGCTCCGAAGCCGCCCGGCGAGGAGGCGGAGGCCGGGGAGGTGCCGTGGGCCGGCCGGGCGCGGTCTCCACCCGCCCTCGGCTTCTTCAGCCCCGCGGCGGCTTGGCGGCGGCGGCAGCCATGGGGGCGTCGGAGGCTCAGCGGCGGCGCTGGGGGGTGCCGGTGCTGCTGGTGGCCTATGTGGGCTACGTGGGGCTGGGGGCCGGCGTGCTGCAGGCTCTGGAGAGGCCGGCTGAGGTGCAGGCAGCCCGGCGGCTCCTCCAGCAGCACTGGGAGCTGCTTGCCAACCACACCTGCCTGCGGGGGGCCGCCCTGCAGCGCCTCATCCAGGTAAGCCCCTGCCCTCGCCGAGCTGGGCCACCAAGAGGGGGGCTTTCAAGGGGGCTTCTCTTGGCCCCGCCAGCTTTGGTTGGGGTTTAAGTGGTGGGAGGAAGGTGGTGGTGGGGTAGGACCTGGTGTTAAATGCAGGTGGTTCTGGCTTGCTGCTGAAGTAATTAAGGATGAGTTAGAGATACCCTGTGGCAGCTTCCAAGTGATGAGTTCTAACGGAAAGGCTTTGGTGTGGTAAGTTGGATTGCGTTTTGTGTTGGTGTCAAACCTTTTCCTCCTCCATCAGTTTTCTACCTGTTAATTAAAGGGAAGTGAAAAAATCCTAGTAATGCAGTGCAGATGTAAACCTCAAAAAGTTTCTGAGGTTGTTTGCAGGATGGCTGTAAAATACACAGGTGGACCAAATGCAATCTTACCGAAGTTCAAGTGGCTACATTTTGTGGTACAGAAATGAGAGAAATGAGCAAAATGGCCTTCATGTTCACTCTCTGTTTGAAATTTAAAAAAAAAAAAAAAAAAGAAAAGAAAAAAGAAAAAGAAAGAAAATATAATCTATAATATTGAAATGTCATAAATATTTGCCCAAACCATTCTAGATCAGTGAGTTCTGGTAGTTGGTTATATGCTGCTTCTTTTGGGTGCCGCCTACCTGGAATAGGCACTGAAAAACAAAAAGTGGGGTGGAGGGTGCTAGCGGTGTTTGGTAGTGTCTGGAAGCATGGTAGCTGGTCATCAGAGCTTAAAAGACCTAAAAGATAAATATTTCCACCACTTTTTTTAATTTCTCCGGCAGAGATAAATAAATAAACCAGAAACACATCAAGCGGATAATCTTATCAGGAGTTTCAGTAAGACAAAACTGTGCTGAGAACCTTTGTCAGGCTCTCATCCTTTGACTTTCTAGATGGTAAATCCTCAATGGCAATCAGTAGCAGAGTGAAAGTGCAGATTGCATTGTCAATCTTCAAATTTGGTCCCTTGAAAGCTACTATGGTACCTACTCTTATTATTTATATTGTCTGTTGAGTACAGCTCCAGCTGAGGAATATAGATAGCCTTTTGAAATAATTCATCTGGGAAGTGTGAGAAATGCATCAGAGCTGACCAGCCTGGCATTGCATGGAGGCAGCTTCAGACTGAGTTTCATTCAGTGCCCATGGGGCTGCAAGGGATTTCTCTGGGTGAATGAGAGTAATGAGGTGATAGTAGTAGAGGAAGTAGTCTCAAGTGAGTAGGTGGAAAGGTCTTTACAATGTCGTTCTGGTGGTTTGTTTTACTGCAAGATGACCTCTACTAATTCTTCATACCGTCTGGTAGGCAAGAGATTAGGACAGCCACCCAAATCCCTTCAGACCAGCTACAGCTTTATTGTGCCATGTGAGTATTTAATTGTGACCTGAGCATGCCTTGGATGAGTACATTAAAAGAAAGTTTTGTTTTATTTTATACAGAATGTCTGTGCATGCATTCTTCCTTTGAGAAGCTGTAGTCCACTTGAATGGCTTTGTGTGCTATTTTCAATAACTTTCACAGTGAGAAATTTATCTTAAATAAATAATCCACAGGATTGCTTCTTTCCTGTACTCTTTTTTAATTTCCTATGTCACATTGCTCATTTACTGTAAGTGTGCTCAGAAAAGAAAAAAAAATTCCCTGTACAGTAAATTGCTTAATACAGAGTTTATCAGGCAATGCATCAATAACCCTCTTCAGATAACAAGTTTGTATTCTAGATACACAGCTGATTATTTGCAAATAAGAAAGACATATAAAGAGTGTGAAAACATAAAGCAGTGAATGAATTTTAATTGCTTTGACATTACTGGCAGTTCCTTTCTATTTTCATACGGCTTTTCATCATAGATAATTCTAAACTCTATGTTTATTTTAAAGTGAATAGTAGCCAATATGGAATAAAATCCCAGTTTGCTGAAGCAATGTACAAACATCATTTTACAACCTGTTTATTGCTTAGTTCCTAGTTACCAGCCGCAACTGGAGATCTACTCGTCCAGCCCTTGTGCAGATGGAAAGCAGCAGAGAGCTCCTGCCTTGAGGAGCTTGCATGAGAGCATTGTGTGAGGATGGGCAGGAGGAAAGGCAAACAAACCATGCCATGGTAGCTAAACTAGAAAACTCATCCTGTTATTTCAGTGGCTCAGATCTTTCTGGGTCGGAAGCAATTTTCTAATTAGCAAAAAAAAAAAAGAGAGAATGAGCTGGAGATAGCAGACCAACAAAAACTGAACAGCAGAGGAGTGTTAGAACTGTGTATATGACCTCTGTAGTGGTAGGTCCCTGCTTCCCACAGCTATTTTTTGTCTGGCTCCTCCCCTGCAGGGTTCTGCAGTTCTGCATTTTCTAAATAACTGAGGGTAGCACGTGCAACTGGCTTATGTATAACCACACACAAAAAAAAACATGCATGTGTGTTACTATGTACATACATTGAATGTGTGTGTGCATATGGGGAAGATTGACTTGCATTTTTCTTGGCTTTCATTACTTATGCCTAGAGTAAGGACAGCATAAAGGAGAATTGAGAGACTCCAGCCCCATATCCCTCTACTGTGCACCCAGTAACATCTGCTCAAGGAAAACATGTTTGGGTTTGACCTATCTCACCCTAGGCTGTTTTTCTGACACTGTAAGCAAAGTCTATGATACAAACACTTGTTAACCAAGAACAAAAGTAAACAGATCCTCAAGAGACAGTAGGCAACGTACAAAGTGGACAGTATCTGGCTTGTTATTGTAAATGTGATGGTGGTCTTCATGTGGCAAAATGTGAGGTCACATCAAAGGAAGCTCTAAATTACACAGTTTGCAGAAGGTAGAAGCAGATGCAATAAAGCAGATTTCAGATTATGAACCCTCAGTACAGTGAAGAACAGTAACTGGACTCCACTGGGGGGAGGGAAAGTTATCCAAGAGTTGCAGACCAGGTAAGAATGATATTGATTACAGATTTGCGAATCTTTCCAAAAGTGTCCAATGAGTGAGGCTGCACTTTCTGCTTTGTCACATCTTGTGGAGCTGAGACCTATTCTAACCTTTGTGGGGGAGAGGTCTTAGCCACACCGCCTAGCTTGATGCACTTCTCTGTTTTACTGCCTAGGAGGAGTATACATAGCACTGCTGCAGCTGAGCTGTCCCCCGAGCATGTTCTTCTTCCTGCAGCATTGTCAGTAGTTTTAGACACTGATGTAGCTATAGGCACTGTGCTTTTCCACATCTCTTTTGTCAGAAGATTGTGTGTAGGGTCAGACTTGCAGCACTGTGTTGGGCTGTTACTGGGATATCCTTTTCATGCTGTCCTTGCCTTTTTTTTTTCCCTGTAACCTTATCACCTAATACAGCTGTTTCCTGTATTATATTATTCTACCCACTTTCTACTATTGTAGATGCAAGAGGCTAATTAAGCCATGTCATTTACATAAATTGGGAAGGAAAAGATCAAAGGTGAGCTAACAATACTCCTGCCTGGAAAGATTGAAGGTGTAGTGGAAAGGACCTAATTCTAAAGGGCAGGCCATAAACTGAAAGCCTGCAGGTGGACCTAGATACTGTTATCTCCAGAGTCAACAGCTAGAATCACATGAAGTTCGTGATTAAAAGAGCAACTAGCTCCCACGTGACTGGAAGATCCTCATCAATACTTTGGATTATGCTGACATTGAACCAGCAGAGTTTTGTGCCAGCTGTCAGGAAATAAAAACCTTCAAATGCAGTTTACTAAAGTCATCTTGTCCACAGATGATGTCGCAGTGGTTGACCATTAGGGGGTGAGTAACAGAGATCACCAGCTCCATAAGGGACTATATGGAGCAGCATTGGATCCTTCTCTTGTGGAGCAATGATATTTTTATAGGACCCACTTTAGTCAAAATTTCCATTGGCTTGTCACAGGTGACACAGGGTTCATCCTCTGTAATTGCTCTTTCTCATTACCATTTTATCAAAATGTGTTACAGTTGTGATTAAGTTATAGCCAGTACACTTTTGCCCAGACCCATATCAAAGAAGGAAATGAACTGTTAATTAAAAAGAAGTGTGGTTATGTTACCAAGAGTATGTGCATTTTATGTTCAGTGCTTACGTTATCTGCTAGCCTTTGACAGAAGTTGTTAGAGAAAAATTTGTAGGAAATTGTTGTATAAAGCAGGATGGACAATAGGATAGTGGTACATTGCTGGACTTCTTGGAAGGTAAGGAGAAAATCTACGGATGTGCAGTTGTTTCTGGTGAGTCAACTCACTCTTAGGTCTTCTGGTTAATGATGTAATGTCAGGTACCTGTATTTAAAAAGGCGGACTTGGGACACCATGCTAGCAGCAGACATCTAAATACAGGGGGTGCCTATCAGAGATGTTACATCTTCTCAGCTGTTTAAAGATGCAGGTTGCTCTTAGAGTTACTTGTCCATGATAGTCCATCCCCATCCTTTTTAAAGCAACTAAAAGGAAAATAACTACTAGAGAAAGATCTTCTCAATTTTACAGAGATGATGTAACACAACCTGCTGTGTTCTGTCCTGTAGGTTACATAGGCAGTGCCTTGTACCAGGTCCTATTTGCTCTTGAGTCACTCGTGTTCTTGGATTTGGGAAGCAATAACAGTGCTTTGGCCCTTGAATCATGCTGCACTGTCTTTCTAGATATAAAAACTTAATTTTCAGAAAAAGTGTTAGTGGTTCAGGGTAGCAGTGATTGTAGCACTGTTTACTGCATCTCTCGATCCTTCCCCTTAGAAAAGGAAGCCTATGTGGGTTCTAGAAACCTTAGTGCAGATCCAGCACCGACAGTAAAAGTCTAAAGAAAACAGCTGGAGTCTATAATCCAGCATCTGTAATGAACCTTGTGCCTGCTTTTCTTTTGGTTAGAATTCAAGTAAGCTTCCACTCCAGGCCAGAACAGGGGACCAGAGCTCATAGCTGGGAATGGTGCAATCCATAACCTCTTTTTTGAAGTTAATTGACCCTTGTCCTCACAATCTGAGACAAGATTAACATTAATATTTCCTTCTGATTACGGCTGGTATTCTGTGAAAAGTAAATGAGTGTTTATATATAAATATTACACATAATTTCTGAGGCACGATGTTTGTGAGTTTATATTTTGTCATTAATCTAAATGGTAGTTTGGTGGCTTGGAAATGCCTCCTTTCCCTCATTGATAGACACTTCCTCACCTTTATAATCTGAAATTATACAGCTTTCAGGAGGCCATATACTCTCTGGAGAAGGTGATTTTATATAAGAATGTGTATGCTTCATCTAAACTTGGGAGTGAAGTTTCTTACTCCAATCACTTCTCATGTTTTTTTGCCTTCATGGAGAACTGCTTCCAAATGCAATTAGGAAATGCTGCTGTTGCCTATGAAGATATCTCAAGTTTACTGTGAACTCTGGCCAAAATGCTGTAGTTCAGAAGCACAAGGACAGCAACAGTGACTGGAATCGTAGTTTATAAAAGTCATTTGTGTGACTCCTTCCATGATGCTTTCCTCCAGTAAAAAATTTTTGCCCAGAAATGTGAGAGAAATTTTGAGCATAGTCCAGGAAGAGTTAGGAATTCTCATGGGCATCCTTTGAATGGTCATGATCTTCCATGGCTTCCTGTTCCCCCGTGTCACTTTGTATCTTATTATTGGTTCTGGGGGGAAGGAGGGTGGCAGATAGATCAGAGTCAGTCTGATTAATCATTTTATGTAAACTTTGTTTCTCTTTCTATAATCTTCACAGCAAAGAATAATGTTCAGGAGAAGGTAAAGATTGTGAGGAAGGCAGCGTCTCAGCTCAAGTATACACATGCATTCATTCATCATTGCTGACTTTAAGTGCATTTTTTGAAAGCTGTACCCAACTCACCTGAATCAGCACAGATCTGAAGAATGAAGTTTTCAGTTGGCATTAAGGAGGTCAGAGTAAATAATGTTTTTCCATTTGGCAGCCCTTGCTGATCAGAAACCGTGCTGCAGCTACAAGCTGGTGGTGGAGGGGCCCACATGTGATAAGAGGGTTTAGAAAAGAGGAAGTGGATAAGCTGGGAGTTGCCCAGAACTGATAACACAGCACACATGGTGAATGAGAAAAAAGATGTGGCTGAAAGCAAGAGTGACTCCACAGCAAATGAAAAACGAATAAACCTGTGTTTTTCTGGGAAAGAAGAAGATGTAACTCAGAAATTTTGAAAGAGAAATATACTCCATAGGCTGTAGGTATTAAGCTTCTGGAGGTATTTACGTAGGCTACCTCATTCCTCACTTTTTTTTTTCTTCTCTGAAGAGTAAAAACTCTATTGGAAGTGTAATTCAAACAGGTATTTTATTTTTTGCTGGTATGACTGTAGCTATATTGATTTTGTTGGGGCAAAGCTCTGTGGGGTGGTTTTACAGGAGGAATGAAGCATTCAGTGTCAGTCATTTGTGAAAGTACAGTCCCAAAGCTGAAAAGGGCTGAAAGGCAGGATGAAGCAGTGATTTTATATATTTTTATTTGTGTTTCTTTAACCTCAATAAGGAAGTTGGGATACTGTTGTTTTTGGATGCTCCTGGAGGAAGAACCAGCAATGGTTATTCTAACTGAATAGAGAGAAGGAAAGAAGGTAATTGCCATTCTAAAATAAGTTTATGTCTGAGGCACATTAGACAAGGGAGTCAGCAGAAATCTACAGCTTCCTCATGGAGTTACCCGTGGGCTTGAATTAAAGGAGGGAATTCCCTGCAGAAGTACACGCCAAACTAGGCTTTAATTTGTAGTGGGATGTAATGATCTAACATAAAGGGTGCACTTGCAAGTATTAGTTTGTGATGTTCCTAAGTGAAAACTTCAGAGCTCGTGGTTGAGTAAAACCAAGGTGGAAGCCAAATGTAAGTAACCAAAAGCATGCTTTTCACAGAGGTGTTGGGACAGATATCTACATTTAAATGTTTAAGTCATGCCTTTTTTCTAATTGCCAGCTGCAATGAGACTTGACCATGCAAGTAGGCTTTGCGTGGTACTATCAAGAAACAGAGCAGCCTAGTTCATGAAAAAATGTGGCAGCTTGCAAAGCTTCATTGACTCATGAAGCCCAAAAATATCAAAGCTCATCATTTATAAATCCTATAGCAATTCCACAAAAACCTCTATAGGAGGGTTAATATGATACATACAGGATTTGTCAGCAAAGTAGACCCTGTGACTAACAAGTTACTATGATTATTTTAGAGGGGGGAAATAAGTGCAAAAAAGTTACTTTCCTATGTTATGTAGCTTGTCTGTCTGTAAAAACCAAAGCAGAACTGGGTTCTGGGTTTTTGTTGTTTTTTTTTTCTGACTATTTTAACCACCCACTGTTTCCTTCCTATACTTCTGAGTTACATGCATGACCTTTCAAGTTCCTGAAATATCCAGCCCAAACCCCACAAGTTCAAGATGGATTGTGTTCAAGCATTTGGTGATGGTGACTAGTATATTAGGTCAAGCAGATAGCACTTTTTTTTGAAAAATGGATTTGAAATCCTGCTTCTACTAGGTACCTTTTAATGTATCAGGTTTTAGAGAAGATACCATGTAAATGATTATCCTAAATAAAAGAAAAATAAAAATCCTTAGTATTTCTCCCCCAAATCAATGTAAAGCAAAGCAGGAAATGTCTGGTTCTCAAAGCCAGGCTAAAGAGACCTAGCAGATGTCACCTAATGTATGTGATTCGATTCTTGCACCCACAGGCCAATTTTTATTTTTTTTTTGGGGGGGGGGGAGGGGTGGTGCTTTTGCAATGAGAAAAGCGGGGAGAATCCAGCTGTTGTACTTGATCATTTATTAGTTGGGTTTCTCCTATGTGTTCTCTCAAAATGACAAACTACTTTTAAATTTATTTCTTTTTGTGAAAAAAGTAACCAAAAGCAGATGCCTAGAGAAGCCTGTTAAATTAGTGCAAGTATGCACTGATATTTCTCTGCCTCCTCAGCCTCCAGGAGTTTGCGATCCAATAACTTGCTATGCCAGAGGTAATTTTTGTGTATTAATAGCCATCTGTGAATTTCTTTCACAGATCTGCCTATATAGGCACATCTGTAAACTCCATCACTTCTGCTCTTCTCAGAAGAATAAATTTTTATTTTTCCAACATTGTTGCTGTGAATCAGAGGTTGTCTCTGAATATTGTAATAAAAGTCTTACATTTAAAAAAAAAAAAAAATGTTAGTATTGTTTTCTCCACCTTCTAAGAATCCTCCACTTTCAGGGTTGCAGCAGTAGCTCTGTTATCCTGCCAGTATTCAACTTGACATTTCTCCTGGGAGTAACAGTTTATTCAAGTGGTTTTGATTTTCATGATTATTCAGTGATCCCCATATCAGGTTGTAACAGTCACAGTGATCCTCACAGTTAACCATGTTGTCTGGATGTTTGATAACAAGTTTTAACACAGAAATGCTTAGCCAGAGGCTTACTGCTGAAGGCTCTTGAAGACCTCTTGTAAGTATGTGAAGTACCTTAAGCCCAGAAACAGAAGCAGTGGGCACTGCAGGCTCAGTGCTTGCTGTGTGTTACCTCCTCGTAAAGGTGAGTGCAGGATCATCATGCCATTCACTGCAAGTGCTTGAGCCTACCTGTCTACCTCTTGAGACAAACTATTTCCTGGCAGTAGCATTACCTCAGGAGAAGTTAACACAGTGCAGACATTTCACTGTTGAAATCACTGCAAAGCTAGCATGGTGCTTACACCTGAACAGTCTCTTGTCCTAAACCATGCAGAACTGAAGTGATGCAATGATGTGAAATTAAGCACTTAATGCTTTGGTTCCTGTGACTTGCTTCTCACATGACATCCTGTTCAGTTTGCTGATTTCCACTTCCTATGTGGAGAAACTTTCAATTCTCTAGGCTAATTCAGCCACAGTTTCTTATCCTCTCTGGAGTTAAGGTGTCTGAAGTTTCTGGCTTTAAAAACTTGGTATCATGTAATGTTGTCAACTTCTTAGCTTGTACCAGCAGGACAACAGGCAGGAGAATGGAAAACATGCTGTATGCAGACGGGCTTCATACCTCTATCTAGTCAAGCTGGTAATTTATCTGAGAGCTGGACTGTTGGTGTTCCAGCATGTATATACGTCTTCAGGATTAAATATATGGAACTGCTGAGATGACAGGCTACACAAGGAAAGTTTGAGAGAATAACAAGCTTTTTGTCTTAAAATTTAGACAATAGTTTCTCACAGGGAGAAGGGAAAATACAGATCTGTCATCTATTGAAATTTCTAGTGTTTCCCTTGGTATATGGTTTGTTTAGGGAGTTATTTTATATTCTTGGGCACCCTGATTCCTGACTGCAGAACTGCTCTTAAACCTGAGGTCAAACATCATCAGAGATCATGGAGAACAGAGAAAGGTCAGAGCCTGCATCCCATACACCCTGACGAACCCCAGTGCAGACACTGGCTGTGGAAGAAGTGGAAATTACATGCAATCTATGCAAAACGAATCCTGCTGCTGGAGACTTCCTGATGTAAAATCTTTGTCTCTTTCTCTCCCTCTTCCCTTTCTCCTCCTCCTCCTCCTTCCCCCCCCCCCCCCCCCTTTTTTTTTTTTCTAAATGTATTGCTCAACTCAAGGAAGCAATTAACTGAAGGAAGCATAATGTAATATAGCATCTGATTCTTAGCCCTTCTCAGAGTAAGGGCTCTCTCCTCTATCTTGTGCAGAGAAAAGCAGAAGAGCATTTTGTCAGACTTTAATGGGTTATGATGCAACCCTGAATTGTTGCAATTAATTGCCTTGAGTTATGAGTAAATGAAGGTAAGTCTGAGAATTACTATCAAATGGTGTTTCTCCACTTGGAAGAGAATGTATGTTGCTTTTAAGAGCTGTTCCTTATTCTTAGTGTGAGAACTAGTAGCTCTGGAGAAAAAAGATAATGGTCCTTATAATAAAGGTGCTGACTGAGTCTCTAGAAACTACTTTTAATTCACAGCCATGTATGATACCAGGAATTGCTTACAGCATAGCATGTCTTCATCTGTAAAATGGGACAAAGCTGCTTTGCAGGCTTGAGGCACTGGTTTGCTTGATGGATGCACAAACCACAATTTCTTTGTAAAACTTACAGCTGCTGCAAGTCTAACCTGAGAGTGCTTCCTTTTATTAGTAATGAAAGCTTTATCAGCAGTCTTACTGTGCGGTAGGGATAGTGTTGGGTATCTGTGTGTCTTTCTCAGAGTTAATGAATTTTATTTATTCTTGACTACACTTTGCATTCAAGGAAATCACCTCCAAAAGATTTTTAGTCTGTGGGTGTGAAAAGCTTAGCGTATGTGCTGTGACTAACGTTGTTTTCAACACAAGTAGGTTCAATGTCATTAACTTTATTGGCATGAGAATGCATAGTCAGATGTGGGCAATGTTAAAATGTCTGTTACCTTATTTTGGCATAATTCTGTACACTTTGCCATGATGACATCTGAGTTGTTCCCAGGTGGTTTGAACAGAATTGAGTGTCCCACTAATCCAATCCATTTATTTATACTTGGTGTAGTGAGGTGGGGACAGGGTGCACAATACTAGTGGGCTGGCCATTCTGTGTAGTTTGTCATATGTTACACTACATGCTTTCCACCCCAGTGTAGACAAGGTATCCAGCATGTATCATTTATGTTTGCACCTTTACTTGCTGCTCTGGGGGTTCTGCCTTTAGAATATGCTGTCTGGAAACACTTTCTTTTCCTAGCCTGTATGCTGTAGGGCAGTCAATAACTATCTGGAGAGGCTTTCGCTAGGCAACTCTTGCCCTCCAGTCTCTTCCACGTTTAACTGTATGATCCACCGTGTGCGCATGCAACTTTCTGTTATTCTGTAGATGCCATTTGCTTACAGTAAGTATGCTGACTTTTGGCTCTTCTGAGTTTGTGGGATCTCATGTTACTGTCTCTTTGCAGGGTATCATCGAGGCCTACAAAAGCGGCGTAACCCTCCAGGGAAACACCACCAGCCTGGGCAGGTGGGACTTCAGCGGGTCTTTCTTCTTCTCCATCTCTGCAATAACCACCATTGGTAAGAGTTCCCCACTCACAGGACAGCCTTATAGGTGGGAAAGGAGCAGGAATGAGGATGTGTGCTATCAGATACTGTCCAGCCTTATGGGACTTAATATAGCTTGTCTATATCATAGCACTCTATAGTTTGTCTATGTCATGCAATGGGTAAGCATGCAATAGACTAGCCCTAGAACTAAGAATGCTTTGTTATTGCCATTGCAGTAATGACCTCTAATTAGATGCAGGAATAATTAGCTCAGTACATATCCCTATTAAGTTACTCAATTTTCTAGTCCTGAAGTAGTATCGCTTCAGGGTGCTGCAATACCTACACTTCCTGTCTCTCAGAATCACAGGGTGGTTGAGGTTGGCAATGACCTCTGGAGGTCACCTGGTCCAACCCTTGCTTGAGCACCCAGAGCAGGTTGCCCAGGACCATGTCCTGGCCGCTTTCAAAAATCTTTGAGGAAGGAGACCCCACAACCTCTTTCCCTATACTTTTCTATCCCTTTCCCAAGCCTAGTGCTGTCTGATAGGTAGGAGATGAATTGTACATTGAAATGAGCTTTTTCTGTTACAAGAAGAAGAAAGGATTTTGAAAAACACATAATATTGAATGCTAAATCCTTGGATGTGTTATTTGTGATTTATTCTTTCTTATTTCTACTTGTGTTGGCTGAGGGCCTGCATGTGTAGATTGAAGTCCCATAGTTGGATAAATGAACAATTCAGTTAAGTCAAATTCCAAGCAAATGAGTAATGTGAAGCTATGAAGGAGTGATGAGAAGGGGGGGGGGGGGAGGGGGGTAGAGAATGGAAACAATAAAATGGATTTAGTATCTGCATTAGGTAACACCATACCTAATAATTATTGATAGTGCATGTCACGAGTTCCCAAAACCATTAGTAACTTGCCCTGACATCTTTTCTTACTATGTATTATAAAAATGTTTTCTCACACAGTATTACAAAAAAACATGGGGGTAGAGGATGTTGTGAGATAGCTACTGAATCCATTAAAAAAAATAAAAATCAGTTCTCCTCATCTATGTCACATCTGTCAGTTCTCTTCAATTTCAAATACATTTTAGATTCAGAACTTTCTATGTGCACCCACATAGAATATTATTTAGATTTATTTCTGATAGTCATTGAAGATGCATTGACTTCAGAACATTAAGCCCCAAAACAAGAGCTAACAGAGGACGTTGTGTTTTTTTTTTTTGCTTTGCTTAAAATAAAATAAAATTACTGTGATCCAGAGCATCTTTCAGCCCTGCTCTTCTTGCATACATTCTGTTCTGTTTGGAGTGTCTTACTACCAGGTACGGGTTGTACCAGATGATGGCAGTGGAGCCTCATCAGATAGGGCTGCAGAGGCTGTGGGTTTCCAGCATAAAGCCTGGGCAGTTCTTTCTGGCCTCCAGTACAAAGCAGTATCTGATTAGAGCTGCTTTGCTTGCCTCCATAGTTAATGCTGATTAAATTCTAAACTGTCTAATTTAAATTAATCACATTTAAGGAGAATCAAATTTGTAATGTTAAAATATAAGGGCTTTTTGTGATATTGGCAGAGATCTGGACTAAACATTTCTGGCTGTTACCCTGCGAAAGCCTAAGCTTTTTCCTTTTTTATTTTAGTAGGCTTCTTGCTCCCAGAGTTGGGGTGGTGGGGAGGGAGAACTTCGTATCAGGGGACAAAAGCACCAAGTGTTATAGCTACTTGTATCTTATTGTTTTAAAGCCTTTACTGTGATTCTAGGTGCTTTGCTAATAACTTTGCAATTGTTCATCTCTACACAGAGAACTTTCGCCTTTGATTTTCTGTGTTTTGTTTCGTTTTCCAATTTAAATTGCTAACTGTGTACAGGTTAGTGTCTTAACACTCTGTAGATGACAGTATGCTGTAGAAGGGCATACCACACAGCCTCACAGACCTCCACCACCTTGTGTCTAAGTTAACAATCCTCTTTGCAAGTTTATGCAAGCTCTTGAGATAATAGCTGGTGCAGCCTCATTGACTCAGACATCACTGCCTGGCTTAAAAATAAGGCTGATTTTGTGATGTCAAGCAAAGAGACAAAGTCCTTCCCAAAAAACTCAGTGAAGTTCAGCAGAGTGATTCACAGTACGAAGCTTCATGCGGAAGGCACAGCTATGTAGGAGCTGACACTGTGGAAAAGTGTTTCTTAAGAAGAAAAAAACCTCTTGTGGTGAGGTTTTCATGTTTCTCTGAAGTCCTCACCAGAACTCTCTTTGGGCTACAGGAAGGGATGACAGATTCTTTCCCCCGTTGACACCAGGTGATGAACACTACCTGCTTCCCCCAATGACACAGTTTATATCCCTATGACTCAGGATGCGGTCTTTTCTATGCTATGTTATCCCCCTCTTCCATTTAAATCAGAGTCTCATCAACTTCCAGTAGCGATTAAAAGCAGTACATGAGTTTTGCTTAGAAAGCATAGTAAGGTTCTGACCTGCAGGCTGGACATACTTGGTACTCTAATCCTGAAGTCTCCAAGACGAGATGTGTATGAAACAAGTGCCCCAAAGCCTGCATAATAATTGGCCAGTTTCATAATTTGAATGGAACTGCATTTATAATTTTTGATAATGTGGGATTGGCAGTCCTGGCCTTCTCTAATTCATTCTCCCCGCTGTTGTGCATCCTTCATTGCTGTATTTGCTTGTCACATCACTCCAGATCCTGTACGTTATCTCACTTTCTGCAGGATTTTCTATAGGGATTTTCTCTCTTTAATGACTTAGAGAATTATCTTAGTTCCCTTAGAGCTGTACTATTAAACAAAATTAAAGAAAGAGAAAGCAATATGCTGTTCGTTTTATCCTTCAAATTCTTTATTCCTTACTGACAGTCTCCCCTCTCTGTTCACTCTCTTCCTAGTTAGCTAGGAGGAGGTTAAAGCAAGTTCAGAATGGGGAACAAGATTAAAGTTCCTAAAGTCATACCACCACAGGGTGGTGTAATTTCAGAGAAAATGGAAGGATAATGTCTGAGTTTAGATTGAGGTTACCTGTGCTAGCCTAAGAGAAGGAAGAATATTGTTCTCTCATAGCCCAACTGTCTTGCTTTATCTTAGGTGAGTGGATACCATTAGCTAGTGCTGCCTTCCCATTTTCTGACAGCAGAATTCATTTGCATTAATTTAAACATGAAACAAAGCAGTAAAAGCAAATAAACCATCTCACAGCACAAAGGAAAGTGAAGACTTCCTTCTGTCTTCCCTTCTCTGGTTAACCCAGTGTGAAAGCTCCCTACAGCAGCCCCCTGAAGGAGCTAACAAAGAGGCAAGGAACAGACTGTTGATGAGTTAGGGGTGATATTGGGTATATTGTTGCAGGTAATTAGTATGTTGCATGAATGGTTCCTACTGGAGGGGAGGAACAGCCAGTTCATGGTTGGAAAGTCGTGGAACTCCTAGCAGCAAAGGGCTTTGGGCCAGCAAGAGTTTGTCTCTAAGACTTTGACCTTCTGTACTGCTGCCTAGCATGTGATGGAGCTCCTGTGGAATGGGTACCCTTTAGCCCACCAGTTAACTACTTTAAGACATCAAGGTGCTTTAAAATGTGGAATAACAGCCTACAGACATTTTTTACATTTAAACCCTCTGTGACCCTCAAGTGTGTGCAGAAAAGTTCTCCATTGAATAACAGCATTCCTTTGATTTTTGATCTTTTTTCCTACCCTTAGCACCAGCAGAGCTGATGTAGGGGCTCATCTGAGTAGGAAGCAACACAACAGTCGATGGGAGGTCACTGAGGGATGTGAAGATTGCGCTCACAGAAACATCGTCTGAGTTAGCTCCTGAGAAATGACAAATTCAGTCTGCTTTCCTGACCACGTGCCATCTTGCTCCATTGGGACTAAGCGTTGGGACTAAGCACACTATACAGCCTCCAATGTATACACAGTGTGAATATAATGAACAGAAGACTGCAGTAGTCATCTCAAGCATTATCCTGGTCTTTCACAGAAGGTTTTGAGTCATATGTTCAAGGAGTCTACAAACAGTTTTTGCTGTTGCCTGGAACTGGAAAGGGTCAAAACTGCCAAATAACTCTGCTAAAACATGTTTTTAGCGTATTAGTTACTGGTCTCTATCACAGCACCAACTAAAATGAATAGCAATGAGCATCTCCCCCATACCTACTGGTTCAACCTACCAGGATTAAAATGAAGTTTCCCATATTGGACACAGTTCCTGAGGTTCTGTCACCACTGACATCTTCTCCATATAAATTGGATTTAAATATTTTTATTTTTAACTCAATGCAACATTTGAATTTGTCATGAACACAACTCTCATTTAGCCTGAATTAAAACATTCAGGTTACTTCTAAAGAACACAAGTGAAAGAAAAGTTTAGATCTTCTGAAAAGTGTTAGGGGAGGAGCTGGCAGTATACTTCTTGCCAGGAGGTTGGTGGTTTGAGAGGTACCTGAGGGTGTAGGAGAGAGTATGGAGTTTCTTTCTGTGCCTGGGAGAACAGGATTGTGGCTCACCGGAGATCTCCTCAGCTGCCAAGTGGAGCATCTTTCTCAGAGTAGTTAAATGTGTAATGCAAAATAACGTAATCATAGCACTGGCATCCCTTACTGGACTGCCCAACAGCCCTGTGGATCAGACACTCATCTAAGGCAAGGTACCTGGCTCCCAGGCTTCAGTGAGTGTTTGAGTGTTCCAAGCAAAACACTGCCAACAGGTGAGGCTGAGAGCCCTTCCCTACTCCTACACAAGAACAGCCTGTTACCTTGAGATTATGACACTCCTTTGGGAAGTTACGGTTTGTATCCACTTAGGTAGGAGAAAGAATTAAACCAAAATCTCCACCAAAACATGTTTGAATGCACAAACCACTGATAAAGGTACTGGCTAGAGAAGCGACTTTTCACTGGCTTTTTTGTGACAACCTAACTCTGTTTATTTCCCAGCTGAAATTTGGTGAATTTGCAGATTATTTTCAACTGACAAAGCCCACTTTTTTCTTCCTCTTTTTTTTTTTTTTTTTTTTTTGTTCTAATTACTTTCTGCTTAAGATACTCCTTTATGGCGGAACAGTGAGAACTGGAGCCAAACAAGCCATCCATTGTCAGTAGCAGAAAGCAGCAGTTACATCTGCTGAACTGGGCGCTTTGCAAGTGGGATATTGCCATGTGAATTGAGAGATATTTCACTGGTACTCCATTAATCATACCTCAGTCTCTTCCCCTTAGCAAGTACTCAGAGCCTCTGAATCCATTATGCACAGGAATGTAGTAGGAAATCAAGGTGGATTTACTGAAGGTGTGTAACAGAAGCACGTGAGTAAAAGTGGATGTGATTGCTTAGAAATTAAAACGCTCTTATTTTGCTTCTTCTGAGGAGGATTAAGTAGGACTTTATTTCAAAATGAGAGCAGCTATACAGGAATTTTCTCCTGCTGCTTCAGTGAAACCACTTGCACTTTGATTTCTATGTAGTTTTTGGTGAGCCTCCCTCAGTGTCCCCTGGGACAGGCATGCATGAGGTGAGATCCCAGTAGCAGGTCTGTGAGGGGTGTGACACTGCTGACACTGTAGTTTGTTTTGGTCTTTGAAGCTGGTGGAGATCTTCTGATGTATAACCCACAACAGTATAAAGCACCAATTAGCCTCATTCCCTTTGCTGAAGAGAATAATTCCCATTTATCTATTCCTGCTTGAGGTTTGTAACAACTAAGGTTTGCATACAGCTATATTCATACCTATTTGTCTAGCCCAAAAACAAGGGTAAATCATCAGCCAGATATAAATTGCTAGCTATTTTACGTAATCTCAAGTCTTCTGTGCTGTTTGAACAAACCTTGCATCCTGTCTAAAAGGCTAATGGGATGTGGATTTTTTTGGCATGTTTACAGCAGCTGCTCACCAAGTCTTCAGGAAATTGTCTTGAGCCGCTGAGCCCAGGGGCACAAGATAAAACATATGCAAAGCAGGTCTGGTGTTTGGCATGCTGGACTTCCCTGTACACAGTGGATCTTCTTACATCATTGAATTTGCTCTTCTAAATTAAATGCGATGTAGAGCTTGACCTTACTTGCTCTCTATTTAGCACTATGTGGGGTCCCCAAAATCCTGTGCTTCACCCAGTGATCTGAGATTACGGACCTTTCTTCCTCCCTTTCTTGATTTTTTTTTCCTCTTCTCCAGAGGCTGGATAACCTGGAAAGCTATGGCAAAAAGAACTGCCCAAGCCTCTACACAGCCTTTGTTGACTTGAAATAGAAGGGGAAGAAGAAAACAACCCTTGGGAATGGCTGTCCATAGGTGTACGCGACTCATTTTCAGATTTCAGCCTTACGTTAAATGCAGCCCTGCTCTGTCCCATCAGTCCAGACCATCCTGCAAATCATCCTAAATATCATGAAAGAGGAAAACTAGAACCCCACTGAAATGTGGCATAGTCAGTGTGGCGTGGATCACATAAGGCACGTATTCCTCAAATTCATTTTCATGGGAACATCTGTCTGATTTACTTGCCTGTGTGTCTCACACCTGTTAGTCTAGATAGGGTGAAATCCAGCAGAAATGACTGTCAGCAATTACATGGAGAGGGGGGAGTGCATAAAAGCGTAGAGTTACTCATAAGTAAAGAACACAGCATTGGAATTAAGGCTGCTTTGTGGTCTTAATTTAGACCCTTTGTTTGACTGCATTTCAAAACAACCTGTACTTACGTAACAGCATCCCATTCTTTCCCAGGGGCTCTCCCCCTTCCCAGGCACAGGCTGTTGGAGGCATTGCTTTGGTGTGTTACAGTGTACATTAAAAACAGGGACTTACAAAACATTCAAACCTAAAGTTATTGGAGGGGAAGCCATCCAGATTGTAAAGTTTAGAATTTGTTGGGATAGAAAAGAGGTGAAAATACATACTGAAGAACAGTTTGCTGCCAGACATTCTTCTGGGGGTAGTTTGCTAGTCTATGTGCATAATTAACTGTTTGTAGAGTTGCCTATGGTGAGAGATTTTGTCAGCACAAAGCTTGGTGCAGAATGCGTAGAAATCACATAGTGGCACTTCTTTCTATGTAGTTGGTTGGTGGCTTACTGCAGTCAGCATTGGATGGAGATTACTGAAGGAATGGGATCCTGTGTAGCCAACGGTGGGTGTTTGTGCCCACTTTTCTCATGTACAGAGCCCAGCCCTTGGACCTCTCCCTCCTGGGGGCTACTCGTTTGTCCCAGAGCTACACCATCTGCAAGCACATTAACAAGGCATCACTGGTGGGAACACCTCCAGGTTTCCACCAAGCCAAAAGTTGTATGTTGCTAGGAGGACTTAGTGCTATTCATGGCAAAGAGATAAGTTTTGCCAGGTTATGTCAATCTTGTGTATGGAGATACACAAATTGCTAAGGAGTGAAGATGATATTGAAATGTAGTCAAGGTCTCTGAATTAATTAATTCACTGTTCAGGTGTTCTTCATGGGCTGGTCCTTTCCTCTTCTTTAAAGCATCCTCTGAAATAAAATTAGATCTGATTTTCCTCATGGCGTAAAACACTTGAAATTAAAGAATTGTAAGTCTACAGATTTACAGGGTATTTTACAGAGAAAATGTGGAGAATAAAGACAAATATTGCAGCATTGTTGTTGAAGCCATGGTTGTCTGAGCCATAATATAAGCAAAGCTATGCTTGCTAGTCAGTATCTTTCATTAGATCAATTGGTGCAATTGGAAAAAATGCCAAACTTTCAAATGCATTTTTTTCTTTCTATCTTAAATTGAAGTTTTTTACTCAGGTTAAATATATAAATTGTTTGTCTTTATTGGCTCATGGCAAACAACTTTAACAAATTTAAGAATACAACTTAAACAAATTTAAGAATAAGGAGTATTTGATACCTGTGGCACAAAAAGGATTGTAAGCAAGGAGGCAGTGGTAAATTCACTAGTCCTGTGGGACAAAGGTATTATTAAAACAGTATTGTTTTGATTCAGAGACCATCTGACAGCCATGCAGGATCATTTACCAGCAAACCCGATGCCAACAATGCTTACAAAAACTGAACTAAACGGAAGTTTTGCATTTACGTCAAGTCCTAGCCAGGGCAGTGGGTAGGAGAGAGGAAATTCACTGGTAAATGGAAAAGGAACTAAATTAAATTATCAGGGGAAGAAATGTTATTTTCCAGCCTGCAATAGGATATGACAAACAATAGATGTAGTTTACAGTTATTTATAAAAAAAGGTCCTTTTGGAACAGTGACCTTCTCTAACTTTTGTAGAAGATGGAGGTTCACCCCCTCTAGGGGAGGAGAGCAAGCAGGGAACATTGTAGATTTAACACCTCATTCCTCTCTGTCCAGGCTATGGGAACCTAAGCCCCAGCACTGTGGCTGGTCGAATCTTCTGCATCTTGTTTGCACTGTTTGGGATCCCCTTGAACCTTGTCCTCCTGAATGAAATCGGGCAAGTGATGTTGCTGGGGGTTCAGCGTTGTGCCCATCGTCTAGAGGAGATGTTTCGCTGGAAGGTAAGCAGTGACCAGGTATGCTTCTCTGTGAAGCTCAGGAGACAAATAACATTTTCTGGTATTTGGGACCCTCTGACTAACAAAGACAGCCTGCCTACCTTCTTGGCCAAAAAGGCAATAATACTCAGGAATAACCGGAAATAAATAAATTTAGTTTATGACATCCCTATAAGGTGTCAGATAAGGCCATTTACTAAATGATGGAACTTTTGTGATGAATGGCTTCCCTTACAGCAACAGAATTGCTAGAGCCATAGAGCCATTCACGGATATCCCATTCTGAGATAGCTTGTTTGTTTATCATCAGTTGTGGTTAGAATTACATATGTAGGTTATGTGGGAAGATTTGTGAAATAGGTTTTAAAATGTCATGAACCTAGGATTCATGAAAGTAATGATCAATGTGTGCTGACTGGAAGAGCTATCCTGTTTATTCTAGTGGAATGTGCTGAATGTTTGTGTTTTTATGGAGTCCGACATCATCTTCAACCAGAAAAAGTGAGCTCTACTTTCCATGCCACCTTGTAAGTCTTGTCTTTTTTTCTTTCTTTTTTTTTTTTTTTTTTTTTTTCTGTTTTACTAGATAAAAGCTGCCCTGCTGATGAAGACCTGTGCACTAGTATCTGGGTTGTTATTGTTCCTCCTGCTACCTCCCTTGTTGTTCTCTGACAAAGAAGGCTGGACTTATGAAGAGGGTTTCTACTATTCATTCATTACTCTCAGCACTATTGGGTTTGGAGATTATGTGATTGGTGAGTAGTTCCAATTTCATTGTTTTCACCTACTCAGTATCAAAGCAAAAAGTGTGGCTTATCAAATTGGCAATATTACACTGTTAGCAATAGACACACCTGATGATAAATTTGTTGTGGTAGGTAAGTATTGGACAGGTTGGAGAAGACACGATTTCTCAGATAGAAATGCCACATGTGAAAGCACAAAACAATCATTTCCATGTCAATGAGTAGTCTTCCAGCATTCAGGTGATCTGTCTCTTGAATCAGTACAATGCCAGACTGGAGTGCTATTCTTAATCACAGCAGTTGCTGATGGCGCACGTGGTGCACACCAGTGCACCAGTGGTGTTCAGTTTTAAGCAGATGCTACTCTTCATTACCATTGTCAAACAGTGAACATTTCCCTGGTCAAAACCCCAGACAACTGCTTTCTAAAAGGCAACTTAAGTCACTTTGGTGTAGACTGTCAGGCACCAGGCATAGTGTAGTTTTCGTTGCCAAAACATTTTGTCAGAGGAAATGGGTTTGGACCCACGTCTGGTACATTTGCTGAAACACAGTACACACCTTTTTGATAAAGACTTTCTCATTAACAAGAAATTGATTATAGAAACACATGCACCCTTGAATCCCTGGGAGACAGAAAGACATAAACATCTTACTATGGATTCTTTATATTCATTTCTTCATAGTGCTTCCTCGGTGCTTAGATAATTTAGTGGTGTTACCATAGAACTTGTCTATAGCATGTCAAAGTTATGACTAGAGCTTGTGTAGACATGCTTTAACTAGCTTGAATCAAGTTATCTTGGGTAAGGTTATCCAAATTGAGCTTAACAGAAGCTAGCCACTTCAGCATTTTATAGATGCTTCTGAACTCTGCACTGCAGCAGGTTTATTTCTCTCAGCTCCTGATAACTACTTTTGAAGTTCTTCTCTAGTACATCTTCTCACTTCCAGGCATACCTTCACCTTTGTGGTACCTTTGTAACTAGCATACCAGCATAGACAGACTAGGTTCATATGGGAATAAGTGAATACATGTCTGTGACCTGTGGCATGTAGAGGACAGACCATTTGGGCCTTACAATCTTGTGTTTGTAGTTTGTCTCTACATAAAACTAAGCAAGGCCAGAGCATGAGTTCATGCATTATTTTGCAACTGTCACACTGTTTCCCTCTTATTGTGATTCCTGGCACTGTTCTGGGCCAGGTAAATTCTGAGGGATATCACATGCCATGTTGTTCCCTTTGGACACAGCTGCAGTTTCGGGAGAAACATGAGCCAGGCTGTGGCACTTAGAATTGAAGTTATAAAGTGGTCCCTAGCCTGTTTTATTTAGTAATATTGTCATGGCATCTCTTACTGGCCCTGAACTCTATTAATTTACACACTGAGTAAGTCCTTCTGTTAGAAGCATTGTGCCACATAGGTCCTAAACTACTGATCTTCTCATCCCCAAGATTGTACCTTGATGCACACAGATGATCTCTGTGGATAAAGCATTCTCTTTGGAAGACTCAAATAGTCTTTCTCTATTTTTTCATTTATTATTTAGAAACTAACAGTTTTTATGCCTTTGAATTTAGCACTGATGAAAGGTGCTTGTTTGAAGGTTGAATATAATACTTCTGGCAGAAATTCACCTTGATATAGAAAGGCAGCCCAAAGAGTAGTTACCACAGAAGTGGTTGGTAGCTCCCAAAGGTTTATCAGTGACTAGCGACAACCTCAAAATGCCTTGCAGTTCCATTATACTGAAAATATGTACAATGTATACAGAATATGTACAATGTATTCTGTACTATATAATAATACCAAATGCAAATAATTTAATGAGGCTTCACTGACCAGTTACTGCTTATCATAATCTTGTAGACCATAACAGTTCATGGACCACAATTTGGAACCTGCTGGTCTGTGCAGGCAATGACAGGATAGGATTACTACATCGGACTGGTCACAGATGATAAACACCTAAATACCTGCCTCTGTGGATGTCCTGTTTCAACCCAGCCCTATGTGTGAGTTTCATTGCAACTTGGGACAGGGTGTGACTTTCAGGAGCACAGAGGCACCATGTCATAGGTGTTAACTCCTCATGCTCTGTCCCAAAAGAATCAGGTGCTTTGTAGTATCTGCCATGCTACAGGTATTCAGCTATAAAGTGACAAACCTTTTTAAGGTAAGGAAAATAAATAACAGGATTTGACGAGCAGTAGAGAAAAAGCTGATGCAGAGACTCTACTGTCTCTAGTTTGTGCATTGTACCTTTCCTTAATGTGCCCCAGCCTGCTGCCCAGACACTTCATAAGACTAAATTCATTCCTTTCCTTTGCCTCTGTTATTATTTTTTTACATGTATATTACTACAGTTGCCAGTTTAGCCCGTAGAAGCCTATTTGCATGAAACATTGGGGAACTGTAACCAAAAATATGACTGCTCCAAGAGGATCACAAATCAAGCAATCAAGCAGAGTTAACATAATTTCAAGCTGTCTTCCAGGGCTCAGTTCTTACAGATTTTAGTACTGTTTGGGTCATTACCTCTCTTAGAGACTCACTCGCATCTGGCTTAACAAGGTATGTACACCAGTACATAAAACCTGCTTACCTCTCTGCTTGCAGGGAGCCCCTGTTACATACTACTATGATGTTGTAAAGCTGAGTGATAAATGGAGAAAAGAAACTATGAACTTAAATAAGTGAACAATTTCTCTTTAATATAGTCTAATTTTGATTTTATTTTTTATGGGTAGTCTTCACAGTTCCTGGGTCTATATAGAAATCACTAATATTAGGTCATATTTCTGTCCTCTGTCTCTGCTTTACATTAAATGCCTCCTTTGAGGTAAGTCTTGATTCAATGTAGAAATGTTTTGGGTGATTCTGTTGTAGGGATGAACCCAGACCGCACCTATCCAGGCTGGTACAAGAATGTAATCTCTCTTTGGATCCTCTTTGGGATGGCCTGGCTAGCACTGGTTATCAAATTTTGCATCAACTTACTGGAGAGCTCCAGTGACTTCTGTCAGTGTAACAAGAAGAGCACAGAGTTGGCAGAAGACTTAATGGATGATGGCAAAAACAGTATGACGGGACTTCATGATGTGGAGAGCTGCAATGACAAAGACACAGAAACAAAAGGACCAGATGAATGTCACATCTACACAGCTCCTGCAGAAGCACTTTAGAGAAGAAACATACTATTGGTATCTTATATTTCAGTGCACCAGAGATCACTGCTTAGAAATGTGGGAATGGAGCTGACCTGATGTTCACACGGGGATGCAAACCTGTTTGTTGAGTCTGAAATGCTTCTATTCTGAATTGAACAATAGTAACAAAATATTTCTTTTACAGCACCACCAAGAATTACTGACAGGACTGTTAACCAAAAGTAGATTTACATAGATAATACCTACCCTCCCATATATGAGATAAATTTTGACATCTGTACCCAGCACTACCCGTTGTCCTTTTCTTTGCGTGCAAAGTTCTTGAAGCCTCCAATTATATGTAGGGCATTTTGCAAATACCTCAACTAGAAAAGGAATTTAATACTGTGTCATTTAATACAGGAAGCAAATGCTATGTTGCCAAAAGGCACAGTGAAGAATCTTATTTTAAAGAACCTGGCAGTGACTGCAAGTGTGCTTCATCACCTATGTGCTTGTGCTTGTCAAAGGTGGTAATGTATTTCTGCTGCCTGATCATTAGTAGGTGGATGGCAATGAGGCAGAGCATGCAGAAGTGCCTAATAGTAATTAAATGTTCAATTTTCTTAGGGAAATTTCTACATCAGAGGTCCATTAACAAGAGGGTAGGTAGTTAGGGTATTCTTTACCACAGAATTTTTGCAGGATCATCCTTTGTAAAGTATTATGTAAACCAAATGTTATCAGCTAAATGCAACAGCTTATTTGGGTGCATTTATTCTTTTTCTTGTATTGGAAACCAGAAAAGGTGGACTAGAGGCAGTTCTAAGTGCCCATGTTTCCAGGTTTATCATGTGGCCAATGTTAGCAAGGGCAACTTTAATCTAGAAACAGACTGAAACACCTTTAACATTGATCAAGAGATTAAAAGAACCAACAAGTCTAACTCCTGCTGCTCTTTATATACCCATATCTATTCTTATTTTCGTATTTCTGCTGTGCTACTTGCATCCTAGAGCATTAACTTCGAAAATTTGACCATGGTAATAAACCAGAAGGAAACATTTGAGTGAGCCTTAAGCTTCTGCATTGGACTTACATTCCACACAGAGATAAAAAAATGAGTAGAAAGCACAGCCTGTTGGGCTATAAGGCTCAAGATTTAGAAATATACATAGCTGGACTCCCAGCAATGCAGTGAATGAAAAGTTTGCAGTCTTTCAGAAGATAAGTTCTGGAACATGTATCATGAAAAAAATAGTTCCCTGAGTAGGCCAGTCTGAGTGTCGGTATGTGGTAAAACCGATTATAGAAGAAAATGCAGGAAAGGAATTTGCTAGATCAAATTTGGTCTCTCAGCCTTTTCATCATCAGCCTTTTGCCGACTCTGTAGTAATAAATGCTCTCTCAAGTACTGTTTCAATAGGCAGCAGAGATACAAGAGGGAGGTAGTGGAAATCTCAGATTGTAGTTGGAAAATCAATGCAAAGCAAATACAACTGAATTTTTTGAACATTGGGTAATTCATTAACAGCCTTCTGCATGATCTTTTTGGTTTCTCCTATGTTTTGTCTTGTTTATTTTCAGTGATGGACACAATGTATTTTTATACAGAAAAAGATACACAGTGTATTTTTTATTAAGTCCTTAATGGACTGGCCCACAGTAAAGGCCAAAGTGTATTTTTTAAACCAAAGTGAATCAAGATCACACAGCATAAAATATTATGCCCTTTTATACATATCTTTTACACCTTCTTCCAGGTGCAAAACTCAGCAAATAAATTTGTATCTTAAAATCCAAATGCCTAGAAGGTGGTAGGAGTTTCTACTGTCAAATGATGGGAATGGCTACGCTAAATCTATTCCATGTTTAATTTGAAATGTCACAGGCTCTGGGGATTTCTACCAATTCTGCTCTTCTGTAAGAAGACTTGGCTTGAAAAGAGTTTCTTCTCCTCAATTTGGACGTCTGTTTTATGAATCTAATCTGCTTCAACACTCCCATGTGTTTGTAGTTTGTGGGTGAGGTATTCACAAATTCTTTAGAGATTTAGGCACCCCAGTCCCACCGAAGTGCAAACAGTTGCCTTAGGACAGCTAACAATTCTGAGAACTGGGAGGAAGAGGAACTCTAGGAGTAGTCCCCAAAAAAGGGAAAAAACAGTAATTCTTCATAAATCTCACTGCTTCCACTGTGTGTAACGGTTCATCAACAAACAGAAGCATGTGGCTGGATCTCAGTGACTCAATATCTGCTCCAGAAAACGATGCTGATTCACTTCCTTCCACAGCTGCCCAGCAGCTCTTCACCAGCACAGTTGTGCCACTAACTCTCTGATACAGCATACTTAACAGGAGGCTTATCTGAACTGCTTATTGATTTTCCAGAGCTGCAAGTTGCCTGTTTGTGTCACAGATCACCTAAAAAATATGAAATAAATGGGCCAAATACCACCTCTGCTTGAGTTCTCTGACACCAAATTAGTATGTTGTCATTTATGAATATCCTTTTATTCACAGTTTGGCAGCTAGCTTTTGATACAAGCAATAAATATTATTGTATCTGAGTCCTCACAAACTGCTGTGCCTCTAGCCTTTCTGTTCTTTGCAAAGCTGTGCTGTGGTTAAGTGACATGGATGAATTTGTTCCCAGAGGGATGAGGAGAAAATGGAGTTTTGCAATATCACAAAAACATCATCACCGATGTGTCTACTCTACCAAAATATGAAAGGTTATCTGCTCAAGAGTAAAAATAAAGAAAACAAAAGCATGGTGCTGTTATCATTGTTGTCACAGCTGACTTGGAGTCCTCTGTAATCTGCATTGGAAAATTACAGATGCTCCTTGATTTATTTTTTTTTATAGTGTCTCTTCCTGTTCAGATAAATGTGCAGTTTCCAGTAGTGATTTCAGGTTAGACTTTCACTGTTACTATTATTCACAGGTCAATTCTTCCCTGTTATCCTCTGTTTTTCCTTGGGAAGAATAGGGGCTGGAAACAGGTTTGGTTAGTAATAGTAGTTGTAAATATTTATGTAACATCAGCGTCCAGAGACTTTTTCACAATCACATAGAGCATAATGCGCTTCTGACCTTTATACAGTTTCCCAGGAAATGAATCCCTTAAAGCAAGAAAATAGGCCTCTCTTTCGTTCCCCAACTCAAAGGACAAGTTCTGGCTTCAGCCTCTGTTTCTCATGCTGGCTCTTTCAGCTAGTCCAAAAGAGATGTTTACCCCTTGGGAAGAGATATGTCCAGAAATATGTAATAAGATGTTACAGCAACATAGTACAGATTGCTCAGAATTGTGCAGTTTTTAATAATCTAATTGGCTACAGTATTATAAGATGCCTGTATTAGAACAAAAAAGGCAAAACCTTTTTTCCATATTGGTCTTTGAGTTAAAAAATAAAAATCCAGGATGTCATTTTCTCACAGTGGCAGGCCAATGAGATCTTATCTTAATGACTGATACCTTATCTCAGAGATGATATTCCAGCTCTGTTTAGAGCTGAAACTGTTTAGCCTGGAAAAGAGAATACTCAGGCGCATCTAATCAATGTGCACAAATTTCTGAAGATGGGGTGTAAAGAGGATGGAGCCAGGCTCTTTTCAGAAATGCCCAGTGATGGGTTAGGAGGCAATGGGCACAAACTTGAAGGGCAAGAGGTTCCACCTAAACATCAGGAAACATGTTTTTACTGCGAGGGTGATCAAGCACTGGCACAAGTTGCTCAGAAAGGTGGTAGATTCTCTATCCCTGGAGATACTCAGCAGTCACCTAGATGTAGCCCAGGGCAACTGGCTGTAGGTGACCCTGCTTGAGCAGAGGGTGTTGGATCAGATGAGCTCCAGAAGTTCCTTCCAACCTCAACCATTCTGCATTCAAGGCCAAGCTACCCTCCTCTTCATAGTCCATGGTTTGCCACTGCCTTCAATTTATCTCCATAAACATACAGGTTGCATTCACAGCAGACTTGATAGTCCCAGAGAAGAAATGGATCTTTCCAATGTGAGTAAGTTTTGTGGGGTGGTCTATTCAAGCACTTTTTTTCCATAAAAATTTGCAGAATTTTCTTTTATATCTGCAGATATCAATCAAGATTTAGATCCACTTCTGTGGGCTATTTGTAGAGCCTAATTATTTTGCAGAGATCTCACAATCGGACAACAGCTTTATAGGAAGGGTGGCACAGAGCAGATACAATTAGTTGGAGGGGAGGTCTCTTACATAAGTTTAGAATGCATTGTGCTGTTCCAGAAACATTCACCTTCTTGTAGCCTTTCAGGATTGTTTTATGTCAGCCTCCAGGTTCCAGCAAAAGGATTCAATGCTTCTTCTCTGACATGCTTCAAGTAAAGTAAAATGTACCTTGCTTTGATTTACACTTTCTAAATTAGAGGCTTATGGTAGTACAGATGGCTACTTACAACATTTTATTGTAATTATGTTTTATAATACAAACTTGGTACCTGTTTCCATAAATAAATATTCTGGCAGATACAAGAGGGGAATGAAAAAAAAAAAGTCTCTTTCAGTACCATTCCTTAGGGAATGGCTTAGGGAAACGTGCTTGGTAGTATCTCCTCCTTGCAGTAATCCTGGCTGTGTGTGAAGTAGTATCAGAACAGATCATTTTTGCGGTTATTATTGAGAACCTTTTGGGGTTTAGATGTTCTTTTATTATTTTTTTTACTCTTTAAATATTTGGAAACTTGCAGTTAGAAGGGCATTTGAGTCCAAACATCTAGGCAACTGTTGCTGTTGTGCTACGTGCAAAAATTCAAACGTTTCTCAGAAAAACAGGCAATTACAATGGAACAATATTTGTGGTATTAAAATTACTGTCTTTCAGGACTGAGATTGAAACATGTTTTTTGTCTTGTTTTATTTTGTTTTCCGAGATAAACAGATAACATACATTAAGCTAATTAACACAAGTTTCCAAAATCTCTAATTGATGAGGAATTTACTAAGTTATGGACTTTAAAATAAGGGAGAATTGTTCCTTAGAAGCCAATGAAGGTAAGTCAATACTTTAATAGAACAAAACTAGTTTGGGTACACCCAAAATAATGCCCCATCTCAGATCTCACTTAATAAGGAGGCTTGAGCACCATCACCATTTGAACGAGAGGACTTTTTAAGTCTTATAGCACAATCAAGCCCAGAGATTAAAAAGTCCTGAGTCAGACTTTTGCTCTTTGAATTTTGCATGCAATGCACAATAGGTTGTCTGTGCATTTGTGTGAAAGGAAGAAAGAAAAAAATGGTGCTGCCAGTGTTCCCAGTTACATTAAGGGCACATTAATTCGTACAACACATTCCTCACATGGCTCCAAACCCATTGCCAGCAAAAAAAAAAAAAAAAAAAAAAAAAAGATAATTTCTCATGGCTTCCTCTTCATAAACCATTTCTTCTTCAACCTTGCTTCTGGTCTTGCTTCTGCCTAATCAGTCTTGCTCCTGAGTGAGTTCCCTTACCATTCCCAGGCTAAAATCAGCCCAGCTCCTCTTGCTTTTCCTCTACATGCTCCAACCCTTCTCCTGTGCAAGAAAGAAGTGCATGCAGCAGAGTCCTCTTCTGTGCTATGCTAGGACCAGCATTGCATAAAAAGCAAAGCATGAGAAGCAGAATATTTGCAGGATTTCCCACTCTCTTCTCACCATGATGTTAACTTCAGGCTCCTGACTCTGGAGAGGGTTGAGATCTCCCCATTTATCTGCACCAGCTCTGAGCTGCTTGTCTTCTCCACGAGGAGAGCCAGACAGTCTGTTAGCCGTGTTTCAGGTTGGTTGTAATTTGCTGGAAAGCTGAAGATTTTGGCGTTGGCTGCAGACGTTTCAAACTCATTTAATTTACAGAGATTCTGAAGGAATTGGCAACACTTCAGAGCTTCATTAAAGCCTGAAGGAAAGTGGTGGTGATGGATTCACACAAGTTTTTCTTCTTCTGAGACAGCACTAGTTGCAGTAATCCAGGAAGTACTGCATTGCAGTGAGTGATCTGGAGAACTGAGCAGGGAATATTCTTTCCCTGGGGACCTCTCTTGAAATTCAGAAATTCTGGATGTTTTTGCTATTTGTTCCATGATAGTGTTGCCTCTTGAACTCCAAACTGAATGTTTTAGCTGAACAATAAGATGAAGGCATGAGGAATGAATATGAAGATACCTTTCAATGTGACAAAATATAATACTGATAACTACTCACCAGAAAAGAGTGTATTGAGCACTTTTCCTCTTATGACACTGGACACTGGAAAATTTGAGACCTTTCACAGAATTTTTGCATGGCCTCACAAATATGGATACTTAACCACTCTGTCTGCATCACCCCCTATAAAATTTCACATTCTCAGGGTAGCAGTCAGATATTCCCCGCTGTGCATGGAGTAGCTAGCTACAAGTAGAATTCACTGAAGTCAGAAAATAATGGAGTCAATTGGCAAAATAAGCCAATCAAAAAAAATAAAAATAAATTTAAAAAAAAAAAAAAACCACTATGTGGACAGGACCCCAGTCTTATTCAAGCATTGTAAAGTGGTGTTAATCTGGATTATGTTGAGATGTTAAATGCAAAATTGGTGCTTTGTTTCAAAAAAAATGAAAAAGTGATTGGGAGTCTTATGTGGGAAACAGGGACTCATTTTCAAGTCAGCACCCTGCCTCAAGTAGAGTAGCCAGCAGTACAACATGAATCCATCTGCCAAAGGTTCATGGGCAGGCCATCTCAGCCACTCTTGAAGCTGTTTCACTGTTCATAAATTATTAACCTGGCCGTAAGGTGGGGAATTATTACCTACCCTCTCTGCTGCTTGGTGAATCACTACATGCCTAAGTCCTTATGCATATCTAGCCCTTAGGGAATGACTGTAATAGGAAGAGAAAGAATAGTCCAGTGCTTGGATAGCAGTAGCCAGCAGCATAAGGAATTGCTATCACAGATATCATTGTCTTGTTGGTCCTCAGGCACTGTAAAAGCTTGGAATTAGGTGGGCTTGTCCCAGAGTGGAGCCCTTAACCCTGAGAAAAGTATGCATGTTCTCCTTATAATATATGGGAATTCTTGCATATATAACCAGAGACCTCCCTTGTCCTAGCAAGGAATTGTCCATGCAAGCTGGAAAAATAATACAGATGGAAAGAGCAAAATGTTGCATGCAGAAATGACTGACCGACTTGGACAGGCCCCCATTTCCACACAGCGCTCAGCCACGATTCCTTCAGCAGAGACGGGCACCTGTGTGTGGCTTTTCTGTCTGTGGAAACCAGAGATGCCTCAAAAAACAGCCAGCAGCCAAAAGGTTGGGGAAGTCACTTAGGTCAAGGAGACACAGGTTCATATTTCTGTGTGATTAAAATCAAGGGACTGAAATCTGTATCACAGCTAAGGCCCCAGGCTAGGCAGAAGTTACGTCTTTCTCAACCTCCTGAGCTAAATACTTGTTGCAGAGATAGGAGAGAGAGGCAGTGGTTGACTCTACAACTCACTTGTGCACGTCTGGGGACATTAAAATGCGGTGTCTAGGATCCATTGAATGTGAAATAGCCTCACCATATGGAACAAATGTACCTGCAGAGCTTGAAAAGTATGCCTTAGGGTACCCAGGAGCTTAGGAGGCGCAGAGGCTTGGCCCCAGATCCCAGGTGAGTACCTGCTGAGTAGCTAATAGCAATTTTGAGAAGGTGTCTAGCCTCTAAACAGGGGGACTGAGGCACCTCTGGAGAGGTTGCCACTGGAGGGCCCTAAGGATGCTAGCTCTGATGTAGAACTGCAGAACATGGTCAAGCTCTGCTGCATCTGGTTAAGTTACATCAGACCTGAGCAATCTCTTTTAAAGAATGTAGCTCTACATACATCTGGAACAACTGTGCAATGGCATTACACAAATAAATGACGTGCTGGAAAAAAAAGTCAAACTGTGCAGTCTCTGGGCGGGTGAGCAGGTTTCGCACCTATAATCTTCCACACCACTTGCTTTGCAATAAGAGGGAGCTGTCAGAGACTGCCAATAGGAGCTGTGTCTCCCAGCCTTGCCCTCCCTTATCGTATTTCCAAGCAAAACCAGCTGATTAAGCAGGGCCTGGTGTGACTGACCGTATATCTGGTTTCAGATCTGCTCAGCATGGGATCATCTGTTGATTCACGCTTCCTAACAAACACAGGCGCTAGCTTTCAAGTCTGCAGCCCCAGACCCCTTTGCCCAGACAGGCACCGGTGGCTTGCTGCAGATCTTGGCTTAGCAGTCTGCTAACTCTCTGTGGGTCAGGGCACTTCTAACCTGAGCAATGAGGGGTGTTGAAACTCTGCATGCACACAGACACACAGGGGCACACAATAAGCTAGGAAAAGGATTATGAATGCAGTAAGTTATGTATATAAGAAACGGTGAAGCAGAGTGGGGGGAATATACGATCATGTTGTAGGAACGTGCTTCTGGACTAATTCAAACCTTATCGGCACAAGGAAGTATTTGCCACTTAACTCCAATTGGTATTGTTATACCAGGAAACCCTCCTAATGAGTATAAAGCTCATACTACTTTCCCCAAGGACATAAAGGGTTGTTTATCTCGTTGGAATAACTGCTGCCTTCAATTTCTGACCAACATAGTTAGTCTTCACTCCTTCAAAGTCTGCCAGCTTATCTTTAGACTTCTCTGTAACTCGACTTTGCCAGTTGTAAAATGGAATTAATGATCCCTCTTCTGTAGCTCCCAGAAATACTGAGAGAAGTCACTACTTAAGATTTGCATGATATTTTCAGAAATAAGCCCCATAATATGCTCCACTAATGCATTGACTACTGCAAGCACCCTGTCAACACCCACACAGCTCGGTAACCTAGGTGTTGTCTCCAGCTGGTTACAGTATCCACGCAGCTATGGAAGAAAGCGAGACACTGGTGGCGTGACTGCCAGTTTCCCAGAGGTAATCTAGTTCCCATCTATTTCATTTCTGTGGGAAAAACATCTGAGCACACCTGAAACTTCATCAGGCATTTCACAGTGTGCTCTAGCTAGTGTGTGTGGCTGTAGGCATGAGCCCTGAGTGACATGTGAAACACAGCTTCAGTACTATCCATAGTGTACAAGAAACTTGGGAAATCACCATCGCTGCACAGATAACACATGACAGCTCTAGCCTTCCCTTCTCTTTTCTGTCTCTAACATCTTTTTTCTTTTTTTATCTTCTGCTTTTCTCTAAAATGCTTAGTTTAACTGGAAGGGGCGTTATAGTGTTGCAGATTGATTTATGTTAAAGATTAGGCAAAGCAGTCATGTCATCCAATATTAGGCATTTATGTATAATCTGGTCAAAGGCACTTCAGGGATATGATTTGTCTGACCCACTTTTAGACTAGGACAAATTTCACCTGAACAGTGTGTATAACTTTCAGTGGCTTGTATAGGTGGCCTTGGCATTGTGCACATTAATCACATCCTAGAGGTCTTTACTCGCCGTGCATCTTGGCCTTTCATTTCTCTTCTTCTGTGTTGATGAAAATAAAGCACTCACTTTTGCTTTTATTTTAGGTCAGTTTTACATTTTGGTTTTCAGGCACTTGGCAGCTGCATAATGTTTGGTTTGCAAACACTCCCAGGGAAAGTCTCAATACAAGCCAATAACTTTCTTTGCAAAGAGATAAAAACTCAAACATTTTTCTTTACTCTTGCGTTTTGTAAACATTTTTTTTTTCTGATTTCCCATCCCAAAATGTAAGCTCTGTGCTTGAACTATTTATTCCTCTATCCCTATATGTTTAAAAATCTCCTATAACCACACTTCATCTGGGATTTTTGTGTAGTTCTGTGTTCTGTTTTGGTTGGAGGTAGAAGTTTTTTAAAAGTGTTCTTTAACAGGCCAGTAATTTTCAGAGATGGAACAAGGATGGTCATGTCTATACCATGCAATACAGGCACAGTGACCTGTGCTTTCCCAAGCTGGCATGTCTGTATGGTGCACGGCAGCTCTTTGGAGAAACCAGTTTTGGCTTAAAAGCAGTAGGTTTTCCTGGAAAGGCCATCATTCCCTTGTCCCACCATGGCTATCATGCTTGTGCTGCTAGCTGCAATACAGCTGGTTAAGGTGTCTCTGCAGCTAGGCTGCACTGTGTGATGCAGACATGACAGCAAGCATCACTTGACACTGCTGTCACCCCCATTCATTACCACTCAATTGAGAGTGCTGTACTTAAGAGCCTTCCTATGCACCTAATATTCTTAAAGAGCTATCGTAGGGAGGATTTAAAGCCAGTACTGACTGTAAATTGTTTTAAAAAGCTAAGTATCACTTCAACCACTTTCCCTTCAAGAAGTTCTCAGTTACACTGGCTATCTCAGAGGCTGTTTGCAGACTCAATCTCCTTGCTTCCTCCCCCTTACCTTATAAACTCTAGAGATTAAGATAATGGAAGGACACTAAATATACACCAGATTCTGTAAATATACACACATTCTTGATGGGATAACTGAGCAGACTGTGAGTATTTTAAAATTATGTAAATTTGAACAGATTTATGGCAGCGAAGAATGTAGGCCCACAATCACATTTTCAGCTTAATTGGAAGTTGACTCATTAACACGAGACATCTAGATATCACAGCAATCAGAGCTGTCCAGTCTTTCTCATACCAGAGGCTAAATAAGAGCTCTGGGCTCCTCCCAGTAAGCTCCAAGACAAGAACAGAGGTGATTTACACATTCCCAGTGAAGATGGGACACCTCTGCATTTCCTTCTCCTTTGTGGATGCAGATGCTACACCCCTTGAAACAAAAGAAGCCCCCTGTGACACAAAGCAGGCACCAGGTCTGGAAAAAGACCACCCATCTGTTTGAAATAGTTCAGTAGTTCCATGCTCTTATAGTCAAGGGATGTTTCACACCGGGTGCGCACATTCTCATTTGCATAGTATATCCTAAATTACAGGGGTGCTCGTAAGCAGCCCAAGAGCCAATTCCAAACCATTGATGCATCTATCTGTACCCTGAACAGTTACTCTTTTTTAATCAAATGGTTTTAAAATATGTATTTATCTGACCATATAATGACCATAAAAAGCTAGACAAACCTGATTTATGTTGTTTTCCCTGGTCTTTTTGAAGGTAGAAATACAAGTTACAGGAATATACCTGTTTTGATTCTTACTTGGTTTACCATATTCCATGACTGTTGAAAGGTTTTACTATTCAGTATCTTTTGAGCATGGACTTCTCCTGTGTAGGGTAATCAAGACAAGATAAGAAAGACATAGCAATTTTAGCACCGCCAAAGATGAAAAAAAGCAGGTGAGAAAAAATCAGCTCAGAGGTAACACCATCAGGCACTAAAGTAAATAACCTTATGTGTGGGTCCTATTTATGTTTTATTTATTTATTTATAAATATAGATGCATTAAATATTTTAGCCTCTTCTGTTTCTTCAGCTAAAATGTTTTCTGTCTTTAAAGATTATTTTCTTCACAGTGTTGGAGAAAGCAGAAATCAACACGTTGGGCTGGTTAGATTGCTGCTGCACTAAACTGTCAGTAATAACAGCAGAACAATGTCATTAATGGAAAGTGTCAATTTAATTGGAAAGATCTAATTTTCCATTTCCTGGGTCTGTGAAATGTGATTTTAAATATTAATGAGAGTCAGGCCCAAGGGGATGATCCAGATTGATTCATTTAAATTAACATTAATTTAAAATATCTGAGTGAATGCTCTTGTGTCAGTTTCTAAGTGATTTTAAAGGTGGATAGATTGGGAAGCAGATGGATGAATGAGCAGGTTAATGGGTAAGACCTGAGTATAGCAGAGAAGTCATGGTTACCTGACCAGAAGGAAGCACAAAAGGAGCAAGCCGCTGTATGACTATATTCTCAAAGGACAGCATTCACTAAAGAAACTAGTGATGGCTTACAGTGTTGTGATAAGGATTCTGAAAATCCAGAGCAAAACACATGGATACCAATTAAACCATGATGGTAGTGACATTTTTAGATCTACCCCTTTCTCTTGATCAGCCCACCAAAAGACAAGAGTTCCCCCTGGAGCCTGAAATCAGTCCCTGTCCTGAGATTTTGGCTACTATAGGGCTGCTGAAGGCTCCTGAAGGCTCCTTCAGGTCACTTAACGCCTGCTCTTCTTCACGGGGGGGGGCAAGCCTCCCCCTGGGGCAGGCCAGACATTACAGAGCCCACACCTGACACCCTGAAGGCCCTGCAGCACCCATTGGTTTCCCAACCAAGGATGCTTTGCGTAGCAAGAGTCTGGTAATTGCTAGTTAGCAGGAAAGTAATGCCAGTGGCAAAGGGCACTTGTGTTGGTGAAGCAGTGATGAAATCTAATTCAACTTGACTTCTTCCAGAGTTTACAAAGTAAGAAGTGAGGGTGTGTGGTAGCATTATATAGCTTCAAGCAGTGTGGGTTATCCAAGCTGTAAAATCCTTAGTTTTCCTTTAAATGGCTTCCACGCAACAGCCATAAACATAGCTCTCTTTCCTCACTGCTCTACTTACTGTGCTCAGACTCAGGCCTGCTCTTATCCCACTGCTTATTGTTACTGGCCTCAGAAGCTCTGATACAAGGACAAAACATACTGTTCTTTGCAGCAGGCCTTCAATACGACTTTCTTTCCCTTTGCTTTCTACAGTCTTTCACTGCCTTGCAACAGTAGAGTTACCTTATCCAGGCTTCTCCTGTCTCTGCTGGGAATTTTTGGATACTCTAGGATGAGAAGGTTACTTATTAGAGACGAGCTGCACAAGCTTCTCATGCTGTTGGTGGGCAAGTCATATGTACCAGCTATTCATATTTATTGCCTTTAGGTGATTTTGGGATTCTGGGCTATACAGGCCCTTTTGATACTACAGAGTTGCCCTCAAGAACTGGCAGTGTGAAGGGTTTATTGTTCTTGAATACTGAATTACCCATGGATTAGTTTATTATTCCTGGGTCACTCATGAGTGCTGGGACTGACTGCTCACACATGCACACACACACAAACCAACGATCAATTTGGATCATATTTTCAGCTGTAAAAGCATGCATGCCTACACGTGAACCTACACCAAAGAGTTCTGCATTTGTACACCAAATCCCAGCTTTTCCTTTGCCTGCATTACTTGAGGCAGATCATTTCTCCTTTTAACCTCAAAGGCGAGTGGTAAAACAATGAGTGCACACCAGTAAGCTGGGTGGTTGGCTGGTAGTCGAGAGGTCTGGCTTCTGTTCTCCATTTTCCTTTTGACCTGCTGCCTGACCCTAGGACTTCTCTTTGTTCATCTTGTCTATTCAGATTGATGGGTTTCACTCACAGCCTGTTACTGGATGTAAGTACTCAAGTTAATGGAATCACAGTTTCAGGGTATATCTTAAACTGTGCTCCTGCTTGTGCATTTGTTTAAATCCCCTGCTGTGTGTGCACAAAAAGCTTGCTTGCTTGCATGGCTTGGATTAAGTGATAAAACTCAAGCTATTCCCAGCTGCTAACTGGTGGATTCCTGAGAACAGCTTTTGTTGTGTGCTCTTGGGTTGACAAGAACCATCCATGACCGGTCGTGGTTTGAATCTCTTTTCTAGGCAAGGCAGGACAGGAGCTGCTGCTCTTAACACTCCAACAATATTTTAAGAGAATAAGATTAATCACTATGCAGATTTATTTTATTTATTTATTTTTTGTCAATAAACAGTTATTACTGGTGAATATTAAGTATTTCATGTCTGCAAATTAACACTTTTGCTGCCCCTAATTTCTCAGCTGGTTTAAGAGGTTACTCGCTTTGCCTACTCTAAAACTGTCTCAGTTGTTGACAATTTTGGTGATGAGTTGAGATACAGGGGCACCCACCTGAATCCTGTTATCTGGCCATAAATATTGCTGTTTCCTGATACTATTAAGCAGGGACCTCGAGAATTTGAGATATGAATCTGACCAGTGATGTGTTCTGTCCATGAAACAAACATCGGTTATTCAGCATAGTAAATGAATCACTCTTTTCAAAGTCATTTGCCCCTGGATTATAATTTAACCCTTATCTGGAGTGTGAACCACGAACCTGAATGATGACTGGAAAGTTAAGGCAAGTAACTGCTGTTTCCTCATTCCTCCCAAGTTGCTGTGCAAAAAAAATGATATTGTAGATTTTGTTCAGGTTGTGCTCTTATACACACCTTTCCCTTTCCTGCTGCTAACCAGAGATTGTGTGGTACTACTAGCACCACTAAAAACGACAGACGCCAAGAATGACTGCTTCTACAGAACAGGGTGGAGAGCCAAAGTCCTTTAATATACAAGTAGCTGGCTCTTGAATGGTGCATTCCCAGGGTATGGCAGGTTGCCAATGTGTGAGGCTGCTAGAGTTCTTCCAAAAGAAAGATAAGAATATCTATCCAATTGTCCATAAGGTACCTTGCATTTTGTGGGTGCTCAGAGTAACTAATGGTTAAAACAAAGTCTGGATACTCCAGTCATGCTAGCTATAACTGTTAACACCAGTGAGATTAGGACTGAGTTTGCTATTTTCTGTCTTTGTCTAAGTCACGGGCTCTTTTATGGCTGTGATAATTAAGCCTCAGATTAGTTCTCTAAATTTTTTCTACCAAGATTTTGCACTGAGCACGGGACTTTCATTAGACTAACTTTCAAGGTGCTGAAAATTCATTTTATTTCTTTACTGACTCTGCTACAAGTGCACGTTATCTGCTGGGAGACTGGCTGGCTATAAGTGACCTGAAAAAGGCCACAAAGTCAATGCCACAGGTAGGAGTAAAACTCCTGTCTCTATGACAGTTCTTCCAGTCTTAACATTTTACTATACACTTCCTTGCTGTAACTCATTTTTCATGCTGCAGTGAAAATCTAGGGCAATTTTTTTTCAAACACGTGTGATCCAGATTTCTTTAAAGAGACATGTTGTTGTGGCTTTTTTTTTTTTTTTTTTTTAATGTTAGCCTACTCCCATGCCTCAAGAACTCTTTCAGTCTGCTTTGTAGGTCAGATCAATTCCAATACCTACATGTAGACAAGTTGGTCACTGGAAGAAAATTCCTCATTAACCTCAGGGTAGACCTACCTGATGAAAAATTTAGTTATGAATATGTCAGTGCAAACTAAATTACAATGAGGAGATGTTATAGACACCTGGCAGAGGGAATCACTTGGGCAAGATTCACCAACTAAATGTAGACGCTCACATCTGAACAGGGTACCAAGTCCTGATAATTAATGGAGAGAAAAAAAGACATGGCTAAGGCATGATCCATTTCATTCTTAAGTTTCTGATGAAAAGATGAAGTGCAGATTGCAGATAAATCTCACTATAAAAGTATCCATTTCCATTAGCTATAAAGTGAGCTTACCATGACTACCTCAGATAGTGATTCACATCATAAACATCTGAAGTTGAATCACAGAATTTCTAGGTTGGAAGAGACCTCAAGATCATCGAGTCCAACCTCTGACCTAACGCTAACAGTCCCCACTAAACCATTTCCCTAAGCTCTACATCCAAACGTCTTTTGAAGACTTCCAGCGATGGTGACTCCACCGCTTCCCTGGGCAGCCTGTTCCAATGCCTCACAACCCTTTCAGTGAAGAAGTTCTTCCTAACATCTAACCTAAAACTCCCCTGGCTCAACTTAAGCCCATTCTCCCTCGTCCTGTCACCAGGCACGTGGGAGAACAGACCAACCCCCACCTCACTACAGCCTCCCTTGAGGTACCTATAGAGAGTGATAAGGTCGCCCCTGAGCCTCCTCTTCTCCATGCTGAACAAGCCCAGCTCCCTCAGCCGCTCCTCGTAGGACTTGTTCTCCAGGCCCCTCACCAGCTTTGTCGCCCTTCTCTGCACCCGCTCAAGCACCTCGATGTCCTTCTTGTAGCGAGGGGCCCAAAACTGAACACAGTACTCGAAGTGCGGGTGAATGAGATAAGCTCCACTGGAGGATGAGATACCACACAAAAAAGTGAGTACAAATGTGGAGGTCACCCTGTGAAGTGAACTGTATAGTGCCAGACCCAAAGTCAGGAAGAAATTATGTTTACAGGATTCTGGAGAATTTACCACTTGCGTGACCCATTGTCAGAAGCCCTGGTGCTTGTTGGAATCTTGCACTTACAATGCCAGCAACAAGACTTCCAAGATACCTGCCAGCAAAGCAAGGCATGGCATAGACTGAAGGAGCTCTGGTTATCTACCAAGTCAGTTAACTGAACAAGAACAAAGGTCAGCAGGATAAGGCTATGCAGGAGCCCAGCAAACAAAGCCATTTAGTCAGACTAGGGCATGTTTACAAGACTGATACGCTCCATCTGTAAATTCCTCTATGTCAGAAGTGCAGGCAATCCCTGTGAGCACCCACATGTGTGAGAACACAGTGTTCCCCTTAGCGTTGACAGGTTTCACTCTCTGTCCATGCAAAGAGCTCATCTTATTCCAAGGGTGCTGTGATGGCTGGAGTGGAACTGAAGTTCCTGTTGCTTCTTCCACTTCATTTCCATCTCTCTTCTCTGTACCCTCCTTCAACCTCATCTCCAAACAGCAGTTTCTCCACGCAGAAGAAATGACCAGGCCATGGCCTGGTCAAAGAGCAGCAGATGATGTCCCAGAGACAAGACAAGCTCTACTGACAAAGCACAGCTCTGCTGCTAAAACTTCATTGGCATGAGAGGTGTCTGCTGGCATGGCCACCTGCTTCAGGACTGCTGCCCTCCAGGCCCTGCCTATGCAGAGGCCTAGGGCTGAGATCTGCCTGTCGGTTGTAGTTGTTCAATAAATAAACAATAAGTAAATAATCTTGCACAACATCTTAATTAGGGTGATCTGGTTTCCTTTGATATCCCAGAGAAATCTGGCTACTTTAGCAAACCTTTTATATACCCATTTAAGAACAACAGTAGTTAACAGACCAGAAAAAAATATGTCAATGGTTCCCGAATTCTGGATTTGTGGACTAAGCTGTGAAAATAAGACATGTTATGGAGTCTGCAGTAACCAGAGAAGTGTCTGCTGCAGCTACTCTAATGGTGAGAGAGAGGCGTATGGCCTGTGGGCCACCTGCAGGCCATGCCCAGGGACCCTGACCAGCAGCTTCAGATGTCACTTTGAGACACCTGCATGATGGTTCATATCCTGGAGTGCTGCCCCCTCACTCTGACTTTAGCTCTGTTCTATAAAACATAATTAAGCAAAAGAAAAGGGAAAAAAAAAAAAAAAAAAAAAAAGGCAACAGATAAAAACCTGTGTTTATTCCATAAGAACCATTACTTTAGTGAGAGACTATTAACACTATGAGAGACTTCCTGAGAGCTACAGAGATTTATCTGTTAACAAGAACTTTATGAAATGTTCATTATCACCACCTACCTACCAGGGGAGCTAGCAATTTCACACCCTTTTTATTCTTAGCTGCACATTATACCCTCTTAACAACATTTTTAAAATAACCACAGGAAGAACTGAATCACACATAATTTGAACAATTAGAAGTGACAAGCTGTTTTCTCATCTAGTAAAATATGCCCATTTGGCATACTTTGCTGTCTAGCAGAGCTCTTTTATTCACACCACTCTGCTGGTTTCTAAGGAAGACAAGCTATTATTATGATTCCATTGAAGAAATGGACATCTGCGCTTTCAACAGGATTAATATATTGAACGTAAAGCAGTTATTTATAAAATATAGACCTTGAATTTATTGTTATAAAGCAGACTTGGGAAACTGAAGACACAAAGCCAGGCCAAGTGAGTCCTTGTGAAAGACCTCCCTCAGGTCCACAGAGGTGGCCAGATAAAATGAATCAACTCTCCTGTTTGTAACATCTCTTATTCATAATCTAGACCTTGTAACATTTGCTCCCCTTACTCTACACTTACTAAACCTTTAGGCAGTTTGGGTAGAGCACTCTATGTCAAAGGTGGCATGGCTGTTCTCTAGACAAAAGAGGGGCCCTGAGTTGTGGATGTTATGCAGTCTAATGCAAGCCAGACTTTTTTATTTTCCATCAATGAACAATCAAGTTCAGGTTTCTTACTCAGCACCCAACTTGATCTACCAGGCAAGATGAAAGCAAATCAGAAAGACCTACAAAGGTTTTGCAAAGACCCCAGCCTAACTCCTCTGACCTTTCTCCCTGGAGACCCACTGTAAGGCATAACCTTAAACTTCCATATCACTTTTAGAAATGAACTAGTGTCTCAGTTTTAAAGGCATGTATGTGCCTGGAAAGGTAGCACGTGGTTAGTGGATACTTCTAAAGTCTTTTAATGTCTAACTTCTATTGAATCAAACAACAGCCACATGATATAGTGCTTTGAAAGAATCATAGGTGGTAGATTTCTGTAGCTGCATACATTTACATTCTCAGCCTCTGTTAACCCCATAAGTGAGATAGAAGCTACCAGAACTGCTTATTTCCTTGGGGACAATGACAAGATTTTGCTAGGAAATAAGCAGGTCTAGAACATAAGCATTGCTAAAGAAAGATGAGTAGATCTGGGAAAGCTGAGAACATCCTAGTTTCTAGTGTTGTGTCTTGCCACAGGGAAAAGAGGAGGCAGTGAGTAGAAGCATTTCTTTTTAGTAAACCTTTATGTCTCATTGTTCCATACCTGTTAGCTTCTTGCCTTCACACATCTCTGATCCTCTTTGCTCTGCTCTTGCCACCTACCATACAGCTTATCTCATCCCACCCTCTTGGATGGTAATGGAAGTTTAATTATCCAGTGAGAGACAATAGTTTCTCCTAACTCTCTGGGCTCACTATTATCATACTTATCATTGCATGGTAGGTATTTTAGGAGGTGAAAAATGCTGTTTATTTGCTACCAGCAAATCCCGTTATTTTCTGCTTGATCCAAACCTTTTTTTTTTCTTCATCTTCTGATTTTCTAGAAACAAATCAAACCTGCTTTAATCGCACTCTCTTGTAGCAGAAAAGCAATGTTTAATTCTTAAATTCTTAAAAATGTTGCGTTGTTTTCTTGTCCCTTTCTGTCCCTCGAGACTAAACAATCCCCTGTGAAAAATCTGACCCTATTATGACAAAACTGTAAGCTCAGACAAAATCAATAAGTATCCATTTGTTGTGCCAAACAGATCTGGATAAAGCACTTTAAAAAAAAAAAAAATAAGACTGATCCATTTCCATGGTCCCAAAGGGAGAAAGCTTAGTGCATTGCTGTGCTTCTTTGCATAAACTCGAGTGGCTACAGAATAGGGGATCTGCCTGGTAACTGGAGTTTCTCCCTTTCTACAGATCATTAATTCTATTCATCTTAATTCTTCACAGAGGAAATCTTTGTACCGTAGAACAGTGGGTAATCTTGTTTGTACTTTGGTTCTGTAACATAGTATGGTTGAAACCATGAAACACCAATAATCCTTCATTCTCATGAAGAGAAGTGGGAATCGATAAATAGTCTTAATAGTTTCCTAGATCACACGGAAGAGAATTTACCCTAACAGTTGTAATTTGCCCCTCAACAGCAAATGTTATTCTGTTTATTTAGTTAGTTACTGTTATTAAATAGCCTTCTAGTCTTTTTAGCTATGACAAAAGTATATTTAAATGCACGTGAACTTGAGTTTGTGTTACATTCCATATATGGGTTGGGAGAGGTAGGGAGGGAGACTGCAGGTTTTGCATCCAAAAGGAAGTAGCTGCAGGAACTGATACATGAAGGAGGCTACAAGATGTTACCTGCAGTTGTGGAACAGAAGGGGTTTGGAAATTGATGCTTTGTAAAGCAGTGAGATTCTGAGTCTCATCACTGAATGCATGTATGAAGCAACCTTGTGTTTGGCAGCCACAGTCACTAGATACACCTGCCTCCAGGAAGAAATATATGTTTACAGCATTGCCCTATGAGGAACGATCAAGGCAATTTGCTTCAGTAATATCCATTTGGATAATAGTAGCCTTCTTCCTTTTCTTGAGGCAATTAATAATTTACATTTATACCAACAATGGTCACTCAGGCAAATGGATTACAACCAATGTATAAGAGATTGAGCAAAAGCTGCACCCATTCTCTACCACATATATTCTACAAAGGGATTAAACTGCTAAAAATCCCTGTGCATTCCCCTATGTCAAATTTCTAACTTGGGTAGCCTGTAAAAGGCTGTGAATTGAGTGAATCACTTATGTAGTTGCAAATGACTTACGATTTTGTGGGATAACCTAGAAATCAACCCCCCTGGCACATATTATCTCTAGTTCAGTCCCTAATGAATCCTAGGAGCTTTTGCTGGTGGGTGTCATCCTTACCTCTGGATGTCCGTGACATTGCCACAGTGCAGTTGGGGCTGCATGAACACCCATGCTTTGCCACATCCACCCTGAGCCATTACTTCTAGTCCCAAAGAGGCAGGAGGATGCCAAATTCTCAAACCTGGAAAAGCTCACTCTACAGCTGTGTTATGAAACATCTGTGTTTTCTTTTTGTGCTGAGCTACAGTCTGGAGAATGAGTTAAGAGTTGATTTTTTTGTTTTGTTTTTCAGTGCATAATGTTTTTTTTAATGAAATTATTATTAATTTTTTAAAAGAACTATTTATCATTATGTGAGGAATAATCTGACTGGTAACAGCTCAGCAAGAGACTGTCTGATTGGGTCCATAGCTGTCTTTTTCTGCAGATGTTCATATTCACAGCCTCCTGCTTTCTTTTATCATACTAAAACATTTATTGAAATAATGCCAGAACCAGACCAGAGTTTCAAAACTAGAAATTTATTGCAGGGCTTGGATGCTCAAACTTCCTCAGGAGAAAATATTACCAGATCAGAACAATCCTAACATAAAAGGTGCAAGTTCAGTAGGTAAATTGGCAGTGAAAGGAAAACCAGAGAGAATGCTGTGCTGTTCGGGGCAGAAGACCTGGGAACAGGGGACACAGAAAAGGCTGCAGATCTCAATTCCTTCTTTTCCTCAGTCTTCACTGCCTTCAGCCTCTCAGACCTGTATGCCTTGTGGCAGAGTTTGGAGGAGATGAATATTGCTAATAGTAGAGGAAGATTAAGTCAGAGACTGCGTAAACAAATACATCAGCATAAGCATGGGGACATGTACAAGTCCTTGGGCCGGGATGGCATGGATCCAAGGGTTATGAGAGGGCTGGCTGATGTCATTGCAAGGCCACATTTTATCATATTTGAAAGATTATGGCAATTGGATGAGGTCCCCAATGACAAGAAGAAAGGCAAATGACACACCCATCTCCAAGAAAGGCACGAAAGAAGATCTTTCTTAGCAAGAAACTTGCCAGCAGGACAGTTCACACTATCTAGTATTCATGAGGCTTCATTTGGAGGATTGTTCCCAGCTTATGGGAGGGAGTCCAGCAGAGTACCAGAATTATGACAGGGGCTGGGGCACATGACACTGAGGAGACACTGAGGTGGAAAGGTTTGTTCAGCCTTGAAAAGAGAAGGGGAAGGGGTAAGCTAATTGCCATCTTCCACTACCATGTGGAATACAGGGGAGAAGGAGACAGATTCTTTTTGGAGATGAACTGGGAAAGGTGTGAGTGGAAATGGATGCAGGCTGCAGTAAGGCAAGCTCTGCCTGGATATAAGGAAAGAAAATTTCATCATGAAGGTGATTATGCATTGTAACTGGTGCCTGGGGCAGTGGAGTCCTGGATGATTTTCAAAACTTAGCCAGGCCAGGCCTTGAGCAACCTCACCTAGCTTTGAAGCTGGTCTTGCTGCAAGGAGGTAGGCAGCCCAATGGCCTCCAGGTATCTTACAGTCTGACTTCATCCATGATTCTGTGACTCTAAGCATGGGGCTGGATAGCCTTTCAAGGGCTCATACCCATATGTATTTCCTAAGAGTATCAGAGAACAAAACAGCCATGAAAGTACCCTTAACTGTTAAGTGACATATAAGTTCCTTTGCCCCGTTAAATCAAACAAGGAACGTAAAACACTTACTCTAAAAGACCAAACTCTGTTCTTTAAATAGCTTAATGCTGTTTGGCAGAATATAATTCTAGGTGAAGAGCCCTGGTACTATCACTTACTGTAAAAGTGCTATGATTTTGAGGCACCTCCTAGCTTTTTAGCAGTAGGCTAAATTTATTTACGATGACTGGAACTTCTCCCAGTGTGTCTGAGTGCTTTCAAATGTAGGGAAGTCCAAAGCAAAGCTGCTGATGGCTCAGTGAGGAGATCATGACTTCTAGTGTGTGGAATGCAGTATCATCTGACACATCTGTGTGCTGGCCTTCTGCTGGGATTTTCTCTTCCTGCAATCCCAACATTACATTGCATCATCAGTCAAAGCTGTTCTCTTTTAACTCCAAAATTTAGCAAGTGTCTAAAACCTCCAAATCCACATAAGAAGATGCTAAACTCTAAAGATTCTTCTGACATCTTCTTTTGATGCTGGAGCTCATTCATCTTAGGATCTTTTCACTATGACAGTGAATATGCTGGGGAGAATAAAATCAACATGATAAACAAACACTTATTGATTAAAAACACTGCTCCTTAATGCATCATCAGTTTGGTATGGACATTTACCAGCAAGCATAATCTTACTAATATTTTGAGGCCAAAACCAGTCTATAGCAAAGACTTCTGGGAGAACCATCTGGTTGCACGACATCTCTTTTACTTTAATGCAGCACACAGCAATTTCATCGCTTTCAATTCCACTTTCAAATTTCCATTCTACAAGAATCTGCAGGAACATCTTGTATGCACTCACCACCCACACAAACACATGCATACACATGCACAGTGCAAAATAGTCCATTAATAGTTGTTATCCATATGCTATTTGGTCTCATATTTACAGTCACAGGTTTTCCAACTGAGATAGATGATCAGCTTAACACAGTGACAAATGCCACCACACAGGTATTCCCTCAGCCACAATGACATTTGCACCAGTGTTAGTGCAAAAGTGAGAAGTTACCTCTCTAGAAACAGACTCATTTTCTGAAGGCTGTTCTGTCTGTTTCCTTCTGAATGTGAAATGGGACCAAACTCATTCGTGTGTCTAGGAGAGTTTTGCCTGTGTTTCAGCTACTCTTCCGGACTAGGAGGACATGGCAAACTGAAGGTGTGACAGGTGTATTCCCAACGGTCTTGAATGTCACTCTTGGCTAGTACTCTGCAAAGCACAGGAATGGCCTTAGGACACCCTTTTATGACAGGGCAAATATAGGTGATGACCCAGGCCACGTTTATCTTCTGCGCCCGTGGAGCTGTGGCAGTCCTTGCAGCAGCCAGCTTACCTTAGCTCCTTGGTGGTGACTGAACACCTTCCTGCCCCCAAGACCGATCCTTCTCACCTCCACACTTCTTCCCATTGGCCAAATTCAAATTCAGTCCTCACTGAGCAGCCTCAGTTTCCATGCCTTCCCGTGAATTAAATCTGCTACCAAAATATTAAATCATTATTTTCTGTCACGGAAAGGGCCGCTCCCATGCACTTCCCTTACACACACCCTGACCCATCCTTTGATTCATCCTGCTTTGCCAGCATGTCTGGTGATATGACGCCTTGTACTCCACCTTATATTAATACCCTCAAAGCCTACCCTAGGGTCTGAGTCCAGAAAATCCCCTTTCAGCAGCCTTGTGGACTGGTAATGATTAATCTCTCTATGAAAAGGTTAATTCAATTTTTTCTTGTTCATCTTATCTCTTGGCCCAGAAATTAGCTACAAATTTTTATTATTTTTTTCTTTGTATATAAAGCTGCCAAAACCCAGATGTCTTACACAAGAACAGCTGCTTAGGACTTTGTCCTTAGCTGGCTGGCAGTGCAATGCTAGAGCAGAGCCCAGTTTCCTCCCCTCCTGACTGCAGCACAGTTTTGATTACACAGACCTGAAACCTGAAAGTTCCCACATGGCAGTGAGCTCTCTGCTCTGGCTCTCATTGGGTCATCAAAGTTTTGGTGACATCATTGTCATTCACCTAATATGGGGATGTCCTGCAGCAAGAAAGTCCCTGAAGGGGGATCCTTGCAACATGATACCTCTGCCAACAGGACGGTTTCCTTAGTGTTAGGACAGAGGTTCCCTTCTGTAATTAACTTCATGTTACAAACAAGAGATATCAGCTCATTTGCAATGCCCTCAGCATTTCTGATGGTTGCCCTGCTATTTCATATTCCGTAGTTGACACATTCCCATTCTTGTAAGGTTGTTGTCTTCTCTTGGGTGTTTTGTTGTTGTTTTTTTTTTGGGGGGGAGGGGAGCCTCTGATATGTAGAAACTATGGTGTCTTGTTTATTCTTCCTTTTTCTCCCCCACATAACTTCAGTGCTTCACATTACTTCTTGGTGTTTATTGGTATCAAACAATCATCAGTCTCAGACCAGCATCAGACAACAACTTCATTACTTGGGAGCTGGAGTGCACAATCCAACCCTGTTAGTGAGCCTTGGAGCTTCAGCTGACAGACTGCTTGCTTTACACTGCATGCAGCAGCCTCTCCAGCCCTACACTTCTTTTTCAACCAAAGGACCAAATGATTCTCTCTTTTACAATACTGTATAGAGTTTAATAGTATATATATATGTTTTAAGAAGATGTTTTAAGAAGCAGGAGCAACAACATATGCAGCAATTTCTTATGTTCAATTTAATTCTCACTCTAGGGTTCATTACATATTGAACATTTGTTATTTGATTACTTTAGGAGTTGTCTATGCAAAAATTTACTGCTATTTCCATATCAATGTAATTACACAATTGCAGTAACTCTGCTAGTATTCTGTGCAGGCATCCTTGTGCTGTAACAAGGCCACAAGCAAAGGGGGATGTGCTGGACAGTATGTGCCTATGTTCCTTCTATAAACCTATGAGCACTTGAGCTCACAGTGAACTTCTGTTTCTTGAAAATATCTTCAGACTATCTTGAAAGAAGCAGAAGCATCCGATCTTGTGCATTATCCTTTAAACTCTGCCCCATTTTCTTATCATTATTTGCAGTCCTTGGTACCACTGTGGGTACTCTCTGTAATGATCTCTTCTCAAGCACTGATTCTTCATGCTGACACTGCCAGCAACTCCACTCAACAGGCAGAATCTACAGGCTTGCACGGATCCAAACATAATATGCAAAAGTCATCTCAGGATTGGAGTGCTAGTAAGAGATTGGTCCTTTGAGCACTTCCATGATAAGGTATGTTTCTGCTGAGGCAACATGCTCTATGAATCCCTCGTAGCATTAAATAAAGATGAAGCCATTAGTATGCTAGAAATAAGCAGGACTCAAAAGAAAGTGCTTTTAAAAGAAAGGAGAAAGGAAAAGGTGAAATAGTAGTCATCAAGGTGTGAGATAACAATAGCCTGGAGGAGAACATCTGCTGTGTAAAAGGAATAATTTATGAGAAGCTGCAAGATATAGATTCAACCGGCCTATGAAAATAAATAATCACATTGAATATGATGTCCGGACTACAGGTCCTGGTGAGAAACTGGTATTGTAAGGAAATTAAGGCAAAAATTCTAATATATTAGTTATGATTAAATAAACTTAAAATGGCAACTGGACAAGCAGAAGTCTCATTTGAAAAGAAGATAAATCAACAGGGATGCAATAGCTTTTCAAGTCCACTACCCTCTGGTGGTCACTTCCAGATGGGCGATGAATGTCTGCAGCAGCTCTGTACAGTGGTGTGGCAATGTCTTAGCTCCCTGGGGTAAATCTGGATGTGTTTCAGAACCAAATAAAAAGAGACGGTCACTGGTGTTTGTTTCTGTATTGATGCTTGTGTGATTAGAACTGCCTTTAGCTTCTCAATCATACGTAAAAAAGGGCAGACAATGCTGGGGGACAATTCTGTGTTGCTGCATCAAGGATTCCTACAAATTGTGAATGGCTTCTTCTGAGTCTAAGCCAGTGTCCACAGAGGATGTGCTCTTGGCCACCGTAGCTGGGTACATTTGTATTAGCTCACTCTTCAGACAGAAAATAGAAGTCCAGCTATTCGGTAGAGACCACTCTAGCTGGCTTGCTGTGCTTTTCTTTCTGCTGGTGGAGGGTAGTTGTTCAGCTGTAGCAGGGTGCAGGTGTGTGCTCTTTTCATTGGCATAATGCAGCCTGGTGTGCAGGCTCCTGGTCAAGTGACACAGAACCATAAAGTTAACTGCTGCTCACCTTTTTCTGCTTCTCTCTGCATGCATTTGACCACATCTCTGCATAAAACTGTTATGAAGTAAGAACTTGCACCTGGTACATGCCTATTTATCCAGTGACTGGCTCAAGCAGCAGAGAAGCCTTGTAGAAGCCTTTTTGAAGATCTATTGCCACAGCTGTCCTCCCATCATAGAACTTTATACACATGTTTTGTAGCTATTGAATTGCAGAGTAATTCAAAAGCATGGGACTTTGTTGCTATTTAAAACTTTATGACTGATTTTTGCTGTAAATTGGTGCTTTTGTTGTGATACATTTTGGGCCTATAATCAATCTCAGGCCATCATTTCCCTTCTTTTTCTGAAAGCCCCTACAAACATTACTTCTGGCAGTATCTCAGAATATGACCACATAGTTGTTTTAGTTGACTCTCACTACTCTGATCCCCTTTCCAGCACATTACATGTTTGCAGTTAAGAGGGTAATTTTGATTTTCATTGCCTCATGTGCCAGTGTGCAAGTCTGAAGGGACCTTTCTATAATTCATATAACAGCCCTCACCAAAATCAATGGCAATTCTATTACTTGTAAGAAGCATCCATTTTCTGTTGCCCCCAAGCAACAGATGCCTTACTGCAGAATGATGTTACAATAGAGGCTGACAACCAGCAGTTAGAGTAAAGCCACATCACAAGAAAGCTCTGTCATGAGGCTGCCTTTGAGAGAAAGCCAGCAGAAATTGGCTCCTGCTTAGTCTGAATTGTGTTATCAGCAAATCTGGCATTGAAGACACTACAGTCTTCTTCTAGTTTTTTTGAGTTTGCCTGAACTTCGTCACAAATCTGATGGCCTCTGGCCTCATAGCAGCTCTTGCTATGAGTTGGAAAGCTGCAAAAGCGTTGTTGTTCCAGTTTGATATGGGAAGAGAAGGTTATGAAGCAAATGTCTGCCCAAGGCCATACATAAGTCTAAGGACTGAAATTGTTCAACTTAAATTTTAGTCCCTTGACCTGGCTCACAACAGATACCTGTAGATTCAACAGCAGGTGCTGGAGGATCTTGCTCCCAACCCACTGTGGAGGAGCACATCTCTGCTCCCATATCATTTTTTTTGGATGGGAAGAAGAGACTTTTGGCTTTCTTTCCCATGAACACAAGGACAATGGGAAGGAATAGAGAGATGGGCTGGTGCTTGTTCAAGCTTTACCCTGGTAAAGGGGCTTGGACACAGCTTGGGACGTGCCCCAGGAGTGTGGACATGTTTTCCAGAAGCTCAGAGTGCAGTGACATTATGAGTACCCTCAGCCAGTGCAGTTGCTTCTTCCCTCTGCTGCCTTATCCTGCCCCTGACAAGAGAGCACCAGTTGTGCTGGCAGAGCTGCTTGTGTGGCCACTCTAGAACCACACTGGAAGAATCCATCTGAAAAATAATTTTCTTTGTGTTATTTTCTAAGTCAAGTGGTTGCACAAGGCTGTTTACAGTGCAGCTGCACAGCTGAAGAGATAGCGTGCCACTGGATGGGGTGTAAATGAGAGAAGAAATCTTTGGGGAGGGGTCTGTAGGGAGAGGAAGGAGATGATGCTTTAAACCAGAATAGCTGTGAAATGCTTTGTAATGTAAAAATGCAACCGAAGTCAGTTAGCTCATCTTCTTGGGCTTTCTCTGTGGTCACAAGGGAGAGATAAGCTCTTTCAAAGTGATGGAGAACAGGATTTGTTATCTCTTGTCATTGATTATAGCGGGACCCCAGACAGTGAAGTGCTTAGCAGCGTTACACGACACAAATACCCCCAAAGCAAGCAGTGACTTGAAGCCAGACCTCCACCATTCCAGGCATTTGTCCTCATGCTGTCCTCATATTAAGGAAATAACTTTCATTCTTGTGCCAAGAGCCTGCCAAAACAGCAGAACCACGCTCCTGAGCACAAAACGTTTTTGTAATACTGAGCAGCTAACAAACTTGAATCCAAATAATAACTACCATTATCAGCCCAGACAGTTTTCATCTCCATTTCTTTTATTTTCAGAAATTATACAATGTTTGAAATAGGCTCCTGTCTCCTTACCTACCTACTGTAGACAGTCTTTTAAAGTCTGCCATTACATGTTTTTTTGTCTTCCTCTTGGTGAACTTTTCTTAGTCTGTTGTGAGCCTCATTTCATCTCCAAGGTGACACAAGTTACAGGTTGCTTACCCAGCTCCTACTCTGCCCTGAATACTGCAGCAGAATGGCCCTTCAGTAATTTAAATGCAATGTTGGTTGCAGAGGAGGGGAAATTGCACTCTGTCATCTTCTAGCTTATCTGAAATGACGAGGCTGCAGTTCCTTTTTCATCAGTACCAGTTTCTGTGCTCTGCAGGGCCATGTGGCAGTGCACAATTGATATGGATGAGCCGTGAGGATGAGATAACATTTCTAGCTAACTGATTGCAGGAGAGCAGATCTCACCTGCTGAGCTACTGCTCCAAAATATTTTAAAACTTCTTAGAGCCAGCAAAAACAGTAAGTATTAGTTCAGAGCCTCACGTCCTGAGACCACAATTGTTTCAACCATGCACCCTGAAAGTGGAATTACCATCTCAGGGAAGTCCAGCCTGAGAAATGTCTGCTGGCAAAGCAAGCATTGTATTCTTTACTGTGAGACACTCTGGCCCAGCCATATCAGAATGTGCAGTGTTTGTTTATATAGTTTTAAAAAGGGCCACCCAGCTATTGCAACCACAGAACTGTCAGCAGCCATCAGCCAAGCAAAATGATTTTGTTTGTTAATTGACCACTGAATAACATGCTGTGACTTTATGACTTTTTTTTTCCTTTTTATTTTTTTTTTTCTCTCTGTGCATTTGTTTTCTCTGTGAATTACAGACCAAAGAAACCTAGCATACTGTAGGTTCATTTTCTGACATTTTTCATCTGACAGAGATTCAATTCACTTCACACACTGCACTAAACCTGGTTACAGCACAATCAGATTTCAGATTTATTTTAGTTATGTTTCTAAACTGTTCTGTAGATGAAGATTTTAACATGGCTGCATTAAGATGTAAGTACCTGGCTAAAAGGTACTTCATAAAAATATTTCATGCAAGATCAAATTATGTCCTAGCTATATCAAGAACTAAGGTTAATCAGATCACACAAAAAGATGCAGTTTCCTGACATACATGAGAATTAAAACATGTGTCTTTCAAGGGGTTTGCTTTATATAAATTGAAGCTATGATTTTGGTGTGACATGTACTTTTAGTTTATATCTGATTCCTGTGGCATACATCCAGTGTAAACAAGACATAAGCCAATGTCAGAATGTCCTTATGCAGAATTGCACTGTTTAGCTGAATCTGTGCAGCATCTACCATTAGTTAAACTTGTACACCCTCCTGTTTAAAGCTGACTATTCCCTTCCCACTCTCACACCCAGATTTAATTAACTTTCCTTGTGTACTACTTCAGCCCATGTTTAATGAAACCATCCACATAACAAAACCATGAGCAAAGACATTCCTCTTATAATGAAGTGCAAGATTATCCTTAACCTGGTAATGGGAGTTGAGGCTATTTATAGTCAAACAAAAAGAAGTAATTAACTGTACGTCACAGTTCCTTGACAACTCTGACTTTCTTACAAATTCACACATGCTGACAAGATGACCATTAGAAATTTCCTTCCTCCCCTTCCTGCATTTGGAAGAAGCAGGAGCACAAAGAGAGGCCATCATTCGGCGACATAAGAGCTTTGGCATCAGCACCAGGTGAAGGTGGCCTTGTCTGTGTTTGTGTGGGGAGCCCTATCCCTACAGACTGGTCCCTGTTCTTGAGGCTATGCCAGGACTAGACCCCTTGGCAGAGATGAATTGTAAATAGGTGTTTCTCTCCCTTCCCCTTGAGGTTCATTTCAGCAGTGTGGTGACAGCGTAGGGGTTGCTGTGAAGGAGCAGCTGGAGATGGGTGGGATGAGGAGCAGGAGCTCCCAGACGGGATCATTGCCGAAATCCTCGTACCATGGAAGTGCAGCCTGGGCAGAGAATGCTGATGAACCAACACCCAGTCCTGGCTGAAGGCGAGGTCTGGCGGGTCACATTGACTCAGCAGAGATTAGGGCAAGATGTGGGCTATTCCCATGATAGGGAGACGGTCTATCAGGCAAAGGTCCCGAGGGAAAAAATGACTTGTGCTTTAATGGCTGTGCTGTGATACAGAGTTGCATTACAGAAACACAAACAGCAGAATGCCATTTTGCCAAACAGCAATAAGCAGAGAATAAGACAGGCCCAATTTCAAGTATGTCAAAGGTTGGAACGAGATGATGGAAAATACTGTATTTTTCCCTTAACTCTACCCAAACTGCAGAGGAGTAAACTAACTCTGAAGGTTGAAACATAACAGCTCAGTCTTCCCATTTCAGAAGTTTCCCCGTCTCTGTCACTTGGCTAGGTTAGGTCCCTGCCTTCTACTGGTGACCCCCAGTTTGGCCAGTTGGCCAGTGGTATGCAATATTACTCCCAGCAGGACCAGCACTTCAAAGTCCAAGTGCCACCAGAACGTCTATCACTTACAAAGTATGGGGTTTGGAAGGAACTTTCCTTCAGTTCAGCCTGCCAAAAACTGTTTCTGATTTTATCTGTCTGTCTACCTATCTATCTACTCTAGTCCTGTAACATAGGGACACACTCGTGAATCTTCATCCTTTTTTTTAACCAAACATAATCTTTCAAGGACAAAAATGCAGGGCACTAGTAACACCTTTTGATACCCTGAAGTCCTCCTATGGCCCAGTTTCTGTCAGGGCCTTTTCTGCAGAAGTTTGCCATAGAAAGGTCTGTGGTAGGTGATGATGCACATGGTTTGTGGAGTCTTTTGGAGGAGAGGAGTCTTACAGGGTTACCTGCAATTACAGAAGCACTGAACTGAGGTTGTTAGCCCTGAACCAGTCTTTTCTTTTGCATGTTAAAGGGATTGACAGAGCACTTCAGCATCTCTCCATGCAGTTTCTCTCTTCTAGCCCTAACCCGTCACAGACATAGCTACAAGGAATATCCCAGGTTCCTGAAACTTTATTGCTGTTTTATCTTATGGAGTGACAAAGAATCTTTTATGATCAGTATTACTTCCTGCTTACAATGGTCCTTTTCTTCCAGACCTCCATTAACATCCACTGGCACTCACATAACTCACTGTGAGACTCTCCCTTCCATGCCTCAGCCTTCTGATAGTGGGGCCCACATGACTGGCTCATGGGTTGGTTTACTGAGCATGTTACCCCCCCCATCACTGCTTTTCCATAATCATCGTCTTCACATTGCAGCTTGGGATACATTAACATTGCTCACCACCAAACCAAATATTACTGTCAGCCTTCCCAGGTTTCTCCAAAACTGAACCCTCTGGTAATAAGATGAAACCAAAGCACTGCTTCAGTCTGGTGCAAACATCCACACATCTGCTATCCCCATGGTCTCTCCTGGCTGCCAGAGCCAAACTGAAAGAAACCATGCAGTCATGTTAGCACGGGGTTGTGCCCAGACCAGCAGCAGTTTTGCCGAGAGGCAGAGGGGACAAGCTCACTCACAAGTCCCACGATAAGGCTGTTGCTTCTGTACCAGAACTGCCTCATGTCCAGGCAGCTTGGAGAGCAAGCAGACCAGCCCTGGGACTGCCTGCACCAGTCTGTCTAGAGACAGCCTCATCTGTGCTAGTGGGAAAAAGCCAAACTGAAAAGCCAAATGGGACTTTATTGTGCAGTCTCTAATGTCCAGCTGTCGTGATGCTGAGAGCAACTTCCAGCCCCAGCTCCCTGAGTCCAATGCAAACAGAGAGCTGAGCAAAGAACTTAAAAACATTACTTCTGAGCACCACTTCCTGAAGAATAGAAACCTAAGTTTTATGCCTAAAAATGAATCTAGTCCAAGCAAGGGAAGGAATACAGTCTAGGAGTGGATCTTATCCTAAAGCTAAACACTGAAGTTTTATTAGCCCTCTTAAAAACGCATAAATTAAAAAGGGAATTGAAAATTCCTCTGCTCAGTGTCTTCAAATGCATTAATCGCTATAGTGCACTTAAGCAGAAAAGTTTCTCTGTTGATCTGTGGTCACTATACGAGCTTCATCGTTTACCTGTGCATCTTGGTGGCAGCAGAGAAGCCAGTTGGAGCATCAGTGGTGAAATGATTGCTTACTTAGGTAGAAAATTATTAGCATAGTTTTCTTATTACCTAACAACGGTCTGAATTCCTGAAAGGGATAAAGGAAGATCATCTCCATTCTTTCCAGCTGCACCAAATAAACAGCATTCCTCTTCCATGTTTGTTATTGCTTAGAGAACAGGCAGAGACTCATTTCTTTCTCCAGCTTTGATGCTTATGAAAACTGGAAAGTGTAGGGACACTCCCTGCAGTTGCCTTCAGCCAACAAAAGGGTTAATTGCAATTGCCCTTCCACTTGGCACTCAAGAGAAGGATGATAAAGCCTTATCTACACTGAACAAAAAAAAATCTTGGCAGCATAACAAGCATTGCACCAAGGAAAAGGAGGTTCAACGAGCAAAGGCTTCTTGGTGCTGGGATGTTTTGCAGCTTTTACTGTATTTGTATAGTTAAAGCAATAAACCTTTCCCCAAGCTTTATTATAAATATAATGATACAGACTTGGCTTGAGAAACAATAGCTTCTACTGGAATAAACATTTGTCTGATAAAAAAAAAAAAAGTGCACCTCTGATCTATATATTTATAACCTGTCCAGGGTGGACCAGAATTGGTAAATCTGAAACTAGAAATTTGCTAGCATGATCCACCCTAGTGTAGCTTCCTCTTTACACCTGTGCAGTCCATTGGTAATTACAATGTGCAAATTGCCCGAAGGACAGTGAATTCTTGAGAAATTTGTGGAACAAAACACTTCGGGAAATAACTCCAGAACTGAGGTTCAAACAAAAACCTCAATCCATGCAATCTGGTGTTATGGATTTAAATCTTTAGACTTTATGTTTGGTCAATGGCAAATGTATGAAAATGGCCATTGGAAACAAGTGCTGGACTGAAATCAACCTGAACGGCTTTTTTTACTTATGAATGCTCCCCTATCAATGTAGTAACCTGAAATGAATCCAAATCATCTCTGTCTTTGCTCACCCAGATGAGTGCAGATTCACCCCACTATCTCCTGTCATTTTGGCTCATCATTTTTTTAAGCCTCTCTGAAGTAGTAATACTCCTATGGGGCCTGTGTCTCCAGAAGCCAAAGGACTATATTAACAGCAATAACTTAACTCCTAACACTCCTGGCAGCAAGGGAAAGATAATCAGAGTCTGCTCCATAGGTTTTATCTCCACTGGATCAGCTGGGATCAGATGGGTGTTGAGCTGAAAAGAAGTGGGGAGAATTCTCATCTCCTCACAAGGTGTTATCTATCAAACTCAGCTGTTCTAAAATTTTCCAGTGAATGGCTCACTTTTTCCTTTCTTTCAATCAAAACTGCTTTCTTCTCTTTGCAGTCATATAACATTCCTATGGTGTATCTTTGAGGACTAATATAGGGGAAACTTTTTATGTATTTTAGCTAAGGGAAGTACTAAGAGCATTAAAAAAAACTTCTATGATTTAGAATGTGACAGTAACATTTTTCTATCACATGATGAAAATTGAACTAAGTTAGGTTACTTTGGCTGCTTTTGCTCTTATACTGCAAAAGCAGACTTGGAGTACTAGAGGAAAAAATGTTCTTTGGCTTTTCATTTAAAAATGTAATTGATTTTGTCCCTGAATATAATTATACTAGGTTTACTAGGTTAGCTATACCAACAGTTTTCCTATTGGAGATTAACCTTATAGATCTAAACTAATCAATAGAATTAAATAAATTAGATGACCCAAAGATTTTTTTTTCCTGCTTTTTCTTACTTTATTTTAACTTCATCTGTATCAGTAGAGACTTTATCTTTCATTCTTCTGCATTTTATCTTTCATTCTTCTGCATTTGCATCCCTTCTCTTTTGCATCCCTTGTCTTGCTTTTAATGAAAATTCTCACCAGCAAATTCAAGTGGGTTAATAGAAACAAAGTCAATTTGCAGCAAATATCAGATACGTTAAAAAAAAAAAAAAAAAAAAAAAAAAAAAAAAAAAGAGAGAGAGAGAGAATATGGAACTTGAAAGTACAACTCTCCATTCACAGAATAATGACTTAATGAGTGCCCACAGGCACTGAAATAAAAAGCATATCAAAGAATTTTAAAGTTTCAGTAAACCCAGGTTGAAAAGTAGTAGCCAGGTACCTGTAAAACACAATTCATCTGGGAATTACAAAGCAATAGTCATTGCTAGATGACTATTTGTATATATGTGCAATAGCCAAGGCTAGATGCACAGTGTGGAGGACCACACTGGCATTGCTTCTAATCATCTCTGGGCACAGGTGACTTCCCCAGTGGTCTGCATTCTTGGAGAAGAGGGGGAAGGAAAGAATTGAGGTACTGGAGGTACAAATCTTGGGTTAAAGCAGTTTTCATGCTCTGAATATTTGCCTTCTTTTCACTATCCCACCAAATAAATCAGATCCTGAACTAGCCAACAGATTTCTCAGATGGGGAGAAAAGGGGCATGATTCCTCACCAGTATGTGCTGTGATAGCAGATACCTTAGGGTTGACCCAATTATTCACAGAGCAAAGTGCTTTTTAGCAGCAGGGTTTTTTGATAGGTGTGTGACCATACCTGAATGAAGAACAGTTCTGCTGCTATAAATATGTCCTCACTAGAAGCTGGTGTGGTACATGGATGTCTTATGCCCTACTCAACTCCAAGAATAACAGCCCAAGAGATACCCTCAGAATTGGGCAGAAGCTGAAGTTCATATAAGTTCCCATTGCCACTGAAAGCAGAGGGCTCCTCTACCTCTGCCTCATTCTTTGGGCCATGGTAGTGCTCACTAAGCAGACATGGGAGCAGGGGAGCAACCCCTGCTCAGAATGAGTTCTACCAAAAAAAAAAAAAAAAAAAAAAAAAAAAAAAAAAAAAGAAGAAAAGAAAAAAGGAGGATTTATTTCCTTCTGGACCAGCCCCATAGCCCAGCCAACTGTGTCCATACACAAGAACTGATGGCAGCGCATTGAAAGGGACAGAAATGCATGAAGTGAAATGCATGAAGTTCAACCTTAAATCAAATAACGATAAGCAGGGAATCTTAAGTCATTAAATAATGCTGATCAGTGAATGAACATGAGCAAATTCCTTTCTGTTCATGACAACTGTCCATGCAGAAAGACAAAAATGTGTCAGATAGATGTTATTTACAGCGTGGAATCGGTTCAGTTCTAGTTAAGAGGCAGCTCATACACAGAGTAAGAGAGGAGTGATAAGACACATTAACCCTTGAATTAGTGAACAGAATGTTTCAATTTTAGTTTGGTTGAAGCAGAAACAGAAATGCTTAAGCTGCCATTTTTTTGAACACAGCCCAAGATGTGGGCGGTAACAAAGCATCAGAAAGGTTGCAATTGATTTGGAGCATATGGCAAAAGTCTTTGTCAAGGAAAAGGATGGAAAAAGTTGTTTTGTTTGCTGGAAGAAAAATAAATGAGACGACCAAAGCAATTCAATCTGCTGAGTGTGAAATGCATTAGGAGGATAGGGGTGTTGCACAGCTGAATGCTGTGCTGTCACTGCCAGACACTCCTCTGCTGGCTCCGGATCCTGGAGCTCTGAAGAAGGTCTGGCAGCTTCAGCCCCATCTCGGCCTGAGCCTCCACTCTGGGTTGCAGGGGTAGGAGCTCCAGCCCCACACAGACAGACAGACAGCAGCTGAGATAGGCTTTGTAGGTGCTTTGAAACAGAAGGAAAAAAAAATCTTTTTAAGCATCTTGAAAGACAGACACAGGGATATACTGATATTTAGACATGGGTGGCATTCACATTAGAAACTGCACATTTTTAGTAAAAAATGCAGAGCTTTTCATGTGCTCCCAGATTCCCGCATCACCAACTCGGCTTCTGCTACTGTGGACTTCTTAGCAGTCCTCCTCCCCACATACTGCCATCAGTTCAGGCATCAAGTTGGTCTTGGTAGGCTTTGCTAATCTTTCTACTTACTTTAGCACACCTAGTTTAATCATGGGCTCTGTCTTGCTTCCAGTGAAAGATGATAATAGCCCTCCTTTCTGTATTTTGGAAGAAAAGGAGGATCTGAAAGTTATCTAAAAGTGAAAAGTAGTCTGTTAAACTTTCTAAAACTGCTACACGCAATTTACACTACTATTAGGGAACCACTGTGTTTTGTGAGACAAGTTAAAATCTGGTAGCAAGTGAAGTCATGGAGACAAAGCCACTGCAGAAGCCAAAGCAACCCTACAAATTTTATTGCCCCAGATGGGCTGCTTTGAACTCACTAGTAATGAATGAGCAGGGACCAGTTATTTAATCACATAGGCTTCATGATATTTGACCAAACATGTGCTTTGAATGCAAAGGACATTGGTCATGTTTCTTTTGCCTCTTTATAGAATTATATTTACATAGTAGATGTAGTTAATAATAACAACAAAATAGATATAATTGTTTTCTATATCATTGCAGTTGCCTGTGATAATCCCTACAGATAACGTTGGTCCAAGTGCCGTGAATGGTAGATCATAGCTTGGAAATCAGTGTACGTACAGCCTGCTGAAGTAGTACAGGAAATTACCTGAGGGAAGAGAGACAGATGTCAGCCACAGCAGAGCTTGTGAATGGATGACACTGAGAGATGTTAGGAAGCCTGAAAGTATTCCCTTTTCACTTCTTCGTGAGGGTTTTGTGTTCCAGCCACTGGGCTGGAAAGTTATTTCTGTGGATATTTTGCTGCCTGAATGTCTTTACCCTCTTTGCTCATAAAAGGCTTCATCTTCCCTTGGATTTAAATCTTTGCTGCTGGGAAGTGTTAGACACTTTTGAGGAATCCATGTTTACAAATGAATAGATAATGATGGAAGAAGACATTGCAACAATTCCCTTCTTTAACTTCTGTAAAATCCAGCTGAAGAATTTCATCTTAGCTCAACCAATTTATCTCCGGCCTAAGCTTATGCAGTTCTTTCTGTACTGTACCAGCACAAGATGCTGGTACACATCTTCTGAAAAGAGAAGTTTAAATCTTTCCCAGGGCAAATTCAAACTGTTAGCGAATTATTTCTGCAAGACATTGCCTCTGCAGCTTACCTCGGAAGCAAAGAGGAAAGAAGGTATTATAATTCAAAACAGACAAAATACTGGGGGGTTATTTGCCTTTTTTTTTTTAATTTTTTTTTTTCCCAGTTTAACAGGGAAAAAAGGGGGGGAAGGGGCAATCTAGTTCTCAAAAAGAATAACAATACCTACATCTTTGTCTGGCATACAGATACACACCAAAATTTCAGATAAAACGCTTACAACAGCCAAAAAGTCTATCATTGTGCTCCAGTTACCATGAAGATAGCTGGGAAAACAGCTGTAATTTCAGCTCTGGTACTAGCTGGAGGGTCATTAAAATTAAGTCCGTAATGAGATTTTATGATATTAAAATGTATTTTAGGTAGTTAATACACAATTAGGACTTAATCGTTTGAAGTACTTCATCTGCTGACTAAGTCCATGCATTGCTTTAAAATGTGATTCTACTTCAAAATGTGGTAAATAGGAAGGAAATCATGGATGCTGATAACCCTATAGTGATGACTTTAGTGCTGATTCTGTCGTGATTATTGCTTTTTTGTTGTGTTGAAAGGGGAGTGGGCAAAGAAGCTGAACACTTAGCTGTGAGCACACCCACATATTGCTTTCCTAACAATACATTGTAGTTGTCCGGTCCTTTTCCTCAGACCACGTTGTCTTCAAAGAAATCAGGACTAGCCTATCCTGTGTCTCTGAAATGCACCCGTGGTGGATGAAGATAGAAACACACTGCCCTGCTGCCAGGAGTTCACCCGAGGAGGCTGGCAAGGGGTTTGTCCAAGGCTGCCTGGCATTAGCAGCAAATCAGAGAACAAAGACCAGGAGAATGCCTGGCTCTTGTGGGTTTTTGTTAGTTTGTTTGCTGCATTAAACTGAAACATATAGTTACTGGAAAGGTGCTCATATTACTTCATTAGCAATTTCCATATGATCTTCTTAGTTTTTCTCCTGCTTTTCATTAGGTGCCCACAACAGCTGGAAAACAAATAACAGCTCCTGAATGTTCTCTTATGTACCAATGAAGAATTGAAATACCAGGAGAACAGCTCAGGAAGGGTATTGCTGTCATCTAGCAGACTTAGCTTTGAAAAGGCAATGATGGTTAGTGCCCTTTAATGGTAGGTACTTCTCAATATTACCCACGCATCTGACCGACATAAATAAATACAAGCCATTTCTAAACTTACTTGATATCTTAATTGTTCAAGAAACTGACACCTACTCTAGTAAATAACCAATGTAACCACAAAGAAAACATCATGGCTGTTTGTATTTATGTATTTATAGAGCATATAACTCAGTGGTATGCAAATATTTGGTTGCATCACATTGCCTATAATTTAATTTATAACTTATATTGCTCATAACACAGCCTGAGCTCTCGTAGATAATCCAGCTGAGCAAACTGTTCTGATCACAGTGACTCATAAGAAAGAGGCCTCCAGCAAGTAACCAGGTGATGGAAACACAGAGGCAGAGCAAGAGGCTATTTTTATTGTTCTGAACAGTTGGTTTTGCTTATAATTTCTTTAGCTGACAGAGCTTTCAAAGTGCTCACTGACATAATACAGAGGAAACCCAAACTACCATTCACACAGTTTAAAAGCAATTACTCCAAAAGCAGGGTGAAGTCTAAAATAGTGAGGAACTGAACTGTAGTCAGGAGACATACATATGCTCTTTTGTATTTATGAGACTTTTAAAGCATGAAACTCATGAAAAGATTTAATTTTATGTAAAAAAAAAAAAAAAAAAAAAAAAAAACAACTTACTGCTAAGAGACAGATGGTTGAACACTTCTTTTTAGACAACAATGCTGAGAAAAGGTTTGCCTTAGAGTTATTGGGGATTAGGTATCTTCATTAAAAAAAAAAAAAAAAAAAAATCTTTATAGGCTCAAACCATATTAATTAGAATTAATGTGTACGTCTGATTCTGCGATCCCCCAGTATTCTAATCTTTACACCACATGAATGAAGTTTTGATGATGTAGCATTTCCCAGTTCAACTTTCTGCCTCATTTTAGTACTTGTAGAGTGGGAGGCATGATCCTCACCCGGCTCTCACATGAGGGAAGTTCATAAATTCATTGACAGATCTTACATGCACTGAAAGCAAGCATCCCTTCAGATCTAACTCCCACTTCTGAAAAATTGGCAATAGAAGATTTATTTCTGCAAAACATTGACAGTTATAACCTTCTCTGTCAGTAGCACTGGGGCTAGATGCAAATCTTCCAGCTACCTTCCCTGTGTGATTAGCCAAAAGGATTTGTCACAGTCTTTCAACATAGCTGCAACTTGTGTTGAAAGGTCATCCAGATGGACCATTCCCATCTCAGGGTGGGAGAGCAAATTCCTTGACAGGACCCTCATTTGATCAAAGGAGGGTTTTATGAGTCTTGTGTATCTTCAAGAGCTCCTAGACACCTCAGTGGTAGAAATGAGGATGTCAACAGCTCGCTGGTAGCTGTCTGTGCTTGACATGTTTAATGACAGGTGAGTGTGGGGTTAGATTGCGTCAAGTGCATAAAGACGAACAGACTATAAAAGAGAGGCAAAGGGCTTATCAAATGTAAGAGATCTGGTGTTCTTGGGGCGAGGTGCGCCAGGAATTTGGCTGCAAGGCAAGTGCAACCACATCCCCCTGTACTGTTCAAAGGTATCCAGGGGAGCTATTTGTGTAGTGGGGGCTGCACAAGCCAGGCAGAGTAGAGGTTGCCTGAACATGTACCTCAATTCTTCATTCCTGGTTTTCATAAGCTGGTATTTTTCTGACTTTCTAAAGACTTTAAAGACTTTCTAAAAAGGCATGAGACATTATCAGATAGTCATAGCTATACTCCAAGAAAATTCTTTGAAGCTTAGTTTCCTACTTTTCTCCAGGCAGAGAGAGAAACGCGATTGACAGAGCTTTGAGACCCATTAGGCAGCTGTAGCTATCATAGTTTTACAGCAGAGATGCTATGGCAACTAGTTAAATATGAAGGAAGCTATGCAATCTCCAAGTGATTCTTTTGTTATTTATAGGAGTGGGGGCTGACATATTTGGGGTTGCTGATATTGCTTCCCTTAAAGGAACAGTGATACACACTAGCTGGGATAACTACTGTACGACTTAGAAACTTTGAGCTAAATCCTGCAACAAAGGCACCTCTAGCTCAGAGTTATGCTGATGACTGTAGGCCTTCCAGATCTGCTGTGCATGTCTGGGTTTTAGGGCTCTTGTCAGGGACAGGCGTAATTAATCAGGGTTTCCACCTGGGTATGTATCAAACAAGTCTGGACTGTCCACCAGTAGCTCATATGAAGAATTCAAGTCTGAACATCTTTAAAGAACAGGCTAACCCATGATATTCACATACACCTAATCCTAGGCTTCTCCTTCTTCATGCACTTCCTTTGTGTCTATCCTATTCTGGTCTTCTAATTTCTACCCATTAATGTACTAATGATACGCTTCGCCCCCTTCACTGCAGCTATGCTTAAATCTTCTACTTCTTTCAAGTGTCATAACACCCTCTGTTACTTTGTACACCTAAATGTTTTAAAACCATGGACTTTTCCCATGCAATCCCATCTCTCTGTACTGGTTAGAGTTAGATTGCATGCAAAACCAGATTGCACAGCGTAACACACTGCTTTTGGGTGTATTCCAGCCTCCACGGTGGTAGGAATTTTCCCTTATGAATTTTCTGTTGGGCATCCAGCATGCTGCTGCTGCTCTACTGCTGCTGTAATGTCACTGTGATTTCCAATAATGGAGCACCTTGTCCTTACAGGACTTCAATGCTAAATGTTCCAATTTTGTGGGAGCAGAAAGAGAAGATATTTTTAAGACTTATTGTGAGGAATAAGGTGACTTGTATGTTGAAAATGATGCAGCAAAAGAGCTTAAATTAAATGTCAGGATAGACTTGCTCTTATGTAACAGATAGATAAACAATATCTGAGGATTTCTTAAGTTCAGCTTTGAAGTGAGAGGTGATGCAGGGTCTTATTAGATCAAGCAGTTAATTTTTCAGAATCTGTGACCTTTACCCAGCTGAATCTTGGAAGAGAATACTTGATTGTGCCAAGGTTCATTAGAGTTGGTTAATTATCTTCTAGTACATTTGCAGCATATGATAAGCATGTGAATTTAAGACACCCCTATAAAATGGATGACTGTGGTTAAAGAAAAGTTCTGTAGTTTCCTCTAAATGAATAGCAAGGGCCAGCTGGTAGTTTGCATGCTGTAAATGAAGTCTCACTGGTGAAAAGTCTCTGCTGATCTCACCTTTGTGTTTTCTTTTCCACCCCCTCCATGAAACACCTTCCCTTCTCCTTACCTACTAAAACAGCAATCTTTCCTTCCAGACCTCTCCCAGAAACTTGTTTCTCTAATATTATCTACTAAAAGAAAACTTTTAAAATGGAAGAAAAGTACTCAGATATTCACATTCTCTAGCAGCCCAGCTGAAAAATGTCACCTTTGTCCTACCTCTCCCCTCCCTCCATTTGCTTAATTTCTTTCACTGGTTGTCTAATGTCTAACACTTATGTTACAAGCCATTCCAGACACATGGCCATACTTGACCTGTTCTGATAAACATCAAGACATCTGCTGAATGACGGAGGGTTATTTCTAATAATGAATAAACAATGGAATTACTCTTGCACCTTGATTTTAAGAGTCCCAGAGTCATGTGCCTGATAAGGCTGGAAAAGAAATCAAACATTCATCCAGGTCCTAATGTTCTGCTGATCAACATTTTCACATTACCCGTGAAATAGCTGTACCTGGTCTCTCTGCTCTAGAGACACCCGACTTGGAGACAGCCTGACGGTGATGTGAGTCAGAACTGCAGTTTTCATATGAAGCCACGTAGTATTACTGGGGCACAGAGAGTAGCAGATGATCATGACAGTCAGAAAGGAAAGGGTCAGACAGGCGCAGCTCCAGAGTGGAGATCCTTTTTCCCTGTAAAGCTCAAAGAATTTACCACTGATTTTGCCAAGTGTGTTCCCAGAAGCAAATAAACTGCTGTAATATGACAGTACCTGGACAAATTAGGAAGCCTTATACAAGGGGGGGCTTGTTAGCAGTAATTTCTCCCCATGTGTGTGAGTAGTTCTTTTAACTTGAATTATAATAACCCAGGCTATTGATTCTGCCTTTGACCTTTGTTCCCATCCTTCACACTTTTTTGTGGGTCACAGCAGTAGTCATCTGAGGCACTGAGACAAGATTTGCCTATAACTTTACTGTGCAAGAACTAATAACATTAATCAAGGTCTTCTGAGTCCCTGATCAGAAGGTCCAGTCATTTCTTCCACAGTTACTTCTTGCTTTCCCTGGTGATTAAAGTGCTGCATCTTCTCTGTATATTAAAGTCCTTTCTAGATGACCTGTATAAAAACAGGATTTTAGATACCTGAGCTGTGTCAGTTCTAAGGAATCTTAGAAGACCCTCTCTACAAAGTTTTAGGGATCTGTGATGTGTGGTACCTAAAATGTGTGTGCCCACTACTGGGAAGTGAACCCCTGGTGCTGAGTTAGGTGTCCCACACAACAAGCAAGCAGAGACAAATGTTTAACTTTGAGGTTGGCAACAGGCATTCCAGTACTGAGAGCACTGAGACAGGCAAGAAGAAAGCATGAAAAACAGGATGTGTCTGAAGTTCTGTCTCTTAATTTCATAGTTTAACTCAGCTATGGAGGAAGCTTTTGTGAGACAGAACCTGAAACTGGTTCTTGAGCTTTGACATCTCAGTCATGCACTTGAACATAAACAACACAAACATATGAAGTAGAACAGCCCATTCCAGCAGCTACCTCTTGCACAGTCAGTTTCTGGCCATCCTCAGCCTCAGGGCCATTGAACCCAGGGCTCCCTTTCTGCAGGACAGCCAGTCACCAGGCACAGGACATTCCTGGTTGACACCTCCAATCCTCCTGTTGAGGTTAAGGAGCCAACACTACAAAACTGAGTCCAAGCTGAGTGTCTTAATCCCTAGGCAGTTTGGATAAGCTTTGACTCACTTGCCTCAGATAGCTGGGAAATTGTCTTAAATTGCTCTTTATATAGTTAAATGCTCTTGTGGAACACACCATCAGTTGCTGTAATTCAAGAATTGTAATTTACTGAGTTAGGAAATCTGATGGTTTTTGGTCGGTTGGTTGGTTTGGGGGTTTGTTTTGTTTTGTTTTATTTATTATTATTATCATTATTATATATATATATATATTTGTATGCACAAATTTCCAGCATGACCTCAACAATCATATCAATTCAGGTCAAAAAACTCAATGCTTTAGTCATTAGCTATCACAAGAAATTGACATATATCTGTACTCAATTTGTAGAGTCCAGCATTTACTCATTTCTTATAAGCAACATGCAGACAGGTTTATCTACTTTCTCATTTTTTTGTAACAGTGCTGACAAAACTTGCTGGTTTATCCTGGAATTAAACTGAGATTATAACATTTTTGTACCTTGTAGGAAGCCAAATAATGTTGGCAAAGCAGTTGGAGATTCTCAGATGCGTCAAACTGTGTATAAATGCACATGACTTAATGCACGTACCTCAGCTAGTACTTTTAACCTTATGAAAAATCTACCAGTCTGTGACATGGATGTTACCTTAAGCATCTGAAGTTCACAATGCAAAGCCCCTGTTTCTGAATCTGTTCCAGGAGGATCTAGTGCAGCCATGACTTGAGACAAATGTTTTGATTATGGAAATGTATTGACATCATCTCTGTGAGGAGCCAAAGAGTAATAGACAGTGCCACCACTCAGGACATAGCAATGTATCAACAATATAATTAATGATTAATGTACTATTTATATTGCGGTAACATTTACAAACCACAGCCATAAAGCAAGACCCGATTCTGCTGTACAAACACCCACAAACATGATTTCTGCCCCAAAGATTAAAATCTAAATCAGGAAATAAGAATAATACAGGATCTCGTAAAGGAAGAGAATGTAAAACTAATGACAATAAAAGACCAAAAAAAGGAACTCATCTACACTGCAACATGAAACTCGTGGTTTGCTTGCAAGAGAAAGCTACTCTCATATAACTTAAAGAGATTTTGTGCCAACATAAAAGGTTATGTAGGTGTGGTGGTTTTACCGTGCTGGGCAGCTAAACCCCACAACCGCTCTCTCACTCCCCCTCTTTTAGATGAGGAGGGGGAGAAGTAAAGCAAAGTACAACTCACAGGTTGAGATAAGGATAATTTAATTAAAGGGAAATAATTATAATAATTAAATAAAGACTACCATGAACTAAACAATTTAACTAAGGGGAAATAAAAAGGGAAAGGGGAAAAGGGAGGGGAAAAGGAAAAATAAAAAGAAGGGAGGAAAACAAACAAACAAAATAAATGAAGGCTATATGGAAGTGCACAGGAAAGAAATTACTCTCTAATTCCCACAAATGAGCGATGATTGACCACGTCCTTGAAGCAAGGCCTCAACGCACGCAGCCAATGTTCGAGAGGAGGACCAACGTTTTCCCAACGAGAGCCCACCCCCCCCTCTTCTTCTTGTTTCCACCTTTTATTGCTGAGTGTGAAACCACATGGTATGGAATATCCCTTTGATTGGTTTAGGTCAGCTGCCCTAGTGATGTTTCTCTCCTCACTTTTTGCCCACCCCCTAGGAGGGTTAGAGAAAGGCCCAATGCTGTGCCACTGCTGCTCAGCAGTAGACACAACACTGGTGTGATAACACTGCTGTTCCAGCTACAAGTACAGAGTACAGCACTGTATGGGCTGCTGCCGGGAAAGTTAACATTCCAGCCAGACCCAGTACAGTAGGTAACCTTATTTCAGAATATTGGTAGTTAATTTAAGAATAGATAAAGATTTGTCTAAGTACTTGCCTACATGGTGGATTTTTTTTTCTCATTACCTTCATATAATTAGCTAATGAAAAACTTGATACAGTTTCCTCATGTAGGCACCCAGAGGGAATGCTGTCCAGGGAATCAATTCCATAACCAATGCATCCAACCTTGGCATGCTGAATTATGCTTTAGAGACTTCCTAATAACACACACATAAGTATCTAGCTTAGATGTCTCAGTTTTAGGAGTTCCATACTTCCGCATCCTCCCCAGTGTGTCCTCTCTTTCTGCCCAGAGCTTCTGTCCAGATGTCCAGTGGCCCACCTACTACAGTGGTACAGCTTTGCCTGCAAAACTTACTTTTCAAGTTAAACTAGGATGGCTTTCTCAAGCCATTCTTATGTGGTCACATAAAGACCACTATTATTTGGTGGATGAAACTAAGAGAATCATATAGTGCATAGGAAGCACACAGACCTTTTCAAAGAGGCACAAGATGATGTGCCCTCAGCTCACTTTCTAACTAATATTGAGAATTCAGATGGATCAAGAGGATGTGAAGACCAAAGCTCTGGCAGCTGTTCAGACAGGATATAACAACAGAGCCAGGGGCAGCTCCAGCTTGGCAGAAATGACCCAGATGCTGGCACGCCACTGAATGCTTTGGATTCCTGGCAGGTAAAGCACACATATCCAGCAAATAGCCAGCTGAATGCAGAAAAGCTGCAGATAAGTGAACAACATATGTCATGAGGCTTGTGAGTGGAACACATGGGATTAAATCTCTTCTCAGGTGTCTGCAGTGGGACCACTAGTTTTCATGCAGCTATGTGGGTACCATGTCCATGGCACACAGCAAAGAGCTGGGAAAGGAGCTGGACCTGTTGTTGCTTGTGGCTGTCTGGAAGGCACTCAGCCACCACTCAGGTGCTTACAGCTGCCAGAATTCTGGACACAGGAATTATCCCTCGTTAAACTGTGTCAGATCTCAGTCCTCAACAACCTCTTCCAAAACATCATCACACATCTCTCACATTCCTATGGCTCACTCCATTACCACCTTCAGGCTCCAGCTCCTCCACCCTCCTACCTTCAGGTCTCCCAAGAGACCCCAGGTCTCCCAGCCTGGCTCTGCCACTGCCTTGTTCTCATAGCAGCTTACTCAGCTCCTACTTGCTCAGCTTCTGGTCCTGAGCAACTATCTTGAGCATTTGTCCTCCGCACAGAGCCATATGGGCATGCTAAATTAGGAATTGCTGAACTGTTTTCCATTATTTAATATAGATGTGCCTTAAGATAAACAAAATTAAAATGTGTCTTGCAGAACCAAAAGCATAGACATAATCATTCTGATGAAACGAATATTTACAGGGATCTATCTGGGAGAGTCTTTGCTTAGTATTGCTGTATACTTTGGCTAGAAGAAATCTAGTCTTTATGAAGAGCATTTCTCTGACAAATGCAAGACCAAGCAGTGGAAAATCTGGACATATTTTTCACTGTTCCAGATTTGTATAAAGATCCATTACAGTTGTAGCTCATAATTGCATGTTAGAAATCACATATTCCTGTCTGTGCTACTTAAGTCCCTTAGTAGTCCCACAACCTTGCCTGACAAAACAGAAACCATATATTTTGTCACTACCACCTCCCACTCCTTGATTTTCAACAGGGATTTTTAGCCAGCACACTTGAATTAACCCATTGGTGGTCTTAGACAAAAAGAACTCAAACATGAAGCCTCACATTCTCCATATGAGGATTTGCTATATACATAGTCTAGAACTACAATTAGCTACCACAGTTAACTAACAGGATGGCAAATTTCTGCTTGTTCTTTTAGACATTATGAACGGTGAGGCTGGAATTGCATTTACCAATTATACTTCATCGGTGCCCAGCTGCACTGAATGTCCTGTCCTGGAGTTCACCTTCAAAAATGTGCATATATTTTTCTGGGCTTTTAAAGGAAACTCCACTTCAGACTGCCATGGAAAGAAAACTGCTGCATGGCAATAGGATTAAAGTCAGGTATATATATCTTGTCTCCGTTATGGTCTGGAGATATTCCTATGTTATGACTATGAGCTTTAAACATACTGTTAAAAGAGATATTTCAGGATTTTAAATCAAAAGCACTAGAAAGGCTTGATTAGTAAAAATGAGCTGAATAGTAACTCTTTAGGAAATATTATCCTGAAAGCTAAATAGTGAGACCTAAAAGAAAAAATAGACATGAGCAAAAATTAAAAAATAAAAAAATAAAAAAAAATCTGGACTAAAGTACTCTAGAAAGACAAGTATCTGAAGAAAAAATTATGCTTATTTTCCCTGTTGTTTTCTTTTGCCCAGAAACTGTATCATTACTGTGTGATGCTCTCTAGGCCAAAAAGAGACAACTTGTTCCTTGCCATAGGTGAAACAACTTATTGTTGACCTGCTTTCCTAACCTCAGTGTTCCCATGATGAGCAATTTTTGCTGCCTAAATGCTGCTACATGCACAGGTACTCTGTAGAGTACCTTTTTCTTTTCAGTAATAGTTTCATACAGTATACCCACATAGAAGTGTTTATTATAAAATGAGAAATAAAAAATCAAAAAATACACAGATATAGTGAAATCACATGCCTAAAGATGTCCTGAACATTTAGCTATTTATTCATGTCTATCTATGAACACATGAGCTTAGGCACCCATTTTTAAAAACAGCTGCAGCTTTTCTTTGTATTTATGCCCAGCTTGAATGTTTATTGCATAGCATGAAGTTGGAAGATTATTGACAGAAAATTTAAGGCAGTGGTTTGGATATCAGATCTGAATTCTTTGTCTCACTCTCCCAAGCCTTCTTTAAATAAGTTGCATCATCTTTGTTCTTCACTCTTTCCCATCTGCAGAACACAGAAAACAAATCCCAGTTTACATTGGCGTTATGAACATTGATTCATTACTATCTTTAGAGGAGATCAATCCACTGATAAAAGGTGGAAGAAGAATGCAAAATATTTCTATTACACAACTATGAAAATGGGGATACTGCCAAGGTCTGCCCTGGCTAAAATGAAAGCTCCAATGCCAACTCCAGACCCTCTGGGACCTGGAAACTGGATGGCCTTTGGTTATCTGGCAGGATTTGTGAATTCTGATCAGGGCAGGAATAATATTTAGCACTTGTGAAGAGTTTCTTTAAATCTACAGTTTCTATTTCTCAGTAATGCAGTGCTCTTTAGTGTCTAACTTGTCATGGTTGTGTGATTTGTGCTGCAAAGAAAATGTCTTCTCTCTGCTGTATATTCCTGCTGGCTTCTGTCGGTGGAAGTGCACAAGGTACTCAAGGCCCATAAGTAGTCCATCACAGTTCAATGGCCCCTTTTATTTCTTGCTATCAAGTCCCATAAAGGTCTTGTGAGAGCTCTTAGATCTTTATGATGTTATGAAAATCACCATAAAAGGAACATTTAGAAAGAGATGACAGTGAAGCCAACAAGAAAAGAAGCTTTATATCCAACACTCACCCCAGTGAGGGTCAATGCAGGACACACAAGTGTGCAAGCCAAGGGTAAGTAATAATACAGGGTTTGTTTTACAGCAATAAAATGTCCAGCTCTTGGACTGCGGTGGCAGTCATCTATGCCTGACATATGTGATTCTTGGTGTACTCCTGATCTATATCAAACATACCATTTATATGTTTGTAAATATTAGCAAATATTTTTTTTCTTTATTTTCTTTCCATTGCATGTGCAAGAATGTAAATTTAGAGACAAAATTTCCCAAGTGCTTTAGTCCCATGAGTAAAAGCAGTAGCTGGTAATGAGAATATGAGCAACAGTATTTCCTTATTTAGTGGAGTACCGTTACAGGGAGGGTAGGCTTCTGTTCATCTGTGGCTAACCTTTTGAATCCTACTACTGTCTCACCTCATGGGTCGGTCCTTCAACACTATGGACCTTATTTCCAGTGTGTACCTCCCTTTTGGCATCCACAATGTTTTGTAATGATTCCAGGCCTCAGGCAATGGAGTCTGCTGGAGCACCTCAGAGAGAATTGGCTCTTGACCTGATCACAATTTTTCCACCAAAACACATTTTCCAGAAAATAACTTTTTTTCACTTTTTTTTTAACTTCTTGGTTTTGTTGTTATTGTTGTTGTTTCCTGGAGACACAATGCTACTTGGAAAGCTTTTGTCAGAAGTCAGGCAAGTTGGCTGCCTGGCTAATGGTATAACTGCTTGATGGGCTCACAGCCTGGCCAGCTTCTTTGGGAACTGGCCAACTGCTTGGCTTCCTTGCTTGTAGCTGAGCAGGTATGTTGGCTGGCCAATGAACTGGATTTCCTTTTTTTTTTTTTTTTATTTATGGTGACTTTTTGTGTTTCAGTTTGTGTTTCAAGTTTGTGTTTCAGCTTGTGTCTAATGTTGGTGGCAGTAGACTGCAGTCATTTTCTAGTGTGGTCTAAAATACAACTTCATTTTCTTGACTGATTGATTTGGGGAGTAGTAAAAAAGATGAAAGCCACTCTAAGCTCCCCTTTTCCCTCCTTATTTTGTAATCTATCAGCATATTTTAGAAAGTCTCCTGGCTTAGATTTTTGAGATTAAGAAAGTATTAGATATTTTACTCATTCCTACTACATGTGAATTCATGTGATGGTCTTGTCTATTTTTTCTATGTAACAAAACATCAATGCCCCAGAGGCACTGGTCATTTATCTAATTATGCCAGCATTCTTGACACTGTCTTGAACTTTTCCACAGAGACTTTTTGTGCATCATCAGCAACACATGAGACAGCATGCCTTCTTAGATCTTTTTCAAGTAACCCCTTAAAGATTTCCTCTATTTTTCTTCTCTATACAGTTTCTTCCATTTTAATTTAGCTAAATGACTATTTTAGTTGATGAGGAGTACAGAGATGTTGTATTTTAGAGGCTAGAATCACTGTATTTCCAACAAATTTGTGTGAATATTTTTTTAAGGAAATATGACTCTGTACATCTGAAGTGCAAAAATGGCTAGTAACAGTTAGTTTAATGCAGATTTTACATTAAATTTGTCTTTCCAAGCACATGAATGTATTTTATATCTAATTTGTGTAACAGTCTTGTATTCATGCAGGCTACTATATACTGCGTATATTCAATGAAGTTAAAACTAAAACGTTTTGACCACAATCCATCTTCTTGGATCCTTTGAGCTTTCCCATGCCACACAATATATCTGGCAGGCATTCTTTCTCCAAGAGTTTGCAAACAAATTACTGGAGCTAGACAAACTTTCAGCAAAGTGTTTTGGAATATTTATCCTAAGGTTACTTACAAATTCAGTTTGAAATCATTAGATACCTTGGCCAGAACCTGATCCTCCTCTTCTTTTACCACAAAGATAAAGGAGGATGTAACAAATATCGCTTTTATCTGACAGCCTGGGAGTAGAGTATTCGTCTGGGCTGTGAGAAACCCAGGTATTAGTACCTCAACTCCGCTTTGCATAAAATATTTAAATAAGACAAAGGGAAGACCACAGAAAAGTATCCAGGAATGTGCTTCCACCTGGTGAGTGATAAACTCCCTGGAAAACTGGAGCTCCAGTCCTTGCTCCTATGAATAAGCAAAGAAAAGGTGCATCAGCACATAACTGGAGATCTGCTCTTTAACCATATGTGCTGATTATTCCACTAAGCTGGCAAATGAGTAATGGAGACACAGGACAGAGCTGAATCTGAATCTCTCATACCCTCTGTAAGTGGGACAGCCCTTGAGACAGGGAATAAAGGGGGAACTGCCTCCCCAGTGGCAGTTCCTAGAACTTCTCTTTCTCTCCATATTTCTACTTCTGTGTGAATTCTTCAAATGAAATATTTCGTGTCAGCTGGAACATGACATATCAAATTAAATAAATTTCTAATTTTTGTTTGGCAAGCAGATTAGAATTCTGTTTGATCCCAGCTGAATTTGCCCCCAGATTTTTATTTAACTGCCAAGCCACAAAACCAATTATTTGGACAGCCATCTAGTAGAGGTGTCTGATGAAAATGATCACCAAAGAAAGTACTGAAAAACTATGCTGGTTTTCTCTGTTTCTGTGAATAGATAACCTTATTGCCAAACAAATATTTTTAACTATTTACCTTCCCCTTGGCTCCCACATTCTTGTAAGATTTCAAGGGTAATCAAAAAATCCATATGAGGCTTGTCCTTTTCTCCTGTGATTTTCATGCTCAACAGGAGTTACCAGTCTTCACAGGCTAATTTCACCTAATTTCAGCTAAGGTACAGTAGATGACCACAGGCATCATAACAGACATAGCAATGCAAATTAAGCAGATTTAAACATTCTCTAGAAGGGGACTCAAATAGTTCTGTGATTTGTTTTTGCTGTTGCTGTTGTTGTTTTTTTTTCAGCTGAAGGGGCAGTAGGCACTAGCTTTGGGGTGGTAGTTGGAAGCTGAGCAGTGAAATTATTTTACAAATTCACATACCCCAACAATTGGCCTCAGATAGTAGACCTTACCAGCAGCACGAATTAACATGGTTGGGTTAGTAGAAGCACTGCCTGGGAACTGATGCAACAGCTCTAACAATCCAACAACTGCAAGAAAAGTGGGTAATTCAAGTTTATATTGGAATTATATCTGCTTCCTCAAACCTCTAGTGTTCCACCTGCATTGCAAAGCTGACCATCTGCCCAATCCCTTTGTTTAAAAGACTGACCTCAGGAGTTGTTTCAGATAGTTACACAGATTAACTGAGCAGATGGTTTTAAATAAACATCCACCCAAGTGGTTAACATATGCTAATCAAACCGGCAGAGCTAACAGTCATGTGCCTGCATCTTTTCCCATCCAGAGTAGCCAGAGGTCTGTTCTTAAGAGTGGTGCAACTTCTACAGTGCCCAGAACAGGTACTAACATAACCTCTGGTTTAACAAATCATTAAACATGTGTTTAAATATCACCACAGCAATCAGATTTGAATCTTGATTGAAGAGCCTTGTTCAATTAGAAGAACACTGGAATTTCTACGAGAAATCAGATTGAACATCCAGCTAGTCCCAGCCCACTTGAGACAGAGGTCAGACCAGCGTTTCACGATGCAGGCAGAAGAAGCATGTAGTAGGCAGATGGAAGTCCATCTGCTCCAGAGTAGCTTGAATAATGGGGTATAAGATCAAAGATACTCTCCTGTGTCTTTCATTTAGTCTCCCTTTTCCAAATTGTTTTCCTTATTACACATACTTTTTTTTTTCTCCTGTACATCCTTCACTCTGTGAAAATACCATCCTTTCCAATCTCTCTTCTCATGAGAGTTTCAGATCCTTTTTATCATGCTTTTCAGCACCTCAACAACCTGCTTGGTACCTGGCACAGCAGAGTGCCTCCCTACTTATGGTTCCCACTAGTAAGCAGAGGGGTCAAGGAGATGGTGGAATTTCCTGGTTCCTTTTTGTCACCATGTGTTATCTTATTGCTGCAATCTTTGATCCTAAAAACAGTTTGTAAAGAAACATGGAAAGGGGTTTTGAGTGAAGTGTTCATTAGTGATAGATGTAACTTGAAGGACACAGGGACCCTGAGAAATAAATAAGGTTTGGCTTCTCTGATATGACTATTAAAATTACAGATAGATCAGCTCAATAACGATGTGCAGGCTCAGTTCATTTTTCATTGGTCTCAAAGCATATGCTGAAACTCTGAGGAGGGTTCCAGGCACATTGAGATGATTCAAGTTTGGGCTGCCTTAGTCTTAATCTTCTTCTCTCCTTTCCAGCCTTGTATTCCCTTCTTCTTCCTTATGCTAGAACAAATATTTGTATGCCTGCAAAAGGATCTGTTTTAGAAATGATCTGGTTTAAAGATAATAACTTTAAACTATTTCTATTTTTACCTGTCTAACTATTTGCTTATTTATTTATTTATTTATTTATTTATTTTTGAAACTGCCAAGGCTGCTTGTGGGCCTATGGGCTATTTGCATCCTTTTCTAGTGGTACATACAGCAGAATAGGCTTTGAATTCATCAGCTACAGAAGGATGCAGGTCTCCTATTTCTTCTACTGAGCTGTGGGAAGATTCCACCTTCTAAGATTCCCTGTTCTACTTAGTGGTATGTCTAATTAATTTTCTCTTAGAAAGTGTTTGGAGCTGCACTGCATCTGCAGAACAAACTCTTAAAGCCCAAATCAGACCATACTTTTGGCTAGGGGCCACTAGAGTAGGAGAAGCAACAAACATATTTATAATAGGCATTTTATCCATCAGAATAATGTCAACAGACAAATTACCATAACCTGACTGAACCAGCTCAGTCCTCCTGCAAGTCAAAGCCTAGATTGTATTGGGAATGTTTGTTTTGCCATTTTTTAAATAAATGAAGAAATCAATGGCATATTCATAGCAGTCAGCAGAGCAAGTAGTCAGTTTAGATGGACAACCCCAGAACCATTAATGTTGGCACTAAGTGACTGCAGTTCTGGCTGGTATGAGTATTAATCCTACCTGGGTAAACACAGATTTGCCTGAGTCACAAATTTAAGCTGTGTCAGCTGCCATGCTTTCATCTACTAGTTTCAGGAATGTGGTTTCTGCACTGGATCCATCTGGAAATTACCCCCAAGACAGATTGCTTGTCAGTATCTCCTTTAGGGCTTGTCCTCAGTGCTAAAAGCTGCTTTTTTTTTTTTTTTTTTTTTTTTTTTTTTTTAACCTTAGAGTTACTGACATACATCAACTATCCTAAGATAAAAGGAAAGGTAAAGAATACCTGCAGCCACAAAAGCCATGGCAATGAGACAGGAGAGTGATGCTGGATGTGAAGTAGAGCCTTAGTGCAGTAAGACTTTGTAATCTTAGGGAAACATGGGAGCTGTCTATCGTGTCTTCTCATTCGTGCTGGCATATATGCTGAGTGAATGAGACCAGGAATAAAGACTGTACAACATGCACAAGAACACAAACATTTGTTTTAATCATGACTTTGGAGGCATAACTTTTCCATTCTGAACTGTTTTTTAAAAAAAACACACATAATTTCTGTACTTTTCACACTGTTTCACACAGAGGTTAGTCTTTGCTTTCAGATTTATTAGGGGCTTTTTGGACCTTCAGCAGTCATTTTATTGTATGATTGCCCTTGCTATTGACAGAGAAGTGGCTTGTTGCTGTTAATACTTTCAAGGCAGTGTACTGGGGAGGAACAATGACTGGAGCAGCATTGCCCAGCTGTCCCAGAGCCTTGAACATAATTCCAAAGCTTCACAGCACAGAATATAAAGGGTTGTTGTGGTGAGGCCACCAAGTCTATCAGCAAGGCCTGACACTTTTGGCCATGTTTCACTAACAAGACACAGATAAAGGATATCTTCTAAGTCTCTTAAGTAGATACTTAGATATTTTCTCTCCAAATCATCTTCTCTCTTTTGAAAAACACTTGCTTTTCAGAAAGCTAGGATTAATACTGAAATTGTTGTTACTCGTGTTAAAATTTGAGGTCTCTAAGTTTAGCAGAGAATGTATGATGATGTACATCTGTGTCTCAGATTTTGAGTTGATATCATCATGTCCAAGTGAGTTAGAAGATGAAAATACTAAATTCATCAAATGGATGTATGAGGCAGGGAAGCCGAGTTATCCTCATTAGGCAGTCTTAAGCCATGTTAACATTTTCCTTTCTCAGTGTATTGACAATACCAGAAGATATCTCACCATTCCTAACTTTTCCTGAGTCTCTGTATTAAAGGGTAGATTAGCAGCTGACTTTTCAGCCTTTGTGTTTGCAGATCTTTCTTTGACTTCGGTTTCACCTTGCATGCCATCTTTTCCCCTTCTACACTCTGCTTTTTCCCCTCAACAAGAGGTGCAAATACCAGATAACTGACAGTTTAAGAATTTGTGATCACCACTGGCTTTTATGGTTGGAGCTCATTATTAAAAGGGATGCTAGAAATCCCCAGGCATGGAAAATGTATAGCTAACATGGAGTTCAGGTCTCTCCACAGATCTTATGCCTAGAGACCTGAGATTGCTTAAATGATAAAGTTCCTGTCGCTTCTGGCTGTGAAGGCAACCTTGACGTGGTCACTGTTCCTAACCTGCAGCTGGGCAAGTTTAAACAATCATAGTCAGAAGTGTGAATTCTCCCTTTGATCTCTCTGAACTGTTAATTGTTTATCCTCAATTAAATATTTACTTTGGATTTGTTTTCTAATCTAAGGCTTTAAGCTGCATAATGCAGGTGCAGACTCATGCCATTTTAAGACTGCCAATAGTATTTTCAAGATAAGCTTAAGTTTTAGCAACTTGAAAAAAAACTAACTGAGGCTGCTAGACATGCAAGCTGTTTCTAAAGGGAGTCTTAGGCTTCTAAATCCCTGAGGTACATTTGAAGATTTAGCCTCTTTCCAGAAAAGAAAAGCATAATGATTAGACAGAGTATACCCCAATGTGTAAGAAGTTAAGAGTGTCTTTAAGGATTTGGCTTAAGGCAGTAGGCAATTAAATGAGGCTAAATCAACATAGAGAATGCTATGTCCACTCAGATTACATCGGTTTAACACCAGTTTCTATACCAGTATAAGGCTTACTTGCCTAACATACCTATAGCTGTGTTAATGTAGGTTTACTTAAGGAACTGCTCCAAGAAGTGGAAAGTGTTAGGACAAGGGAGGACATATGTTTAGATTTTTGTGAACATTAGTTGCAAAATTATTTCCTCTGTTTGGGAAAATAAAATGACTTTTGGACACAGAATGCTAATTCCTTACTGAAATGAGAAATTTCAGTAAGGTCTTAAGTCTTAAATCCTTGTTTGCTCTTTTTTTTTTTTTTTTTTTTTTTTTTTTTTTGGTGGTGGTGGTGGTGGAGGGCTTGGATATGTCTAGTTGATTTCAAATCGGTGTACACAATCAGACTGTCCACACATGGTGAGCATTTTCCACCTGGAACAATAAAAGTAGTATATGCTTACAGCTAAGTGGTCTGGGATGCTTTCTTTGGTCAAATTTCTTTCTATCTTAGCTGAGAAGTGGCAGCAACAGCTTGCTCTGATAACCACATACTTGATTTCACTGTCACCCCTTCTGGGATGAAAGATGTAGCTGTTGCACTTTAGTTTCGATTGAGATGGTTTCTCTGTATCTAAGAACAAATCCTTAGACCTTAGCACAGATAAATTCCCATTATTTTCTTTATACTTGCTGTTCTTCAGCAAGTGTTGAGTAGAAAATGAGTAAACTTCTGAATCATCATGCATTTCATTAATTTAATTGTTGTTCCCTTTATCTACCAGAGCCTAGACTTGCATATGTAGTACCTGTTTCCCTTGATCTCTCTCTACTAGAGTTAGCTGCAATAAATTCTGCAAGAGAAAAGGGTTACACTCAATAAATAAATTAAATATACAAATATCAAATTTCTCCTATGCTGCACAATCAGATAGGACTGGTACAGCCAAGAACATTATTCATACCATTGGCATCTAACACTTTTTATACCATTTGGTGTCACATACTTTTAAAATGGGAATACTGATGTGGCACAATGTGATCACCCACCACTTCTGAGAGCCTTACGTTCTTTCCAGCTGAGAGACCTCATTTTACAGACTTTCATATTTCCAACAGCAACACTCAGAAATGGTCTCTGTCAAGACTTGACCTGGAAGACAGGGAGTAAAGAAAACTTTTAGACTATTAGTTCTGAAACAAAATGTGAAAGCAGGGCTGATAGCAGGGGATATGGAAGAGTCTGGAGGCTAAACCTGAGACACAGAGCTGCAGAAACAGCCTTGTGATGCTGACATGGAGCTAAAGACATGTACATGTAAGCCCAAGTTTTTGACTGCTTTGCAGACCTGCTAGTTGGATTCTGAGCAAGCCACATGCTGCCATTGGATCCAGCCTGTATTCCATCCAAAACTCACTGAAAATATTTTGGTGAAATATTTGTGGTCTTTTGAGTATATATTTTCTAATAAAACCCTTCTACATTGTAGATTTCTCACTACTCTCAACAGTTAAATTTTCCCAGTCACCTTTTACATGTTCACATAGTTTATCCCAACATGTTAATTTAACTCTGTTGCTACTTGAAGATCACCTAAAATCGTTTGCAAGGAAGAAGGACTATCAAAAATTAAAGGTAACCCTCAAAAAGATTCTCATTGTTCTCTTCCTTTGAAGTCAGAGTAGATAAAATTGTCTTTTAGGTGCTAATGACACTCCCCTTCAGTACCAGGTCACCTCCCAGAGATTTTATGGTTAATCCAAATATATACAATTTCTCTGCACGTGATTCTTGTTTTCCGTTTGTCTTCAGACCATTACCTTCCCAGTACAAGGGTGCTCCTTTTCTTGATTCTGTCCTTCTATCATATAGTGGGGGATTTTATAATACAGCTTCTATTTTAAATGTATGCTATCATTCAATGCATCTCCTGGTATAAAATAAGTGTCATAATCATTGTGCTGAATCATCAGTAGTTCTTGAGCCTGAGAATATGTAGACTAAAAGAAGAACTTATAAAAGCATGTAAGGATTCATTAACTCACTGGCTTCTGATTCAACAGAACTATTAAGCATTTACCTAAATCCCTATGCAGTAGAACACTTAATCTGAAATTAACTCAGGGTTTAAAATACACTTATTTATAAGAAAACGCTTAAACAAAATTATATATGTAATGGAACTGAATCACAATTTTGCCTTGACCAGGATAGCCAACTAGGTTTAAAAGAAATTATGAAAAAGCCATTTGGGCCAAGTTTTCACCCAGAAATTGTACTTCTTCAACTATCTTCTGAAGTGTGGATGAAGTTATATGGGTAGTGAAGTGTTTATGTCAGAGTATGTCAATACCATAGAAAAAGAAGAACATCATATATACTTTTTTTCAGTTGCAGTCTTCCTATACGTTTCAGCTATGTGTTTGTGCTGGTAAAAGTCACGCCTATGACCAAAATATCACAATATACCCTAGGTAATCCACACTGGAGAGACAGTGAAATGAATAATCTCATCTGTCAAAGACATCATGAGGTTGTGAAGATAGTGCTGGATGGAAAAACACTTGCTCAAAAAAAAAAAAATAAACAGAAAAAACATTCCTAGTTCCTTAAGGGTTCCCAAAATTTTAAGCTCTTTCAGAGTAAACACAAATGCAGTACATTTCTATAGCAAAATAAAATAAATGTGATAGTAAAGAAGAAGTAGGGGAATAAAAGAAGGTATCAATATCTTTTATGTCCTGGTTTCAGTTTCCATTCACATATTGTAAGTGACATAAACATTAGACAGTAGCTGAAGAAATTAAAGAAGAGCACACCAGTAGGAAGCAGCACTATAACACAGCAAGCTCCTATGATAAAGCTATATCCCAGCAATAAAAGCAAGGGCAGCCAGCAGCAGCCAAAACCCAGAAAAGGACAGAGAGTACCCATAACAGCATGCCTTTTGAAATAATCAGTGGGCAAGATTAATACTCTTTTTGACAATTCCTTTTTTAGAATTGAAATTTTCAAGTGAAGTAGCATACCCTGACCTTAAAGTGATCTACGAAGGGAAAACAATAGTTTCTCTAGTTTTTTGTGAGAATCTGAAGCCAAGTGGAATTGTCAACTTTATTTTTTTATGACTGATTTACCTTCAGGACTCTTTGGAAATCTTGGATGTTTTACAGTGAGGTTTTTATTTCTGTTTATTTGAATTACTGGCATCAGTCTCTGATTAAATGATGTGAGAAGATAGGAGGAAAGGAAACATAATGTCTTTAGCAAAGACTTTTTTGACTCCTAACACCTTCTAGGGTGTTAGAATTGGAAATTTGCAAACCATGAAAATGTGTTCTTAGGAGGCAGAAAAGAGCCCTCATCACCTCAGTTAATCAAGTTTCCTTTTCCTAGTTGGCTGAAGTGCTACACTGGGTGTCTGCTCACTGGTACATTTTTATTTTTTTCTAAATTTTATCTTTCCTAAATTTCTGTTATTATGTGTATGTGTGTGCAAAGAGGATCCATGAATTTGGGGGGCGTACTTTTGCCTTTTTTTCTAAAAGGAAAAAGTACTGAAATGTTTCTGGGGTTATGATTGAAGGACTTTTTGTAGATCTTTTTATATTTTCCCAACATTTGCTGGGAATCCCTGAGATTTAGATTTTAAAAAGCCATGTGGTAACATAATTAGATTTAAAGACATTTCCCTTAATCCAAAATCAGATCGACACTGGAGAGATGCCACTGGAGAGTTAGTCAAGTGGTTTGATCAATTCCTAACATCTTACATTGACTAATTGTCTTTATCTGACAGGCAATATTTAAATCTATAAATCTATAAACCCATGCCTACAGGCATATAGACAAAGCCATATTCACAGCTCCTAGTAGTAGCTCTGTGGTTCCTAAGAAGAATTTGAAAAGCCTAGGTGTGCCATTACTGCTACCTAAACTTCAACCTGACCACCAAACGTGGAATGTAGGATGACTTCTAAAAATACCTCTTAGCCATGTAGAAAATGAAAATAATATTGGGGGTCTTCTTTGTAAACAGAAGATTGTAATTAGAGCATCTGACTGTAGGGAAGTGCCTGTGTCCATGAGGCATCAATGACTGTTGAATTTTCTAAGTGAATTGTCAGTTATAGTAACCACCCAATTTTATCCTGGCCTGATCACACAAAAGTACTTTCATCACTACATCAGTACTACATCAACTGTTAGTACTGCCAATGAGTTGGCAGTTTCAAATGTTAAGCCATCTTATTTTCCTACATTTGGCTGTAAAAGTCAGAACTGCGTTTGTCTGTTCTCTAAAAAAAATAATGCAAAAAATTGGTGCCAGAAACTCAGCACACATGCAATGCTTTGCTAACAACTCAGTGCCAGTAAGTGGCCAGTGGGACTGGTCACACATTTCCTTTCTAAACTCTGACAATATAAAATCTGAACAGTGCATTGCATAACCTGAACATTTGTATAAAAAAAAAAAAAAAAAAAAAAAAAGAGTAAAAGTTGCAGTGATGAGTGAACTGAAATGCAAACACCCAGCGTATGGAAGCAACCATTTTCACAGGACAGCAGAGTTTGTAAAAGTTGCCAGTCTTGCTGCCCCAATCACTTTCCCAAGATGTGACAAGCAAAGACTGTCTTGTACATCTCTCTACCATCAAATTCTCAATTGGCTAAGCACTGTTACAGCTTCAGGAGTAAAGTGAACACAGAAAAAAACTGTCTAGTTGTATATATATATATATAAAAGCACTTTATATAAACACATAGGATTATAAATTAACATGATAAAATCTTGTTAGGTGAAATGAATGTAATAGAACTGTTTTCAGATTCCCCTCCTAAATACACATGCTCATCCATCTATGAATGCAAAATTGATCTACACATGTAAATTGGATAACTAATTGAACAGTTACTAGGTTGATGTGCTCAGGTGGGGGACAATTTTAATATCTACCTCAAATAGTGTGGATGCAATGTAGGTGTTCTTCTGAGTTTATGACTAATATACCTCAGGGGAGAGCTATGAAAGAGAGAAAATAATCTGTCAAGAATGTACTAAACTTGATTAGTTTGAGCCTAAACATTTGATCAGTCTTTGAACCTGAGGCAAGAAGGTTTCAGGAAGCTTCTCTAAGACAATCACCCTGAGCTCTGATCGCAGGTTCAGGATTGGCATCTCTTTCCTATTAAAGGATATTATGCTGGATCTGGAAAGTATTTAAGTGTGCAGTAAGTGTGGTTAAATACTTTACTACACACACGACTTTCAGACAGTACTGTGTATTTAGGGCATGATTCTGAGTGAGGAGGCTATATATTTCAGTGTTTTGTTTTGTTTATTTTGTATTATTATTTTATTTTTTTTGTTTTGTTTTCCTCCCAGTTCCATTGCTTTTTATGTTTCTACTCACCACTATCACATTTAGTTGTTCCTCTTGCTTTACACGTCCACTGATGACATGCTTCTTCTACTGTAGAGACTGTAGAGAACCCATCCCTATGCAATGAGGGGCCAAATCCTTTATCTCTTTTTTTTTTTTTTTTTTTAAAGTGTTGTTTCTCCTCATATGCTGGACCTTGAGAGGGGAATGTACCTTCAGAAGTGACCAGTGCCCTTCAAATTCTTATCTAAAGGAATCCCACAGGAAACCTTGGAGCTCTTACAAAAATTTGGACTGTCTGTTATTTATCAGATTTACAAGGACACTAGTCTTTGGCTATCAAGCCCTCTTTGAGCCACCAACTGTCCTCTCTCTCCTTGCCTTTAACAGTAGAGGTAAACATTGACTTAAGTTTGCTTCGTGCTATCAATCTGTAGTACAAACAGGTTAACTATAAATGCTGGCAAGATCTTAGCTCAGTATTAGCCATGAAGCCCTGACATCAGCGCATGATTATGTCAAGTTACAGGCTCTCTAGCAACTGACAACAAATATTCGGACCCAGCCTTTATTGGGTGGGGAAACTCAGAACATCTTTCCCAGAGCAACAAGTGGTCGGCAATCATTTCCCTGGTTTATCAGAGAGAGCCTTTAAAGGTCGCTCATCTCACAACATCTCCTTAGTTACAATGTTCCCTTTATTAATTTTTCTCCCATATGAAAAGACCCATATATCTCCTATATGGAAGGTTCTTGTGGCAAGACTGAAACTGAAGTAATCTCTCTTGAGATTTTACATGTAAAAGCCTGCACAAACATTCACTGCTTGGGAAAGTTAAAAGGGATGGCTTGACAGACACAGCCTATTACAGTACCTAAGCAGCAACTGGAACTGAGTTCAGAAACTATTCCTAGAGCATGATAATACAGCTTGGGCTTCTCTGAGGGGGGACATTAATACCCCCCTGAGTAAACCTGGTGAGCATTCAAAGAGAAGGCAGCTAACAGTCTAAAAAAAGATATTGTATAGAGTCATAACAATATGTAACCTGACATCATGCTGTTGAGGTAAATTAGTGAGAATGATGGTGACAGAGAATATCATCCAGCACGAACAGGCCCCAGTCCTGATGGATTCCCTGGCCTTTTTCTCACAGTCCTTCTCTTGCTTCCCCTTTCCTGTCCACTTTTGTTGTACTGTTTTTGTTGTTGTTGTTGTTTTTCTTTTTCTCAGTCTCGTGACCTAGGGAAAATGCACTCACATAACACAAAGCTGTAGTTTGTGCTAAATAATGCTTATAAATTATTTTAGGATCAATATATAAAAGGTATAAAAGTATTTAGTAATTTCATTTCTGTTATATTCCTTCAAAGAGCTTCTGACAGTATATTTTTGGGGAAAATTTTGCTCTATTTGCAACTCAGAGCAGAGTAAAAGCTTTTTCAGCCCTTAATTACTTTGTACTCCTTTTCACTTGATGAAATACATTCTGTCCACAACTAAAGAGTTCCTGACAACTCCTGCTTGTTTTAACCCCTTTAACATAAGAGTGCTTGAGCTTAAGACATGGTTATCTGTACCAGTGTGCAAAACTACATGGTTAAATTCTTTTTAACCATGGTTAAGCTTTCTTAACCATATTATTTAAAGTGTTTTAAACAATGAAATTATTAACAGCATTTTCAACTCATTTTTCTACATTTCTACACATAGGAGTAGGACATGATGATCCTTGTGTGTTCATTCCAGCTTGGGATAATCTTTGTTTCTATGATTTTTACCTTGAAGATATCTTGCACACAGTATTGTTTGATAAACTGTCCATAACAACAAAGTCTAAGTGAGTTGAGAACAGAGATGGGCCTGCTCCAAAACTCTGGTTCTGAATGTACATGGATTTAATCAAATTCAAAGCAAAATGTGGGGTAACGAAACTCAGCTATTTCTCATGTCCCTCCCTTCCTGACTGCAGGGGTTCTCTGTCTTTTCTGTGGCACAAATAAATCCTCTCTTTGGATATGTGTAACTCTGGAAAAAAAAAAAAAAAAAGAGTTTAAATGAAGTTGAGGTTGGGAGGAGCATCCTGTGAGCACAGAAACAGAGCTGGTGGTTCCTCTTTTTCTTGCTGGTTGAAGAGGCACTGTTCATCTCAGTGCCTCTCCTTCCTTTGGCTTACACCATCAGATTTCCTCTCCCTTTCCACACTTCTGCAATTACTGACACAACTTTGAGAGTACAGAGAGCCACAGTTTATGTGTTTGAGCCTGAAGAGAAGTGTTCTTCAGTACTCTGGCTCTGCCCCACAGGAACCCAAAGAGTGCCTGTGTTCTCCAACCTTCTCACTACATTTTTTTTCTTCTTTAATGTACACTAATCCCTTGACAGTTTCAATGTTTTTCTAGGGAAAGGGCAAGAATATTTGCTTTGTGAGGAAGCCACATGGAATTTAGTAACCTGTATGGTAAGTTTCTCATGAAGAGAACTCTATTCTAGCACAAATAGACTAGCCTTACAACAGTAAGATACAAAACAGCATATTCAGGGTATTAGAGAAGGTGTTGGGTTGATCTGGTAAAAAGAAACTGAAGGCTGAGAGGTTACAGCTATTTGGCAAGTAAAATAACATCAAAGATATGTGTTTCAGTCCATGCCAAAATGAAATCTCTACATTTTCTAAAGGAACAGTCAACCTTGGTCATTATTTCTGTGACTGTGATGGCAGTGACCTGATCCACTGTTAGATGGCAAGAGGAGCCCTGCTGAGCCTGAGGTGTTTAGGGTGAGATTTGCTTCTGCTGCTGTTCCTCCACTGTGCTCATCCCTCCTGGTGGCACCCCCATGCGTAAATGAGACCAGAACTGGTGCAGGTGGAAGAGACCCTGCCAGGACTTACCTTCAAAGCAACCCGGCTTAGCAGCATGCATCTGCCAGCAGCAGTGTACCCTGTGCATCTCCTCCGTGCGTGATCTAACATGTCCAGTGCCAGATCCCGTATAGGAGCTGACATGCGGGCATGCATTCTCAAGTGATGACTCCCTCCAACCTCCTCCCCACTCACGTGATGCAATTACCGGGGTGTCTCTTTGTTCCAGACCTTTGACAGTTCAGAGGTCTGCAAAGGGTTGAGTGAGATTTGCTTTACATCAAGGATAAAAAGTGTCTGAGAAGACAGTATGACACCTGTCTGTCTATAAGATGTGGAGGGTTTTAGAGGCATGAAAGACTTGTACCCGAACCCTGCGTAAACAGAGTTCCTTCCAACAGAGGAAATAGGTTCCTCTGTAGACCAAAAGGAGAACAAAAAACTGAAAGAATTACAGGCAGTTAGTTTTTCAGTGAAATGCTTGCTGTTTTCTGATTCTCCTATTCTGAAGCACTATTTTTGGAGAAATACATTTGCTTCAGCGAGTGTACTTGGGAGCCTTGACCCATGTCATTGCAGCCACTGTACTCAGCTGAGCCCTTTCATGGCAGGTTGGAAAGGCAGAACAATGCACCATGCCAGGCTCTGAACATGACAAATGTTCTGTTAATTATTGCTGCACATAGCAAACTCTCAAGCAGGAACATTTCTGAATAGAAACTGCACTGCCCAAGCAGGAACAATGCATGGAGGTGGACCACTTAAACACGACAGAGGGGTGATGTAAAAGCTTTCTCCTCCTGTAGTATTTGCAATGTCCATTCTTTATCTTTGCAGTTCAGTGGGCACAAGGGAAGTACCTCAGGGGTACTTCCCAGCAAGAAGAAAAAATAAAGATCTCTACTCCCCCCCAGTAATCCTTAATCAAAACTCTTCCACGTGCAGAAGTGTAAGATTTATGTGTTATCTACAGCCAAGCAGTGATTTAAGTAGAGATCAAGTGCTGTATAAACTGTATTGTGGCCATGCACACAGGGAAGAACTTCACTTGTTATTGTGCTATGCACAACCCTGTGGTGAGAATGTCCATACCATTCTTATCCTATGTATCTGGCTCCGCTATCTTTTCCATTGGCCCAGCAAATGTTGGGATTACAGTGGAGGCAATTTATCCAGCCAGAAGGCAAACTGGCTTCAGGATTGGCCACAGACAGGATACAGTGAAAAGAAAAAGAATATGAGAAAATTTCAGCACTTAAAGGGAGTAAGTTGTGTGCCAGAAGCTCACCCCAGAAGAACAATAAACCTTTAGAATTTGGAGGACTGTAGAGGGCTTTATAACTCAGCTTTGTGAATGTGGCATTTTGGCTGATGGCTTTGCACTTCACAGGTGGCCTGTGTTGGTTTCAGTGGTTTTTCACAGGTGCTTAGAAGACAGCTTGTGAGTTCTGATATATTGCCTGGAAGTCACCTCCCATATGTGAGATAATAGTGCTATAGAAAGACATGACCTCTTGTGTCCTGAATTCCTGTTCATGTATAGACTCCCACTCTCATATCATGTTGATGGTTTTAAGAAATATAAATGTGCTGGGAACAGGGAAAGTTCTATTATTTTTTTTTTCCTTTCCCTCTGAGACTGCGTAATGTCTGCCTTTCTGTGGAGTTCAGCTTAAAAACTGGATCAGGTGTGCTGGAATCTCTTATCGTATCCAGTCTGTTTAAAACCAGGCATAAATGGTGTAAAGAGACTGACCAAAAAAGGCAGAGAATTGGACATGCAGCTTTCAAGCTAGTTCAGCAGAATATCAGAGTCATTTTTTCCATTGTTATTTGAATGCTCTCATTACTGCATGGTACGGGGTATTCTTTGGAAAAGGAGTGCATATGGGGGAACAGATTGGACAGTGTTATAGTCTAAAGTTATTTGCTATTCACTCCACAAGGTACAACTGAAAACATAATTCAGTGCAGTGACTAACTGAAGGGTGCATATTGCTTCCGCACGCATGGGCAAACTATCAAGCTGCTAGTGTGACCTCTCACCCATGCACAACCCTTCCTGTAGGCTCCATCTTCCTTCACAATGCCCATCCATTCCCTGCTAAAGCATGCTTCCCACTGTGCCTTGCCAATGAAGGACTATATAGGCTTTTCCCACCCTTCTGTATTAGTGACGTTAGGTATCAAAATCTGTTCTCTGCCTTACTTGTAAGCCCCAGTAATGTACTTCCCACACTGCTCTGTTAAGGGATGCCAGATTTCCACACATTATCATGATAATGGGTATTCCAATTTTAATCTTTCCACATTGCTCCCCAAGCATATTTGGATGCCAACATTGCAGCATGCCCTGCAAGCTGTCCAACTATAAAGAAGGGCTAAGGAATTTAATCTCTGTAGATTTCATATAAGGTATCTGAACACTCCACCAGAGAGCTGCAAAATACCTCACTTCCCACTGCTGAGAATAATTGTTTGTTAGTTAATATATTATTGTGTAACTAGGGCCTTTCCCAGCATTAGAAGGAAATTTGAGAGGCAGGTCTTCAGCTGATATATGCAGGTTTAATGATCTTGTCCCAAGCGCTTGTAAAACTAGTGTTGAGACAAGCCCAAAACTAAATGAGGCCTTTTAACAAGCAAGGCTGCTGTATTTGTACTAGGCAGCCCAGCAGAAGAAAGACATTTCTGACAGTTCTTTTATTCAACTGGCTGAGACATTGCATGTTTGTTATGCTTTAATAGCACTGTCAATTATCAGTTCCTTTAGTTAAAATGAGAGTTGCATTGTCATCTGTTTATAATAGACACAAACTGAAATAACATACAACACGGTTAACGTCAGCCATCAGGTTCTGGTGGCTTGTGTTTAGTGAAAGCAATGCAGTTTCTTCAACCCAGCTAAGAAAAATGGTGTTTGTGGTAAGGCAAAGGTGGCAGTCGTGTGGTAACTTCAGCAAGGCAACCCTAGCATGTCCCTGTGCTTGTGACACAATGGCTGTAATGCAAGACTCTAAACTCCAGACTGCATTTAGACTTACCTTGGAAGCAGCACATGGGCTGCAGATTCTGCAGGACAAACTTCTGTACTCAAATACGGGCTGCTGTAATCAGATCTCTCATGAAAATTAAGTGCTTCGGGCTGCTTGGTATATTGCCAGTGTAACCTTAACTTGGGCAAAATGTTGCTGCTCCTCCTTCCCTGTGAAAATTTCATCACAAAAGATGATGATGCAAATTGCTTTATAGGATCACAGACACACCTTCTATTAACTGTGATTGTCACTGAATTGCAAAAGATTGGGGGTGAGAGTAGGGAGTGAAGCAAGGGGAAAAGCTGAGGCAGACCAAGAGACAGGCTCCCAGCCTGGGGAATCTATCATTGCAAGTATTCCCTGTCAGTGAGAGTTTTTGAACAAAGGCTGCTAAACTGTGCAAATGTTTACAGATTACATTATTTGCGTAGATTCATTGTTCCAAAGAAATTTTAAATACATGCAAGGAAGGCACTGATTTTTCTCTCCTGACTGAAGCAGTGACTTCTACAGAGTTCACCCATCTCCTTACTGACTCAGCCTTTTCAAATAACTGAACCACACCATGTAGTTTTTATTTCCTCCTCCTCCCCTTTTCCCCTTCTCTCTTTGGCAAAATAAATAACTAATATTCAATGGGAGTGAGTTGTGAAACCTCTAACAGCATGCTAACCATTAGTTTCTATAACCCTTGTTGGCAATTCAATATACACTGGGGACTTCTGGCCAGCTCAGACACTCCTCTTGAGAGAAAGAAGCAGGTACAGATATTCACCTCCATTTGGGTGCCTTACAGAGCACCACCTCAGTTCATCTTAAAGTTTCCTTGACCTTTTGTCTTCTCTCCCCCTTCCCCACCAATTGCTCCGAAGATTTTCACAATTTTAGCAGATCCTTAGGTGTCGTTAAAGGTTGTCTATTCACATACTCTCTGCTTTTCCTCAACTCTGACTCCTGTCAGGCCTCTCCCACACCTCATCGCTCCCACAGGTTGTTCCGATCTGAGTTACCAGGAATTCCCCAAGAGCTCCTGAAGGGAACACCACTGTCACATGCAGCAGCGTGGCCAGTTTTAATTTGCTTCCTTTCACACACTGCTTCCCAGTTTCCTCAGATTTTGCTCTGCTCTGAGACCAACAGGGCCACTGGACAGAAAGAAGAATGGAGCAGTACTAAATTGCTACACAAAATGAGGAAAACCTTCAGCAGCTGACTTGCCTCCAGTCATGGATTATCTTGTAATTGACTGTGACCCCACAATGCATCCTGGCAAAGCCACTGAGAACCAACAGCATGGTGCTCACCTTGAGACCAGACCCAGTATAAGTTAGAGCTTGCAGGTAGCTTTCTTGCCTGCAGCCATGACAACAACCTGATTGTTGATGAGGCACTAGAACCAGGTGGAGGTTTTCCTGCTGTTCTAACTTGAGGTTGCTTCCCTAAATTCATATCTACTGGTGACCTGGCTTGCTTGCTACTTCTACACTGGGTCTTGGCATGTGAAAGGCACCACTGGAGGGCAACAAACACTGAAATCCAAGTTCCCTCCACAACTTCCTCAGTACTTCCTTCCTAGTAATGGTCCAGAAGTATACTAACTGTTAGTTATGAACCACAAGCAGCCTGCATCGTGACTCTCATGCAGGACAGCTGTGGGTGTTATGGTTCAGCCTTTGCTGTCATTTTTTTGATACCACACACAATGGAGGAGGGATCAGAAAGGACAATGTAATGTGACAAGCAAAGATGTTCACAGGTTGCAGAGGTAGACTATGCCAGAGACTCAGCTTCAAAGGAAGAAGCATGTACTTGGAGACAGCATGGGTCGTGACCCTTCTTCCATTAAAAGATACCACACACAAAAGCAACAAATGTCCATACAGAAAACAATCTTAAATATGTATTACTTTAACAGCATGTAACCAACTCTCTCACTTGCTCATTCAAACTTTTTTTTTTTTCTTTTATTTGTTTTTTTCCCCAGCTATGACCCAGGCTAACCTAACAAGCTGTTGCTGCAGGATTTGGACAAATAGAATATATGATAAAAATGTGCTCCTTTTCAATGTTTTTGAGGTGTGTAATTGTCCTCATTTGTTATCTACAAGACTGTATTCGCTCAAGATGGATAAGAAAAGCCATCAACCTCTCTGCCTTTCCTCTGCTAAAATTAATGTGGCAACTTCTGTTTCTATAAAGGGAAGATGTAGGTGGGAACAGCTCCTTGTAGCAGGTGGTAACGTTGACTAATGAAACATGAGGGTTACATGCCAGCCAAGGTATGGAGCCCAGCGTGGATGTTGGAACTGCCCAGTCCCGCACAAGGGCCTCCATTGCACAAGCTGGTATACAGACATGCCGCTGAGCAACCCCACTGGGAGACAGGGGAGGTCACAGCTCCTTGAATTCTGCCCTGTGGTCTGCCCAGCACATTCACCATAACACAGGAGAAGCCTTTTCATGCTGTGACACAAGATTGATGCAAGCAAATTTAAACTGGTTTGGGAAGCAAGTCTCAGAGGAATGTTACATCCATATTACTGTACACAAATAGAATTTAACTCCTTCTTAATCACTCCAAAATAAGACCTGGCAGTGATGTTTTACATAACAAAATCACAGAACATTGCATTATTCTGTTGCCATGGTGCTCAGCCAGCCTCAAGCACACCATCTAGAATACTAACATGCTCCAGGTATCGTGATGGTGAAACCCTGTCCAGGACTGAAACTATCCAAACTATTTTTTTTTATTTTTTTTTATAAAGCTGTACTCTGAACTTTCCAGATCACTGGCATACATGTCCAAGTCAAGGACTATCAGAAGCATTTGGTACTACCAGCATTCAGCTGCAAGATTCAGGCCACGGGAAAGTCAAAATACAAGGCCAGAGTCTTTCTTTGTAACATATTTTGAAAGAAATGAGGTTTCATCATCCAGTTGTGAAGATCCCAAGACAGCTGTGGATGGCTGAGGAGCAAGGCAGTCGAGGAAGTACACACCGAAAAATGTTGAAATATCTGGGCTTCCTGATGAAGACATTTCTCTCGAACACTGTGGGTATCCCAGTGCAAAAGACAAGGTCCAAATGTGTATTTTTCATTGAACACGTTACAGCCATTCCACACAGGTATTGTACTCATCACCAGTTATTCATTAAGCAGTATGACTAACATCTGTCATGTGGTGTTTGTTCACTCATTATCTGCCCATGGGTGAAGAAGTCTGTTGCACTGGTATGTGCATTGTTTTGGTAAGGTTTTCATTCTTTTTCATACTTAGAATATGTTACTGTACGTTCATGGTACACATGGGCACAAAATGTGCTATGTATAAATATTTAGTTCAAAAGGTGTGAATGAATGCATGGAAAAAATTTTGAACTTTCTGCAAATGTCTCATATAAAATTCTGCATCATCTGCAGACCAGCCTTACCCTTTCTGTACACACCCAACTGTACTAAAGAAGCAGAACTGCTAGTCACGATAGTACACCCCTCAGCTTACTTAAAACTATGGCTAGATGTGTAACACTTGAAAGCGATGTTGGAGGTGCCCAAATTGTGATGGATAAAGAAAACCAAAAGACGCAGAGTTGACAGGTATCATCTCAACCAGGGGCATCAATGAGCCAAAAATAGACTTCCAAGTGAAAAATAGCACAGGCTTGAAGAGACCTAATTGTTTTTCCTTGTTCGTACTCAGTTCAATACACAGTCTTTGACACTACATGACAGGTTTCCTTTGCCCAAATAATGTCTTCTATTTGCTCCATCTAAAACATTTTTTGACATTTATTCATTCATTTCAGGCTGTTCTAGGAAACATCTGTACAGCAAATGTGTCTTAGACATACAGCTTGGATGAAAGAGATTTCCTTTTGGACTGGACAGCCTGAATAATGACCTATGCAAATACTACAAATGATTGATACTTGTGGTATTGCTCGCCAGAGTGCTATCTGCTGTTTCTCCCCTGATTTTTAATGAGATTTAAAAGCCTTTGAGTGAATAACCCTAGACTTTTCATTAATTTAGCTAGCATGAAAAGCTGTGGGGCCTATGTGGCAGGTGCTGTGGGTTAACAATAGGGGTACTGTTTAATCCAAGGGAAACAGAGAGTATAAAAGGGCCATGAATAAAAGGATATGGGATCTTTTATGAGGTCAGGAGAGGCATTTTAAATCAGGAGGTGCAAAGAGAGGCCAGCTACAGAAACATTCTTTCTTGCCGCACTCACTTGGACAGCAGCATGAAAAAATGCCTTGTAATTTGCTCTGCAGAAAAGAAGTAAAACACCTTAATGCAAGAAGTTTGTTGATACTGAGAGGATCACTACTAACTGCAGTAGTAGTTGGCTACTGTTCATTGGGGAATAAGCTATTCTTCTAGACGGTATTATCCTTACCAGGATCATCTCTTTGGAACTTGGAGAAACACAAGGAGACAGTCTAACAAGTGCAATAGCATTTCAACATGCGGAAAAATGGTGCGTGATCTACAGGTTTGTTTGTTTTTAAACACTGACTGACTCAGTTACTGAGAGCACTAATTAAGCAATCAGTGATTGAGAGTTTAGAGTGGAAAGCAGAAATGTTGAATCAAAATTGCAAACAAACTTTCTATAATATGCCTGAAAGTGTTCTCATCCGTGCTTGTATAATTGCAGTAGGTTCAGGGTCATTTGTGTCATTCCTCATCCCTTTAAGATAGAGTTTCAATGGTATAAATGGGCCTTTAGAGACTCGGAGACAGATGGAGAAGAGTACAGTTTCAAAATTTAATCAAATACCTTCCAGTTATGAAGCACAGATGTTCAGGGTCAGGAACACACAAGTGAAACACTGCTATAACGTGTCAGACTACTGTTCCTGCTGTTGGAATATCCTAACCACTTGCAGGTGATTCAGAAGAAGGTGCGAGAACACCAGAAGTAGAATTATATCATAGTTCACCCTATGGGAAACTTCTTGCTTAATGCTTTCAGTCACTTGCTTTGAGTTTTTACATACCTTACCTTTTTAACTTTAATTTTAAATCCTTAAGTAAGGCAATGATAGATGTTCACATTATTCATTTATATGGCCAATGGCTTTTCAAGTTTTGCAAAGCTCTTGAGCCAAATGATAGCACCTGGGAATAATTTTCCTGCAATAATCATGCATCATGAAACCCTTCTTTCCTTTTAATTAAGAGTTCTGTCTTACAACTTCATGAAACACCCCCCATTTTTGCTTTAAAATAAGTTATTGTAGTTTCCCTATACCATTCATTATTTTTAAAATGTGTATTATGCACCTTCTACTTGATCTCTCTTCTAGCACGATTACTTTTTTTTTTTTTTTACTACTACAGTTTGGCAATCCTTTTGTCTTCTTAATGTTGCCTTTACATAACTGGGGAATCCCATGAAAAAAAAAAAAAAAAAAAAAGGCGATGCTGATCACGTAACATGCTTGTGGATTTTGTGGTTTCTCCAGTCCTGCTTTTTAAGCTGCCAGGAACCTCTGGCAGATGTATTTTCATCAAGCATTGTACAAGCTAGTAGGAAGGACTGCTTAAGGGCCATGTAAATTTCTGTGGGCAGTCTCGCAAGAGCATCCATTTGGCATGAGCCAAAGTTTTACAGATAGGTGTCTCTGGATACCTCCTAACCAAGGCAGTTCCTTTGCCTTCTGCATGTTCTCCTTTTTCCTTTCTCATACTCTGTTGTTTCCTTCTTCTTTCCAGTTTTCTCCATTCTCCTTCCCCCTGTTTCAATTAGGGTCGCATGAGAATTTCATCAGACTAACCTCAGCCCTTTGGTGTGTGAACTCCATCTGACATACCTAAGCACCTTAAAATCTTTTGGACATCTCTGCATTTTTGACCATTTTCTTGCTGTCCAGGGGGAAGAGGGTTAAGGGAATCGGGGAATTAAGTTATGCCACAATAACAGCATTCCTAACACGAACTGCATGCACACCAGGAGCCCTTTGCCACGTTGTGTAACACACAGCTTTATCTTGTCACTGACTTGATCTTTCTCTTACCATTCAACTCCACTTCCAGCTGCCCTGATGTACAACTGTGGAGGAGTGTGGCTGTGAGAGACTCTTGGGAAGGGCTCCATGAGTATGGCAAGCTGGCGAACTTCACCCCAGTGTGTTTGAACATCTCATGAAACTCACAGGCCCACACACATGGGTGCATACAGAAATGTGTGATTTATTGAGTGTACAAAATGCATGATCCAAAGGGAGATGCTGTTCTTGTGATGAAGGGTCCATAATACCCAGGGACAACATCCCAGGGCAAGGGCAACGCCTGCCTGTCACCCCTCTTCTGTCCTCAAGAGCAGCTGCCGCCTCTCCTCCAGCGCTTTGCCGAACGCCTCGTTTCAAAACCTTCCAGCGTCGACAACGAAAATCTCCGGGGAACCTGGCCTGATGAGTCAAGTTAACAGCGACGATAACAAAAAGTCACTGAGGGAAGCGGGGCCGAGCTCACCTCAACGGCCCCCACACCCGCTCCCAAGGGCGGCGGGGAGGTCGCGCACCCTCCTCTCCCCTGTGCGGCCCCTCATGGGCGGGTGAGAGCCGGGATCGGGACCGGGATTGGGATCAGGACCGAGACCAGAGCTGGGGCCAGCCGGGGGCAGCACCTCGGGGCGCCCCGCCGGCCTCTCCCCCGGCCGCATGCGCACGCTGGGGCTGGGCGAAGGGGAGAGGAAGCGGGAGGGCACCAAATTCAAAACGCTGCTGAGGAGGGAGGGGAGAGAAAAAAGAAAGAAAGAAAAAAAAAAAAAAGAAACGAAAAAACAAAAACGGGGGAAGGAGGCAAGCCGGGGGGAGAGGAGCGGAGCGGAGGAGGAGAAGCGAGGGAGGAGGAGAGTGGGAGGGGAGTGTGGAAGGCTCTAAGGGAAAGCGGCAGCGGCCGGGAGAGGCGGCGCGGCGCACGGCGGGGCAAGGCAGAGGTGTCAGGGGCGGCCGCGGGCACTCACGGCCGCAACGCGGGGCAACCTCCCCGGTCCGCCCGCCGCGCTCCGCCCGCCCGCCCTCCCTCCCCGGCCCTTTTCTTCCTCTCCTCTTTCTTCTCCTCGCCTCCCCGCCGGCGGCACCATGGTGGACAGGGGCCCCTTGCTGACCTCGGCCATCATCTTCTACCTGTCCATCGGGGCGGCGATCTTCGAGGTGCTGGAGGAGCCGCACTGGCGCTCGGCCACCGACGACTACAAGAGGCAGAAGACGGAGCTGCTCAAGCAGTTTCCCTGCCTGGGCCAGGAGGGGCTAGACAAGATTCTGCAGGTACCGGGCTGGCGGCGGGGCGGCAGCAGGTGCCGCCGGGCGCCCCGGGGCGGGAGCGGGACCGGGACCGGGACCGGGACCGGGTACGGGAGCAGGGCAGGGGCAGTGCCGGGGTCGCCGGGGAGAGCCAGCGGCGGTCCCGTCCCCGCCGAGCTCGGAGCCGCCCCGAGGAAAGCTCCGAGCCCCGGGGGCCCGCGATCGTGGCGAGAAGGGAGCCCCCGGTTCGCTGCCAGCCCAGCACCGAGGTGCTCGCTGCGGCTCTTGGACCACCCAGGGGGGCTCTTTCCATCGTGTCTAAGGAGGGGAAGGTGAAGCAGAGCTCCTCGAGCCTCTTCTATTTGGGCTGGACTCGTATTTATTTCTCTTTTTTTTTTTTTTTTTTTTTTACCCCCCCGTACTGAATGCTCTCATTGTGAGTTGTCCGAGCACTGAGTGCAGGTCCGAGGGGTCAGTCGGGGCAGCTGAAGGAGAGTTCAGGCCCCCCAGGGGTGAGCGCCTCGCACCCAGGGATGCTTGCAGCCCTATTCCACTTCAGCCTAAAGACCTCTTTCTAAGCATGCGGGGCGGATTAATCGTCCTCTCCCTCTTATCTGGCAGAACGCCTCTTCAAATCTAATTAATCAATAGCATGTATTAAATCGCAGAGTAATATGAACTTGGTTAGCGTCTTTTTATGGACGTGGTGTCCATTAAAAGATTGTGGCCAGCAACGGTGAACTGTGGAAAATAGGCTGCCCAGATACGCGGGGCCTCAGCGGTGGAAATGAGCCCTTTGGGACGTTATTTCGGAGATGTTTATATTGACGAGACCTCATGTTCATTGTGTTTCAGATTTTTTAAAAACTTTATTTTTAAATTCACTAAAAAGTCTACTAAAATGTTAAAATACAGAAGATGGGGAAAATGACTCATAACTGTTGGTGTAATCAATACTGTGCAAGCTTAGGAGAGGGTATGGTTCTCCGTTCTAAAAGTTTGTGGTTTAAGTCTTCATCCTTCGGTTGGTGGCTGCTTTCTGTCTGCTTCAGATAGCAGAGGTTTCTGTTGGCAGTGTCCTTGTTGTTACCATCTCAGTACCCCCATTAAATACGATTTTGTGGGATAGAGTGGAATGGTGGATGGAGGCTTGAAATTGTGGAAGGATGTCAGGAGAATGAAAGACGTGCTGTGCTTTCAAGGATGCCTTTGCTGTACTGGAATCTCAGTGAAATCTTAGTCTAGGTTGTCCTAAAACTGTCCAAGATCACCGAGAGAAAAACCTTATTTGGATTGTGGTGTAGCTTAAGCCTAGTGTGCTTGACTTGCTGTAGATATCATTCAGAATCCAGACCCTGGCTCAGTTTGGGATGAAATTGACGTTGGTATGAGGGAATCACGTAGCTAGTGTTTTTCCATGACCTTTATCACAAATGATCCTGAAGTTGCAGAAAGATTTTTTTCCTAAAATATAAAATGATCAGGGAAAAAGTTATAGGTTAGTTCATTAGGATGGACTATAGCGCGTTGTAGAGTGGTGATGGGTGCAGAGTTAGTGAGGAGAAGTAGTACAAGGCAAACTGTGGGCAGATCAAAGTATTTGTTTTGAGTACCTCTGCACACCTCAGTGAGGAGGGCCTTCCCTCTTCAGTGTGTTATGTTAGCTTCTGGTGTATTTCTGTTTTGTCTGTGTACTGCTTCCAATTATACCTTACTTTCCATGCCTGACCTTGCTGGTCTGATGATCACTTTTAGATATTGTTGTCTTCTTAAGCCCAGTTTAGCTAAAACATAAAACATAGCTTGGTCTTCTTTTACTCTTGTTGGTAACTGGAAACTTCACTGGTTGCTTTCATCTAGACTTGTACTTTTGTTGCTGTTCTTGTTTTGTGTGAGAAGTAGTGAGAAGGGAAGTAGCGCTTCCTGCAGAGGAGAACAGCAGGGTGAAATCTAGCCCAGCTGATACAAAGAGGTGAGGAAAAAAAAATCATGTAAGGGCATCAGGTTTTCATCCTGAATAAGCTGTGAAGTATACTGTAAATAGTTATTTGTAACAGTCCTTTGTCAAGCACTATATGCTTTTTCTCTTGGGTTCTGCTAATTCTTTTAAACATTATAAATCTCTGTTCTCTTTTGGCAAATCCCGATCACCCTCCTCTCATTAACCCCCCAAATTTATTCTCTTACAATTCATCCAGAATGTTGTTGATTTTAAAACATGTAGTTTTTTTCCTAATCCACACTTCTGTTTTGCTCTTCTGAGCTTCTTCCATGGAATCCCCAAACTAGTTCCCGAGATTTTGCATGACTTAGCCCATTTTCAGCTTTTGCCTCCTGTTTCATGGCCTTCAGCTCATTTCAAAGCCTTTTATCTCTCTTCTTGTAGTGCCCACTAATGTTCTGTGGAGTCACATTCAGCTTTTCTAATTACTTCTTTGATATTCTCTTTAATATCCCAATTTAAAACACAGTAGATTTTTTTTTTAAGCAAATATCACCAGATATAAGACTTTAAATGGTTGTTGGTAAAATGCAAGGATGCCAAGAAATGTTCAAGTTGAACTAACAATTCAATTTTGTTTACAGAAGCAAGCTGAAAGGTGACAAGGACTGACTTATTCAGAGACAGATCTCTGCTGCCCTTGTTCCCCACCCAGGTTAGCTCATGTGTTCATCTCAGCCTTATGTTAGCTGTAAGTGTAATGGAAAGTGTGTGGAATGGCTGCAAAGTTAGATGTGTAGGGTGATCTTAACCACTTAACCTACTCGTTTTTGTTTTTTGTTTTTATCAGCACAGACTCAATTCATGTACGGACTGGTATGTTTATACCAACAATTCAAGTGATTATTAAGGGGGCTGTATTATGTCAAATACTGTCTAAAGCTTGCATTCTGTGATAGAAGATTGCACAACACCTGATTACACTACAAATACACTGCAATAAACTTTTATTGAAATGTTTAACAAACACTTTCACAAAGCTCACAAGCTGAGTGTTTTAGGGTATACTAGAAAGAAAGTCTTTTTTTCTCCCAATCCTAAAAGTCTAAAAGTAAGCTTAAAAAGATCACCTAGAAGTCATGTGAAGAATCAGTTTGCTTTCAATTATTTTAAGTGCCATATTACTTACCCTAACTATAAAGTGTAATGGAAGTACTCCTTAAACTCTTATTGGAGTAATGCTACTTAAACTTTTATGTCAAAAGTGACTGACTCTGGATTGTGTAGAGGCTGGTTGATATAACTCTACGGTTTATCCTTGCCTTGCTGCTGTGGCCCAGAATCTGTCCTGGGACTCTGGGAGGAAGAAGAGGAAGAAGGCTGTGAGACCCACAGTGATGACACCTTTGCCTACCCTGCTGTAGGAATGAGTTTTGACGACAGAGCAAATGTAAGGCAATGCAGTCGTTTCCCTCTTCTCTAGTTCCTTACTTTTACTCTTTATTGCTCCATCCTGATTGTGAAACATCAGCTTAATGATAAAGGAGCTATTCATCCAAGGAGGAGCCCTCTTGACCCTCACGTCACTATTCATATGAGCAAAGGTTTGCAACATTGAGCTACATCTTGTTTACTGGGAAGTCTCTTTTACTGGCCCACCAGAGTCATCAATAAATTAAATGCTTCCCACTGATAAACCTCAAGGCTGGTGAAAAGAAAGGGCAGAATTTAAACAGAAATGAAAATGATAACTTAAAAAAAAAAGTAATAAAAAAAGAGAAACTGTCTTAATTTAGGAGAAGCACACAAACTTACTGAGTATAAGAACAAATAATTGAGGTCTTTATTTGAAAAATAGACATGACTGTAAACAGGCCTGACAAAGAGCTCTAGGAAACTAAATGTTTAGACTTAGAGCCCAGTGCTGTGAACAAACATTTAGAAGACTTTCAAGGAGAGCTTCTGCTAGGATATACTTGGCACACAGGAGGATTATGCTAAAGGAAATAACCTCAAGTGGGTTAATAGTAGTTTCTCTTCTGATTTTTTTTTTTTTTAAGCCATGGTATCTTGTCCTCTTGCAAATACTGACAGGTGCACTTCCAAACTCAAATTAAAAAAAAAAAAAAAAAAAAAAAAAAAAAAGCTAAGTTTGAAATGCTTTTCATTAGTTCAACATTCAATAAAGGGACTATAGGTTTTCCTCATTGTTTGTAGAGTGATTTGGTCACATGAGTAAAGTTAATGCAGGCATATTTTTAATAATTTTTCCCTTCCCCTCTGTTTTTCAGGAGGTGCACAAATACAATTAGAATGGTTTCAGGCTTCTAGGGTTTGTTTGTTTGGGCTTTTACTTCCTGATTCCTTCTATCTAAGGTATTGAAGGTGAGGGAGACTAATTGTATACTGCATTTCTTGGTTGAAATGCCAGACAATCTGTCCTCCAAAGACTTTTGTATGGGCTGAACAAAGTAAAAATGAGCAGCTACCCAACAAGGGCAAGTGATTGCCGGTTAAAATGTTCAATGGCAAAGCTGTTAACAGCTTAAACAGCTGTTAACAGCTTAAAGCTGGTACCTAATACCTCTCACTTGAAAACTCAACAGTATAAGCCAAGGCTTATGCCTGAGAAATAGCTATTGCCAGATGCTTCCAAATGTGTAACTTCAGTTCTGCATACTCTAAGTTCAGCAGGGATGAATGGATATTAAAATGCAGGACTGCTGCCCACAGTGTATCTGTGGCATCTCAGCCTGTGAGTTATTGCTGCTGCAGCATCAGAAGAGGAAAACTGAGGACAGGCCAGTAATCCTTCATGCCATAGCTTTTCTCTGTGCACCCCCATGCAAAGTTGTATGTAACCAAGCATGCTTGTCTGTTGTGTTTTGTTTGTCCCTCCAGGCTTTTCCCTGTTTAACCATTACATTGTTTAAACTTTCTTGGAACATAGTTAAACAAACCTGATAGTGCATATGCTGCAACTCTCTCTGCTGATGGAGCAATAGCCATCGATCAGAAGTTCTAGTTTTCCTGCTACGGACTTAATCCTTGAGTGCTTCTAGTATGTTGTCCTTCTGTTCTTTTGGGGATGGAATGTTTGTATTACCTGACATGTTTCCTTCTGCTGCTAGGTGTGTTTTCTGGCAAACTCTGCTCTAGAGAGCATGGTGTGCAAGTATATTCGTCAATTATCAACAGCCTGTTGTCCTAAAAGATCATGAAACCCCTGCTTTGCTTCATGCTGTATGTGTTTTTATTGCAAGATGTCTTACGTACCCAGTGAAAATAGTGTAAAGATGACTTCGTGTAGATTTCCATTTTAAAACAATTTATTGCTTTTGCTATTAATGTTAATTAAACAAAATGAATTGCTGTGCTTTTCTTTGGGTGGTGTTGACCTTCAAAGCAATCACATTTCATGCTGGCACTGCACATAGATGTTAATGTAGTGGCGTAAAACCAGAGCCAAGCTGGATTGCAAGTGGCAGTCAATAGTTTGGTTAGCTGGGAAGCCACAAAGAATGCTATTGCTTGAAATAATATATAAAATAATATATATATATATATATATATATAATTAAAATGAACCAACTATATCCGGAAAGGGCTTTTGGAAGGTTATAAAATCTATTTAGTTTTTATGCCACTGGGATAATGTTTTTTTTTTTCTCATTTTGTTCTGTGTTTGATCTTTTGTTAAAAACTATAAACTAAGTGCTCTAATGTTTTGTCTATATCAGCAGGTAGTGCAGTTCAATAAGAGCAGACCCAGAGAACAAAATGTCTGGTGCTATGGACGTGATGCTGAGTGTCTGTATTTGCAGAGATTTTTACTTTGTGCTGACTCTTGTATGATTCTATGGATTGAATGCTCATGAGCAAGTAGGTCATGTGTATTAGATCTCTTCATGGAGTACATCTTCAGGTCTAGTTTGGTCCAAAATGAGTTCAGCTTATATACTTTGATCCTTTTTCATAGTGAGAAGCGTGACATTGATAGAAGACAACTGGGAGTCTTGTGCTCTTGTGTATTCTTCATCTAAATTAAAATACTGAAGTTCTGTATGCTGCTACAGACATCTTTAGGAGAGCCATACTTGAAGTCAGATTAAACCCCTAAAAGCATGGCATGTGATATGCACTCCTTGTCTCTAATAGATCTGTTTGTTGAAGGGATGGCATAAGTTTGTAGGCATAACTTTGTCTTGCTTTGTTTCCTGTCTTCTGATTCAGGTTCCTCAACAGCAGGACCTAGTACTATTAGATCCTCTCTGTAAAACACTAAGTGCAAGGAACTTCGGACATGCAGTTTGTTTTCTGTTCCCATCTATCTTACTTTATCATGCTTTTATATTAGAGGTCTTAGATATTACAGTATTAATTATGTACTTACCAACATCTTAATTGTAGGCAGGAGAAATCCCTCCCAGGCATGCCTTATCCTAGCAGCTACATTTACAGTCAAATGAGTAAGGAAATGATTATATATATATATATATATATATATATATATATATATATATATATATATAATATATATATTTTTTTGATATGTGTTGTGTGAGTTCCAGTGGATTAAAGGAACTGCTGGGTGTGAAGTAGCTTATGAAATGTTTTAAACTCAAGTCTTGTACACTGTTTTCTTAAGAAGAAATATGAGTAATGAAAAGGGAGTAAGAAACTAGTAACAAGTGGTATATCATAGCTTCTGCTGAATCGGAAATCACACTCCATGTTCCTTTTCTGCCAACACGAGCAATGGTACTCATGATTGACCTGCCTTTAATCCTTGCTGTGGAACCAGTTGTTGCTGTACCCATCTGTAGGACTATATTTCTGCCTTAGCAAAAAGGTTGAAGCAGATAGTATTGAGCAAATTGGCAAGTACTAAATTGACTTTGTTCTGTGCCAGCATCTTGCAAATGTTGTGTAAGCAAGTTCCAGCTGCTCAGAAACAAAACCCAGCAACAACCTCTTTGAGGTTACAACAGGTGCAAATAAAGAAGTCTCAGCTGGACCTATCGCAGGTCTCTGAACTCTGACCCTTCTTAATAGCAAAGGTATATGTTCTTTAACATTAGTTTGGACTCCAGAAGAAGGCATGAAGTTGTTGGATGATGGTGGCTTACAAGTGACATAGATAATGAAACCTGAAAGTAATTCTGCAAAGGTCTGTGAAGATCCTAAGGTGGAAATAATAGTCATTTATGACACAGTATTTTTGGTGGTCTGGCTAAAATGTCAAAGTCATCAGTGATCATAGAATTACAGAATAGTTTGTGTTGGAAGGGACCTTAAAGACTATTCAGTTCCAACCTCGTGCCATGCGCAAGGACACCTCCCACCCAACAAGGTGGCCCAAAGCCCCATCCAGCCTGGCCTTGAACACTTCTAGGGATGGGGCATTCACAGCTTTGCTGGGCAACCTGTGCCAGTGCCTCACCACCCTCTTGAGTGAAGAACTTCTTCTTAATGTCTAATCTAAACCTCCCTTCTTTTACATTAAAGCCAGCCCCCCTTGTCCTATCACTACACTCTCTGACAAAGAGTCTCTCTCCAGCTTTCCTGTAGGCTCCTTTTAGGCAGTGGAAGGCTGCTCTAAGGTCTCCCTGGAGCCTTCTTTTCTACAGGCTGAACAACCCTAACTCCCTTAGCCTGTCTTCATAGGAGAGGTGCTCCAGCCCTCTGATCTTCCTGGTGGCCCTCTTCTGGACATGTTCAATAAATCCATGTCCTTCTTGTGCTGCAGGCCCCAGAGCTGCACGCAGGGCTCCAGGTGGGCTCTCATGAAAGCAGAGTAGAGGGGGAGAATTCCCTCCCTCGCCCTGCTGACTACCCTGCTTCTGATGCAGCCCAGGATATGGTTGGTGTTCAGGGCTGCAAGCATACATTCCCAGCTCATGTTGAGCTCCTCATCAACCAACAACCCCAGGGCCTTCTCCTTAGGGCTACTATCAATCCAGTCTCCGCCCAGCCTGTATTTATGCTTAGGATTGCCCCACCCCAGCTGCAGGACCTTGCACTTGGTCTTGCTGAACTTTCTGAGGTTCTCACAGGCCCACCTCAAGCCTGCTCAGGTACCTCAGGATGGCATCTCTTCCCTCCAGAGACAAGAATGTCATGAGGGGCAGCATCAAATGCTTTGCACAAGCCCAGGTGGATGATGTCAGTTGCTCTTCCCCTATTCACTAATGCTGTAATGTGATGAATAATGTGCATAACTTCCAAGTGCTCCTATTCCCAGCCTACTCTATGGGAGTAAAAATAAATAAATAAATAAATAAATCTTTGAAGGAAAGTTGCTCAAGAATCATGTGTGGTCCCTTGCCAGAGACAAAGTTTTCTCTGGCCTTCAAGGGATGTGAGGCTGATGAGCCTCCTCCAGGAACCCAAGGAACAGGGAGGTCTTAGTGCTGGTACTGACTTCTTCCACAGCTTCTCTTTCAGCTGTCTGGCTGCAATACTCTACTACAGATGCAGCTGTTACAGTTACTGCTGAGGAGCTCTGAAGACTGGGATGCTAATATGCTAAAGCCAACTTAAATAGTTGGACTATGATAACTTGCTGGTTAAGTTAGAATTTCAGCCTTCAGGCCTGTGTAAGTGGTGCGTACGTGACTGCAGAGTCATCGAGGGCAATTCTGTAATCAACATTCACCTTGGCACAAGGGTTTTTGAAGGGCATTGGAGTTCATGTTTAGAAAATCACGCTTTCTCCTTGGTATCAGTGCAGTCTGAAAGCTTTTCACCTCTTTCAAATGATCACTGCCAATTGCCCTTTTAGAATAATACTTCCATGTTTACAACTTATTTTTTGGTGGGTTTTGAGGTGGAGGGAAGGAGAAGGAAAGGAAGAATACGGAACTTTGAATTAGATTTTATCAGAGCAGCACAGCAGTAGGTTAACTATTGTGTCCCTATGTAATTTACTATGGTGGCACCAGATTTTCAAAGTAGTATCGTAGCTGGCTGTATCTGCAGCATAAAGGCAGTTTCTCACGGAGTTTCTACATAGTCTTCACAAGGTCCTAAAGCTGTCAACTTGATGAGTGAAATGAACCTGGATGTCTTTGTTTTACCTCTTAAATCTAAGATAACAGTTCACACTTTGAGAGTGCCTTGGCTTTGTTTGCTCAGCTCTGCTACAGTGTAGACAGTTGGTAATTTGGGCAGATGTCCCCACAGCTGTGTTTTTGTTTTCGTACTGAGGATCAAGTAGTTTCACACTGTGTTGACTAGGTGCTTACAGCTGAATTTTGTGCATCTTAAACTGTCTCACTTATTTAAGGTAACTGAAGTTTTCCTGTGGTTTTGATGGCTTTCTGAGCGTTTTGGACGCTAAGCAGCTTTTAAGCTGGAGGTTTTTCTGCTTAGCAAAGTGCTGTGTCTCTGCCTACAGCTTCTGAGGAACTGGTAACAGCTTTCAGTTCTTGGGAAGTTGATTCTCTTCCAGTAATAAAGTATCAAGAAGATAGCAGGGTAGTTTGGCTTTTGTACATCCCCAGGGTGGGGCAGCTGAGAAATAGCAGGGCATAGACTATTTGTTACCTCCCTCCCACAGGGTCAAGGCCTTTCCTGCTCCTTAAGCTGGCAGCCTGGCAGTGCACCAGGGGCTGGGAGGGGACACAGCCAGGACAGCTGACCCCAACAGACCAAAGGGATGTCCCACACCATGTGGCTCAGCAATAAAACCAGGGGGAATGGAGAAGGAAGAGGGGGAGACATTCAGAGTGATGGCATTTGTCTTTCCAAGAAACCATGATGCATGCTGAGCCCTGCTGTTCTAGACGTGGCTAAACATCTGCCTGCTGATGGGAAATGGCAAATGGATTGCCTGTTTTGTGTTGCTTGTCCACAGAGCTTTTGCTTTACCAAGTAAGCTGTCTTTATCTCAGCCCCTGAGTTCTCTCACCTTTACCTTTCCAGTTCTCTCCCCCATCCCCGCAAGAGTTAGTGAGTGGCGGGGTGGTGCTGAGCTGCCTGCTGGGACTAAACCACAGCAGAGTGACCTGCAATTATATGGAAAATTTTGAATCTGGATGTGTGCAGTTTGGTAGTTTGATAATGGGGGCATGCTGAGTGTGAGGTAGGGTTAAAGTTGTACCAAATGAGCAGAATTTTTCTGTGCAGTAATTCTGCTGAAACTGAGTGAATACTGAATACAACTTGTTATATGTAAAACGCAGTAGGTGAAGTAGCCGTGTCCTCATTCATTCCAAAGTCACCAATGCCTTGTGTAGATGATGGCTGAAGCTGGGCTTTGTGGGCTCCCATACCTTCTCAGTTCTGCATCATATAAACTCATTTTCTTCTCTGTTTTTAGTGGGGAAGTTCTCATATTGAGAATTGTTAGAGCATTTCCCATCTTCCTTTTGATTTCAGTAGTAAGATGCAAAACAGCATTGCAATGACGTGGCAAATGTCCTTATCACAGTTAATGAACTAGTTTGTATGATGCAGCCACTGCAACGTCTAAGCAAAGCTGGTTTGATATTGAGGTGGCTGGGAGTGAAAAATGTAAAAATGGCATGAAAAAATTTTGTACTGCTAAAGTGCAATTTGAAGACTAATTAATCACCAAGAGCTGCTAGCTTAAAATTACATCAAAAACAATTATAAACTTTCAAGCTAAATTCAAGCTGTGAAACAAGTTTGCTTATTTCAGTTGAAAAACTTTGTTTATTCAATACACATTATACAGGATATATGTAGTGACTTTTTTGCCATCAGTTTTTGCTTAGGAACTAAATGTGATATTACCTCAAAAAAAATTGATAATCTTTTAGTTCTGTATGTACTCTTTTTTGTTGTTTATTTTGGTTTTGGTCCAAGTTACAGATTAGAAGCTCACATGGGTAGATCCTCTTCTGTGTACATAACACTGTAGCATTGAACATAATAAAATAGCAAAAGACTGCTCCAGTGTACATGTGCAAGTGATTTTAATGTTCTGCTATTCCTGAAAAAATATGTTTTATGTATGCTGATATAGCCGTGTTTAAGAAATATTCTGATGCCTAGGCAGCTCTTACCAACGAAGTGATGTTATTACCAGTCAAATTCACACCCCCATCTCATGGAACAAGATACACTCAGGAATTTACTCTGTTACAGGTCTGAGAGTGTCTAGATCAGGCCCTTCCCCAGCACAGTTATCTTAGTTACTGATCACACTTCTTCATATCCTGCCGTAACTGTGCTGGCAGATCTCTGTATTTATATTTGAAAACATTTGTCCAGAGTAGCCACTTCTCCTTTCCTTCAATGGTAGACTAGCTCAAGACTGATCTTTGAGATGGATGGGGGTGTTTGTAGTACATAACCAAATTCTGGTTTAAGTTATGCCATAGATAAAGCTAAATACATAATGACAGAAGTTTCGAAGCAAATATTGTTTCTGTGGCAGTTTCTTTCCCTTGCTACTCCTCTAACATAAACCCATCACCTTGCTGTTCTTACAAAGCATCCTGTCCAAGTTGATGTTGGAAGCCTGCCTTGCCTTGCCTCCTCCTGCTGTCTGATGGAATGATACAGGGAGAGAGATCAGTGTGGTTGAGGTTATGTAAAGTTTTTGGTTGACTTAAAACTACCCTGGAAACCTTTTTGTTTGTTTGGCTTAATGAGGTGAGTTAGAAAAGGTTATGCCCCCAAAGAGTTAATGGCCTACAGCGTTACAGCGTGGCTCTTGCTCCTGTTGTGTAGTTCAAAAGTCTGCTTGATTAAAAAATGACATCTTACTAAGTGCTCTGCTCCACCTAAGTCTGTTCACTTTTAGTTTCGTTTCATTGAGTTGGTGCTGTCAGAAGAAAAATAAGATTTTTATTCGAGCATGTGCATGCTCACTGAAGTGTCAGACCAGCATAAGTTGTTTTACTAGAACCCGCTTTTTTTCTTTTCCTTCTTTTTCCTTAAGCTAGGCTGTTAAATAGAAAATGAGATGTGTGAAGCTACCAGCATTCTCCAGCAGCACCTTTTAGTTTATCTTCAGAGAAGCAAAACTTTTAATGCTGTATTGAAATTTGGGGAATGAAATCTAAAAGCCTGTAACATTTTGATCCTAGAAGCTGTTGAGATTTCCTTAATCTGATGCATGTTCTTATACATGGCTATAAATGGGGGTTGTGGGGGTGGTATAATAAGCTTCTTAATGCGATATCACTTTATGCTGCAATTCATTCAATGAGTTGAAAAACATTTTTAGGCTTCTATAAGCAAGATTATCAAGCTTGGATCACCTGTGTTTGTCTTGTACTGATGAACTATTCTTATACTGAAGGCACTGTGGGAATGAAGCTTCACTCGAACTAAACTCGACTTCCCCTTTTACTTCTTTTGTGAAATATCAAAATTTTTCTGTAGAAATACTCCAGTTTATGCCATTTTATAGGTGGGTAGAATCTGCAGAGATTAATCTGTTTGCTGCTCTAGGTCTTGAAGCCTTGCCTGTAGAAAGAAAATAATAAAAATAAAAAGCAGTACTACGAAAATATGGTCCAACCTCTCTCCTTCTAGTAAATTAATCTCCATAAACTGTTTTCATTGACACTAAAATTATTGTTTTGATTTAACTTAAATGTACTTAAATTAATTTTAGCTAAACAGAAAAACATTATTCTGGAAATTCAGACTGCTGTGCGGGTTAGCATCTATTTATGCAATTGGTAACAGCTCTGTTGCAATAGCCTCATGTAAATGTGGTCTGGTTCTAACATAGGTCACCAACTGCTGGTGTGAGGGCTAGATTAAACTCTTGACTCTTCTGCTTCCACTTTCTTATCTGTAAAATGGGGACAACAGCATTTTCCAAAGCCCTTCTAAAGGGGAGTTGGCTCCATCAGTCACCATGTATGTATTCAGATAGGAAGGAAGCCTAATCTGCTATTAGTGCTTTCCAGCTTCTTGAAGCAGTAGATGCAATGTAAGAGTTGTTAAATGCCTTTTTTTTCCAACCAAGGAAAGGAGTGGTATAACCGTATCTGCACAGGAGCCCTCAAAGTTAAACTGTATTAATGAAAGCTATGAAATCCTCTGATACATTTTATTTCTGAGTGACAGTAATCTTCTGAGGCCAAAGAAAAGTTGTGGCACTCGGCATCTGCAGAACAGCTGCAGCTCTCATGCAGCAGTAACCTTTAGTTAATTTGTCTTCAAAACATGTCTATGTGGAACTTGGGAAAGTGAAGAGGAAACAGTTCTATAATTGTATTAATCACAAAAGCAAGGGCATGCTGGTAAAGCAATGAATGTGCTTTTCATCAAAATAGTTTATTAACTAGTTCATTTAACTGGAATCTAGTCCTGAAATTAATAGCGGGGAAAAATCCATACGAAATGTCAAACTTTGTAGTCATGATCTTTCAAAGAAGCCAGTTGCCTTTTCAAAACTGTTGGTGTTTAAGTCCATTGCACATAAGTGAAAGGGGGAAATAAAGTTAAGGAGCACTTAGTTCATTCAAGCATAGGATCTGCAAGTATCACAATTAGGTAAGCTTTAGCATTCAATTCTGCTATGACAAAATCGTTCCAGTTAACTAATTTGCTGAATTATGAGTTTCACTTATTATTTAACCCTGCAGAAAGCCACAAAAGGAAATAACCTTGTTGATCTCTTTCCATTAATATCCCTCACATTGTTTGTCCTATGAATTATGACTTATAGGAAAATTAACTGTCCATGCTATACATGATACACAACCAGGTCTTAAACAGTGCATGCTGTAAAAATATTGACATGCCTCCAAGAGGTTAATATCCCTACAAATTAGAACTTTTTTTCCAGAGGAAACAGTAACACCTAGTTTTACTGCAGAATGGAAGTACAGCTCTTTTTTTTTTTTTTTTTTTTTTTTTTTAACAGGGTCTTACCACCTAAGTATCAGTATGATTTTATTTGTGCTAAAATAGAAAATATTACAGAACTTGGGTTTATTGCAGGGGAATTAATTCTCTTTCTCATTACAGTACTTTGCCCTTAGTCTCATTTTTTCTTGTATCTGGGCTGGGAGGTCACTAATAGAGAGTGCTGCTAGCTAGATCTTAATGCAAAAAGAAGGCTAGCAGCAGGATCTGCTGGCTGACTTCTGCACGTGAAAGTTGTCTTTTGTAGTTCCTTGGGACTGGCAAATGAAGTCATTTGGACCATTTAAAACCTGCAAAAGACACATGAATCTAAGTTTCTACAGTGCTGTATTTGAGAGGCATTGGTAGTGAGGGGAAACTTTAGCTATTCAACAATAATTGCTCAATTTGCCAAAAAAAAAAAAAAAAATCATCCTGTAGTAGCTTAAGACTACCTGATTTCTGACCAAACAGTGGCTTTAAGTTTTTCTATGCTTTTCTTAGAGACGTGATTATATGATGTAATCTACAAATGAAAATTGCCGATGTAGCCATGAGAGGCTTCACTATTACACACTTAAGACACAGAAACAGCACGAGATATTTCAACAGACCTGACTACTCACAGTTTTTCTGTAAAATCACATGAGCAGTGCTTGCTTGGCCTCATTCCCCTTGGTAAGGAAGAAAGGGCTTACGCCTAGGTCCAGCCTTGTTTGGGCTGAACCTCCTTTTGTGGCCTCATTCTTGAATTTGTTGTGTGAAAACTGAAGCCTCAGACATTGACATTCTTTTCAGTAGAGGTAGTTTGGGAATACAACTGGGAGTTTCTATGAGGTTGGAGAAAACGGCAAAACACAGAACTTGTTGCAGACCGTGAAATCAATAAGCAGTATCCAAATCTGTGTTGGACCAAGTACAGTAGGTTTCCACAAACACATGTACACAATGTGATTTTTTTTTTAAATGCTTATGTGCCTTTTTACTGAAAATTTCTCAAGCTGTCTATTTTTAAACTACTATTTTGTAAAATAGTTGTTTATAAATGAAAGCTGCAAGGGCAAACAAAACTCTTGCTTTTAATGAAACAAAAAGATGCAGACCTACTCTTTTCCACTTTTCTTTGAGTTGTGTAGTGCTTCCACTGCAGTCCTTGATTAGGCTTCTGTTTACATTATCAGCTGGAATATTTTCATGTAAAATTTGCTTAATCTGAAGAGGACAGCTCTTGTGTTCTGTCCGATAGCAGTAGACATAACAGCCAGCTGTAAACCTTCAGTAAAACAGCACTTTGTACAAGCAATGAGTGCATATTATCACTACAAAATCAGTAATCTTGACTTGTGCTTCTCAGAAATGTGAGATCTTGTGATGAGGCTTTACAAAATCAGGAAGTTGTTATCTCCACCTTGTAGAACGTTAGTGCACCCAGTAAAGGAAACAAGTATTTTATGTTGGTTGGACCTTATTGAGAGACTTGAGGCTTGTTAGAAGTCTTCCACAAAAAAAAAAAAAAAAAAATCTAAGTCATGCTGGTGCTGCTGAAGTTTTATTGTTCTATTTAACAGTATGGTTGTTTCTTCCCATGAAACTTATTTTATTCTTCAGCCTTTATCTCAGTCTATGCCAGTCCTTGAGAATAAACTCCTGTATGCCTTTGGATGGTGCAACAGAAAAGGGTAATGGTTGTTTGCTTTCTTACAGCCTTTGAAGAACTCCTTTTCTTTACTACTAAGAGGATGTTACTGTAGGACAATAACACTCTTCCCAATGCATTGTAATTGTAATACAGATTTCAAATCAGAAATATTACCTGCAACACCACATCACAGAAATATTTTCATTAAACTTAACCAACCACTGTTAAGCTGGAGCTTGGTTTAGATGGGGAAGTTCATCTACACTACCACGCTTAATGAGTTGATTAAAAACTATTACTTAGGTTGAGAACTTGTTTTAATTTACAGTTTAATTTTGCTCACGCTCAATTTATTTTCTTCTTTTACTGACACTGTTTTTCATTTAAATGGCTTTTGTTATTTACTGTCTTACATTCCTGTTTCTGATTTAGTACAAAGACAGCACTGCCATCCTTTCTTGGCTCTCAATTCTGCTGTCCAAATTGCTTTGACTGGCCCATATTAGGGTCCCCTTGTTCTTCTATCCCATCATCTTCTGCTCCCATTTCTTAAAGGTGGATGACTAGAAGTGTGCTAATCATGACAGCTGAGTTTCACCAATGTTTTTCTGAATGACAGTAATACATCAAGGAAAAGGAATTTCAACCATTTAACATTTTGTTGTTTTGTCTTTATTGATGTGCTTCTGGTTTTGAAATACCTAAAATTTATGATTGGGTGCGTGAGAAATAATGAAAAACAGGTATTTCACCTGCACTTACTGCTGCTGGCATATGTCAAGGAATGGGAAAGGAAAGGCACAATAAATTGTGGTAGGTGTCTAGAACATCTTAACTCAGGCTTTTAAATTGCCAAGTTTTTTGTTTGTTTGTTTGTTTGTTTTGAAAAAGGTTCTTCATTAAGATATATTTTCCTTGAAGCCAACAAATTAATATGATTTACTTGTGTACAGTTGGTCAGGACTGTTTGCAGGCCTGTCAAATCAGCCATGCAATAAATATCTGAAAAAGATGTTTGTATATTTAAGACGTGTCAAAGTCTATAATGTCACCAGATTTACAGGGTGCCCAAGTCCACAGGTAATGGCAAGGATGGCATCGTATCTTTCATTTATAAGGACTGAGAACTGTAAACTGAGAACAGTAAACTGGAACTGTGGAAGATATGGCCAGTCTGCCTGCTGACTGCTTTGTCACTACTTCTATGTCATTACTTCTGTGCTTACGGCACTGCTGGAGCTTATCGCAGCCCATGTTCTACCTGTATAAGACCTTATCTTCTCTAAATAAAATCAATTACAAAACCTATATTGCTTTCAAGGGCAATAAGGTCCAATTTCAAGATACAGAAGTTCTGAAACGCTCCTCTTTAGGTTAATTGAAGGAGAACCTCTGTCCATAGCGTATACTGGAAAAGGAGTTTGTACCAACTTGACAGATGTTAAGCTGCATTTTGCCAGCTTGCTGTCTCTTGTGGGAGGATGTAATTCAGCCAAATCAGATGATTTTCCAGTGGTTCTCTTGTGTGGGCAAGCGATCATATTGTGTATGTTTCTGTTAAATCAATGCCCTTTCCTGGAACTACTTTCTCTGTTGCTTTGCAGGTTTAGAAGTTGGGAAGTCAGGGGTGTTAAGTGGTACATTTACTCCCTTCTCACTTGTTTGTCCCACAAAAGACAATTCTTTTGTCATGTTAGTGGTGATCATTTCCCAGGATATTTGCCATTTCTTTTAACTATTAGTCCTTGTTCCACATGCCAAAGTACAAAAGTTAAGAGTGCGCTTGCATCTTGGGAAGCAACCTGTCCTCAGACGAGCTCTCTCAATTAGATTTATTACTGAGCTGTAACTTTCCATGCAGAGCATAAACTTTGCAAAGCTGGTGCTCACCCTGGTGGGAGTGAAGAGGCGGTGGTTCTAGTTACAGGGTGGCAGTGAAAGTTGCTGTTTGACCAGGTAAATAAGGCTGGTTGGGAAGGTAGTGTTCCAGTGCATTACAGGAATACTAAGACTCACTTTTTCCACATAGAAGCAACATAAGGGCTAGCTGTAGGTAGGGCAGAATTCAGTGCAGAGATCAGCATTTACATCTATATTAACTACTGGAATGGTCAGCTCACGAACATCTGGCTTTAATTTGGGGATGGGCAGACAGAGGGAGGAGAGTGGAATATTCACAAGACCTAATGCTGGCACTATAGAAATGCCCAAGAAATTACTTCTTATTTTTTTTCTGTATCCTGTGAATTTAATCCTGCTCATACTCTGTCTAATTTTGATTATCTTTCCAAGCAGGGAGTTGCTGGCACAATTGCTTACCTTCTCTATACCCAAGAAATAATGTGGAATTAATTTGACCGTAGACTCACAAATTGTTTCCACTGGACTGTGTCTTGAGGCCTCTGGACTCATAAATACTAGCTACAATTGAATTTTTTATGAGTCTTTCAGGTTCAAGCAAGTACAAAGATGGTTCTTTACGTCTCCTCTAAAATCTTGATTTATTGCCTGGCCTTCTGATAACAAGCTGAAGCCAGACTAAATCATATATTTTTTAATTTTACATGTATAAACCTCTTTCCTCTCTCCTCCCTCCTTGTCTCTGACCAATTAGAGCTATTTTTGGTTAATAAATTGAGATTGTTCTTGAAGAGCATGACTTGTTCTGCACAATATGGGTTAATCAACAGATTGCCTTTTCAAAGGATCACTTAATCTGGTTAAATTGTAAGCTAACAAGAAGAAAACAAATGAGCACTTAGCAGAATGAAGTAACAAGTGTCCCTATCTGTGACAAATGTGCATTCTTTACCCTGGTTCTTTTTTCCAGCTAGGTAGGGTGTGGAGTAAGAGAACAGTGGTTTAATATGCTTGTGCCTGCAATGCTGTCTTCACTGAGAATGCCCTTTGCAAGCAGAGAAAATTATTTCCCCTCTTCTCCACACTGTCAGTGCTAGTAGTTTTGGATTAAAAAGCTTGATGATTGGTCTCTGTTACAAATGTTAACTTTTTGATACTGTTCTCACACATACATTGCACTTCCAAGAATGTAAAACAAAATCCAGTGCCCAGATGTAAGTCTGTGCCCTGTTTCCTTTGAGACTCAATCTACCTGAGAACTTCCTGCCTGGTTTTATATGTATAATTGGTGGTGAGTTAAAATAGCGATGCCACAGGAGGAGGAAATAGCTGCCATCAGTGCTTGGGAGGAGATGGGGGGACAACTCCTTTCATTCTAGCAGAATAGTTAGAGAGAAGGTCCCATCTGCAAGGGCAGGATGGATTTTTAGGCCATTACCCTAATAAAGGTAGAGACCTGTAACAGTATTATCCTGTGATTTATTTATGATTGTGTTGCATAGAAAAACAAGTGCTTTTGAGAAACTCCACTCCTCAAATTCTTGAAAAGTCCTGGAGCCTGTATGCAGGAGTGTACTAGGCTGTAGGAAGGATGCTCTTGTTTAATTTCTCTCCGCACATACAGGTTATTCTGGGGGTGGGCAGTGTAAAATTTGAAAAGGACAGCTAACATGATATAACTTAGGTGCAAGTAGGAATTAATTGGCTTATCTGACAAACTGTCTCTCAGAATCTTAGAATCACAGAATGGTTTGGATTGGAAGGGACCTTAATGATCATCCAGTTCCAAACCCCTGCCATGGGCAGAGATATCTCCCACCAGACCAGGTTGTCCAAAGCCCCATCCAACCTGACCTTAAACACCTCCAGGGATGGGGCATCCACAGCTTCTCTGGGCAGCCTGTGCCAGGGCCTCACCACCCTCTCAGTAAAGAATTTCTTTCTAATGTTTAATCTAAGTCTACCCTCTTTCAGTTTAAAACCATTACTACTTCTCCTATCTCCTACGTGCCCTGATAAAGAGTCTCTCCCCATCTTTCCTGTAGGCCCCTTTTAGGCAGTGAAAGGCTGCTCTAAGGAGCCTTCTCTTCTCCAGGCTGAACAACCCCTACTCCCTTAGCCTGTCTTCATAGCAGAGGTGCTCCAGCCCCTTGATCATCCTGGTGGCCCTCCTCTGGACTTGTTCTAATAGGTCCCTATCCCTGTGCTGAAGTTCAGAGCTGAATGCAGGGATCCAGGTTGGGCCTTACAAGAGCAGAACAGAGGGGACAATCCCCTCCTTCACTCTGCTGTCCATGCTGCTTCTGATGCAGCTTAATGTTTGCTGTTCAGCAATTCCTGTTTGCTTTGGGGTATTTCTGTGTTCTTCCTCAGTTCTGAGCACCTAAATAAATGTCACATGTAGCTTCCTGAGAACTACACCAAATAGCAATATTTTCTAGTGTAAAAGTATGTAGGGCTTAGATCAGAGTGCCTTCTAGTCTTCAAGCTCAGTGCTTCATGTCCTTTCGAGGATGTACATAGAGTTTCTTTATGGCACAGTAATGCAGTCCCTTAGATGAGAGTATTTTCCCCCGCTAAAGGCCAATTCTGCTTTGTTTTATTTTGTATGCCTATGTCCAGCACCATGATCTTCAGGTGTTCTAACTGCACAGCCTGTTCTGCTTTTGGGCTGATCAGTAGATGTAAAGGAATCAGCAGCTGTAATCCACGGCTCTCCTCATAGTGCAGGCTTTCGTTGGAATCTGGCTGGTTTCAAAGTCCAGTGCATGACAACATAGCCCACTCTGCATTCTCCAGCAAATAAAACCAGTACGTCTGCTAAAACAAATCAATTAGTGCTAGGCACACTGAAGTCTAGGAACAGGAATTTCCCCAGTATTTTCAATAAAGGGTTGTGACAAAACAAACTAATTAGTAAATCAAGAGAGCCCTCTGGGTGTGCTGTATTTTATATTAACAGATCCAAACAATGTTTGGTTTGCTGTCCTGTTATGTAACTGAATTATGCAAAGTGAAAACCAGGCATGTATTTACGTGCATTCTTTATATATCGGGCTTAGATGTAGGGACAGCTCTGTATGAAGTGGCATGTGCTGGAGGCTCTATTGGGTAAGAAGAGGTATGCTTAGATGGAAGTCCAAGTTGCTGACAGACCAAAATTAAGCCTAATGAAGGGAAAGTAATAACAACTGTAAAGTGTCTTGGATCTACAACTTGTATGTGCATAAGGAATCGCCATTGCATAAATAGCATGAAACACTGAGAAGCTGCTTGGGTGAATAAAGAATCAACAAGATAGTTAAACTTTTTCTGCAGAGCAAGTTATTATTATTTTTTTTTTAATAATCCTTTTGATTAAAATGTAGTATCTACAGTGCATTTGACCTATATGTGTACCTTTCTATTTTCTATGCTAAGATACTGGTAGATCATTTAAAGTCACCTTTAGCCAATTTAAATAACTTTTATGATTGGCTTGTTAAAAAAGCCAACTGATATATTGAAGCAAGTAAGAAGAAGAGTTAAGGACAACTTAGTTTTCCTTTCTCTGAAGACATTCTATCTACTGTGTCAGTAGGAGTGTGAAAATACCATCTTGTTCAGGCTTAAATTTTGGCATTGCTGGAAAGAAAACCCTCCCCTCAAGTATGTAAACGCATATTTTGCCAGGATTTTTTTTTTTTCAAAGCTGTAACTTTCAAAAGTGTGCCCTTTGATGGGAACAGTATTTTAAGATTAAACTGTTGATTAAAAAATGCAAAATATGTTTTTACTTGCAATAACACTTAATAAACCATTTTTTAAAGCAGCGTATGACAGAAAGGAGAAAAATTGTGTCCCCTGCTGTTTGTAGTTGTTCTATGTAGGAATGTAAACAGTGGGACTAACACTTGCTTTGCAGGGTTTGATTTTATTTTTGTTCTAGCTCAATTCATAGATAAGGGGGAAGGAATCTTGTATGCTAATATTGGTCTCTGGCTTTTTAGGTGCTGTTAATATATGTTTTTGCTTAGGTTTATTATTTGAAAATATGTGGTTTTTTTATTCTTTTAGAAGTAAGCTGACATTATTCCCTCAATGACTACTTCCCATTGGTTGACCAAATTTCAACTTTTCACTTGTGGTAGGTGGCTACTGCCCATAATCACATTATTCTATTAAAAGCTTCCTGTTTCAACGCTGGATCTTACACTCATTACAACAGACTGTACAAGTGCTAGGATCTTCATGAGTCTGGAGAACCTGGCAACTTTTAGTGGAGGACAGGTTGGAAGAAATGCCAAACACAGCAGCTGAATTAACTGAGGATTCACTTACATGTGCTCAGTTCATCTGAATGTGGAATTTTTCTTGTTTTATTCACCCTCATCATCCTTCTCTCATGCAGGTGCTGCTGACTCATATCCTGTACCTTTTGCCCCAACCGCCTTCTAACTCTACTCTCTGCATAGGTCAGTAAAGGACAGTAAAACTTTGACAGGTTAGCAAGACACAAGGGTGTTGCCTGTTAGATCGAGACAATATGGTTCACTTGTCTTATTTTTCTTTCTACAAAAAAGGTCGCAAACCATTCCCCACAGAAGTGAAGTAGGAAATCCAGGACTCAGCTAAAAGTCTTCTTTTCACATCTGGCGTCGTTCTTGTCCTGACAAACATCAAATTCATATTGCAAACACAGATAATGCTGAGAGGGAAATGAAAGGTCAACCATCCAAAGTCCTGCTAGTTAGCATAGTCCTGCGTGGACTGTAAAGTGGCTAAGGCAGTCTGAAAGGCTTGTTCTCTTGGCCCTTTGTGTTGGCCCTGGTTGTATGTCAGCGTATTTCAGTCAGCTGGGATCTAGGAGTCTAAGTGAGCTTCAGAACAAGCCTGTCCCTAACTAGAGATGGGAGTGGGGAAAAACGGATTTCAGAAACCACGGATCTGTGCTTTTCCTGGTGACTTAGATCTCTTCTGGAGTCATCGACAGTTACAGACATGGTTTCCTGCGAATTCCTGAGCTGAGTGGATTACGTACAGAATTTGCCAGATGCTAAATGTTTGTCAGAAATGCACCAGTCCAACCGAGGTGCTGCTGTTTTGTATTTTGGGCCATGGATTTTTGTTAAAGACTTTCTCATGTCTCCCAACAATGATGAGCTTTGATTTCTCTGTACACAGCAGCCCTCCTAAAGGTGACACTGGAAGAGCTGCCATTTGAGCTACCTAGATCATTTAGTCTTATTTACATGTATTCTCCTGTCTTTCTGCAGCTCTGCCACGTTGCATCTCTGGCTACCAAAGCGAGCATCGTGGCATAGCAAGGTTTTTGTAGCAGTAGTGCAGCTATCTTTGGAAGCGAAGGCTGGCTTGAAATATGTAGTTTCAAGAATATATAGGTTAATGTGAAGGTTTTGGAGAACTCAAACAGAAAAAAATCATAAATCATTACATGTATATACCTCGTATATACAGACATGAAAAGTGGGGAAAAAGTTTCTCTGAGTTGTACTCATTGGTAAAACTATTAGTTGCATAGTTGGCTTCTCTTTCCCTTTCCTTACCCAAACCCCACGCTGCCAAGAGGTTTCAGTGAGGAAAATATTTTCTCTGATGTGCACTAACCTCCATTCAATGAGGACACATCAGGGAAGGGGAGGAGGAAGGCAGTTGCCTTGAATCTTTTTCCTTTTATTTCCCCCCCTTCTTTAACAACTACAACTCAAAACAACAGATTATGGCTCTTTTTTAATTTATGGCATATATTCCTAGTTTGACTGTGAATCCACTACTATTGATCTAGCTCTACAGTACTTAGAAATTCAGGCTGTGCCTGTGAAATTGCTTCTGGTGCTTTTAATATGCAAACAGATGTCCAAGTGCAATATGCCCACAGAGCAGGACATTTCTGGCCACGGCGACTGTGTTGCCTGCCTGCACAAGGAGTCTGATGAAGTTCTTCTGTCAGTGTAGGTCTGACCACACATGGGCATTTTTTTTTTCCCCTTGAAAAAGAATACAGATGTAGTGGCCTTCTTTTCTCTATTTGCACATAATACGAAGACAATATTATCTAGGTCAGCCAAACTGTAACGTAGATCTGGCATGGGAGCATAGAAAAAAAAAAAGAGACTTAAAAAAAAATATTGCTAAGATAAACGTTAACGACTAAATATGTTTTGATTGCGTTTAAAATCTGATTATTGTAAACAGCTGACTGCTACTGTAACTTTATAGCTCTAGCCAGATAAGCCAGGTAAGTACAAAAAATGTAGGCAATTTGTTGCCTAAGAAAGGTGTGAAGGTTGCATGATATGGATTTATTTATTTATTCATTTTTAAAGTCATTAAGAAGTCCAAAGCTCACTCTTGATTCTGTAAGCCATGAAAAATATCCATACAGCTTCTTGCACCACTTTATCTATTTGTTTTCAGGTAGCTTTCACTCTTAATCACTCAAATCCCTTGTGTAAATCAAAGACAACAAAGCAGTGCTGTGATTGCCAGTGGATTTGAATCCTGCTATGTTACTCTTTTACTGCTGGATTTGGTTAAAACTAAAAACTGCTTAAAAAGGAACAGCAATATAGAGTTTCATTTGATTATTGTAAATCTAAACCCTACAACTCTGGACAATTTTATTATGCTTGGCTAAATTGTCTGTATTATACATACCTGTGATTAAATGACTACTCCACAGTTTCCAGACTTCTTCAAATTGTGTAAAAGATTTGGATGTCAATGTAAAAAATGAGATTGCTGCTGAAGCTTTATGCCTTGTAGGAAGATCATCTTGGTAGATTTGTAGTTCTCAGTGTTTATCTGTGCTTTAAATGCTCACACCTAGATGAAGGAAGGTGATTTCACAGTCTTTCGGAAGTGGGGATAAAGCCCAGGGGACCTGAAAGGATGCACCAGTTGTTGCTTTAATGCTCTGCTTTGGATGCACCAGACACCTGTGATTGCCTATGTTGTAGGAAATACACGATAATACTCATGAGTAGAATGAAAGCCAGCGGTTCTCACTTCGGGTTTAATGGTTCAATCACATCTCCTTTCTTATGGAGAAAAGGGGAATTGTTCATACCACCTAGAGAACTTTAAAGCTACCCTTAGGCTTATGTGTCGGATCTCTAGGGAATGCTTTAAATAACACAGGCTTCAGCCTCTTCAAAGGAGACCTGGCACTAAGCAGTATCTGGCTGTTCTTTTTGTATGTAATAGGGTGTCTGTGGGCAGGATCTATTGCTCTAGTATACATAGCCCCTTTATTTTTCTGTGTCTTTAGCTCATTTTGCTGTAAGCACCCCTGGAATTTCTTTTTTTTTTTTTTTTTTTTTTTTTTTTCCTATTGCTTATTTTTATCAGATTCAGGCAATCCATACTAAAGTGTCTAGGATATATAAAATATAAAATTATGCCTACCTGATATGCAAAACCTGTATCACAGCTTTACTGCACTCCTTAACTTAGTATAACATCACTAACCACATGTGGGTCCTCTCACACCTCAACCATTCTGTGATTCTTTCACTTGTATGCAATTGCTTGTGTGCCAAAGACTGCAGGAATAACTGTCAGTACTTGCGGAAGTCATTTTTTTGCTGTAGCAAAGGTAGCCTTATGGTCCATTTGGCCTTTTAAAGGAAATTTTCGGTAGTTTAATATGGTCCATGACAGAGAAGCCAAATGCATTCAAACTCATATTCAGATAATATTGTGTGAACTACAGCTATAACAACCTGACTATAGCCATTATGAAATATGACTGGGTTTGGATAATGATGAATTGGCTCAAAAATCAGTACTGGTGTTTGACAAGGGTGTATATATACAACCTTCTTTGCAACCTCTTTCTTATTAGGAGTGAACAAAGATACCACTATAAAGAGATTTCAGATCAGAATTTACTTGCAAGTCATATTTTTGTAATGGAGTTGTAAAACTGACTTTTAACAGCTTGCACATTTTACTTGGGACTTAGTACTGGATGGAAGCCACTTTCTAAACGTTTCCTAGAAAGAAGAAAATTTGTGTATTTGTGTATTTCTTCACACGTCAAATGGTGGAAGGTGATAGTCTTCTCCCATTTTCCTTTCTTCTGAAGTTCAAGAAGCTGAAGTAAAATGGCACATTCCACATAGTTACTCCCTCCTAAGCATGCAGACAGACTCCAATTTGCCAATTCCTTTAGTTTTATACCTTTGCATTACTTCTAGAGGGACTAAATGTCATTCTGCTGTGACTGATTTTACCTTGAAGTGCTACTGATCAGATTTCAAACTCGCCATGCCTCCTGTGTATATAAACAGAAGTAGGAACATATCTATATTTCTGTGGGTCAAGGCTTCTCCTTTCTGTTTTCTCTCTGTTCAAGTTGCTTTTGAGAACTTTCAGTCATATTGTTACTTGTACAGAGGGATGTAAGTGGTATGTTCCCAAAGCATCTGAGATGCTCCTTTCCTTTGCCTGAGATACAGGAGATATAACAAGTTGTTCTTGTGTGCTCTGGTAAATCTTGAGCAAAGTTGATCATCAGAGAGCCTGTAAAAATGTCACCAAACCCAGGAGACACTCAAACCTGTAGTGGAGCAGTCCTGGAGTTTATCTGTTGGGGTTGTACCTGCAAATGGAGCAAATTGTCTGCTTGATTATATTCAGATGACCTCCTGGTTTCTACTTGTGTTAGTGTAATCAGAAGATGCATTACTTTTATTTGCATCTTAAGAATTGCTCTGCAGTTGCAATGTCTGTTTACTCTCAGCAATAGCTCTAGGGACTGGCGCTTACTTATTTTCCTTTTTCACTTGCCAAACTACAGATTTGGGGTGGTGGGGAGTGAGGGAGGAGAGGAGGAGGTTTGACTGATGTGAGGCAAAAGTCATTCGACACTAAATAAGTTTTCTTCACTTTTTCCGTACCAAACCATCATGAGGTGGGGTCTAAAGAGACGTAAATTCCGAGTTAGCAAACCATTTTCAGCTTTTGAAATTGGGCATACTTGAAAATGTATTTTCTAAACGACATCTCTCAGGGCATTGAGAGTACCTAAACAATCTGCTCTCTTCTTCTTTTCCCTCCCTACCCTCTGTTTTTGTATGTGAAGGCCTTCTAAATAAATTTTCCGTAGTTTAAGAACTCCAATGCAGGCAACCCGGGACATTGTGTATCCTAGATTATGATAATCTATGACAGTGCCTAACATTTACCAAGGGGGGTGGGGAGGAACATATTTGCTGTTCAGTTGTACAGTGTCCACTTGTACATGCATTATTTGTTGAAGCCAAAATATTTAATCATTTCAGTATGGGCAAAAGTTTTCCTGCTTGGAAAGCAGCTACATTTTCCCTCCTGCACCAAAGCTATCAAAGCTTGTTTTGTGACTGTCTCTGTTCTTGCAGCTGGGATAAAAGTAACTTGAAAAGGCTAGACTGAAAATTGCAGACAAACATATGCTAATAGCAGATAGCTGTGCTAACAGGGACAAGAAGGAGGTGGCAGCTTTGGCTGGAGAGTAGCTGTGATTCTTAATGTTAAGTGTTAACACAGCTCAGAGAGCTGCTATCTTGTCCGAAATGCCAGCTGACTGGGTGTGAAGGGCAGCCATGTGCTACCCATCCCAGCAGCTTCTTCCCCTTGGATCTGGGCCCTCTTGCCACATCCAGACCTTGGCAGACCTTGAAGTAACTGTACATACTTAATGGGGAACTGAGCTCATGAACTGAAGGTGGAGTAATGCAATGAGATAATGGCCCAGTGACAATGGAAACATACTTCAGTGCATCTCATATGAGATCAGTTGCTTTGTGAGAAAAAATAGAAATCCAAGTGAGTTTATAGCACAGAAAAAAACTGGAGAACTTGATATTACCATTTTGTGCAGTTTTGATGGGCAGTGGAAGAAGTCAAGGCATCTTTTCAGGGATGATAGATCACGGATTGTGTCTATAGGGTGCTTTGGATATCTTTTGGGACTTTCAGGAAATTCATCTACAGAGCGTGACAGAAAAGTATGAAGTTACTTCAGTCAGATTACAGAACATTGTGATCTGTTATAGCTGCCTCACATATTTTTTGGAAGGGGGTGGCTTACTTGCCTGCTGTCAAACTGCCCGTTTTAGGGCTATTTCTTAAGTGCTATTTTCTTTTGACAAATGACTGCCTTGGTGAGAACTCCCTCTGCATCCTTTTCTGTTGAGAGCCTGGAGGCTATGGAAAGACCGCATGCAGCTCTGCACACACCTTCAGATTCCCAGCAGAAAGGTCTAGTTCTGTACCTTCATTCACTTCCAGTGCTCCTCCTTTTATCTTCCATAATAGCTTGTGTGTTGAAAGTGCTTTTTTAATTAAATTGTTTGCATCTCGTATATGCTCAATATATTCACTTTGAGGGCATTTTTATTGCAGTAGAAGGGTGGTGATATGTAAGTCTCAAGAATAATTAAAACTTGTGTTAACTTGTGTATGTTTTTAACAGTGATTGAACTTTGTGTTGAGTCTTTGCTAGGTACAAGATCAGATCTTAATCAAATAGGAAGGAAAGAAGGGGCAAATGAAGGAAGGAAGGGTTGGTTGTAGGCACCTATATAAGTTATTACCAGTTTAAGGTAAACCTCACCTGTCATGTTAAAAGAATGCATATATATATATATATATATATTTATATTTGTATAATGAATATATGAACCCCCATATATATATGAACCCTCTAATTTTAGATATTTAGCTCAAGCTAGTTTTTGTATTCAGACTTATCAAGGGAGAGATGGAAAGTGAGATATTCTGAATCATCTTTTGGTGGCACCTTCAGCTCTCTGTGTGTGGATGTAGCCTTACAAGGTTAGACCACCTTGGTTTACAGTTGGGAAAAAAAGCAGAGCAAGTTGATAAGGCTTTAATAGCAGCATTATATGGCAGAGAAAAGATTTATATAACTAGGGACTTTCAGGAGAGAATGTGGTAAACCATACTTCTCTTTTACGTCAGGGAGCTGGAAATACACATCCAAATCAGCAAGATGTACAATGTTGATCTGAAGTTTTGACTTTGTGTGTTAAATTATCAGGTTCTTGTATTGCTGTATTTTATATAGTCTAGTCTTGGAAAGGCAGGGGAGGCTGTGTTCAGAGTCGCTTCCTACGGGGAAGATGGGGAATGAAATAGGGACCAAATTCAAAATCAATTAGTCTTGTTACATTAAATTTTTGGAAAAGTGTTAATTTGTCTTTCTTCACTGAAAATACAATGTTACATTGGCTTGTAGATGGTCTGACTTTGCCAGGAATAGCAGGTGAATTAACATGAATCACACACTTTTTGCCAAGGATTCTGTGACGTCTTGTTCATACCTAAGTCAAGCTGGGACGTGTAACAGTGTTTTGAAATGGATAGTAGTTCTGACGATGTCCCAAACGTTAAACCAAGTTCAGGAACTACACTGAAGGTTAAATGCTAGCTCAGCCTGGAGGAGTGTGTTGAGCATCTGGAAGAGATCCATTTGGGTTAAACTGGTAAATCAAGTAAGAGCTTATCTGATTAAAGCCCCTATTTAAATGTCAGAGCATCTGCACTACTTCTTACTAGCTGAAGCAAATTTTTAATATTTCATAAAATTGTCAATTTATTAGGCCAGCCTTTGCAAAAAAAAAAATAAAAATAAAATAAAAATAATAATAACAAAAAGAATCCTTACGTAGTCATTTTCCAAGTGTGAACAAAGGGAGAAAATCCCAGAGGGACAGACACATTTTTGTTTCAGGCTTCCAGGATTTCCCAAGAATGACTGTAAACTGTTTCCTACAGGTTGTGTCAAATGCTGCTGGTCAGGGGGTTGCCATCACTGGGAACAACACTTTCAACAACTGGAACTGGCCTAATGCTGTGATCTTTGCTGCTACAGTAATCACTACAATCGGTAAGCATTTGCTACATCAACTGTCCTAACTGTAGTTTTTCTTATGATCCACTGTGCTTATACTCTTCCATTTCTGTGTCAGGCTAATAATAATAAGCTTGCTATGGCTGGAGTTGTGTAGAATACACAGGTTTGTAGAGGAAAAATATTTTAGGACACTTTGCTCATGGGTGTATATAAGAACGTGTCGTTCTAATAAGTAACTGAGTCAAGGTGCTGATGGGGATAATTGAGGTCATTCCAGTTCTCTTCATTCATTCATGCACTTAAATTAACAAATCATAAAGTTCCCTAACCGAAAGCATTACCAGACATTTCATTAAACTAATATTTAAAGCACGTACATATAAGGTTTTTGTATAACTGTCCTGTTGCTCACATTCATCCTCTTCAGCTACTGAATTAGCAGTGTTCTTGGCTTACAGAACAATCTAGGCTATTTTTAATCTCTTAAAGAATATAAGGAACAAGAAGTGTGGTCTTATAAATCTCGTTACTGATTTGTGCTTATAAAACCCTTTGCATTGACATACAGAAGGTACATTGCCATCTTTTAGGGAGTAATCTTTGCTACAAGGTATTGGTACACCCTGGTTACACCTACAACATAAAAAAAAAAAAAAAAAAAAAAAAAAAAAAAAAAAAAAAGCAGAATATATATGACAAAATAACCAGAGAAGACTGGAGGTACATGTAAGTGGAAGCCTTACTGTTAGGTCATACAGCACTGCATTTTCTATTATTTGAAACTCACAATACCCATCTTATAATCTAGTTTGTGACACAAAGAAGTCAGGAACCTAAATAAGAAAAATCTGTTCAGAGAGGGTTCTCATTTTGAGTTTGTAATGTCGTTTTGGGTTCTGTGACCAGCAAGGAATGAAATTCAATTGAAATATCTTGCAGTGTCATAACTCACCTTCCACTTAACTCTCAAACCCTTACCCTGGGAAGGTAACAGGTCAGAAAGTAAATATGCATTAATGGATCTTTCATGTGAAAGCTAACTTCAGGGTAAATTTTGAGATTTCATTTCATAAAATTGATTCAAACTCAAGCTTTTAACATTACTGCTTAAGGCTGGGGAATCTTATTAGAGGTTTTGAGATGAGTATTAGCTCATATTTATCTCATCTTGTCAAGGAAAAAGATGCACGCTATCCAGGGAACGCTTAAAATGTAGTCCTCCTCTCAGCCTGCAGTAATGGAATACACATTTTCTGAAGTAGCACTGGAAGGCATCCAGATTCAGAAGATCAGCTGGAGTAGGCTAATGTTCTCATAGACAGTGAAATAAGGAGCATCTGATACAGCAGAAGGCCATGCAATGTTGTTCTATGTATAGGTAGAATTGCCTTGAATTCTGTACAACAAAGACAGACTGTGCATATGCTTATCTCTTTTAGGTTACGGAAATGTTTCACCAAAGACGCCCTCTGGGCGTCTCTTTTGCATATTTTATGGGCTCTTTGGAGTTCCTCTCTGTTTGACATGGATCAGTGCTCTGGGGAAGTTCTTTGGAGGACGTGCAAAGAGGCTAGGCCAGTTTCTGACAAAAAGAGGAGTAAGCCTGGTAAGGTTTGTTTATCGTCCTGCTGTGTATTTTTGATGCATAAAGTATAAGCTTAATTCATCTGCTAATTGTAGTAATAAACAAACACTTGTATAAATATGAATTTCCCAAATGGTTGTTGCATAGAAATAACCGGGAGGTATTTTGGGTATGTTAATTCTTCCAGAAGTTTTAAGAAAATGAGGTCTTGCAGAAGCATTTGGTAATACATACTGTAATTTCTTTGAAGACATATATCTCCATACATGAGAAACCTATAAGATCAATATAGGTGAGGCTCTAATTTCAGAAACATTCCTTATAAGCTCCTCTGTCATGGAAATAAGCTGTCCTGCCTTGCTCCTACCTGCTTGTGTGCTAGCATAAGCACTTTCAACTGATTCGCTGCATAAGAGTAAAATACTGTTTTATTCTCAGTTACTGTTTTTTTGTTTGTTTGTTTGGTGTTGGACAAGTTTTGTCTCAGTTCTAACTGCACAGAGGTGGGATCAAATGCAGGACGGAGTGTATGGAGGATGGTGGGACTAGTTTGGGCCCTAGTTTCAGAAACAGCACTGACTTCCTTGGTTCAACACCCAAGAAGGTACAGAAAATGATGGTGAAATGTGTGTGTTTGCAGCTTTGTGAAGCAGGGTTTGTGCAGAGGTTAGATGAGTGCCAAAAGAGGTAGGAAGCATAAATAAGAGAAAAGCAACAAGCAGTCCTGACCCTCTATGCACAAATGAACCGTTGTAAGAAATAGTTGTGTTCACTTCAGTCAGTGACTATCAGTTACAGCTGATAAACTGTTAGTACAAAACTCCGAAATGACTGATACTCTCCAATGATACTCTATGCCATGGAAGGAAAAGAAAATCATCTTTTTTTCCCTGACATTTTTTTTTTTTTTTTTTTTTTTTTTCCAGAGGAAAGCACAAATTACATGCACAGCTATTTTCATCGTTTGGGGTGTCTTAGTCCATCTAGTTATTCCTCCTTTTGTCTTTATGGTGACTGAAGGATGGGATTACATTGAAGGTCTCTATTTCTCATTCATCACTATCACCACCATAGGGTTTGGAGATTTTGTTGCTGGTAAGTAATTATATTTTATGTATTATTTTGCTACATGCACAATGTGTGGCAATTCTGTTTCTAAATTCTAATTCTAAAAACTATTTTCTAAGCTTTTTAAAAACATTTTTCTGAATATAAGGTTTAATAAAATCTGAGTACTGCTCCAATGGACTGCATCTGGCTCTTCTATCTTAGTTTAGATACCTAAGACCTTTACTGGACTTAGTCTGGAGCTGAATTCTGGCGTTGGTCATCCTTCCAGCTGCCCCAGGTCCCTATTTCAGGCATGGAGCTTTCCTATCCACCATGACAGTTTAGCATCTTTAAAGGAGATCACATAACTTAAGCAGAGTGCATCAGCGCTGTGTGATACTCTCTGTGCAGCTGTCTAGAACTTGTCAACAGGAAATGCTGACCATACTGGTGTCTACCTCATAAATCCTGTCTTTCTCTAAAATCTGCTATGTTATTTGGGGCTTTGGAGATGGTCCTTGGTAAGTGGAATTCTGAGGCTGATCCTTATCTCAAAGAAAGTACCTATATCTATACTTTAAGGGCTGGGAGAATAGAATGCTTATATATTTTTTTTCAAAAAGAAGAAACTACTTTTATAGCTTACAAGGAGCACGTGCTGCCATTTTATGTTGTAGCCCAGTGGTCAGACTATACAGAATGGAGTACCTCTCAGGGTAATAACTTAAGATTTCTCATCTGAGAGTCCTCTTTCAGTAATGTTCTTGTTTTTAATTCTTTCTAGGCGTAAATCCAGATGCAAACTATCATGCCCTTTACAGATACTTTGTGGAGTTATGGATCTATCTGGGACTAGCTTGGCTTTCACTCTTTGTCAACTGGAAGGTCAGTATGTTTGTGGAAGTTCACAAAGCAATCAAGAAACGGAGGAAAAAAAGAAAAGAGTCATTTGACAACCATCCTAGGTCTAAAAAACCCCTTCAAATGGGTACCTCAAAGGATGTGAACATTTTCAGCTTCCTTTCAAAGAAGGAAGAGACCTACAATGATCTTATTAAACAAATTGGGAAGAAGGCCCTGAAGACAAACAATGACAAGATAATCAAAGTAGAAAATACCAAACAAAATATGCAGAATGCCAGTAAAGATGCTCAGGTGACTTACACAAAGACAGAGTCATTTGAGTATGATGAGTCTTCCCTGGACATTCAAAATGGTCATGTACTCAGGCACCTCCATGATAAACGTATTGGAGACAGCCCTCTAGAAGGAACCATGTTTGTAAACCAGCTAGACAGGATAAGTGAAGAAGAAGGTGAAGTATGGGATTCCAGAGACTATCGACCCTTAATATTTGAGAATGCCAATATAACGTTTGTAAATGAGGATGATGATGAAGAGGAAGATATCTCAGATGATGAAGAAACTTCAAAATCATCCATGGATGATAATCTTGTAGAGGAACCTGAAACTGAAAAAAAACTGGTAAAATTCCCATCCTCTGATGAATCTACCTTTACCAACAACGAGCTAGAACTTTCTGTGCCTTATGAACAACTGATGAATGAATATAATACAGTAAGCAATGTGAAGGCTGCAACGTGAAGCATGCTTGACAGTGGTTTTCTGAAAATGGTCAGTGCATATTGAACAAATTAATAGAGCAAGGAGAAAAGCATGTTTTTGCAACTTCTCCTATTTCTTTGAAAACAAAAGCAAGACCCAAACTAATGACCTCCAGTGTCTTTTTCCTATCCTAAGTTGGTTTCTGAGCCCATCAGCTTTGCTTATCTGAAGAGACTTGTAAAATAACAGTTGAATCAGGAGTCCTGCTCCGTCTTGGGATTTTATGGTTCTTGAACAAAGTAGACAAGAAAAAGACTAGTTAATACACTGGACCTGCTCTGCATTTATGCATTTCATTGAGGAATTAGTTTGGGAGTGTAACTATACTGTTGCAAAGAGACTGGTTTGGGCATCAAATGTGTTCGGTTACTCCACTAGCCTTTCTGAAAACCTGGATTTGAATCCTGCTTTGATCAAAAATGAAAGCAAGGGTTGCTTGTTTGTTTTTTTTTGATTGTTTTACTACCCATTGTTAAGTTTGTACCACAAAAAATTGTGCAACCACTAGTGGTTCTTAATGAGAAACTTTAGATGGAATACCAGGGACACAGATATGAGCTGAGGTGCACTGGCAGACTGAGGAGAGGAGGAAGCTTTTAAAACATCTGTCTGGAATATGTCAGTGCTTGTCAAATTATAATTGTAGCTTTGTGAACAAAATATTCAAATTAAAAATTCCAAGGAATGGATTGAGAAGGCAAAAATCCTCTGGGATGAAGCTCACCAATTGGGCTGCTAAACTGCACGTTATCCCCAGAACTGCTGAAGATTAAGGTGACTGAAAAACCTATTGATCAAAGCATGTACGAGCACAAGCAGGATGCAACAAACTTTTTTAATGCTGAAAGTGTCCTTCCACTGTCCATTTCCTAGAGGAAATACTTGAATGAATCTTATACAGTATCTATGTACAGGTGAAGTTTTAGTGACACTGCTCTTCTGAGGGGAAAAAAAATTCATTTGGAGACACAGATATTCTCTAAATGCCCTAATGCCTGTCAGAAGAGACTTGCAGCACTGCTGCTAACCTGTGCAGTGTGTTAGTCAGTATTGTTGTTTGATGTTCCTCCCTGCCTTGGTACTTCAGACTAGACTTGAATGAGAGATGATTTTTGAAACAGTTGATTATACTTTGCTTGTCTGTTTTGTTTTAAAGCCTGATCTATGTGCATACATAATGGTTATTATATCCCACTTTCAAGAAGGCTGAACAATGTCAAATCTTGTGCAAAGCTGAGATGTGATCAAGTGACTTAAGGCCATAAAGCACTTTCTAAAAGGGACTTTGGCTGTAAGCTCCTGAAAGTATTATATGTGGCTTGGAAATGGGCTTCTCACTGAGAAGGAAATATGTCTTTTTCATAAAGTTTAATCCCAAGACATTTTGGCTACAAAGAAAATTATACCATGATTTTTCTTTTTCCGTATCCTTGCATTAACCTGGACAATTCTTTCAAATGAGGCTGTTGATTATGCATCAGCAAAAAGTACTGACTTTGGTTGTATCTAATTTACTTGGAACAGAAAATAGCCAAGACCTTTGAACCTTAACATCTCAAGTTCTGTTGTTTTGTATAGTTTCACTGTATTTAAGTCATTCCAGTATGTCCTCAAGTTTCCAAAGTTCAGTGAACAGTTAAGTTGTTTCATTCTTATTTTCAGTGTAAAGCTGGCCGACTCACTAGTTCTGTAAAATGAGCTTATGGAATTTTACAGTGCTAATCTTGAATTACTGCATTTTTGTAATAACTGCAAATACGGGTTGCAGCTTCAATTGCCGGTCTCTTCTTTGGAAACTGGCAGTCTGGTTGGATGTCCTCTTGACAAGAAGTTTTGAAGTTGCCTACTGTGAAATACGAGATTGTCTGTATTGATTTCTTTTCAGCATCTTCCACGTATGAGATTTTTCAAATAGAAAGTGAACTACGGCCAAGTCTGTTATACTGACAAAAATGTGAAACCAACATCATTAGAATCAGTAGTTAATATGTATTTGATAATATTGCTATGGGGAGATTCTAATTTCAAATTCAATTGCTTTATGTTATTGCATCTGAAGTAAAAGAGGGAGATGGACTATCAAGAAGATTCTGACTTACTTTTAAATGACTCCCCCACCATGCACACACACACACACCTGCATTGTTTTAAAATGACTCCGAGCCCTTCTTCAACTACTTCTTTGTATCTGAAGGGTTGTGGTTGACAGCTGTACCTTGTAGCCCTAAGAAATTTTAGGTAAGTTGGCATACCTGATACACAGGGTGTTTTTATAACAAGTCTGGCCTGCATTTTTTTTTTAATTTAAAAATGTTTATATTAGCTTGAAAGAAAATGAAAAAGCACTCCATATAGCTTTTGTTGTCCTCCGACTTGTCTTCCATTATTGATGCAAAGATCAAAAGTTTTACCAACAGTTAAGAAGCTACAGGACAGTAAGGAGACAAAATGCTTGCTGAAATTGTATGAAATGGAAAAGCATAGTCAAAGTCTGATCTAAATTGCAAAATAATAAGTAAATAAATTTCTCTTTAAGACAGAAATAATATGACCCAGATACTTGGCTGGACTCCTTTGATTTGGAGGGTTGTTGCACACTGGAACCCAGATTCTCCATTCTCCGTTATGAAGTGCACTTGTATGCCAGAGCTGAGAATGGACGGGATCTGTTTCATATTATCATGTTAGATGCAGCTCTTTGGCCTTTCCCAGTGTAGTCAGCATAGACTATGAGTATGTATAATCATCATCATGGGATTTAAAGTAATAGTTTAAAAAAAAATCTCACTTTTTGGGGAACCATGATCACACCTCACAAAACTGTTCTCAAGACATCCCCACCATGTGCCTTAATGCAGTTCTAATACTGGGTGGAAAAATAATCTTTATACAGGGGCCAACATAATTGGTCTAATTAAGCCCTACTTGTTTTCAGTGTTCTGGAGGGATTTGGTTGGCACATGATTTTCATGCTGGCTCTCCAAAAAATTGTACCATTTCCCAAGGGTTTTAATATTATGGTGCCATCTCAGAAGTACCGAAGTGCTAAGCAAGACAGCTTTTTGTCTTCCTGTCTTCCATGTCTTGAGAAAAGTGAGTTAGAGGGGTGTCCAGGCTGGATTTTGAGCTTTTCAGCCTCAAAAGTGCCTCCAATTAATTTGAATGAATTCCCTAGTGCTATTAGGTAAGGTTTTGTAGTCATTTCAATTATCTGGTCAACCTGGAAACATTTTCTTTGGATGCCATGTAAGATCTCTTTTGGCTAACTAGTGATGTTAGGAGCTCCCTTACTCCTGTGTAATTAGTTTTTATAGGTGAGGCAGATCTCTTACTGGAAAGAGAGGAAAGGGAAGTCTTTTTTATTGTTTTAATCTTTAAAAGCACATGTAAGGAAAAGATGGAGTAGAAGTGAAAACTCTTCTTTCTATCTATTGCCTATAAGTAGCTTGTATTTCCAGTCACATGATGTGAATGCAGACCTATGCTTCACAATAGTAACTTAGTAATTTTGCCAAGATGAGCCAATACTTTAAAAAAATAGAAAAATAAACCTTGAAATGTGACAAAAATCTGTTCCTATAAAGGCCCTTTTAAATGTTATAGACTAGGTGACCCCATCCTTTATGACATGATTGTGACACTTCTTGCTTTTTTCTTGTGCTATCGAAACCTGTTTTTACCAGAAGGGCATCATTTTCAAATACATATCTCATGGCAGGCAATCTAACACATCTGATACACTGGTACGAAATCACTGAGGGAATACAAGAAGCGATGTGTTAAATTTTTCTGAACCTAATGATTTGTGAATCTGTTGCTGGCGATAGATGTCACAAAACATGCAGAAATAAAACCATAGAGACTGATAACAGATCCGTGGTGACACAGCTGTATATATTGAGATATTTTTCTCCAGTTGAGCTTGGAGAGTACAAGTAGAGACAGACAAGCGTTGCTGATGAGGAGAGCAAAAAGCAATACACAAGTCTGTTGACCTAAACAGAAAACCAAGAGTTCTGTTTTAGACTTGTGATTTTTGTGCCTCATTGGATTCATTCCACTTGTGATGGATTTACCTTTTAGAAAATTAGCTTGTCTTTCATAATTGCTTTTGAAGTTTGTACAGTTCTGACTCTATCACTCCATAATATGCCTGTCTGTCTATTCTTTGTTGCTGATCGTCACTGGAATCACACTGTATGTAAATATTTGCTAAGTCTTTGTAAAATGTAATTTATTTTAATATTTTGCAATAAAAATTTTACAATTTACCCTCTCAGTCAAGAAATGAAATTTTTTTACAGCTCCCTATAGTTGTAAGGCATCTCACAGATGAGACTGGTCCTGTTCCAAAGAGCTTGAAGGTGTAAGGAGATGATAAAGCAGTTTTATGCAAGCAGATGCCAACACTTGTGTGGAGCATTGGTGACCAGCAGCATGTAGTCTGCAGTTAAATACAGCATAGCAAAATATTATGCAGCAAGGATTTGGGACAGCTGTTGAAGGGGGTAGAAAAGTTTATTTTACAACAGTGTCTTTTCAAGGGGCTGTTTATTTTTAAATAAGATGCAGTGAGACAGGAAGTGTTAGAATTGATCAGTACTATGATAAAATAAGAGATGTTTATAGCTGATGTCTGCATCTCATGCCAGAGCTATTGAAATATCTGAGTGGCTGCTAATGAATTTTCACAGGATTTTTAGCAGCAGTGCTCATAGTCTGGAGGTCTAGAAGTATTTACAGTCTTTCAACTACAGAAGTTGCTTTAAAATGCCTTAGAAAATACATAACCGCCTGCCTTAATGGGTAGCAAAATGTGAGTCAGCGATGCCCACGATAGAGGTGGAGACATCTGGAATGGCCTCAACCTGGGGGAGTGCAGACTGAACCTTGGCTTCTGGGCACCTGAGTGAAATCCCTGAGGTGTGAGCTAGGAAAACTGGACGATGCGTGAGGCACAGGATGGAAAGGTGGAGGCTGACATGCTTTGAGTAAGGCTAGCCAGTCTCCTTCCATCCCCAGAAGAGTTCACAGAAGTGGTGGAGGAGGAAGAGGTGCCTGGCTGGTGGCTGCTGCCTGCAACAGCCAAAGCGAGGGAAGTGGTGTCCCCTCATGGTGGTAGGACATAACTGAGTCTGGTAAGCACCCGTTAATATTTCTATCAGCTCCCAGCAGGCTGGAGTCCCCAGACTATTGTATTGTTCACTGACTGCCCTCGGTATTTTAGTAGAGAGTAATTTCAAGGGGGTAGGGTAGCAAGAAGTAGGAAAACAGGATAAACCTGTATCTGTTATGAGCCTGTTCTATAGTCCATGCCTGGCTGTGGGTTCCTCTGAACACAATAGCTTAATAGATGTAATCGCAGACCAGCTGACACTTAGAAAAATTGAAATCTGAACACTTATTTATAATTTAGTTTTTAGCATATGTGGTGCAACGTGATACCAGCAATCTGTAGCTGAAGGAAATGCAGAACTTGAACCTTTAGTTCTGGGAGATGAAGACAGTGGCACAGTAGGTAGAGAGCTTCTGTTTGGGGCCATTTTATACAGGAAAATGCTACTTCAGTCTCTTCAGGGCAGCTTCCCGTAGCTAGACTTAAATCCTGAAGACTCTGTAAAATCTCTTTTTCAACACTTATGCAAGGATCTAGTGGGCGGCGGGGGAGGACTGTTGCTCTGCAGCTTGAGCAGGAAGAATTGTCTTTTAAATTCATGACTTATACCTTGTGCCTTTCAGAAAGGGTCTTTTGTGCTTTTGTTTTTAACCTTTTTTAGCTTCAACCTATCCTTGGTAATATAACTAATACTCTATTCCTATATAGCTAGGAATAACAGGTTGGGCTGAGTAAAGTTTTCATTAGATGTTGGCTTCTTTTTGTTCAAAAAATAAAAAATATGGAGAATTATCCTGACCTGCAAGCAGAGAGGACATGCTTCCTTCACATAGCCTGCAGAGCTTTGCAGCCCTATAGCAGGCTGTGGCTTTATTTGTATTCCATGCCTGAGGAACAAGGGGGAGCAGGGAGCAGGTGGGTGGAAGCAACCCCAGCCCTGCTGCAGCACCCAACATTGCATCTATGTGGCCCCGCGCTCCCCACAGCAAACTTTCAGGCAGTCCTATTACCAGTCCTATTACATGTCTCCTTGCAGGGTGAGGGGTAAAAAAAGAGCAGGAGTAAGAGTGGGAAGGGAACGGAGATAGCTGGAAGAAAAGGGGCACCTATAAGGAGTGAGGCTTAGTGAGCCTGTGGGTGTTGAGGAGTAGGATTTGTTGTTCTTCCCAGCACACCTCACCGATGTCCTCATAGTGAGCACTCAGCCTTGCCTTTTTCTGGCAGGCCAATGCCTTGTTTACCTCTCAGCTCAGATGTGTTTTTCACCTATAGTTCTTGCACAGCATGAAATACAGAGCTTGCTAAAGGATTGCTTTTCACTTTAATGTTGGTAGATACCTTCTGCTGAGATGCAGCTAATGCAATGTCTGCTAGCTCTCACCATGCAGGCAAGGGCTCAGAAGTGTGTTGTCAACCTTTATTGCCCTGATTTGTGCCCTGGTTCCAAAAAAAACTGGACTGATAGGGGTGATGCGGGGGGATGATGTTCTGTCAGAACACAGTGATGTGTGCAGGTGCTTTGTGTCCTGGAATGAAACCAAATTCACATAGTGATATTTTAGGATTATACAGCCATCCTACAATAGAGAACAGTACCAGGACTGAGTGGAGAGCAGAGGTCCAAAACAAAATGCACACAAAGTTTCAGCTCACTGGCCAAGGAAATTTGCCATTTCAAATCACAAGGGCTCTGAAAAACAGGTAACACATCCTAGCAAGAAGGGCTTCCTCTCATCTCCTTGTTTCCAAGTACAGCCTGTAGCCAGAATTCCTTCTTATTAAGTATATATACGTGTATATATATACATATGAAAAAGATTTTTCATATATGATAAATATTCTGATGGAAATACTTTAAAAAAACAAACAAACAAACAAACAAACAAACAAAAAAACACCGCACTTAAAATTTACAAACTGAACTGAAGCAACCATGAACAGAATATTTTCAGATTTTATTTTTAGAATTATTTTTATGGGGTGCCAGGATTTGCCTCCCTATTGTTTCTCCTAGCTGCTTATAAGAGGAGATGTGTTGACAACTCACATCTTTTGCATGTTACCTTTATTTTTTTTCTTTTTATATAAGGATAAAGTTGTGGCAAATATGCTTTGTCCCCCTTTTCTTCCAAGTTAGGGTAAGACTCTGAATGATAGCAACAGAAGATCAAAAAATCTGAGTACACTAATTTTGAAATTGGAGTGAGGGGTTTAAAACACAAGGAATCTGATGTCAAACTTAACTTTTTCTTTTCCCCATAGACATTTTTTGAAATTTCCCATACTAAACTGTAGGAAGATTCTTTTTGATGTTTCCCTAAATATGCTGAACAGAAGCACTTGCGTTTTCCAATTAGATCTAAGCACCAGTTATTCAGGAAAAAGCAAGTCCTTTCACACACTTTTAATCTTTCTGGAATGTAAGAGTGGCACGTGGCACCATGCTACGCCTTTTCAGGTGAATGACCACACAGTATGAATGAACATTGTCCTGCACTGAAAACAAAAATCCTGTTGAAGGCTTTGCACTGGTTTATGGACTTACAGCTTTGGGTTCTTGCTGATCACATTCTTGTTTATCATCTAGTTAAGTTTCTGGGTGTATAAGGAAGTATCATAATTAATTCCTAATGTTGTTAAGATCAGAGACGAAAATCCCTTTGTGTGCTTGTTTGTGGGTTGGGCCCTACTTAACGCTGATCGAAATAAACTGGGTGCAGGGGAGCACTTGTTCCTAAGTAATCCTGGTTGCTGAGCACAAGTGAAAAATTTGTGCATCCCTTAATGTGAAATTCACAGAATCACAGAATTTTCTAGGTTGGAAGAGACCTCAAGGTCATCGAGTCCAACCTCTGACCTAACGCTAACAGTCCCCACTAAACCATTTCCCTAAGCTCTACATCTAAACATCTTTTAAAGACCTCCAGGGGTGGTGACTCCACCACTTCCCTGGGCAGCCTGTTCCAGTGCCTCACAACCCTTTCAGTAAAGAAGTTCTTCCTAACATCTAACCTAAAACTCCCCTGGCTCAACTTAAGCCCATTCCCCCTCGTCCTGTCACCAGGCACGTGGGAGAACAGGCCAACCCCCACCTCGCTACAGCCTCCCTTGAGGTACCTATAAAGAGCGATAAGGTCGCCCCTGAGCCTCCTCTTCTCCAGGCTGAACAAGCCCAGCTCCCTCAGCCGCTCCTCGTAGGACTTGTTCTCCAGGCCCCTCACCAGCTTTGTCGCCCTTCTCTGCACCCGCTCAAGCACCTCCATGTCCTTCTTGTAGAGAGGGGCCCAAAACTGAACACAGTACTCGAGGTGCGGCCTCACCAGAGCTGAGTACAGGGGGACGATTCATCCATGTTCAGGTTGAAATAGAAACCACAAACGTCTGAAGCTGGCGGATAAGTGTTTATTCATAAAGCTGTGCTGTCCTTTCCTGTCAGCCTTCATATTTGCTTCTTACCTGTGGTACACTGGCAGTTAGTGAAAAGTAAAGGAACAAATCAAGACTTGAGGCACAGACAACCTCTTTTGATACTTTCTATTCCTCTCAGCCTGGGACTCTTGCCAACCCCATCTCTGGCACAATGGGAAAGGAAGGAAAAATAGCAAGCTAATTGGTCTGCTTTTTAATTGCTGATTAGAATGGGAAATGAACACAAGAGCAGGAGTATGCCGCTTGCTGTGGACATTTGAGGGGGGACAGTGCCCTCTTTGGCTGTTTTTCTTGGCTGTCAGTTTTTAGATAAGCAGTAGAAATCTGGTGGCTTAACTCAAAGCGAGAAAGGCTTACAAGGAGGGCATTTACAAAAGGAAAGCAGGACAGGCTTTAAGATTTTTTTTTCCATGCTGCATTTTTTCAGAATCTGAAGCTCCCAAGTCTTTAAATTAATGTAAAATATCAGGCTAGTCTCTAAGATAGGTATCAGATGAAGGCAAAATAAAGTGAACACCTATTTTTAAACTTCAAGCTCAGTTCTCTGTAGTTCTGCGGTGCAAGTTCTTCACCATTTACAGCAGCTTAAGTGGAAGAGAGAGCCCGGTATTCAGCATCCACTCTGATAACTCCAGCACATGTTCAAGCAAAATTAAAGAGAGGGTTTTGAATTGGGAACAATTTTTTAGGGCAAAAGACACAATCCATATCAAGTGCAGGATGAATTCAGAGACCTGCTCTAAAACACTAGGAAATAAGTTTTCAGACAGATTGTTTTAAACACTTTTCTGAAGATGTTGTCTGGCTAAGTGATGCTGAATTTTCTGAAGCAGTTTAGTTCTATGATGTTTATCAGTAACTAAGAAATATAATGTTATGGGGGCATGAATACTTGAAAGCTGAAAAAGCTGCAGGAAAGAACTGGCAGCCTGTTAAAATGTGTAGGCTTGAGACAGACTTTTTCTTTCAGAGAATGCAACAAAAATAAAAAATAAGGTAGAAAGGCATTGAAGCTCTAACTGACTTTCATTTAAAAGTTTCTGACACGATATATTTCTGTGCCTTCAAATGCTATGTGGTTTTGGAAACACTTGGGATAAACTTAGCTTCCTCTGGCACAGACAGGGAGGCAAAGGCTTTGGGGTTATTGCAGTTTATTTACTGCAAAGCGACCATTCTTTACAACAACAAGATTCAGCGTGAATCTTCTACTCCAATCTACGCAATAATGACCAAATTCATTTTTCATGGAAGGATACAATAACTTCCACCTCTTTTGTTTGCCTCCTCTGGCTCCCACCACTTTCCTCCTTGCTTATATGTCTTAATTTTCCCTTTCCTCTGCTTGGTTGCATCCACCCCATACAATTCCTGTGGCCCCTAGGAACGTCACGGCTGCCTGCAGGCAGGACACGGCAGCCACTTGGCATTCCAGGCTGACAGCCGAGAGATGGATCTTGCTTCCCCGGCTCAAAGAGTGCTGGCCCAAGCTGCTCAAGCTAGAGACAGCTAGCAATTGAACAACCAAGGCACCCAGCTGAGTGATCATGGCTTGCTTCAGTGAAGAAGCTCATGCTTTTGCACTTTTTCAGCTGTGTTATTTATATCATCTGATGTGGATTTAGCCTTGCAGTGATGTGGTTTGGGAAGAGCAAGGGTAGAGCTCCACCACAGGGCACCAAGTGGGCCACCGAGTGGGCTAGGCAAGCCTATCTAAACACTTGCAGAGACTTGTTAATAAGGCTGCAATTTGAAAGTTTTCAGAGAGAGGTTGTGCCTCATGTGAGCTGTTGTACTTGCACCCTTTTCAGCTCTGTGTTGCCCTGCTCCTTCTTCCCACCCTGTTTCCCTTTTACCACTACACCTAAACTTCCCCATCCCACTTCATGACCACGAACTGTGAGCCTCTCTGCACAGTGAAATCTTGGCCCTCTTTCACTGGAACTCTCCAGGAGGCTCTCAAAACCTTAGAAACACTTCACTTCATTGCTGTGTGTTCAGATTACTTGACATGACTGCATTTGTCATGCAGATGTGACCTAAAACTATATTCCAGTAATACCAAGTAAGCAGCAAAGTTATCACCTGTTTAAATAAACCTTTGGCTCCTAACCAACAATTCAACTGAAGAAAAGATATTGAATAGAACAAAATATGTTTGATTATTTACTAAAGACATAATGGCCTGGAGACTGAAAACAAAGAGTGGGATTCAGCCAGATGGCAACCAATATAACCTAGACAGCCTACGTTTTGAGTCTTTAGGGTACAGAAAACTCCCACGGTGGAATTTTTTTGAACACTACAGAAATCCATATGTGCTACTTTTCCAATTACAGTTATTCCCAATAAATGCCAAAACTTCAACTTTAGAAATATCATAGATCAATGTCAGGAACAGTTTGTGTATTTCATAACACCTGAATGTAAAAGGCCCACAAATGCTAGTGAGAGGGCAAGAGCAAGAATGGGCCCTCATGTCACATCTGCACAGAAGCCCCCATCAATAGATTTACCATCTGTCTTATTAAGGACTTTATGGAAAAGTAGTCATGCATGAAAGCACAAGCACATAGCATGGGTGTGGCTGAAACCTTGTACCATAGCTTAATTCAAGTGCATTTGGAGCCATGAAGTGAAAATGGAACATTTTTAGATAGGGCCAGTCAACTCACTACAGACGTGGAAGAAGAAGTCATGAATATCTGGGACCTTTGGCACCCAGAAGAGTAACCCGTGGCATCGACTCAGTTTGCATACCTCTTGGCTGGCTAGTCACAAACAGGAGAGGAGTCATATTTAAGTACTAGGGATAGGTAGCACTAGCAAAGACAATTGTATTTGTATACAAAACTGTAACCCTGGGAATGAGAAGAAGGGCTAGATGGTAAAAGTCATTTAGGGCTCTGAGAAGGAGGAGAACAGGGGAATGACCCTTCCTTCTGAGCATCTATACACTCTAGGTTTTCTGCACAAAGGATGTGTCATGCTATGTAAAGACAAATAGGCAAGGGAGGAGGACAGAGCACATCCTGCCATATGCCACCTGGTGGGAAAGGAGTTTGGGGAGCAAAAATTAGTATCTACTTACTAAGAGCAAGCAGTAGGGAGAAATGTTCCCTCTCTTTCACTCAATCAGCACAGTGATCTTCAAGGGTTAAAAGGAGCTAAACCTACACCTTCTTAATGAAGGTCTTCACTATGTGAAACTTAAATCAAAACTGATGTGCATATTCTTCATAAGAAGCATACAATCTTTTCTTTTTTTTTTTTTTTTTTTTTTTTTGAGAAGATTGTCTTCAAGAGGGCAGCTGAGATTTACTTGAGGAGATGGCCTGTTCCTTGTTGCTCCAGATGATGAGGTGTCTCATCTCTTGTTGCTGCTTCTCCACTCACCCACCTTCTCACAGGAGACAGTGGTATTGGTTCCCTCAGGATGAGACCAGAACCTAGTCAGGTCTCCTTCACAGAAGGATCTTAACAAAACATAGTTTTCCTCACCTATTCAGTACTATTTATAGCCTTGGAAGGCCAAAGAGCATGGGCAGATCTCTTTCCTCTGTAACTCAGAACTTTTTGCAAACCCATACAACTGTGTGCTGACAACAAGTAGCCAGTTAGCCTTAGCCTTGGAGAGATCTACTGGTGATGCTTCCACTACCTCCACTGACAGGTTTATTTTCCAGTTAGTTTAATTATTATTATATGCAATATGCAATACTCTGAAGTCTAATTTCATGATCTTTTTCTTTTCTCATTAGCAAGTAGAAATAATTAGTTCCTGTTCTCATCTTATTTTTAATTTTTTACTGCCCTGGGTGCAGAGGCCTCTGGACAGCAAAATATGAAGAAACTAAAAACAGAATTAATTAGAAAAAAGCAGTATGAGTCAGGATAGAACCCAGATAAGGAGATTTTTAAAATCTAACCCTCCTACCTCAAGAAAGTCATCCCAAACTCTACAAAGATAATTAAATCAAATAAAAGATCTGGCTTGGAATTACTAATACAGGGAATGACCTGGGAGGTATAAGAGATCCAATACCAAACAGGACTTCAAAAAGGATGAGAGCTATCCTGGAATATATAAGCAGAATTAGCATATGTAAAAAATGGGAGGTATTATTCACTCTGTAGGACAGGGAGAATATAATATGGGCTCAGGTCATCAGATTCTAAGGGAAATTTAGATAAAATGAGAGAAGTCCATATCACAGCAACAAAAAGAAAGTTTTTAAAAAATGTGATCTTTGAGAAAACTGTTAGAAAAGGCTGAAAATGTTCATTTGGACTAGGAAACAACAACAACAAAAAAAAAAAAAAGAGAGAGAGAGAGAAAGAAAAAAACAAAGGACATATATAAATTTTCTGACAGGTAAAAGGCTGTGTAAGAGTGCTAAGGGGGGACCACATTGTTTCCTGAAGACTCTGGAGAAAGACAACATTAGAAATCACTCTACACTGCAATAAACAAGACTGAGCTTGGAACTACAAAATATTTTCTAACTGCAAGAGCAATAAAATTCTCTAGATGTAGACTTCAAACTATTGGAGAATTTGAGAGCAGTTTAGGCACCCAGCTGTCAGGGATGGTCTTGCTATATTTACTGAGCCTGGTATAGAAGGACAGACTCAGTAATCTCGTTCAGTTTTACATTTCTGGGTTTTAGTTCCATTCTAAAAGGTCTGTTATACTTTTATCTTTCTGTAACATTATTCCTATATTCTATAATTAGTGTTAGCCAGTACACTGGATGTCTGTAATATTTCATATGTGTCTAAGAAATAAAGTGTTCTTGTCCACTTACCAAGATTAACTGGCTGCTCTAACATGGTTCAAGTGTACTCAAATAAAAAAGAATAAAACCTGGTAAATAATGAGAAAATGGGGGTAATTCACATCATTACAGTTCTACTTCCCAAGCTTCATTTGTAATGAAGGCCCCTGGAAAATGATGTTGTATGGGATTTTCTAGTTCATTGCCTGGCTCCCCTTTCCATTGCTGAGTGTTTGGTTATCATAGTGTTAAGGCTAAGTTTGCTGTGCCTAGGCCAGTGTATTCCAGATGTTTCTCTTCTTGAAAAGAAACAAGGATTTTTCTCTTCATGCAGCTTCTCCTTGAACAATTTGTCCTCCTTGCCTAGCTTTTCTTCTCAGTCCTTATTCAGCTTCCATTGCTTTTCAACCACATGTATCTATTTTTGTGAGTTGGATGAAATGTTTGTACTGTACGTCAGTTATCGTGCCTGTATAAATGTTGTGTCTTGATTACAGTCCTCTGGATTCTGAATTCGGTATCCTTCCACTGCTGTGTGGCAGGTCTCTATTCATTTACGCCACTGTTTAACAGAAGGGAAGGATAAAGAGGTAACAAATCCTGTGAAAGGCTTGGCACTCTGGCATAGCACAGATGCTTTGCACAGCCACAGCTAAAAAGTAGCAACTGGTATCTGAAAAGAACGTCACTCTCTTAGTGGGTGAGAGAACTGGCAAAACTTCTGACTGTTGGGGAGTTTTATAAAAGCAGTTCTCTCAGGAAAAAGAACAAGGAGCTTATTTACAATTCAATTCCAATTTTATCCCTTTTTTTTTTTTTTTTTTATTTTTGTGTGTGAAAAGTTTTACATCAGTTCCTGAGAGAGACTTCTACAATTTTACAACATGTTAAGCTATTTCTGTTTCTGAAGCAGAAGAACAAAAAGTCCTCTCAGAAACCTAGGATTTGATTGTATATAAGAGTAACATATTATAATGAAGTAACAAATCAATGGACATGGATTTTCAGGGAAAAGAGAAAAAAAATTGCTTTACTTAGGTATGTTAGAGACTATCTGAAATACTTTGTGACTTAAACTATGTTCTATTCAGCTTGAGGAAAGGATTTAAATAAGATCTACATTTCTGAGTCTTAATTTCTTGAGTTCTTTGGATTATGAGACCTTTAAAGATTGTTGATATTACAGCAAATTGCATTTCCCTGGACTAGAGCCAAAAATAAATAAATAAATAAATAATTTTACTCTTGTATGTAAGCTTCCCTGTTAAAGAAAAGGGAGGGGGGTAACTGTTCAGCTGCCACAAGCCACCACGTGCTACTGCTGGGAGACCCTTCCTTGTATTCCATTTTAAGCAGGCTGCTCAGGAAAGGCAAAGAGAAAGTTGATGGAGAAGCGAGAGCTGGAGCAGCGTAACAGAGCTGCTCTGTTCTCAGCAGAGCCTGTTCCATCCATGTGCATGGCATGCTGAGAGACGACAGGATGCTTGGGGCCTGGGGATGATGGCCTTTGGGGCCTCTGGTGTCCTGTCAGCCTGGGGCTCATTGGCTGCCCACCACCACTCCTGGCCAAGGCTGAAGCCCAGGTTGTGGAGTGCCTCCCTCTGTCGCATGGAAACTTGTGGCTGTAAGGCAAGTTAAAGTGCTAAGAAAGCAGTCCTGGGACACTTCTTAAGTGGGACAAACTCCCACTTATTTTTGCATTTTCTCCTAACTCATGCAATTTTTCGGCTCTACAGGGCAACTCGTGTTATTTCTCACATCAAGACATCAAGCCTAAAGTCACCTTTGCCCTCTACTGGCATCCTGTAGAAATACAGGAGCACGTCAGGCTAAAGCTCCATCACTTCAGCTATTCAAATTCGCCAGGCAGAGAAACAGGGTACCCAGAGACGACATGCAGTCAGTGGTGGGACCGTACACTTGGGGTGGGAGCAGCAAACCTTGTGTGAAAGCTGAGCACACAGCTGCCTACAGCTCCTCATGCAATAACCTCTTGGAGAGATGGGGCATGGCAAGCCCTTCCTCCCACTCTCCAGATATTTACTGAGTCAAAATCTGTCATGTTTTCAAGTGGTTTTTGATCTTAGGATCTTTATGAACAAGCCAGTCTAGGAATTGGCTCTGCCAATTTTTCTTCATCATGTTTCTTTCTCTCATTTCTAGGTATAATTCATTCCAACTGGTTTGCAAGTTGGGGAATGGAAGCAAGTGGTCTAAGAAAATGAGTTGAATGGTTATCATGAAAGCGAGAGTAGGATGATGATAACCTCAAATTGCCAATTCAGTCATGAAGGATCAAGCAGTGCTTGAACAGAGCAGAGGCTTGAAACATTGCAGTTAAACCTACTGAAGAGCTAACTTCAGGGTGGGATGCAGTGACTGCTCATCAGTATGTGAACTTTTCAGACAAAGCAAAGAGTCCTTCATTCACTTGAAAATATGTGGACATTACAGTTTGGCAGCAGCTTACTGAATAAATGGAGCCAGAACACCAACACTTCTGAAAATCTATATCACAGTCTTATAATTTAGGCTGACTTATTCCTGTCTTGCAAGGTTTTGAGGGATCTTCCATATTATCCCTAGCTATAAAATCCAATAACCTCATGTTTCTATTAAGATACACTATGAAAACACAGGAGAGCTTGTTAACATAAAATAGCTTGCAATAACCAGGTAGCTAATTCTAAACAAGCAAAAGTCAGTCATTGTAATATTTTTAAATGTTTTAATATTCCACATATCAGATTAAAATATGAAACTGTATATGAGTAACAATTTTCAGAAAATGTATATAGTTGTTTCTTTCCCTTAATTAGCATGTCAGTGATAACTAGTGAGGGACAACACAAGAAATGACACAAATAGTTTGAACAAAGAACATCAATTGTTTTATCTGAGAAGGAATGTTCAAATGTCATCTGTAATTCACAACCTGTGATGCTGTTTGTGCTTCAGCTGTCTATGTTAAAAACAAAGCAATCAGAATAACTAATCATAGCTTAAAGCAGCAAATGGAAAACCTGTCAATGTCAATGCGCACAGTACTGTGTATATATGTGCACACCATGTGCCAAGCTCAGACTTTTCGCCTTAAAGAACATGTATAGCAGCTCCTTAAGCCCTGAAGACAGGAAGGGTAGTCCAGACTCTCCATTCTTCAGTTTCTCTCAGGCACCTTCAAGTTTGCTTTTCTGCAACCCATTTTGATCAGTCTTCAGCCTCCACACTCAGGATGGACTTCGTCTCCATCTTTTCCTTCTACTTCTGCTTTTTGCAGCCACAAGTTGACCTAAAAAGCTTAAAAACATTTCTCAACCTCAGAGGCAACAAAATCTTGCCTTCAGCTTTAGCTTTTTACAGCCAATTGAGGTGCTTTACAATCCTAAGCCAGAGAGAGAAGATCAAAGGTGCCGTTGGATTCTTCTCCAGCATTAAAGCAAAAGGTTTCTCTGCTCAGCCTGGGAGAATGTATTTTTTTTTTTTCCTGCTTACTACCACAGTGACTTAACTGCAGCACAAGCATTTACCTCGAAACTACCTTGATTTATCTGACTCTGCAGTTACATTGGATTCTCTAACCCTTATCATCTTGTCACCCAAATTTGGGTTTGAGACAGTTGTGATAAGAACTTGTTGGGTCCTACTAGAAACTATTGGAAACCTGTATTCCCCACTCTCCTTGGAAACTCTCTTCAGTCTACAGTGACAGATACTAGTCTTTGGAACACATTTTGGCAGAGCCACACTGTTTAATTTTGCATCCCAGACATCATTCCCAAATGGCTTTGCCCTTGGGATCTCTAATGCTCTGGTGATTCACAGGAAGATCATATACATCAAGAGCTCAGACCTTGGCATAAGCTTCAAAAGCTGCTTATTTTCTGTCATTAATTTTCCATTTGCAGATCATAAAGAATTTTTGAAACTGAATTACTACCAAAATCACTCCACTACAGTCCTTGTACCCTTTAGATATGATGGTATCTCTCAACTACAAACACAAGTATCTGAGATACTCAAACCAGCTACCCAAAAGGCCATGTCTTACTTATACAGACTTTCAGAAATACCAAGAAAGAGACAAATACATACAGCTGAGAGCTATGGGTGTAGGTACTCAGCTACTTACATCACTTATTTCACCTTGATACTTATCTTCAGCTTATAATCTTCCACTCTTTCCAATTTTGAGACCTTTCACTCAAGATCCTACTGCACTGAAATGTTTCTTTTATCCTGGCTTCTTTGCAGCATTGAAGTAGTGGAGAAGTTCCCCATTCAGGGATATGAATGTTCACATTAAAATCAAGATTCACCACAGGAAATATCTAAGTCTTTTGGTAGACTTGCATTAATTACCTGAACTTCCATGGGAGAGGCAGCCCACTGGCCAACGAATTAGAGAGTAAGGTAGTCCAATAGGCATAAAAATGAATCACAATCATCTTATTTATCAAGAAACATCTCCTGGATTGCTTCTTTGTTTGCCTATAATATGCTCCAAATGTTCCCTGCTTCCATAGGATCTAAGAAATTATGTCTGAGGTGGCTTAATTTAATTTTAATAGCAGCTGGGAAGCTGGAAGTTTTTATTTCTGTTTTTGTGCAGAGTAACAATTTCTTTCAAACTGACCCTTGGGTCACCAATTTCTTCAATTACAAAGGAAGAGAACTACTTTTTCCTCTGTAATTCACAGACAAGTCTTTTATTCACCAGTAGTGAGAGGTCCTGAGATGAAAGTAAAAGAAGCATCTGGTCAGTCCATTGAAGTCATCAGCAGAACTCCCATTGCCTGCAGCATGGTCAGAATTTCACATTAAGGATTAGGCATATCCTAATCTATCCTGATCTTTTATGCAAAAGACTGGTAAAATGGCATTTAAAGTTTTATCAGATTAGACTGACATGTATTTAACAAATCTAAGGCCTTTTAAAGGTAAGTCTTGTGCCATTAAGAGTCCTGACTCATTATTTCTGAATGTCTGGGGGATTGTTACTTAATTCTGCTGAGACAGATACCTTGTTCAGGCTACTAATCTCACCAGAGCTGATGCCTGGGGAATCATGTTGGCAGCAGAAAAATGGAAAAGACAGTTTACCTCAACAGTCTGGTGTAGCAAAGGTTTGGCAGGCCTGATTTCCGACTGACTCTTCTGCCATTCAGATTCACCAGCTTCAGTTAAAATTAAGTTGTTTTTCCTCTATCTCCTTGCTGCCCAGGCATGCTAGGGAGGATTGTTTATGCTCCTATAAATGTGTATTAATAATTTAACCTTTCCAATAGATAAAAGAATAAAATAAAGTAAAACAATACTATCTTGGAGGAACTCATCAAGGTCATTTTCAAAGCAATAAAGTTTTTCCTTTTTATCCTTCCTCCTGTGGGAGTGCATTCCTGATTTCTCTCCTTTGAAAACAAAATACAACATGGAGAGAAACAAGTGACTTTTTTTTTCACTTGCTGAAAATTTGTTTTTTTCTCAGTTTGGCTGATAACATCCAGAATGGAAAGGCTGCTGATTCTACATCTGAACTAAAGCTCAAAGCATTGAAAATGCAGAAAAATGGCTTCAGTGCTCTGAGCTTGAGTAAGGCCACATTGAAACTGTTGGATATGGAAGACATGCTTACATGCTGCCCTATAACCATGTAGCAAAGACATCCCAGGGCATACATTGAACTGTACTCTTTCTGAAATATTTTCATGTTGTGTCCAAAAAGAAGGGATGAAAATAAAATGTGAGAGCAGAGGGTATCACCTATGTGATCAGGCATATTCCATGTGCATCACAGGTATCCTTTTTGCAAATATATCTAGCTTCTTTTATAAGTAGTTAGGAGTTTGCCCCTAGGAGAAAGCTGCTCTAAATTCTCATTCCTCTAGGGTTGGGAAACCTGATGTCCAGCACAGCTTTATTCTTGGCTAGTTCTTACCTATTTTTATTGTGATAACATTGTCTGATAGCTGAAGTGTTCTCTTCCTTTCCTCATGTTATGTTCCAACATATTTACTCATAGTTACTGTATTTCTGCTGCACTAATTTGTCTTTATTTTTCTAGACTAAACAAGCTGATTTCCTTTATTTTCTTCTTAGCTAGCATATTTGTCTTTTTTGTGTTCCTCTCCTGTGTGCATAGGAGTATCTAGATTAAGAGATACTTTTAGAGATTAAACCTTGACTAAGCCTCATCATCTTGAAAATACCCTTTTCACTCCAGGAAATTGAACAAGGGAAACTATACTATGGCAACAAACCCTTGATACTATTGCTATTAATGCTATTGCTATTATATGAACAGTAATAAACTATACAGTATCTCCTGTTCATACTGTAATCAATTAATGCGTTTAGTTCTTTCTTTGCAATGTGCCCTGAAAATGCATCAAGTTTGTAGTATTGTTGTGAGGCCTTAGTTTTTTGGCTCTCATTTTTCCATATCCCAGAACTGGAGCCACTTCTTTCTTAATGCTTAACAGTGTATTTAACACACTTCAGTGTACGAGAGATGGCATCATGTTTTAGGTCAACTTTAACTCAGAATCTAGCTGAACTTGCTTGAGCTTCTCTTGGGGGACAAAACCAAACTCAAGGCATGTCAGGGGACAGTCCAACAAGGTACCAAAGAAGAGAGGTTGAAAGCAAGACTTGATCTACTTTGCCAAAATTTTGTTTCATGTCTCAATTAGAAATGCAGGAGGGAAAGCTGGGGTAACTATGGCTGCAAAAATGTTGATGCAGAGTTGTACTAGCAATGAAGTGTCTCTGGTATAGCTTACATTGCATGGGGAATTGACTGGAGCTGTATCAGCAACGAACTGCAGTGCTGTGCCTTCTTTCATGGATGGAAGTCACTAATAAAATCCTATGTCTGAAGAAAAGACCTAAAACAGAGTAACAATACTTGGGATTACAGTGGGAGCTGGGGACAAAAAGCAGGCCCAAAAAAGCTTGGCGCACCTGAAATACCTTTCCTAAGGAGCTCTGAAAATACCTTATAAACAGGAATGCTGTCACTGGAACACAGAGAGAAACTGCTTTCCCTGTGATGCTTTGTGCCACTGATAGCAGGACTCCCTGCCAAGATTTGCAGCTCTGGTGACCGGTCCCTCATCCCACACACTGAGTGTGTTTTTCTTAATCTCAAAAAAAGCTCAGAAACAAATCAGCCAGGCTTCTCATGCAAGACCTGTGCATGCTGCTCAATGTTTTTGACCCCAAAATATGGCGTTCATGTTTGGTGCAAAATCTGTTCTAGAAATAAGCCTTAATTTATTTAAAAATTAGTTTCTAATCCCTGTGATTGCAAGGAAACCTGAACGAAAGCTGACACATTGGTATTTATTATCTGAAAAATGGCACTCTGATCTACTCTGCTCACCTTAGCAATATACAGGTGTTAGTGCCTTGTGATGACAACGAAATACTGGTAGATCTCAGGAAGAGGAACCAAGTAGCTTGTTTATCACCCCCGTTCAGTGCTGCCTCCCATGCCTTCATAGCAGCTGTCCTTATTCCTGTTCTTTCCCCTCCTGATAATTCTGCAATATAGCTACAAGTTTGCAACTCAGTTTTGCAGTGCACTGAAATTTTGAAAGTGTGGAGGACATCTAAAACAAATGTTATTTATGCAACATTTTACTAGTTTTCTCCATTACATGCTTATGTCAGTATATAAGTACACTTTTAATCAATCAGCAGTTGAATATTCTCTTTCAATTTGATATGTTCCTGCAGCTAGACACCATGCTCTTAAAAATGAGTCTAATTTGCTAAAGAATTGTTGATCTAAGTAAGTATCCAGCATGAGTGCACTGTCAGGATCTCTGTAGCAAAGGCTTTTTGCCTCACTGAGACAAAGACAGGGTTTTGGTGGCAAATAGATTAAATAGTTTTTTAGGATTTTTTTTTTTAAATTTGACCTCAGCCAGTGCATAGACTGTACAGAAATTCATAGGGCTCTAGAGTGAAAAGTCTAAAAAACATCAGAAATTCTTTCTCTCCACCAAAATGTTCACTACAACTAATCTTTGTAAACACATAAAAAACATATAAAGATGTGTCTGGCTATGTTATTATTCAACTTTCTCTTAGTTACTCTGCTGTGTAGGCCAGATGCAAACTCCTTGTATATGGTGTTAATTTCTGATTGCTTCTTATCCCTTTCTTCCCAGGGTGGCAACCACAGAAAAGGCAATGCAGGTACCACAAATCTTGTCAGTGGTTTCAGGTGAAGGTAGAAAGAAATAGAAGGGAGAGAGACAGACACAGGGGGCAAAAACACTTCACTACTTTGCATCTCCACTTCAGATGAGATTAGCCTGCAGTGGTTCCTGGCATGTGTCTAATCTGGATGTTACCTGGAGGTTAGTTTTACACTGATGAGAATACTAGAGCCCATTTCACCATAGCTTAGGCTTCCTCACAGCTGCCAGTGTAACTGACAGAGACAGTAAATTTAAAGTCCCTTATTTAGCCTGAACTTGCTGGTTCTTGCTATCTGTAGGAATGTGTCCTGAGTACTATGTGATTTAGGACAATGCTCAGAATAATCAAAGGAATAGTGTGCACACCAAGGGTTCTATTTTACTGATGAGTACGATAAATTAATTGACCTGTAATTTCCCACAGCATTAGCTAGAGCAAATATTTCCCTTCTTAGATTTTATTTATGTAAATGTAGCAGGTCAGAGTGACTTAATACGCAGCTGAGAAAAGCAAAGACCTTTTTATAGTTAGACCAGCTGGGAAGAAGCTTTCCTCCCATCAGGCTTAAACACGATTCTGTCATTTGTCTCCTGCAACCACAAGAAATCCAGGTAACTGGTGGCTCTCAGTCACACCACACTCATGCAACAATTGTCACAAGTAAATTATCTGCAGTCCCCAAGAGGTGTCTATTCAGAAATGGCTCTGAGAGGATCACTTTGGGTCAGTGATGGTAAAACACTGGCACTGGTACTCAGTTTAGCACAGACAGGCATTTGGACCAGCTGTAAAATTCAATGATTTTTTTTAAAGGAAGTTGGATATGGGACATCAGAAGACTTTACTGCTATTGATCTAAGTAATTATTATTATTATTATTATTATTTTTTTTTTTTTGATATAGATAGTACAGAAGTGTGTGTATAAGGAGATTCATGTTTTTATGTGGTTCAGAAACAAAACTGAAAATTCATCTAAGAAAAAAATATATGCTAAAGGCTATCAGCTACCAGCTCCTGTCCCCGGGTAGCTAAAATCAATTAACTGTCTGCAGTCTTTCTGACTGCAGCCAACTGCAAAGCATTTTTTGGTACTAAGTGCCACTTTTCCTGATTCATATAAAAAACAAACAAACAAAAAAAAATAAATTCACCATTGGCCTTACAAAATTTAGTCTCAAGCATTCAAGCATATTACTCTGTGCCTATGCTCCACTAGCACCCAGACATGCTGTCAGGTACCTGTCCAGGATAGGTTCTAGGATGCACACAGTAAGAATGATCCTTACCTGAGTAAACTTCAGTACAATTATCTTTACTTAAACAGTTTACTCCAGTGGCAGTATTTTTTCCATCAGTTTCCTATTTGTCCTGCAAGCAAGGGGTGGGAAAAACATTCCCCACCCTCAGACACAAGCCATTTTTTTGAGTATGAGTTGTACATATTTCGAAACTTCGTATCATGACTAACTCTCCAGAGCCCAGGCATGTTCCTGTCCAACTGACCTATTCCAGCAAATTTCTAATATGCCACACTACATTCCCCTGTGCTCTCCTTCAGATTCTCTTCTCTTCCCTTTCCTGCCTGTCCAGTGTGCTGAGAGAGTTATGGTAGTTATGGGACAGAAATGGGGAGCTAGCAGTTTTTTTTTCTGTCAAAACCTTGGCTCTGAACCTTTCCTTTCCACCCCTTCCTCCCTCCCTCCTCCTTTTGATCTTGGGGCATAAGAAAGTGGCGTCTAGCTGCAAAGTCTTGCTTGACCTTCTCTACCAGAGGATAACCCATGCTCAAACCCTGCCTCCTAGTCCAGCACAGGCAGCATGGTCCGTCGTCCCCCACTCCCCCACACACGCTTTCCCTCAGCTACCAGGTCCACAGTGGGCACACAGCCACTATCAGGGAAGTTACCCTGATATCACCGTATCTTCTTAACATTAAAAAGTAAGAAGACGGCACAGAAAAATGTCCCCATTAGAAAGTGAGGTAACACACAGGCAACACATCTGCAAAAGACTGAGAAATGTTTCTATCCCTTTACTAAAGCCAGGGTCTGCCAGATGTTTCTGCAGAGTTCACTACATCACCTATATTGAAATTCCTTCCCTCTCCCTCCATTAAAATTAATAAATAAAAATAAGACACACTAACTGCTGCTGTCATCATAGTAGTGAAATGACAAAAGCTTACCAGCATGTATGCAATAAGCCTCCTTTTCTCTGTCTCCTCAATATAAATTAGCCTGCTTCAGCTTACTAAATATTATCAAGAAATTTGGGATTGAGAGCACCACTCCCTAAGAAATATATTATCTCCACCCAAACGGAAAGAAAGGGCGATTGTTCCTTGGGGAGGGTGACTCAGAGTTTGGTGGCAATACAATGTGCCTTTTGATCACTACATTAAACAAACAGAGACTACAACTGAGAATGCCAATAGCTCTTACTGCATGAGGGGATGGTTAACACAGTGTTGCCAAACACTTGCACAATATTTTCAACTGACAGATGCCCAAATGCTGTGTAAGAATGAGGATGAAAGAAATACTCATAATCATTAGCAAATCTCTGCAACATGCCTGTATTATTAGTCCCGTTTCACTCCATGTTAGATAGAGGTATGGAAAATCAAGGAATTGCCGCTGCTGTGGACAGCAACTCAGTAATAGCACCACAAATAAACATCACATAAACACCCAGTCCGCTGATGTACAACTTAGACACCTTAAATAGTGGAAACATTAATCTGTGATATCTCTCTGCTGACTTGTGTTGTGTTGAGCAAACAAAATTGATGTGAAATTTGGTGTAGTTAAGATCTTGCTGGGCATATCAGCCTTTCTACACAGACAGCTATGTATTCTGTTAAGAAGAAAAGTAATTTCAACCTGAAGTAACAAAAATAACTATATTATTAGAGACTCTAATGTTAGATGGGCTTATAAAGAAACTCAAATCTGCAGTTAGATGAGAAATAATATTCCTCATCGATAAACAGAGTATCCCCAAATTGCGGTCTCAAATTTTAACAAAATGAAGACATTATAAAAATGCATCCACAGAGTCATATGCTTCCAAACATCTCCTGACAAAGGCACCACACTTAGTGAAGATAAATGAATTGGAATGATAAAGACAGATTATAAGATTTACATAGAAAATGAAAAAAGTTTGAAGAAACAAATTTAGCCTATGTGAAAGAAATGAAGTTGTCTGGTAACAGATTTTGAACACATGAAAAAGATTTTGCAAAGATAAGATTGATAAATTGTCCTCTATGTCCTTATGGGCAGGACATATATGTGTAGAGATCAAGATACATCTGCAGATTGGGCAAGAACTTCATAAATTCTGGAATAAACTATGTAGCAGGTTTTGGAGACTTCTCTCTCTCTGTATCTCTCTCTTAAACCAGCTGAGATATGTACCAGGGTACAGTTGTTCTCATCCAGATCAAACAAGATGTTGGCAATATCTTGTAGTCCTTGTTGGTTGACAAGAAGCTCAACATGAGCCAGCAATGCGAGCTTGCAGCCCAGAAAGCCATCCATGTCCTGGGCTTCATCAAAAGCAGCGTGGCCAGCAGGGTGAGGGAGGGGATTCTCTCCCTCTGCTCTGCTCTTGTGAGGCCCCTGCTGGAGCCCTGTGATTAGCTCTGGGGCCCCCAGCACAAGAAGGACAGGAACCTGTTAGAGTGAGTCCAGAGGAGGGCCATGAGGTAGATCAAAGGGCTGGAGAACCTCTCTTACAAAGATAGGCTAGGGAGTTGGAATTATTCAGCCTGGAGAAGAGAAGGCTTCAGAAATACCTTCAGAGATGCCTTCCTGTACCTAAAGAGGGCCTACAGGAAAGCTGGGGAGGGATTCTTTTCAGGGGGTATAGTGACAGGAGAAGGGGGAAGGTCTTTAATATAAAAGAAGGGAGGTTTAGATTAGATATTAGGAAGAAGTTCTTTATTCTAAGGGTGGTGAAGTTCTGGAACAGGTTGCCCAGAAAAGCTGTGGATGCCCCATCCATGGAGGTGTTCAAGGCCAGGCTGGATGGGGCTTTGGGCAACCTGGTCTGGTGGGAGGTGTCCCTGCCCATGTCAGGAGAGTTGTAATTAAGTGATCTTTACAGTTGCTTCAACCCCAAACCATTCTATGATTCTATGACTTAAACCTCTGTGATTCCCAGATGCTCTTCTCAAGTTTCAGTTTCAATATTTGCAATTTTCTGACTTTTTTTCACTAACAATCAAATATATATTTTTAAAAGCCATATAAAATGGCCTCCTATTGTCTTCATGTTTTTTTGGCATGAGGGAAGCATAGAAAATATTGCTGTGAGGTTTCTCCGTAAGCAGGAAGTGAGTCTAGTTTGATTGTGGTTGCTGCTCCCCAGGCGGAAGGCTACAGAAGCCTCCAGCAAGTGCAGCTGGATGGCTGCTCAGCAGCAGTAGTCACTCCAGCTGCTCTTTTTTCCTGCGCTCCACTCATAGCTCCTGTTAGTGTACAACCTAATATTTAGTCTAGCCATCACAGATGGAGGAAATATGTCCAAAATGTGCTCCAAGTAAATGACTTGAAACCAAGCAGGTTGTAAAACCCTTGAAGAGCATTGCTGCAATAAATTCTTTCTTAGTCTTCATACCTGAGGCAGTTGTCTGAATGACTTTAAAACCTCAAGGATTAGGGTATGTGTGATACTATTAAATTTACTGAAAATGGTGTAGCTGTCTGGCAATATGTGAAAGCTGAAGCAATCCGAAAGGAGGGAATTATCTTTAATTGCCTTGCTTGTTAAATTAGTTCCAATCATACCAAAAAGAAGAGGCGTCTCTTATCAAAATGCCCAGAAAGCTGTTGTCCATTTCTCCCTGTCGTCAGTGACACCTAGGACTGTACAGCTTGATAGCTATCTCAAGCACACACATATCTTCTCAAAAATGCTTGTTTGTAGAGGAGTCTCAGTGACCCAGCTGACAGCTCTGAAGAAATGGGATTACATGGTGCATTGGCCTGATTCAAGAAGCTCACCGCTGGGGAAATCTTGTAATGAAAAATGCACAAAGGCTTGATTCAATCTTTCAATAAAAATCAGAGATCCAGGAATGATTTATATCTACTGTTCTCAACGTCTGTGGCATCCAAGTCACCACCTTCTGTAGATGGCAAAGCCAGTGCCCATGGTGAGCTGCATGCACTCTGCACCATTTACTCCCAGCATATGAGAATCCACCATGAAGCTGGTGGGTATGGAGGAAGGAGTAAAACTCACCAGTCAGCGTGGTGGTCCAGGAAGGGGTTAATCATCAGGGACTTGACTCAGGAGAAGTAATACTTGATCAGGGGTTGGTTGGGTAAGGATGTCCAAGTCAAAGTCTGTGTGAGGAAGGGTGCATCATATCCTGAGGTCTCTCTCATGGAGACACTACATCTGGTGAACATACAAAGCCTGGGAAAGACATGTCACTTCATTCTTGATAGTTCACAGAGCTGTTGACACAGCTCAAATGTGCCACTAGATTTTGACGTTAGGAGAACATGTAGAGATTTGTCCAGGATACTCTGAGTACTCTTCTAGCATCTGTGCCTGATAATGCCTCCAGTTTTCCACTTCTGGCAGACCTTAAAGAGAGACCAGGGCCAAACTCTTAGCACCACAGTTCCCATCAGTGAATGACGTTTGGTACAAAAATGACCAAAGATTTGGCTTTCAGATCTGTGTATGGTGGCAGGGTCTGAGCTCTTTCATTGCTGTCTTTTCTCTATGTTGCTGTACATGCATCAATGAGTAAGACCACAAAGAAGTTGGAAAAGAAGCTAAGAATTATTTACTGCTGAGTCATGGTATTGAAACAGCAAGGACGTAAGCAAAAACCGAAGCATGCAATAATGTGGTCATATAATATGTTCATGATGAATGTAATAGTTAAATAATATTCATTAATTACATTTATATAGCTATGATTGGACACCATAATGTGGTAGTCTTTAAGCTATTTTACTTCAAGTTCAGGCAGTTTTACTGTGCACAAAAGATGTAGCCCAAGGAAAGAGCAATGATGTTGTTTCTGAGCTACCTACAGCCGTGGCTCCCCATGGACCCACTCACCCACTCACTCCTGTGTACATTATGGGAACTCTGGGTGGGTTGTTTTAATTTCCATATGGCTTTAAGCTCAAATTGATGGTCATAAAAAATGCAGTGCGTGCTTTGGGCCCGCCTCCATCACTGGGGTCAGGGAGCAAATACTGAGTGGGAAGCACCGCAGTTGTTCTGCGCCTGGGAGGAGGTAATTCTCTGTATCCACTGTAGCCTTTGTAGTCTGAACCACCAGAGGTGGACTTAGTTGGAGAGAAAGGACCCTGAACTGGTGCCTTAACTGACTGCTCACACAATTGCAAATGTGGTAATATAATGAAAAACCAGGTCACTTCAATTATGCTCATTCATGTTTCGCAAGTGCAGAATTAGATGAACTGCCCAAAGGAGAAACCCTTACTGCAGTTTGAAAAGAGTAAAGAAAATGGCATAGCACAGATATTTTTCATAATTTCAGATGTCTTCTCCTGACTTCCATGTCAGAACTGTCTGAAATGTATTTTCTTGCTTCCCAAGGAAGTTTAGATGAGATTCATCTTCTTTCTATGATGCTTCACTATTTTCAATGTACACTGCATACAATCTGCAAGCTTTTTATTTTTTATTTTTCCCCACAGAGACATTAATGTTCTTGTTCTCAGTGTTGTGTTTTCTTTTTCATTTATTTTTGTCCATTATATTATATTTTAGCATACCATGTTTCCGTAATTTTCTAGTTCCTCTCTTAGTAGGAATACAAAGTGATTCTTCCAATCCACCAAGGAGCTGTGACTTTCTGCATGGTAATAAAAAAGGATAATTGTGATGTCCTTGCAGAAGATAGAGTATGTGTCATTCATTGGCTTATAGCAGCAGGTTATTTATTCAAAGCCCATGGTTGGTGATTTTTCCTCAAATCGTAAGTAGTTAATATTTAAGAAAACTGCATGAAATCTTTCTTTGTTGCATGTAATAACAACATTATACAGGAAAGAGGAAAACAAAAACAAAAACAAACAAACCATTGAGACAGACTGAGGGGTTTTATGACTAAAACAAGGTCCTTGTGTTGACTTTTGCCTCAGCTCTTGACTAGACCAGACAAAAGGAACATTTCTTCCATTTGGTGTTTACCTGTTCTTGTCATGCATGGTTCAGTGCAATTTGCAGGACCTGAGCATTTAAAGCCCCCAGTCCAGTGACTTTCGTGCCTTGTTCTCTTCTTATTGTAGACAGTGTTTGCAGCAGCTGCTCTTGCTTGCAGAGAGGTTTATCTGATCTCATTAACCTCCCAAAACAAGTTACAAGACAGTCATACAAGTCTTTTCTTAATGTACAAGCTTTCAGTAAGAGCAGCATCCCTCAGGATGAGATGGCCTAGAATCCAGCAGCAGGTCCACACCAGGCAATTCAACAACCTGAATATTATTTCCTGATACTGTGTACATCCCCATATTTCTGCAAGTGCTTCATCCTCTGTTGAAACACCGACTGCTTCATTTCAGAAACCAACCAAACAAAGAAAAAAAAAAAAGGCAACAACAACAAAAAATCTTTGTTCCTTTCTTTTCTTTGTAGAAAAACAAGATGTGAAATACAGCATGTTTTGGAAACTGGGCACTAACTTTGCAAGTCCCACACATAGCAAGCATGAAACTGCTGGTATGCCCAGTCCCTCTTGTTCATGGAACAACTCTAGCTTTAATGAGGTTTACGTTAAAACTTTTATCATAATGTCTTTGAACAGAGGAAGCTAGCATTAGTTTACATTTCCTAAGTAGTCTGATGCTATAAACCACTTAATATTAGTTCTTCTATCATCCAAGTTCTCTATAAATGGATCCAAGCTTCAGGGGTAAGAGAGCTTTATAGTTTTCATAGCTGACTCTTAAGTGAGTCATGGGGTGACAAGAAATGGCATTTGGTGGCAGCCTTGTGGCAGGGACACTGCGTGTCTCAGATTGCTCAAATAGTTGTCATCCACTATTAAGTTAACACGGATCTTGCTTTTTCCTTTAGAGGTTGCTTTCTGGGTCATTTGTCAGTGCTGAGTCAAGAAGAAGAATAATCTCTAAAGCTACAGCAGCATCAGTGCACCATTGTATTATAAAAAAAAGAGTACTGTCACTTTCATAACACAAAACCTCAAATGATTTTGCTGAGCAATTATGTGCTACGGATTTGACCTTTATCCTTTCCCAACTCAGTTCTTTGCTTCTTCTCCAAAGAGAATTTTTGTGCGTGTAGGTGGTTTATGGGGAAGCTTTTCTCCCCAGTGCAGCAGCACTATTAGGAATATTGGTAATGAGCCAGGTCAGCTTACAAATTTGGAAATGGCACCATCCAACCACATGACAGTAAACAATAATTTAAAAAAAAAAAAAAAAAAGTCAAAACTATGTTTTTTTTTATAAATGTGTGGGTATGGTAGAAGTAAGAGAAGAGAGAGACAGGGAGAAAGCCTCTTCTTGAATCCCTGTGGACCAATTCCTTTTTTTAAACTGGGGCACAGGTAGTTGTCAACAAAGGACTGGGGATGTTTTCTTGTATTGAACTAAAAAAATGAAGCTAGCAGAATGTTTGAAACTTAATGGGTTAAAAAAAATTAAAAAGATAAACTGAGAAAAGTATCGCTTTTTTTTAAATGTCATTTAACATGCTTGGAAGCAGAGAATTCTTACAAAACCTAAAAACAAACAAACAAACAAAAACAAAACAAACAAACAAACAAACAAAAAAACACAAGCAAACAACAACAACAAAAAGGCTTATTCATTTTATTCATTCCTTTCTGTACTATCATTCCTACAAAAATGCAAACATATTTCAATGCTCCATGCTTTTAGCTCCTAAGGAACCTCCACCAAAACAGACAGCCGCATACCTCCTGATTCTGCACAGGCTTTCTGTGTCCAAGGTGACCAATCCAGCATCTCTGAACAACATATTTTCTTAAAAGTTGTTATGAAGAGGAGCACTAATTAAAAATAAAAATAAAAATAAAAATGTGTCTGTCAGGCTTTTCCTTGATGAGTAGGTGTGAGATTTGGGGGAATGTTTTAGGGTAAGTCACAATCTCTTGTGGAATGGGCAGAGGAAATAGCTAGACTGGAAGCTTACGAGTCATTTATGGAGAGAGTTTAAACACCCCTAGCATATATAGGTTTAGTGCCAGAGGACAGAGATGGGAGTAGCTGTCAGAAGTAAAGACAGTGCAAAGAATATTGGACCCTAGAAAGTGTATCAGTAGGTATATTGGCATCCTAAATATTTTCATTGTCTTTATATTCCTTTATACAAACTCAATAGTTTCTTCTTCTTGCCCCGTTTTCTTCTGGTAGCTTCAGAATTTTGTCTTCTTTAGTTTTCACCCAATCCATACCCATCTGTCCATGTGTGTACTTCAACAGGAAACCTTTCCCAGTAGGCTAACTCTTCTTAACACCTCCTGTCTAAGACAGCAGCACAGAGGAAAGCTCCTTAGGCACAACACTTTCATTGAAAATGTTTTCTAAAGTCTTTGGTGGTAACGGTGAATCACAGCATGCCAAGCTATACACACAATAAAATTATTTTTAAATTCAAGTGTCGGTAACAAAGAAATACTGCAAAGGATTTTTGTCTCAGATGGGCTACTTAGCAAGGGATGGGATCAGAGGGCTTTGCCATGGGACCAAAGGCTTTGCCATGAGCCTCTCCCCGTTGTACATAATTTTGCCCTTTTTGCACAGAACATGAATACACAAAGGGACCTGCAATAAAAGACTGTAAGGAGCTTTTCCCTCTCAAGTTTTCTTTTTACCTGGTAAAGCTATACCATCTCAAGTGGCACATGCTTTATCCAGTCTCTTCCACAGCTAACACATAGGAGGGAAGTTTGCTAGCTGAAAGGCACGTGTATCCAGTAGATACAATTAAAGGAACTGTAGAGACATCTGAATTATTTGAAATTCATGCCTTGAACATATAAGCCTCAAATCTTGGCAGAGTCTAAGAAGCCTTTCAGGTGGCTTTTCTTGTTGTTGCTTTTTTAAACTATTTTTCATTTTATTTTTTATATTTATTTTTGATGGACTCATAAAATAAGAAAATAAGAGGAGTCAAAGAGAAAAACATGAATAGAGAGTACAAAAATCTCTTCATCTGTTTATGAGTGAGCTTTTTTAATGTTTACTGATAAATTCAAGGAAAAACATGGTGCATTTCTCTAGAGCTGCTGAAAATACCTAACATTATCAGATATTTACTGTAGTTAGGGTAAAAGAAAGTCATGTACCACTTTGCTTTCTGATCAAAAAGGATAATATTGGTGAGGTTTTCCTTCACCTGAAGATTTACTTTACTGATGATATCATGCACTGGAACTATGTGTAAGGCTGTCAAGTTTGAGAAGACAAGGAGGTTTGAAAGAAAAGTATGCAAATATGATGGAGGGAACAAATGATAAAAACGATCTCAGAGATATTGCTGGCAATAGTTTAGTAAGATGATACGAACACATGACAGACCTCAGCCTCTAGGAGCAGACAGTTCATGAGTGAAATATTTGAACAGAGTGTCTCAGATAAGATGTGCATTAGCTCACATGCACCCTTTGAGTTTGCTGGACTTAGAACGGGATAAGCCATGCATCTGTCCAGGTAAGATAGGCTGGAAGTAGAGAGAGCATCTTTTGGGACACATAAAAATGTGGAGTGGCTTTATTTTAGTTCATCAAAATCTGACTTTGGAAGGAAATGGACAACTAGGTTTATGAATATATGAGAATGAAAACTGGTCAATGGGAAGGAAAACTTGCAGACTAAATTTTTTTTTGGTGTTGGGACACTCACAACAAGATTGCCTAGATGCATTGCAAAATCAGACCTTCCCATTCTTTTAGGGTGACCCAGATCAAACATGGAAGATAAAGTATTTTCCCAGCCCTAGAGCAGCTCCGGCTTCAGCTGGTTAAAATGCTTCATCCCAACTTCAGGCCGTCTATAAAATTTTGTAGTTTAAATAAACAAGTTCTTCCTTGTCTGCCTCTCATATGGGAGATAAAGACCATTTGGCTGCTTGTTTAAAATGTAAGTAGAGTTGTGTTTCCCCTGGTAGAAGCACTTTCTATATTCTTTAGTCCATGGCAAAACTCATTCACTTGTACTTTCTCAGCAATATTCACCCCAGGATGGGCACAGAGGTTCACCTCACTGCACAGTGGTCCAGAGGAGGACAAATTCATCTTTGCTGAGAGTTACACAATGTCTGTGCCCACACAAATAGCCTGACTGGGTACAGATACAATTGCTGCTATTCTTCTCTAGTGAGCAATGCTAACCTCTCCTGGCCTGCCCCTTGTAGCCGTGCTGTCGTTGCTAGTTTGGTCATTCCCAGGAGGGATTGAACAAGGGATGCCAGGTTTGCAGGGACTTTGACTGCCTGGCTTAAGGCCAGGTATCAGGCTGGCCAGGCTTAACTGTGCTGTGTGCTTTGATTCCTGCTAACTGGGCATCTACTTACCTACTCTTGCTTACAGCCAGGTTTCAAACTGGCATTTTGCCAATGGACCACATAAATAACCTATTTCTTCTACAGGTTGTCATACTTTCTACTCAATGGTGAGAAACCTGTTTCTTCCTCAGTCCAACCAAATTTTTAGTTCTGGATGCACAGAGGTAGGTCTGCTTTGTTTGTTTGTTTGTTTGTTTGTTTTTCAATACTTAATTTTGTTGATGGTGAGCTGTAGGAGCTGCAATGGTTTGTCAAAGAGACCAAGAGAGAGCAGGCAAGTTTCAGCTCCATCGCATTGTATTGCACTGACTTGGAAGACTCCTGAGACCAACAAAGCTGTGCTGTAAGTGGTTATTTGCTCTTGCCTTTTGCCCCAGATGTTCTAGAGTGCAGGAAAAAGCTGGTGCTCTCCTTACAGAAATGTGAGGTGTGGGAGTGCCTACAAACAAGGCAGGAAATATTTCCTTGAACATATTGGTCATCTCTATAATCCACACTTTTCTACAGGTGCTATGCAGGCAGGGTAGAATCCTTCCTGGTCAAGTCTGTTTTCCAAAACTAGCTCTCCTCTCATATGAAAATGGAGCAGAGGAACAAGCTCTTCAGGACCTGTTTTTCTGGGCAGGTTGGGACAGGAAGGGTTACACAAAGGCAGCTTCAGCCCAGGCTGATCTCAGCCTGGAGCCCTTCTGCTCCACAGGCACAGCAGTGCTGGAGCCCCCGCTGCTCCAGTGATGAGAGGGGAGCAATAGGCTCACTTCGTTTGAGGACTGTGGAAAAACCAGGCCTTGCCATGGCTTTAGGAGTGTCTGGTGCAAATGCACTGGGGCTGACAGTGAAGCACCTACTGAGGGGCTTCTTATTTTTTCATTATTATTATTTTTTTTAATTTATGTTTCTTGTTTGTTTAATTTCAGATTGTTGAACTGGTCTTTGGGTTATGAGGTTCATCTGCTCCTGTTCTTAAACCCAGGCTTGTGTAACAAAAAAGTATGTGGGAGTCTGTACGGGAAGAAACCATGCTGCAGCAGTTTGAGGTGTGGGAGACTTAAGAGAGAAAAGCAGCTTGGGGCCAGGATTGTGCCTTATATGGCTCCTCAGTTTCTGTAGTGCGTCTCTTGGCATACGGCTTATGGTAAAAACCTTCAGGTGCCGTGTTCTTGCATGGCTGTATATCAAGTGCTGTTTGCTGAGGCTGCACTGAACTGTGCTGAGCCTGGGCCAAAAGGAGGTAGGTAGCTGGGAGTCACAGCTGTTAAACAGCCAGCCCTCAGATGTGCAAAAGTGCTGCCAAAATCCCTCCTGCATCAGCAAGTGCCTGAGGTGGCCAGTATTAGCCAAGCAAGCATCCTCCTTTGGCCAGCTGTAGGTCCTGTGCAGGTGGCCGGTCTCTGCTCTTCCCCTGCTGCTTGTGGGAGCAAACAGGACAAGGCACTTGCAGGATGTGGTCCCCAAAAGAGATTACACATCGCCAAGGCCATACCACACTTTATATCAAGCCCCGATTTGTTTTTGTTGCTTTGGCTGAGAACATCTAACAGGAGCGCTCCTGTTTGCTGGGAGGAAACTTAATCTGTATCTGGACGACGGTGTAACACTGAGTGCCAGTCTTTCATGTTGCTGTTGCTGGTGCACAACTTGTTTTGAACAGCACCTATTTTTGTTTTCAGGGCTTGTTTTTAACCTTTCCAGAATATGCTGCTGCTGGCAGCCATCCACCAGCTCTGCTTCTTTGGGGGCTCAGCTAAAGTGAATCACGCTCAGAGAATGGCCATGTGCTTAGCTGCTGAAACATTGCTTTTTTGCAATATGGGATTTTTGAAATGCAAATATTTGCAGCTCCTCCAAAACCACAAAAATAATGTTTGTCAGTGCTCTAGAGATCAATGCTTAAACCAAACAATTTAGTGCAATCAGGAGGATGTTTTGACTTAACAGTAATATATTTTAAAAGAAAAAAAATGCTTTATAAATACATATATATGTGCATACACATTTATAGATATGCATACATATGAGAGACAGTTAGAGATGTAGATATGTTAGGCAACTCTGATATGCCAAAGTCTTGTCTTAAAATACACATTTACAACTGTGATAGTATGAGGTTTTCATGGAAGATTACTATAAGCTGACTTTTTTATATATAATGTTTGAGGCCTCAAATAAAACTTATTTGTTTCCTGTCTCAAGCATCTGCCAAAATACTTCTGATTCTTGGGAGACTGAAAAAGTGGAAGGCTTCCTCTCACCCTTCAGTTACTCTGCTACCAGATTTTGCAGTTGGATTTGTTGCTTTATGTTTCTCACTCTTATCTGAAATGCTACCTTCTCTTTCCCATTTGTTCTTGAGCTTTGCCAATGCTATGAATTCTGGGCAATCTTACAGCCTTGTTACCACTGTAAGGTTTACAACTTAAGTCAACCCTTGAAAGTATTAAAGCTGTCTCACCATTGGTTTTGAAACAAATAATTTTTATTGTATGGTAGAGTCTGAATTGCTTTTATTTTATTTGGAGTCCCCAGGATCTTATGATGCAGATAGAGAAATTTCTAGTCTTTCAATGCTTGTTAAAATTTAAGGATCTGTGTGTTACAGGAGCATCTTAAGGAAGAAAAAGAGGTCGTTGCATGATACATCCAGAAATGAATCCATCTAGGGATATGTAATGAGCATCCAGACTTATGTAGCTATAACCAGCTACTGGGACTTTGAACTTGTGGTAACAAAGCAATGAAAACATGTTCAATTTAGTTGTTAAATTGTTAAGCTAAAATGAGAATAATTAAAACATAATAAAACACAGTTCTTGAAAATGAAATGGAGAAGGCACAGTCTTCTTGTTTTTACAGCAAATGTACTATTGTGAGTTTGTGATGAAGAGTTCAGACCACAGCAAATTCCCAGAGGGAAGAGTCTTTAAACATAACAACAACAAGAAGGGATTTTCTAGTCTGCTTTTTAAAGTAGCCTCCAGAAGTTAATGGTCACATTTAAATCAGATGTTAGTGAAAACAGCTAAATTTATTTATATGCATGAGTTTGGATGAATATATAGGCTTGTCTGGAAAATGTTCAAGTAAAACAGGTGCTCTGTGGTTAGGTTAATACAAGAGAAATACTTCATTGTATCTACTCTTTTTTCTTTTTTACTTTATTTTTTACTTTTACTGGAATATAATGATGAGGTACATGTGCTCTTCTAAAACAACTTGGTGATGTTCGCTAGCTGTAGGTGGGCTGGGCTGCTGTGATAAGTAGGCAGCATCTACAATTAAGTTGTGATCTAAGATCTTTCTCTTGTATTAGTCTTGTTGCTATCTCCTGTTCTGCAGAATGAAAGCAATTTTATGTAATTTCTCAGTTTTGAAGTTGTTCTGGAGGAGGCTCAGACTCAGGTAAATCACAGTGTAGGACTTGCACTTTGTTAACAGCAATTTTAAAAGTACTTTGCCCACTCTGAAAAATTATGCATCTCTGCGGAGACAGAGTAGAAACAGTTGTATAAAGCCATCCCAACAATCCTGACTTTCTTTTCTGTGTTATAACACTTGTGATGCTTGTGATAATGAAATGTAGGTTGTGTATAAATTCATGTATAAAAGGATAAGTGAAATCTCCATCTACCACAAAACTAAGCACAGTTTAACCTGTAGCTGTAGTTGCACTGCAGGTGCAACTTACTAGGCTCTGTGCAGAAATTTTTTTTTTTCTTTGTCATGTGTGTTTTTTTCTTTTGGGAGAGAGGTTTCAGGGGTAGGGGCAGGAGGTGGAGGGTTCTCCTTCCATAACAGATCTATCCCTTTAGTAAAATTACACTGTTATTCAATTACACAAGACCTGCATTTACTGAATGCACTGTGTTCTTGTCCATGACAGCTCTTGTTATTGTTTTAAATGACTTGGCACAACCCCAAACTGCATCAGACAAAATATAAATAAATGTAGGGTACGTAGCAGTCTTGCAATTTTCCCAGCGAGAAGAACTAGATAGAATTGAGGTATTTTGTGATGCTGGATAAAGAAGGTGTGTATATATGTCTACTGCATCCCATAAGGGGTACAAAGGAATAGAAAAGAGGGTGAAGGTGGCTGCTTCAGAAGGAGGCTGTACATACATTTTTGAAAAGAAATAATTTGGACTTCATTCTGCCAGAAAAATCTGTTGCTGGAATTATTTTAGTCTCTTGCACTGAACATTTTATCTGTATTTTGAATCTCACCTTGAACGTGGCATATATTTCATATTTCTTGTCCCTGTTTGCTCTTTATGCAGGTCCAATAGCCTATACCTCAGGCTATGTCTCTAACAGTGGCTTTTGAAAGGGATGATGAGAAACAACCTGATTCAGGCTGGAGGTAGTAAAAACTATTTAATTCACTGATAATTATAGAGTGTTCTGGGAGCTCTGGCTAATGGATGATATGGAAACACCTAGGATTTACAGACTAATATTCTTAGCAGATTTTTGGAATATGAATATTCTTTTTAAAATAAACTTTCAGCTAAGCACATGCACCTATTATAACAAAACAGAGCAAGATAACCTTACACTGAGTCTCCATGTCACCCCGCTCTTATGCTGTAAATTCTTTTGTTATGATCACTTACTTCTTGCAGTCATAATGAGGATTGATTTGTTAATGACAGTCACTAGTAAGTATTATTTCTGCTTGATTCCCTCAGAATAAGTAATCTCAACCTTTCTGAATCTCTCCACTTGCTTCTCATGTGAGATGAACAATTACAAATGACATTCAGAGTTTACAGAACAGTTCTTGGCTTTACAGGAACAAAATGTCATGGAAACACCACCTCTCAGCTCCCTCCCCAGTAACAATAGTAAATATTTGATCAGTGTGTACTTTCCATTCAGCTCAGCATCCTCGGGCTGGTTTGGCACATCTGTTTTTTTGGAGAAGTCTTACATCTGTGATAACATGGTCACAAAATGGTAAAGTGGAGCTTCCCAAAGTACTTTAGTAAGTTGTCATAGGAAGTCAAACAGGGGGAAGAAATGGAATGACTTTAATGAGATGTATGAAAACCTGAGGCCATTGATCCTCTTGATTCCATAGATCTTTAATGTGGATAAGGAAGTGTGACAAGTCATCCCCGCTTTTCTGCGATTTTTCCTCTGGATTTGTACTGGACTTAATTAAAATTAGATAAATCCCATGTCCTGATTCTTACCATTTTTTTTATGCTTCAAAATCATTATGTCCTGGGAACAGTCAAACCCATAGCTCTTAGGCAATGTTGTTCCCACACTGGCATCTGACTAGCAAAGGTATACCAGCGGGCAATTGTGAGTTTTGCAGGTTCTCAGCTGTGAGATACAGCACAGCAGGACCCACTGAGCTTGACATTGCTCATTTGCTGTTTAACACAGCTGCCTGCTGATCCCATTGAGAAATGTCTCTGAACCACAAGAAGCCCCATCACAGTCTGCCCGTGATCTACTCTGAGATCCCCTCTGCCAGCTACTGGAGATACAGGGCATGGGGTATAGTGGCTCTCCACCAAAATCTGTTTGGCCTGTAACTTCTCACCATTGCAGCACCTCAAGGGACTGCAATATCGCACGCTTGTGCCCTAGGGCAGGGGGCACAGGAGAAGAGGAAAGGAACAAAACACTGAAGCACCACAATGGAAATTCAGTGGTGCTGACACAGGCTTTCTGTGGGTGTTCTGCAGGGTCTTCTTGCCAGAGAACTGAAGGAAACCATAGCATAGCTGAGAATCAAGCCAGTTGCCTTTCACCCCAAATATGGGAAAAAAACATCCAGGAGCAGCTACATAATGTGCTATTGCCTTGAAGGAATAGAAAAAGACTTGTTCTTTTTAAATCTGTGCAGAGAAACTAAATTCCAGGGAAAAAGCACTGATAACAATTTGCTATAAAACCAAGATTAGAGTCCAGACAAAGTAGAACTGTTCTTGTTCTCTAAGCAAATTTATTAGTCCATACAAGCCATTCAAAAGAGCCTCTGAACAGGTAATTAGAGTCCAAAATTCGGCTTTCAAGGTTTTGTCACATATTTCTCCCTGTTTGTTTTTTATTGCGCAAGCTCAGGCACTCCAGTGATAAACTGTTTGCTCTGTGGCCTTGCTGTGGTACATGGAAAACTTTCCATGACTGTATTGCTGAAGAACAGAAATAGCTAGGCATGTCCCAAGCAGCTTTTGAAACCCAGTTTGGATCCTGATGAAAAGAGAGATTATTTGGGGGCTCATTGATATCCCATACAACTTGTTTGTTTCTCTTTAAATGTCTTATACAAAACAGCATGAATTGATGGGAGGAGATTTTATTTCATATCCTCTTGATAGCTTTTAGAGAGGTAAATGTCATGCAGTTCTTGAAGAAATTTTCTTTCAGAACTATGCAGAGAGAGGGCCTCATATTTTTCTCTTTTTTATTCTATTATTGTTATTATTAATTCAGGATTGTACTGTATTGAAGGATAAAGTCATCTTTCTCATTTTTCAAGAAGTAAAATTATCTTTTGATATTAATTTTACCCTAACGTATTGGGAAATGGAGTGTTCAACTATTTTTCCCTCTGGAGTTTTCTATAGGCAGAATTCTCTGCCAGTACATAGTGGTGGGTCCTGGTGCCAGGATTTCAGATACAGAATGCCGAGAGGAAAGAGATCACTGTTTTCTGTCTCAGTCTGTCTGTTGAGATCAGAACTGACTTCATTCCTTCTTTCTGCCCAAAAGGTGATTCCTAGTGACTCACCTGACTGCTTCATGTTCATTTTCCTTCTTTGCAGGACACTTTCAATTCTCACTATCTCCCTCTTCTTTTTGTTTCCCTGGGACATAGCCTGCAGGTCTGAAAAATAACAAGTGGCCACAGTATATGGATATCTGACTGTATCAGATTTACTTGAGATTGTATCAAGTTACTCCTTGTTCTCCTTGCAGCAACAGCTGGCACTAAAATAATTCTTCTTGTGGCTTTTAAGAAATAATTATTTTTATCTTATATGCAAGGGCAAGAATACTCATTGCTTAACTTTTCTTCCTCCAGATCACACGGAAATTTCACAGGTAGTTTTTGTGGTTTAACAGTGTTTAACAATCTTTCTGGTTAGTCAGATTAATCCTAGCTGTCCCGTTAATCCATGTAAGAAATACTCTGCTGTGCATCTTTGTCATCTTTCCATAACTTCTTTTGTGTGAAACCCATATTTACTTTTTATCCCCTCAACAGATGCATGTGTAGACTTTCAAGACAATGTTAATCTCAGAAGTGAACTGTAGTTAGCTGAAGGGATTGAGGGAAACCTGACCATTCTGTGATTGGCAAGAGACACGGGATTTTGTACCTTTGAGGTGTGGGATTAAAACTGCTGCTGGATTTGGGCTTCCACATCAGCTAAATGATAGTTCTATTAACAGAAGCATTGTCCCCGTTAGCAGTCTCAGTACAGAAGAGAATATTTAGACAACTCATGCTAGACAGACTAAACTTCCTTCCCTGCAGATGACCTCATCCAGAAGCACTCACAGGAAATGGCATTTCTGAAGTGCATGCACCATTGTTTGAGTTTACCTATTTTCTGGAAAACCTGAAGGCTTGAATCCCTAGGTCTATCCAAATTACTTCAGCATAATTCTTCTACCACTCTTCTTGTTTGTAACCTCATAAACATGCAAGATGTTGAAATCCATTGGTAAAACAGGAGAAAGGTGAATGTAAGATGTTTCTGTATAAGAACATAACATATATGTTTCTGTATGTTTCTATATTCTTCCAAGCACTTGTCTGCGTGGCCTCATTCTCTGCCTCAATGAACATCAAATCCTATTCACAATGAACCAGGGAAAGCAGAACCCTAAGCTAAATACCCTTAGGAGGAAAAATACTTTAGCACCCCAGAGCTTTTGAATTGGAAACTTGGAGATCTTGTTATGATGGATTCAAGGTTTCCAGCTGTGACACTGTGACCCACTGTTTCATTTCAGTGATGTCACTTCATAGGATATAAGCAACTTTAAAAGTTTCCCAGGACATCGTAATGCTGTTTAATAAACAAACTATGCCTTAAGATTTTGACTCTGAACTCAGAACAGTTAAATGTTTCTGAATGCGTACATCTCCAGATAAGTTTAGGTCCTGTGAGCCCGTCAGTCAAATATGGCAAAACGTTGGGACGCAGGTCAGGTACCTTCCTCCTAATCCATACTAGGGGACTAGTATGGGTCAGAGGTTACAAGACCTTTTCAAGGATCAGGGAAAACTTCACTGAACTATCTCCAACAGGTCTTTCTGCCTTCCATGTGAGTTTCTGGAGGTGCTTTGCAGGCACTGGGAACAGCACAGGTAAAAGACAATGACAACCAAGGTCATTTATGTACCTCATACTGTTAGGACAGTATTCAGACTGGGGATGTGACACTGTTTTTGAGCTAATCTCTTCTATCTTCACCCGCAATCAGGAAGATTGAGGCTGCTTGTAACGTTTCATGGTCAAGCAGAGGAACTGTGCTGGATGAGAGAGGGAAACAAGGCTGGAAAAAATAGTGGTGTCAGGATGCGACGGAAAAGGAAAGGACAAGCTGAAATGACACTTTTTTGGTTCACTTTCTTAAGGGTAGGTTGCACTTCTGGAGTTGCTGAAGGCTGTTTGGGGGAGAGAAGGGCAAACACGGGGAGGAGGGGGCTATTAGGTGAGGGCCTCTATTTAATTCCATTTCCCCTCTCCCTTCCCCCAAGAAAACAGTCTCAAATTTCTCATGTCTTTCTCTTGCCTTTCTTACCGCACTGCAAAACTGAGCCACCTCTGTAGCCCTCACTTGTAGCCCTACAAAATATTTAATATTTTCCCTATGCCCCCGACATGCAACTAGAAGCAAAAAGCAGAGATTTTAAGAAGAATTCAGATGATCATGGAAGATTATCAACAAAAAAGCAATACTAGTGAGGAAGGGGGGTGGGGGGGGCTATTTTAATAACTTTGTAACTTATTTTCTTGGGAAAAAAATGAACAAATAAGTAGGACAAATTCAGAAGTGAGGACCTGCAGCTTTCTCTGTAGGTGCCAGAGTTTTAAGCACGGTCCTTCATGAAGAAGTATGTTTGTGCTGTTAGAAAATCCCGAGCCATGTAGCTAAGACACCTGAGAAACATCAGAGAGTATGTGTATTGCATAGCAAGTGGAAAATCACTGGCATGTTCCAGAGCAACACTGCACCTCCAGAGCAAGTCCAGGGTTTGGGGCGGGGGGGGGTTAGGGGCTGCAAGTTAACCTTGGCTGAAATTATAACTGGATGTTCTGGAGACTCTCTGCAACAGCAGCTGATTGTATCTTGTGCATAGATAAAAGTGGATGGACAGAAACATTTCTCTTCTGGTGAAGTTTTGCCTGGAGCTGTAATTTACTGCAAATCAGGGGAGTAACATTTTTCCTCCAAAGATTAGACCGTTACAAGAAATACAGAGACGCTTTTATAGCAGGATGACTTTTCAGGGCTGTAACCATGGAGTCGCACACTCCTATGCCATTATGATTAACCTCTTCAGTGCTGTTATAAAGCACGTGCACTCTAGCAACAAATTTCTCATGACAATATTCCCCCTTTTAGACATTACCACTTTGGTCATCTATCTCATTCATAGAGTGTAAAACAGCTGGAGCATCCTACAATGAAATGCTCTGTACAAGGTGCTTTTTAAAGTCTGCTGTGGCCACTGGAATGTTTGCATACTTTACTTCTTTACAGCCCACAATGTAAAGGAAAAAAGGTACCAGAGGAGGCATAAGAAATAATACAAGCAGCAGTTGGGGGAGGGTAGTAGACATTATACCCAGGATTTACCACAATTGCTGGCAGCTAGAGATTGGATTAAGACTAAGTGTATGAGACAGCGAAAGTGAAATTCTCTCACACTTCCCTACTGTCAGTTTCATTAAATTTTTGTTAATTTATTTGTTAATCCATTCAATGAAGTGCTAAAGTAGGAGGATTTTCTTTTCAAACACTTCAAAACACCTTTTCATTCTCTCTACTGGATTCAGACTCCCAGACAATGCTTTAAAGATTAGCTGTGTTTTTAAATTCAGTGCAATTATAAACATGACCTGGATATGGACCTGTCTAAATGTGAACAAAATCTGTCCCATAAACTGCAATATCTGCTGCACTTGTTTTCAGATGCCTGTTTGCTGAGGTACTGTGTATGCATGGCGGTAGATCTACCACCAAGCAAATGTGCCCTTTCAGGTTGTCTCTCAATGAATGACATTGCATTCTTGCTTACCAAGCCCTCTTGCCAGCGTTGCTGTGAAAGGGTCACTGAACTAAAAAAAAAAAAAAAAAAAAAAGAATTACCCAGACTTTTATTTACTGATTGTCGGCTGATACAATACAGTTCATTCAATCCCAGGCTATTAAAGCCCTGAAGAAACATTGCTATGAACAAGTTCTGACCTAAGTGTTTTCTCATTTTGTTTAAGCTTTTATAAAATCCTGTTCAAAGGACATTCTAATGGAAATAAAGCATTAAGACTTAATCCCTAGTGGAAGTTACCCAAACAAAACATTTAGTAGAAGCAGACATTTCAAACTGCTTTCACTGATGGGCCAAGATCAGAGGAACTCTTCAGGATTTCAGTTTCACTTCACCCTGGGAATGACATTTTCTGCTATTTAAAACAAACTGAACTATAATAAAAATACAAAAACAAGAAATACTCCAAGGAGAGGAAATCCTTTTTCCTCTCTAATAGTACTTCCGAGCAGATTCACCTGTTTTCCTTCCTTTCGTTCATGCAGATTGAGAGAGCTTCTTCCTATCACCATATTTTGCAGTTCCTAGCTGTGCAGCAATAAGTGTTATGCTGGCAGAGGCACATGAAGTGGAAGAGAATCCCTTTCAACACTCCTTGGCCATTTTGTAAAACATGGTTGGTAAATCTGATTAAATATGGCCCTAGAATTGTAGAAGCATCCTGTTATTGCAATGTTCTTAACATCTCCCAATATGGGATCAAGTTTTCTGCTTATAAGTGCATTTTACCATGGAGATACGTTCAGGCAAACAGCTGGGTTTACATTTCCATGTAACATTTTTGCATTTTTTGAAGGCTATGGGACTTCATAAAATTTGGGACTTCCCATAAAATATGGGACTTGATAAAACTTCTAGATTTGTGGGCCTAGAAGAGCTTGGCTTCCTCTCCTGGGCTGCCAAACATTTACTCCATAGCCTCATTCATTGCTTACACCTCAGTTTGGGTGGAGAAGAGTTACATATGAAGTTAACCTGAAAGCTTAGACTTTGCTGACACTGATGTGCTTGTCCTTTCAGGGGAAAAAAAAAAAAAAAAAAAAGAAAGACAGGTCTGACTAGCAAAACCTCAAGTTATCTTTAGGTTTGCATTATATTGGAGGTTGCTTCTTTGCCATATCTTTCTGATCTAACTGGAGATTGTAGAAAGTTTTGAACTGGAACAACCTCAGCTTAAAGGAGGAAGTCTTGGAAGCCCTCAGTTTGTGTATACAGCTTGATCCACAACAGTCCTGATCTGCTGTCATTCAACTTGTGCTGATAAAGTTTTCTGTCTGATTTTGTTTGTTTGTTTGTGTTTGTGTTTTTGTTTATCCCTCTTCTTTTTATCCTGCCTGGTGTTTAGAGATAACACAGGCAAGAAATAGGAGACTCTGAGATAGCTTAATGTTAATTTAAGGTTTTATCTGTAAATCTTTAGGGTTTCTTGAATAGTTTTTTTTTTTTTTTTTTTTTTTTACAATACTACTCTAAAAACTGGAACCCACAGAACAGCCTGAAGAGACATTTTTTTTATTCAAACGTGCACATAAAATTAGTTTATATACAAAAATAAATCTCTTTCTATTGCCAGAGGTTAATCCCAATGCTGTGTGCCCACCAGTCATTCCATTCCAAAAACAAATCGTGCCTTTCCTTTGAACTCAAGTTATGGGTGACTGTTTTTTCCTGGCCCTTGAAGCTGACCTCAGAGCGCTACATGCCATCATCTTGCAATGTATCATGCTGAAGAGAACTTGGGATGGAGTTAAATGTTATGTTGGTCAGTGAATAAACCAAGCTTTTCCCAACAATTATTTTTTTTCCTCTGATAATCACCAGTGACTTTAAAAAAACAATCTGTGTTTGGATTCAAAAGACCAGCTCTCAGAGGACTTAATGTAATGGCCATGCTGCAGACAGCCAAGTGTTCTTTCCTAGTTTAGTCCTTGCTTAACTGCTTTCTTCAAAGCTGAATACGTTTGGATGTATTCTTTGGTATTTGAATGTTAGGAAATGGAAAATTAAAAATAATAATGTAGGAAATTCCCATGTGGTAAATCTGTTGTGTATTCAAAGCACCTTAAGTTGCAACCTTTCACACTGTGGCCTTGAAACAAATTGTACCTAAAGATCAAGCCTGGATTTGAGGTTTCCCAAGGTTTTTATTGACGGGGTGGAGGGCCTGGAAGGGGAATTAATTCAGACCTGCCTAACTCCATTGCTCTTAGTAGTTCTGGCATCTGGTCTCTGTGCAGATCATCCCTTTTCAAAGAAAAGGAACACAGAGCTTGCCTTGGCTCTAAATTCAAACCCAAGTTCGGGTTTGTCACTTTTGATTCCTTTGCAGAAAATAATCACAGCAGCAAGCAAAGGTGAAAAATGGCTAGTCCTTCCTAGCCTTGTCTTTTAATTGGCCATCAGAAATGGTCTGTAACTTGGGGGAAGGTATAAATAGAGTCTGTGGAAAAATCAGTGGTGAGAGATTTAAATGATGAGCATCACTGTCCGAAAGTGTAGGTCTCAGACAGCTCAGTGATGATGTGAGCTGCGTGGACAGCTTATGAGAAGCTGAATAAAACCAAAGCCAATGCTGGCCTTCCTAGAAAAGAAATGGTCTGGGAGAGCAGCAGCCAAGGTAAGCCTGCAGAAGCATCACGCAGACTTATTTGAAGCATGAAGACAGGAGGATAAAGAGTTCTCAGGGTTCAGCTGCAAGCTGGAAGAAAGCTTGGCAGTAAGAGCAAAGTGCTTCCTCTAGTGCTCTGCCTAAGTACTCTGTCAATAAATGCAAAGGTAGAAAGATGGGAAGCTAGTAGCAGTATAAGATCTGCACAAACACAGGGAAACATAAACCACTTTTTTCTAGCTAATTGACAGGGAAGTAGTAGGGTGCATTTTTAGTGCATTCCTCCGATAAGCAAGGTGTCCAGGAAGGCATTCTGCTTTCCTAGGCTCCTAGATGTGTAGTGCTGTATTGTGAGTAAAGCAATTTCTGGCAAAAGTTACAGCAAATCACTTCTCATAGCCAATTGTCTGCAGGTCATCAAGAGCTAGGTGTCTAAACCCATTTGAAAGCAATGGTTTTATCTATCGTTTTTCCCCTGTGATGCCATACAATCTAGAAGCAGGAAGTATTTCAGATTTAAGAAGAACCTAAAACCTTACCTCTGTCTCTTCTCAACTTTTACTTCATTTTCTTTAATAATTTTTTGGTATGTTCTTGACCTCCCTGAAGGGTAAAAAGTTGTACTTTTCCCTGAGACCATTCTGAGCATGCGAATTGAAAGTAAATGAAACAGTTTTGCAGGAAATGTGTCACTTCAACTTTACATATTTGAATACTTAGCAAATAAAAAAAAAATCTAAAAATAAATTGTGCAATTAATCTTGTTCTTACTACTGCACCGTTAGTCATGGCTGAGAGCTTTCTGGTGGCATTCAGCAGCCATGAAATATGTGGGCAGTGCAGCTGGCAGGCTGATTTTCAATACAGTGAGTGTTTTTCTGCCCCCCTTTTTTTTAACTTTCACTCATTTTGTATTTGGCACTTTTAAACGTCTTTTCGAAAGATGTCATTAGACATTGACCTTCACATTCCTGTAGATTACTATGACTTTCAATTTTTCTGCTTCTCCTGCTCTTCGTGTCTTCTCTGTTATCAGGCACTTGTTCCATCTGTTGCTTCACATCCCTGTGGGTCTCATTAAAGATTATAAGATCTCTGGGATCAGACACTTTGCATTTTACCTCCCTCACCACTGTTGGTAATGGGCTTGAGCTTTCTCCTTGAGCCTTTCAAGCCATGAACCATAATCCTGTATTAGAAGGAACTGATACAACTTTACCAAAATAAATGCTTCATCTGACATGAAGTGGTACTAATCTAATTTTACCCGTTCCTGAAATTGTCTTGCAGAATTCCTCTTAAGGATTAGGGATTTTAGGCTTCTCGGAGCGGGCTGTTGGTTTTTGCTGTTTGTTGGTTTTTTTTCCAGTTGCACAGTTCCAGTGACGCTATTACCTCCAGCTCTGATCACACCACCGGCCTGCTAAACCTCAGGTGGAGATAGCCAATGCCAAATACCACTGCACAAAGCTGTTTTTTCTGTTGTTTTATTTTATATATATATATATATATATATATATATATATATATATATATATATATATATATATATTTTTTTTTTTTTTTTTTTGGGGGGGGGTCTTTTTTGGGATGGACCAAATATGTTCCCTCAATAGCAGTAAAAACATGCCTTTGTTCTTGACGCCTGTCACCTTTCGAACACTTTGTAATAAATACAGTGACCACTCTTGAGGCTGGCCTAAAAAAGGCATTGCTCTGTTTCTTTGGCTTTCTTCTGCTACTTGAGGTAGAGCTTTGGATGAACTTTCTACCTGTGCCATGATTTCAAGGCTACTGACTGTCAAAGCATTCAGCAGTATCTTGACAGTGTTCTGTTTGCTTTTTTTTTTTTTTTTTTTAATTTATTTATATTATTTATTTATTTTTTACCTATTTAAATCTATAAGCAAGTGTACACTTTCTAGTGTAGTTCAATAAATTTCTTACATGGAAGCAAAAGTTCTTTTTGGCGGTTCTTTGCTGCTTTCCCTCTCAATTTACATGCAACCACAAATATCTGCTGTTGGAGAAACATTGAGAAATTTAAATCTCTTACTGCAGGGCAGTATTGTACTTCTTCAATACCTACATCTTGTGAAATAAGCTATTCACCAAGCATGCTAACCTCATCATTTGATTTAGGAAAGTGGCACAGAATAAAAGATGTACCTCAGGCCCTGTGGCCTGACAGGCGGAGCATAGCCACCATCTTCTGCATTGAACTGCCTTGCTTATTCTTACTGCTGGGTCTTTGAAACAAACAAGAGTGTAGGAGAAAAGAGAGAGAACACAATGCTTAATAAAAATTTTAGATGCCTTTGAGTAATTCTGCCAATTCTGCCCAAAACTGCCAATTGAAGTGGCAGTGAGAAGCCTAATGTGCTTATACAACACACTAAGCAGGGTATTTTTAGTTGAGATAGGGACGTATCCAAGCCATTGTTTGTGGCAACAATAAAGTTTCAAATGAGATCACCTAGCTTGACAAAAGCTTAATATGAATTCAGACAGGTGTAGATGAGGATTAGCAGGCTACTTAGAAGAAAGGAGTGGACTAAGCATTTTCCTGTTACTCCTTATAAGGAGATAGAAAGGCCTTGATGTGTTTAGCCTAGCAGGCAGAAACTTAAAAGAGGATAAGGCAAGTATTTGTAAATGGATTGGAGGGAAAAATCCTGTATGAGAGGATAATATGAACCCTAGATCATATTCTGGTTCATTATCTGGTCATGAATACATTTAGGCTAGAAACTGGAAGGTTCCTAAAGACTTCCAGAGAGGTGTTCCAAGCAGGACCAGAGGAAGAAGGAGCTCAAATTTCTGGAAGATCGAGCACGATATGCCTATGGAAGGGATTGTGTAACTGATTTTGAGAACTCCTGGAGATAAGAATCCATGTGTCTCTGCTAGGTTCAAAAGGAAACCAGATCACTGCTTGCACTGTATTTATTTTTGGTAATCCTATGCTAAGACTGCTGCCCCTTTCTTGTAGGGATCAGCAGAGATTTGTTCCCCTCAAATGGTTTCTTAAACTCTGTTTAAGGGATTTCTTGCATATTGCAGGGATCTAGCACATCAGTAGTGCCTTCAGTCTTTCTTTGGCTGTCTCTGGTCTACAGCTGAGCTGGTGTTCGAGGCTTTGGTTACAAATATCAGGCAGGTAGTGTGTGGAAGTCAGTAACTGGATGTCTGTTGAGTGCTGTCTTGGGATTGCAGGAAGTCTCACTACAGAACATGTGGCCCAGTTCTCCACTCCTGCTAAGAGGGAGAAATGCTGGTTTCTTTTTCCCTCAAAAGGTGCTAGTCACCCAGTAGTGCTCCCCCACCCTGTGTTTATACAGACAGCTTGTGTCTTTAAAGGCTATTTATTTTGTTGTTTTGAACATTTCACAAGACACATCACTGTTTACTCAAGCAAAGGCCTGGAGTACAACTTAGTCCTTGTCGTGCTGTACTGATTGAATCCAAATTTATTTTGCCTCAGTTATTCCTCCTTTCCGGTGGAAAAAAAAAATAATAAATTGTATCATGGGAGAGGAGTACTCTCTGGATTCCTTACATGCTCATTGTATCCCAGTTCTGGCAGAGCTGCCTGAGGACAGCAGGAGGGACCCCCTACCTCAGGATATGCAAGGAACAAAGCTGATTACTTTTCTTCTCTTGTAGCTTTTGTACTTCGACTTTTGCCCAGGTGAAATAGCTATGAAACTTCAAAGAGTATCAGTCATACCTTTATCTACCAGTTTACATTGCTCGATAATGCATAGTTAATTCTTTTTTTTTTTTTCTTTTCTTTCTGTAGAGATTGTTGTTTAAAATCATTTGTTATGCAGCCAGCTGCTGTGCATGCTTTAAGCTGAGGAACAAAAACCCACTGCCAACTACAAGGTCTTGCTGCTGTACTTTTCCTTGCAATGTTTCATACAGTCAAACTGTTGTTATTGTGCAGAGAACCCAGCAAGACTATAATCACCATTAGAGAGGGTGGTTTGTCTATGTTTAGTTTGGGTTTAACTATTTTAGGGCAGACAGGAAAATATTTATGTCAATTTTTTTAGGACATGAATCATCTTTTCTGTTTACATTTGTGGATAGAACACAGCCAGGTCCTTGCAGTGCCTGGGGCTCCTGTATTGCAATACACAACTGTTTGCCATTTCACTTTTTTCACTTTCACCAAGTGTAATACAGAGTCATGTATCTATTCCTAGCCAGATATATAATCTTAACTTTGAAGATGTGCTGCTTCATGCATTCTGCAAATAGATAGCTGGAGGGGGACAAGGAGGAAGGATAGGGATGTTCGTGCCTGCCATCTCATGGCAGATAATAATGTCCTAGCATGCCTGGGTGCTGTTGACCTTGTTTCGCATGCAAATGTTAATGTTAATGATATATATATATATGCACTTTTTTTTTTTTTTTTTTTTTTAAAGAAGCTTGGAAACCTAGTATCCAAAGGGTTTCAAAACGTTATTGTATGAGCCAAATATTTCCAGCTGTTGTTGCCTTCCACTTATTTCCCACAGCATCTTGGCCTGGGTCTGCTAGTGATCTTTCCTTGTTGATGGCATGAGATATTAGCTGAGCCAATGTTTATGCTGCACAGAAGGATATTCTTCAAGCCTTACTTCATTAATGATTTTAAAGCTTGTTAACCTGTTTATCTTCAAAGGATGGAAGCTTTTAACACTAAATACTTTAGACAAAATTTATATAGATTTTGGTAATGAGTACAATTGGATATCAGTCTCCAGTCTGTGTTGTAAACTGGGAGACACCATGCATAGTTCAGTTGCTTCTCACTGAGATGAGTGAGATTACATGCATATACATGGGTGTTTTAAGCAGCATCACATCTGCTAACTCCAACCCATTGAGTGTTTCTAATGTACAGCATTTTCAAAAGAAAACAATTGCTAAGATATTTGATAGTGAGAAATTTGGCGATTGTTTAATACTATGTCTGTGATCATCTGTGCATTGCCTTGTGGCACAGCATAACCTAGTGAGTGGTTTAATTTTAATTTTAACTATTTTAATTTTCTTGTGTATCAGCCTACAGCGCTTACTTCAAGAGGTGATGTCAAGTTACTCAAAACCACAGTCTGGTTGGTTGACTGTTTTTTGTTTTTCTGGCTTTCAAATAAGTCTTTAGGGATCATTAGAAGGAAAGGGAGTTTTGCTTTAATTTTATTTTCCACCATTCACATTGGTGTTGCTAGCATTTTAAATTTCCTCTTGTTTTGGTGAGGAAAACATCCTACTTGGTTCTTAATTGTTGTAAACATTTACTTAGCACTTTGCAGTTACTAATGAATTAATCTCCCTAATGCTCAGGGAGTGTTATGTGTATTTTAGAGCTCAGGAGTGTTGATGAGACATACCTAAGGCCATGAAGTGTGTCAGTAGTGTAGATGAGGATTTAATTTGAGAATCTTCTATGAGTCACTGTAGTTAATGTGCTAGTGTCAGTCTGTGGGCTTTGTGTATGAGCCAGGATTTGCAATATTATAGAGATTACATCTTTCTTATTGTTCTAAAACAGCTCTTTCAGGTTGTGTTCATTTTTCCTTTGAGAAGTGGATATTTTTAAAAGGTTGCTTCTAGATCACTGAAATAGTAACTTTGCTTGAAAGGAAACCTGATTTACAGGTAAAGCAAAATATTAATTATTTCAGTGTCAGCACTAGAAGTTAGATTCCATAAGGTGAAAATCCCCTCTCCGTCTCCCACTCAGAGCAGAGAGACAATCTGTTCTCATTTCCACTTCCCTGTCTGCAGGGAATAACTGAAGCAACTTGTGCTGCTGAATCCCAGTGATGTGCACCAGCCCTGCAAGGCAGGGCTAAGGGCAGCACAGCTAGGACGCATCTGACATCGTGTCTAGTGTGTGTAAATGCAGCCTCAGAGCCTCGGAATCGTTATTTTAATGAGCTCTCGTGTGAGCAGTTGGGGCTGAGCAGCCTCTTGGGGTGAGAACAGGCAGACACTGCCCAAAGGGCCTGCTGGCACTCCAACCCCCAAAGGTAGCACCCCATTCTTTCTGGGAAGATGAGGAAAAAATCTCTCCTTTAATTCTAAAAATGACAGAAAAACCACCCCATCCCCAAAAAGTGTCACTTGCTGTATCATCAGCAGTTCATAGCAGGTAGTCAGAGCATAAAGCACTGCCTTAAAGTTTGTGTTAGAAGTAGCAGCTCACTGTGATATAAGGTCCTTTTATTTCATGTTTGCAGTTAACAGTTGTTTCTGTTATTTAAGCCTGACATCCTGAGAATACCACTGGGTCAACATTCACTGCATGGATATATGCTTAAGTGCATGTGGCTATGGCTATGGTTTTTGTTGTTGTTTGTTTTATTATTATTATTTTCAGAATTCTAGGCAGAACTAAAAAATTGATGGAGAACTATGGGATGGAGAGAGGGAAATAATTTTCTGATCATTTATTACTTTTTCCTCAATGTATCCCTCACCAGCTTTCCCAGATGTTACTGAATGAAACCTACAGCTCAAGAAAGCAGAGCTCTATTCTTGAAGCTGAAGGTGTTCAAAAGCTATTTATTTGAGTGAAGTAACACTGCCAACTAGTGGTCAGATTCTTCAAAGAGATGAAATTTGGTATTCTGACCAAAAAAAAAAAAAAAAAAAAAAGATAATCATTTTAATAAAAATACATGTAAATCACAGCAGCTATTACAACAATCTCAATAGTCAGCTTACATACAGGAAAAATATTATATTTTTATTGAATTAAATAAGGTATTTCAATTAGTGGTATAATAAGGATATCATTAGATTAATGACATGTTATGGTTTGACCATGCATTAGTATGCTTTACTTTATGCACTTTTTACATTATGGTTTTCCTTTTTTCCCAGCTAATTCATCCCAATCATAATCTGATCATCTGTACTAATGGTTTCAAAATCAAAGAAAGGAGTACATATTATCTCCATCTTGTTTCACAGTAGTGTTTTTGGTTTTATTTCCTAAACCATCAATGTGCAGTGGGGCTTGAATAGTCTTCTTTGGCTCCTGTTTAAAAATGGAGAGTTATTCTATACCAACAAGGTATATTCTTCTAACAGCACTGAAAGCTTTTTTTTTTTTTTTTCCTTATTGCTCAGTCTTAGTTTTAAATGTATGTCACCTATCAGAGGTGATGAGGTGCTGAGCCATGAGTTTCCTTTTTTTTTTTTTCCTGGTGTTGCCTAACAACCCTTCCTGACCCTTCCTGTATACAACTTAGGTTTTGGGATACATATGCAAATATTAGTGCCTGTAATCTGAACACCAGAATCTAAACTTAAATATTATTTTATGTTGTTGTTTGTGTCTTTTTTTAATTATTATTATTATTCCTCTCAAAATAGTATCCTTCCTATAGAGAGTGTTCATCAAATAGTTATTTCATAAATGTCATGTGGCGATTAACAAGGGGATTTCACTAGGTGATATAAGAAAAAAAACTTAGACCAGGAAGACAGCTCTCTCAGTTCTACAAGCTGGTTAAAATTAGAGTATCTTTTTTTTAACTCTGTGTCAGCTGGACATTTTCAGAGCCTGCAGTCTGTAGGCTGTAGCACTGTATTTCTAGCAGCAGTCTGGGGTATCTTATTCTTTTAGTGCTAAACTATGGGAGATATTCCCTGGAGTTTTCCTAGGGACTGGCCTGACTACCTGCCTGCCTAACTTTTGAAAAGTGAGCTCTCCGTGTGTTATCAGTGTTTATAATTATTAATTTTGCATTCCTAACCATTTTAGCATATCTATATTATTGACTATATTTTATGACTTCTGTAAATAATAGTGACCTTATATGATTCACAAAGTCAGTTTGTTTGCGTATGCCTTTTATTCCTTATAAATACAGTACAGTCACCTGGTTTTTATAGTATCCAAAGACCAGGCCATTTCATTTCCCTGATGCTTATTGAACTTTGATCAGCTCCTTGATCTCCGGTGTTTAGCAGTGATATGAAGATCAAGACATCTAATTCACTTTGGGCCATAGAAAAATGTGGATCAAGCTTAAGGGAAATATTTGGGGGCCTAGTTTTGATTTGCAGTAAAGCTTCAAATCTGCAAACTCTGTCCTCTTCTACCATGAATTAGCCCAGACAGAAAGCTGTCATCTCCTTCTTTCAGCATCATGAATTGGAGCCTGGTCTCTGTGGCTATGGAGATGTACCGTGACTACTTATGGCACTGCCACACGTTGGCTTTGTGCTAGCATCATTATCCAGCCTGCTTTCACCTCCCTGACAGATAAATACTCAGCTTTGGCTTTCAGAGTACCACATGCTCTGCGGCTACACATGCTCCATGGCTACCCTTGTGTTTTGTAGGACAGCAGGGATACAACACTACACCCGGATCTTCTGTGCTTCCAGAACAGAAAAGTTCCATGGGTTTCTGGTTTCTCTGTCATCCTCCTTTTTCTTTCCTTGGGGGACTTGATTTTTGTCCTCCTGCCTTGCTTGCTCAGTGCTGGCATAGCTGGAATAGTAACCACAGCTCATTCTTTTTTTTTATCCTTTTATTTTCTTTCTTTTTTTTTTCCCATCTGTGACTACTTTGAAGATTATTCACCAACAGCCTTCACAGCAACAACTTTCTAGTATGACTGCTGAATATGAAAGTCCTCTGTGTTGCATGTTTCTCACCTGTCTTCAGACCTGTTTTTTGCTTCCCTCCCCTGTCCTCCTCTTAAATCCAAAAAAGCTCTGTGGTTTGCATATTGCTTTTATTATCCACTTCTCTTTATTTTTAAATTTTTATTTTTAGATCAGGGACATCAAACACTGACTGCGTTTCTGTGTATGTATTCTCTGCTTTCCTGCCATTTGTAGCCTGAAGGCAGCTTAAGTTCATAATTAAGCTATGGGCAAGATAGGAAAATAAAACTGTTTGTTCCATGAACTTAGCAGCACTTATCATTAACTATGACACTGTTTGTTTATTTTTAATGAAAGAAGAAAAGGGGAAACAGATAACATCTGTTTCTCACCTGTATTCATATATGGGTTTTATGGAGATGGGAAGCTAGAGGAGGGAAAGACACAGCCATTGCTTTCTGTGATCTTTTCCATCTCCACTCCTGGACAGATGAGTCCAGAATAGATTTCCTCCTACCTAAGTTTTTCATCCTTCTCCTTCTCCCCTCTCCCCTCACCTTACATGACCCGCCAGTTTAAAGAGAAGGAAGGAGCAGAAGGAGAGTTCTCAATCTATCATTCTTCTCCCTGTTGTAGCCTTTCTTCTTTGCTTCCTGGCAGAAGAATGTTGCTTCTGGGGTTTCTCAGTTGCTAGGAATTCAAAATATTTGTGGCTTTTTCAAAAATAATTTTGGAAATTGCATCAGTGCTGAGGCCCTGGGGCTGGAAATGCCAAGTGTTACCTAAGTGGAATACTTGGCAGCCAAGTATGGCATCGTGTGATGGGAGACAAACCTGGGGCAAGAGGAGCCAAGTGCCAAGGGTAGAAGGGCCCCCCAGCATTTTCTGAGTCAGACTCAGGCCTTCATGAGAAGCAGCCCACACACAGATTTCAGTGACAGAAGGAAACCAGAGACTACATGGAGCAGATGAGGAGGAACATTTACCTCAAAGGAAGAAGAAGGATTCTTAAAGGAGAATAAAAACTGTGGGAGACCCAAGTAGCCGCCCCCGTCATGCCTCCTCCTTTCAAGGCTGCTGTTTGCCACAAGACTCCGTGCAGAAGAAATTACTTAGATTTCTGTACAACACCACCCCACCTAGCAGATTTGAAAGTGAATGGTGAGCACAGCTGGGAAACAAGGAGATCATTGGAGCCTGTGGACAAATAGCTCCTGTCTGGGAAATAGTGGAAAAAAACAGAGTACTCATCCCTCCCTCACACGGGCACAACATGCACTCTGGAGTGACACACAAACCAAGGGAATCCTGCCATCTCTAGGGAAGGCTTAAGATGTTAAAATTCCTGTTTCCTTTGGCATGGAAAAGAATTTTTTTGTTGTTGTTTTAAAACTGATATTTCAGCAATACCAGAAGAGGAATTTGTAAATCACATGTGTAATAATGAGAGTAGTGTCTGTGCATGTGACATGTATAAGAAAGAATCTGAAGTGACTGAGCATGTCCTAGCTGCAAATACTGTAAATATGTAAGTTTTTGAGAGATTTTGATTTCTGATACTTTTGCTCACAGTAGCTCTACCCGGTTCACAGTTCCATTTGGGCATGGTGTGTAGCAGGTTTGCAACCCAAGAAACATGTACATTATGCGAGATTGTTTCTACTTAAGAAATGTTGTGCTTACAAAAGGCCCTGTTGAACATTTTCCTTTTTCTCTGTCTGAAGGAGCTACATGACCGCACCAACCTGCCAGTCCCAACTCTCTGATACCTTCCAAAATGGTAGCATTTTGGACAATGGTATGTACACATTACATACACAGTAGTTTGTATGCACACATTATGCGCACTGCAAACAGTATGTTTAAAAAAGATGAATTACAGTGCTGATAATGGTTATCTTTATTGCTGCTGTTTTCATTGCAAACTCTGATAGAGCTTTATGAGACAGGTTAACAATCCCTGGATTTGAGTAGGGACTTGAAATTTTCCAAAGGGCTACTATATTCAGATATTGACATTTTGCTTTGCATCCTGTGTTTGCTTTCTTCAGCAGAACAGGGAAGCAAGGAACCAGGAGGAAGATTCAGGTATTCAGGAATAATGGAGAAAAATTATCAGTTTACACACACAAAAAAAAAAAATAAATAAAATAAATCAGCAGCGCTCCAGTGCCCAAGTAAGCAATGTCTGCAGCATCTAAGTAGACATATGTGTTAAAGTAGTGCTCTTTACAATATTTTGATAAGGGAGTTGTTTTGTTCTTCCTCCACAATTTGGATAGCTGTTGTCAGCAAAACCAACACTTCTTCAGCCATCCTGAATAGCTTCTGTATTCTCTAAGGAAAGAATTTTACATTGTCAAGAAATTCTGTTCAAGCAGCAAAGAGACTGGGTTTTAGACTCTCATGCCAACTGTCCTTGGTAACAACCACCCAGTAATTCATGCAATGGTCCCTCTGCTTTGCTCTTCTGCACTGCTTGGTATTCTGATAAAGTTTGGCTAAAACTGCGCAGGATTAGTCACTGTCAGCGGTGGAAAAATGTTCAAGGATATGTTCGTGCTCAGTGCCATTTTGCAACAATATATGTGAAAGAATTTTCCTGTTACTATCTATCATAATATCCTAATGTCCTGCAAATAACACTGTGCTGCTGCAGTACAGTTGTTCATACATAGCTCTGGGGAAAATTTTATTGCCTGTTTTGCAATCTTCTCAAAATCCAAACCAGGAATTTTTCCCTGTTGGTTCAGTTAGGTCTCTGATGGCTTGCTTCATTCTGTTCCCAAGAACTTGGGGGTCTAGGGCCCCATTTCTTTCTATCTAGAGATGGAGCTCAAATGTGCCACTTGTGGGACAGCTTGGGCTGTGCTTCTCTGGATGTGAAGGAGACCACAGGTGTAATGCAGATCTGAGGAGAAAGTTCTGATCTGGTGCCCTTAAGTTGTTCCAGGGACTGCCTTATGAGACCTCTGACCTCTGAAGATTTCTGCTCTTCTTCTTCCTCTAGGTGAATTCCCTTATCCACCCTCCACTCCCATAACAAATTAGGGCAGAGACCTGTGCTGAAAATACCTTTCTTGATCAATATGACCACCCGTACATCCTCTTCCTCACCCTAGTGTTTTCTTCTGAATACTGTTTTGTTTTCATTGATGTCTGATAAGTGCAGGCTCAGATTTTGAAATCATGGCTAAAGGAGGAGATCTGATCCCTTCCTTTTCTCCTGCAAGGTCAGCCAAGAATGGGAGAGGCTTTTGCTGACCACCCAGCTACTGGGGAAGAGCATGGCAGAGATGGAGATATCACCAAAGCTGAGCAGGAAGAATGAAAAAGCTGCAGTGGGTTTTGTGTCATGAGAGGCAGGGACATAAGTGGAAGAGGAATTGCAGATAAGGGCAAATGTGTGTATGGGGTGGGGCTATCTGGAAAAGAATCTGGGAGCAGGACAGAGGACTCTGAAGTTTGTGGGGGAGAGCAAGAAGGTGGTGGTAAAAGGTTCTAGGGTGGGTTTTGAGGTCACAGCTAAGAATTTGAAACAGAAGGATTTAATGGGGACCTTTGGCTTAGGACAGACTGTGATTACCAATGGGCAATTCTTGTCCCTCCTCATCCACTCTTTGCACTTAGGCACAAGCAGAACTCAGGGATGACTCAGGGACAAGAGGCATCTAGACCCACCTCTTTGCATCTCCTCTCTGCCCCTTCCACTTGCTCAGACCATCAGGAGTCACCTGAAAAACCCTCTCACCATCCTCTGCTTCGCTCATGCTGTGGAGGTGGCACACCAAGCAACCCAGCAGAAACTCAAACTCACCGAGTCCAAAGTTCTCAGTGCTTCCCGTTCCCTACAAGGGAATGTTTGATCTTTGGTTGACTGCTTCTTTTAGGTAAACTTGGTCTTTGAACACGTGTTCAAACATGCAGAGCACAGTTCAGAATTATAACAATGGCCCTGATCATGATTTGTGTGTATGTGTGTTTCTAAATATAAACCATGGTAGCAGGAGATAAGAACAATTTCATCCAGGTTTCTGTACACTCCCATATCATTTTTCATTATTGCAGGTGCAAAAAGCACTACACTTTCACTAACAGATTAAATACTTCTTGTTAGTAAAGTCTGAGTGTGCTTTAGTGAGTCTTTAAAATGAATTTTACAGAAGTTACTAAACTCTGTATGAAATGCAATAATTGCAAAAATGTGGCCTGCTAACTTGCTATCAGGTCATGTGAGAGAGTATCACTATGGCCTTGAAAAAAATATTAATATGTTTTTTAACTCTTTTTTTTTTTTTAAATGTGCATGATACAACAAGATACTGTGCATTGTTTAAAATTAATCTGTGTTCTTTTGCAGTAGGGTGGTTTGTTAGAAGCATTTACTAAAATCTGGATAGGAAGAAATGCCTGTGTGGTGCACGCTCCAGCAAGTATAAGCTCTTCTCGAAAACAATGTATTTCTCTTGGCAGGGCACTGGGTAGTTCCCACGTAGGCTGCACCTACAGACATTGCAGTGACTGTAGGAGGAGGCCTTCTTTATCATTAGCCTGTTCTTTATATCTCTGTTTGTTTCAACTACGTTCTGCATTTCAATGCTGGCAATTTAAAACAGACCATTTGTAAAAGTAGAGCAAGAAAGTGAACAAAACAGGAAATCTTTTATCTGAGAAGGTTAGCCTGTGTATGTACCCTGTAGTAACCAGTTTGGGAGCTGTTGGTGTTGTATAAAGGATCCTGTACAGACTCCTGGGCAGAATGTTGATGAAAAATTACTGAGATTCATGTATGTGACCTCAGCAAAGCACATCTGCAGGTAAAGTAATTCAAAAAATATTGCAAACTTTTTATTTTTCCATGGCCCAGAGCACAAAAATAAAGGTTTGCCTTCAGATGGTATGTGATTACTGGATATGGAGTAAGAAACTCTCCAATGGGACTCAATTAATCCAGCAGCCTGAGGTCTATCTTGTTGATCTTACAACATTTTAACCAACTGTTAAGGCTCTCATATCCTCTTGGCCTTAATTATTTGCCCTAACCACTGTTCTGTTAAGAAAAATGGCATCCAGTATTGAAAAAAATTGCAGTTGGTATTGTATCTATGATGTATTTAATTTCCTAAGCAATTCAGGCAAGATGCCTACTGTTTTGTTTTGTTTTGAATTAGAGTAAAAAGCAAAACAATGGATGTTATGTTGTTTAAAATGGAAAACTTATCTACTTGATGCAGTGGTAATTAAAAATAAGAAAATCAAACAATTTCCCCTGAAGATGAATTTCAAGACTTGCTTCAGTGAATACCTTTCTGTTTCCCGTGTACATCTTGTTCTATCCAGCAGGCTACTTTTTTTAAGGCACAGTTTAGGATGCCAATATATATGTTTGCATGGTGAGCAACCATTTCATCCTGTACTTTTTTGTTTATGACTAGGCAATAGAATTTATTACTATTTTTATGTGCTCAAAGCTGCTAACAGCTCTCTCATTTAAAGACTAACCTTTGCAGCAGCAGCTAAGGTTGCTTTAAGAGATGAAGTAGCTGACCTTGTTCAATGGGCAAATTTTCTAGAACAGAACACCAGCAGGCTTAGAATACTGTAGATACCACATTTTTTTGTGAGTAGAGGAAGGAAAGTTTGGACTGAATGGCAGCTCCAAACATTTACTTGTCTAAAGCTACATTCAAGACCTTGGTTTGTACTATACCTATTCCTTGCATTAAACCCAGAAGCAGTAGGATAACATAGTGCTAATCAATCACCTGTTGTCTTCTTATAGGATCTTTCAATTCAAGATCTTGCAGTCCTTCATGTTAGAATAGCAATCTTCTACATTTCCAGTGTTTCAAGTGTCTCACAGTAAGCTGTTGCTGGAATACAGAACAAGGGACTGAAGCTCTCAATTCAACTCTGTTCTATAGTAAAATTACTGTGTGTTTATATGCAAATATCTACCCAAACACATATTGTTCCCTTTAGCTTCCAACTATTTTCAAGGCAACCATGCTCAGGTTTTCAGATAACTGAATGCTCAGAGCCCAGAAAAATGCTCACTGACTTCATGCGTCCTGCTCCAGTGAGAAATACCTAGCTGGAGCTTTCAGGATAGTGAATACAAGAGAATATGCACATCTATACAGTAATAAACATCCCTGATATGGTTAGGAATGTGACTTGGGCAAAATCTTCACGTCTTTTTATATTTCTATTTTTAAGTTTCCGCAAAGTAAAACATGGGAAAACTGAAGCTTTTTTTGCCAAATTCTGTCATATGCACAAACATGACTTTGATTGACCTTTGGAGGGAGGGCTATGCACTTCACTTAGCACAGCAAAGAATAGCATGGGCTTAGAGTGGGAAAGTTAAATAACTAATAGGGACTTCAAGATATTTATTACCAAGTCAGAAGTATTTGACGAGCAACAAATGGCCAGTTATCTAAATGTTGGGGCGAGGGATAGATAAAGATACAGTAAAGAATATAAATCAGCAGGATCAAGGCAACATCACAAAGCCAAAAAAAAAGTGGGAAAATGATGGAAAAAAGGTCACGAAAACCAGAAATATCAGGAAGGCGACAAAGATGCGACAAACAAGTGTTAAAGTCTGTCTGTGAAGACAAAGCAGTTTTTTTGTAAGTATGTCAGGAACAAAAGGTCTGTGAGGGACTGTGTAAGCCAAGGGGAAGTTGTTCATGACAGTGCTAGACAGTTCTGGGAAACAGAGCAGTTTCTTTGCCTCACTGTTCACCAGGAAGAAAAGGGAGAAACCTGCCAGAACCAAAATTACTTTTTTTTTTTTTTTTTTTAGAGCAAAATATGGAAAATGACTGAAAACTGAGTCTGCCCACTGAAGATGACAGAACAATATCATGGCTCAGCAGAGTGGTCCCGGAGAGCTGGCATCTTCTGTTACACCCCAAAATAGGTAGAAATTGCAAGCAGAAACAGGAGGACTGTCAAGAGCAAGCTGCAGTGTCTGCATCGCCCCAGCACAGTACAGGTTGCATTCATGGTGTGTATGGGTTTTGGTTTTGGTTTTAATTCTTTCTGTGTGCAAAACCTTTGGATTAAACTTTAATTAAGTCCTCCTTCCTTTCGTTATGGTCTCCCTTCTGTTTAGGATGTTTGCTTGCTCTTACTCAGGCAGCACACTGTGCTCAAAAAATGTTGGATTTTACACTCAGGACCATCATGCCTATTTGTCTAGACTTTGTGCTCACCCCAAAGCCCTGGGAATCCAACGAACAAGATTATGTTACATTTGTGAATAAAAATTTGTCCATCCGATGGGAAAAAATGGACAGCTGGGGTTGCCAAACTCACAGTCATAGACTGAGCAAGGTTAATGCAATTATACTGAGCAAGAGAGTTTATTGCTACTGCTGCTCCTGGACCATCATCCATGAAAAACAGGAATCTCTAGCCATGGAATAGGTATGACAAGGGCATGCAGAAAGGGAACCTTTTCTTCTGCTTGTATGCAAACCCTAATTTGGAGAAAATACTGACTGTCACCAGCATGGCAGCAAACAGTTTGGAAGTTAGAAGCAACTGTTTCAAGCCCCTTCTTGCTGACTAGAGTGAAAAAGCAGGTATCAAAGCTTCTGCTAGCATAGTTGGTGCAGTGCATGCTTCTGGTCACGGGACTCTGGCCCCTCTCCCTGACCATATATCCCATAGCTTTTTTTCCTGGAAGGATAGATGTTATTTTAATTCTCTATCAAGTCGTAAAAGTTAGAAAAGGTTCTGCTACATCTGTAAGCCCCTTCATTGCATGAGTTACTGACAATGTCCACTTCAGTTCATAACTGAGCCGATCTTTTAGTTTCTGACTGTTAACTCTTTGGTTAGCAAGGTCAGTCTCAAAAGAAAGGGGACAAATTCATTCCTTCTATGTTTTGCAAACATCTTTTCCCTGGAAAATAGATCAAGATCCTTCAGCTCTTGTAATCTAAATTGCTGCTCTTTGACACTTGTTTGGCAACTGAGAAGGGCAGGATTCAAAACAGCATCTTAGAGGTGAAAGGCTACATATCCTGTTAGTGGGAAAACTTTCATCTACAAAAAGCAATGGTATTTGTCAAGAGACTAGGGAAGATCTGACACCAGGAAAAGCCTTTGTGAAGTCCACTACAGTTACAGAAATGTATTCACCTTGATTTAAAGCAGTTTTTTATGGTGAAATCTAAAAATGGAACAAGACTGGGCAATAACTTAAATGCAGGAACTATGACAAATAACTATTTATATGAGGAAATGGAAGTGCCACAGGGTCCTGAGGTACACTTGTCATATGAAAAGGATATGAAGCTAAGTAATGGGCAAAGAAACCAGGGATTTTTTTTATTGCCTGTTAAAAAATAATAATAAAAAAAAAAATGAAAAGATAAATAGCAGAAGTCCAAGACTGCCTGACATTGAAGAAAGGTTTTTTTTATGATTAATATATTGAAGAAATTGCTGAACAATTTATCCTTGTGAAAGTACTACCTCTAGGATGTTGCTAACATCAGGAAAAATATGTACCTTGCCTGTGAATCAAACCTGCAGTAATGCCAGAATGAAGATCTAATATAGTTGGTCCTGTCTGACTTAAGACATTTTCCAAATTTTTGCTTTTGAAACAATTCACTTTAAATTCACTTTAATAAAGAGTTACTGTTTTGTTGTTGTTGTTGTTTTATTTTATTTTATTTTATTTTATTTTATTTTATTTTATTTTATTTTATTTTATTTTATTTCATTTCATTTCATTTCATTTCATTTTTGGTGTATGTGTGTGTTTTTCTTTCCTTGCTCTGCTTTTCTGTTATGGAACAATAAGAACTCAACTAAGTTGCAGTCTGGTGAGGATTAAACAAGGAGGGACTGGAAAAAAAAAAAAAAACACAACAAAACAGACAAACAAATAAACAAAACAAAACAAAACAAAACAAACAAACAAACAAACAAAAAACAGCAAATTGCATCCTTCCCAGTGCCTCTTGGTTGGTACCAAATGAGTGCACGGTCATGCTGCCACCCTTTCTGCTGGACTCCAGCAGGAGCTGGGATGTTGTACGTGCATAAGAGGAGGTCAGGCAGTTTGCTGAGCTTTGCCTTTTTTCCTCTGAAATCATGACCTTCCTGCTCCATTGAACAGAGATGGTCAGGAGTTCCTGAAGCAATTTTCCAAATAAAAGACACTTTTTTGGAATCCAAATTTCTTGCAAGAATGTTTCAACAGAAGAAGTTTCCAGTAGCCTGGTAATTTAGATCAGTAAGCTGAGGGAGACCTGCAAATAAGCAGAGTCTGGGTAGAGAGACTGCTTTATCATGTGCCATGATGTGACCCAATAGCACTGATGTAGACGGCAGTGTCTCTGGTAAAGCTGCCCATTGAAATCAACACCTGCCCTGAATCAAGTAGGACTTGATTCAGTATGTATGATCTGATGTATGTATGATTCAGTAGTATGATCTGAGTGGGAGACCTTTCTTGTTTTGTTTTGTTTTGTTTTATTTATTGTATTATATTGTTCTATATTTTATTTTATTTCCCATGCAAATGTCCTACTTAGTTTGAGGCAATTCTTTTTCTCTGTTTGTTTCCCCCTCACAAAAACACCACGCACCACAACACATACCTTCCATTTCAAAAATACTGAGTTTGTCCCCATATGGAAAACTGCTACGGAATGAGAAGTTTTTTTTTTTTTTTTTTTTTTTCTTTACTAAGCTCTAGTGCTAGCAGTAGTACATATGTGGAACAGAAGGAGGCCATTATTTGGATCTTTAAGCTTTTGCCTGGACTTTTATCCTACCAGATAGTTCAGTTAATTTATCAATTATTCAGTTTTAAAATGAAGTAATGATGCCATCAGAACACCATGAATTGCTTTTACTTTACTTTCCTCTTCGGCCTTTTCTAGGGCTTTCTCTAGGTATGGCCTTACCATATGTAGAGGACCCTGGAGAAATGAGCTGAGCATGGAAACCTTCACGCATTTGACAACTGGTGTGTTGGACAGTACTGCTGGAGGAAAACAGCACCAGAGAATATCTCTGCAAGTTCTGGTGATGCTTTCTATGAGAAAGTCCTCAAGCATGCCCTTCTCCCTGTCATGTAATTCTGAAAAAGCAAAACCTTTGCTAAAACTCGCCTTCCTGAAGTTTGAGAGGCATTTAGTCTTAGCAAGGGCCTAGTCCAGGACCACAAGTGAAGTTCCTCGGGGCAGCTCCTCCCCCTAGCCACCAGCAGCAGGAGCTTGACTGCACGTCTGCTTTGCAGATAGCCAGGGGTGCTGAGGGAGCAGGGACAGGGAGCGTTCACCTGGCTGGAGAGAGGCGCACGGGAAATCCTTCCTCTCCCAATAGCGCCTTTTTGCTACCATCTAGTGGTCATCGACAGCTGTGATAGCACAAAGACGTAGAGAGGTGGATGTTAGCAACAAAGAACATGGAGAGCTGTCTACAGAAATTTCCCCAGAATTTCTTGGATTTGCCTTTGTTGTTCCCAGGCCCTGATCCTGCTGCTCTTACTGTTGGTCCACAGTGCAGCACAGGGAGGCCAAGGCAGGGCTGTGGCATGCCCTCACCTGGGAGCCGGCCTGCCATGTTACTACAGCTGTAGAGACTTCTGCGCATGAGCTGATGCCCACTGAGAACCTAGTTGGTTCTCTCCAGTTGACTCCCATCGGTTTTCCTGTTTTAACCACTGGTGTTGCATGTTAACAAATCTGGGCAACAACGCCACAAAGTAAAAGCAACACTGGGATAATTATGTTTGCTCTATTAGAATCATGGAATCATTTAAGCTGGAAAAGGTATCTAAAATCATCTAGTCCAACCTTCAATCTAGAACTGCCAAGTCCACTATTAAAGAATGTCACTAGTCTGTTTCAAGTGTATGATCAGTACTTAAAACCACGTTTGTTGAAGGTTTAATTCAGAGTACTGATTCAGAGTACCGATACCCAGTGTTTTAAAACCAAAACAAGCAGAATAGTTTGTTTTAATGCAGACAGGAGAATCTCCCCTTGAAGTTCAATTTAAATGTTGATACTGAACATGAAAAAAATAAATAAATAAAAAAGAGAGAGGTCAATACCAGATGTCCTCTAAAAAGGGAAAGCAATAGTTGGAAAACATGAAATTGAACTCTGAAATCCATTTAATGAAAGAGACATTAAATATGCAGGAAGACTCGATCTGTTTTTGGCTCAATGCACTGCACAAAGTTCCGAAAGAAAAGGACTTTCTTGGTAATGGTCCAGAGCTCCCTTTCGATCCCACGGTCTACAGACACAGATGCTTTGTGCAGATCTCAGTAACATAAACCCAATATATTTCCCTCTGTTCACACATGTGAATGAATTAAAGGAATTGAGATCTATCAGATCAGTTCTGCAGGAAAACAAAAAACAACAACAACAACAAAAAAGTACATCTCCATAAAGGCATAAAGGAAGAATCTTTATATATGTGGTTTTATTCTCAATTTATTTACCCTAGAACCACAAGTATCTGTCCACCCCAGAAAGGAAACCAGAATGAGAGAGACAAACACAGCGAGTATTCATGTAATGTAAATTGTATTTCAGTCCCTAATCCTGGAGTTAAATCCCTTCAGGCTTCTCTAGTCAACCCCCCAAAAAATATGTATTTGGAAGATCAGACTCAGAATTAGATTTGACTGCAACAGGGAAAAGAGAGAGGTAATCTAAACTCGTATTTTGCAGCTTACCGATGTTAGATATATGAAATAAAGAAGTGAAGATTAAAGTTGTCTAGCTCTTCAGGTTGTCAATCAGAGGTTGGGTTTTAAAAAATGCAGGTTGAAATTCAGTGTGTATGTGAGAAAAAACATATTTATTGAAGGAATCGGTATATTTTGAAAGGTGAATCTTATCTCACATAAGCAGATGGCATGGATTTAAAATTCCTGTTCTATTTAGATCCCAAATGATAGACTAATCTGGATTGTGAAATATTGCACATTTACAAAACAATAAAAGAGAAATAAATCACAAGCCAGCCACAGTTTTTCTAACATGAATGAAAATATTGAACCAAATATTCTGTCTGCTTTTCTAAAGACAAAATAAAACTGCTAAGTTTAGTACAGATATCTTCAAAGTAATCACATAAAATGACAGCAGAGGGTGCTATTTTTCTTCTTTGTTTTATGGTGCCATCATCGAGTCCATGGATCTCTTACCCCTTGTGTAGTTACTCTCAAGCACCTTGAATAATGGAGTTACAGACCACCGATGGAGAATGAAAATACACACTAGTATGTATTTAAGGCCATAACACAACTTATAAATGTGAAGGCTCTGCAACAAGCACTTTGATTTTACAGAAATAAAATGTAGAGAATTTTGCTTGTGTCTAGTTAATATAATTTAATTTAGTCAATTATCTTTGCCGTGTCATTTATCTTATTAAAACTGCGCATGCATAAGGCACAAGATTTGTGGGGAATACTTATAGTACAATAAGTAAATTGGCTGTATCCATCGTGTTAAAACAAACAAACAAAAAATATTAATGTCTTATATTTATTTATCTATCTATTTATCTATTTATTTAAGGGAAATAAAATTAGAGTGAAGCAAGTTTGTGGGATGCCCGCAGGTCTCATCAAGCAGAAGGTGAGGTATGACTTCAGTCTGTCAGGAGATTTAATCTTAACCCTAGTGTAGCCCTGGCAAAGTTCCCATTGACTTCAGTGGGGTCAGGATTACACATCACAGGGCCTCATCAATTCAGGAAATCTGAAGGTCTCATTTGGTGTCTCCATTTCTCTCAGACCCACTGGAGTGTCTCTATTCTTGCCTCTGCAGTTCCCACACACATTCCCTTGTTCTTCCCCTTCTACCTTGTCCACCTTACTTGGCTTTATGCCTGAGATTTTGAGTCCTGATCACTAACCAGTGGCAATCGCTACTGCATCTCTGCTTGATGTGGTACTTGTTATGGTCCTGAGGACAACTGTATTGTTTCCAGCGCAAGGCATGGAAGAGAAAGTGGTAACTGGTGGCGTGCTGAGGCTTTTTGCATTTCTGAAGATGTTGAAGGTAGGCTCCGGCATTACACACTGGATTCTGGAATATGGCTTTTTTATTTTTTCTGTGTGTGTGTGTGGTGATTATTATTATTTTTTTTTCAATACAGGGTTGGCAATGTATTTAATTCAAACAGTTATTAATCTGTATCAATAGGTAAAATTGCCTTTTACTAGCTTTCAGCATTTAGTAAAGACTCCCTTTGTCTTTCATGGAATTAAGACTTATTTAGTTCTTGCTTTTCTTTTTCCAATTTGTCTCACATAGGTCTCCTTCTAAACCTTCATTCCATTTGTTAGAACAAATACTGATATGAAAAATACTGTAAATAACAGACTATTCTCTAGCATATTTTGGAATAAAATATATATCATGCATTTAAATAGCAACTTGGAAACGTGTTTTCTTAGGTCATACTGTTCTCTTGGTGGATTTGCTAGTTTATTCCTATTTTTGAAAAGAATAGGGAACGCTTTACCGCTAACCTTTTGTCATCTACTAGGTGTCATCTTACAAAGGAGTTTCACTTCTGATGGTAATCATTGTAAATATTCCAAAATCCAGTGCAAGTGTTGGGGCTAAGATGAGTTGACAATAAGTAGAAATTGGCAAGAAGAGTAAAGTGATAGTATTTCCCAACAATCTGATAGTTTGTCAGATGTAATAGTTTGGATTTATGTCCTGTAGGTTGTGTGAGATGTACACATACAACTATTTTGGTTTAAGTAAGATAATTTCTTTCATTTAGAGCCAAGGAAGAATAGGATTGCCATGATGTCTTCCTCCTTCATCTTGTGTTGTGCTGAATAATTTGTGGGAATTAAGAAACAGCATTAAGCCCTAATGCCTGGTATACCTATCTCAGGGTTGCAGGTGCAGCCTCACCCACATTTGGATTGCTTATAGGTAAATCTGTCAGCAAGAGCCTGAGGCTCCAACCAGCTGACTGGAATGTACATTGCCAAATGTGATGACAGAACATCTGTTTTGGATGATGATGATCTGCCTGATCATACAAGGCAGTGATGGGAAGGCAGGAGAAAATGCTGCAAAGAATTTCTGAGCATTCTGATCCTCTAAAAATCAAATCTGTCAGTGCTCTGCTGCTCTTCGTGCTTTCATGGAAGTGGCTATATGAAACAAGCAGCCAATGCGACCGTTAAAGTTTATGGTGTATTCTTAATGAAAGACTCCTGGAGACTCAGTGTGTACGTGTTTAGGGAGGTAATGTATTACATTTTTGCCTTCCTCAGTCTTTATCCATCTTCTGCTGTATAGCATTTTCTATGCTTTCAACTCCAATGGACTTGAAGGAAACAGGTGTTGAACCAGAACTCAGGGCTAGAACTGGTTTTAAGAAGTTATCTGAGGTTCTCTTACTTTATTTTCCTTGTCTGTAATGTGAGGATAATGCTGCTAGTTAACTGGACTGAGGCAACGTCCAGGAGTTCTCATTATGGACCATTGTGGTAACATAAAAAAATAAACAAAACAAAAAAATCACCCTCCCCTCCAAAGTGAAAGTCTGATATATTTCTTTGATAGTTAATTTACAAAGTTTTGTGGTGGTTGTTGTTTAAAGAAGCCTTGAGAAGAGTGCAGTGGTTAAAGCCGACATATCAATATTGACAGACAGATGACGTAAATTTGGGTTCCTTTCACTTAACTGAGTAATAGGAACTTCAGGCAGCAGCTGCATTTTTTCCCCAATCTATCTGTTATATGATAAAAATCAAAAGGCTGCATTATGATCTTTTGAAGCTTTATACAAATTTTCAAAACTTTGCCTTTTGCCTTTTTTGCCTTTTTATATTCACGTTGTGAATATAATGAGGCAGTCCTCACAAAAAATGATAAAATAGTTTTTCTCCCTTTTCTGTTAAAACAACTTTACTAAACGTCTCCAATCTACAGTTGACATTGTAATAGTAAGGGATATTTACTGTGTTCATTTCTTCAAATGGAAGCTTCCCACGAAATGATAAGGAACATTTCAGATAGTTGTGATGGAAACATTAATAACTCTGCTATGCCCATATTTTAATGTGTTTAAATATAAAGCATTTTGGCATATAAAGCAGGAATGCAAGTGCTAATAGCTCCTTTTAGTATGCACTGTTGAATACACAAGTGCACACATTTTGAAACCATGCAGATGTGGAAATCTGCAATTCAGAACCTAAACTGATTAAATAAAAAGACAGACAAAATATTTCCTTTAAGTCTAAATGCAAAGTACCCTCATACTGCTATTTTAGGAAGTAAAATTAGTTTCTATTTTTTACAAAGGAAACATCTCTAATCTGCAGCTTAGAAATGATTAGTAAATGGATATGCAGAAAGCTCTGTATGGAATTAGACAAGTATGAGTCTGTGCACTCCAATCTACTTTATACATGTTCCCCAAGTCCTCAACAACCAAAGCTAATGCTCCCTCAGCTCCAATGAACTAATTAAGTTAGGTCATTATATTAATAATGGGTTGCCCTTCTGTCTGCATTTATGGCACTTAGCAAGCCAGTGTGTTGTGTGGATGCTTATATCATGAAGGAGAAAGCTCCTGTCAATGAATTATATTAATCCATCAAGAGAATTAATGTCACTTGATTACTGTTGATATATCTGAAAAAGCTGGCGTGCATGAACTTGACTCAAAGAGATAACTGCAGCTGTAGGAAGTAAGAAGCAACATTAGGCAAAGGCCCTGAGCCTGTAATGTTGAATAAACAGGTTGCTGATGCCAAGATGTGCTGGTGATAGGCTGCTGCTGTGACAAAAGCAAAGGCTGCCACAGGATCCAAACATTGCTATCAACACTTAGCTCTTATCAACTCCATTGGTTTTATATTTTGCCACAAAGAGTTCTAATGCCTTCTGTCATGTAAAATATTTCCCCAAATTAGTTTTCGGTTTTCTTGCTTTCTGAAGGAGCTAGAAGGAGCAGAGAAGCTTGAATATTAATTCAGAAGAAGTATGCAGTTGCCCCATGCAAAAATAAAGTCAGTGTACTCTGGACACAGCTTTGGCAGTTTTCTAGTTGTGTCACTTTTTTCACCAGCTGCTTCATCTCCTGTTCTTTTGCTGACTTGCAGTCAATCTTGCAATGTCCACAGTTGCTAATGGTTTGGCAGTTCCCAACTATCAAAAAGGTGATCCCTTAAGCTGCTGCTAATTGGCTGAGAGGAAGACGTTGAATTGGCAGATTCTTTTACACCATAAATATTAAAAAGTAATGAAAAGTCGGTAGCTGGAGTAAAGGAAAAGGCAGAACTGTTGTGTTGGAAATTTATAAAGAATAACATTTTTTTTTCTCCTGACAAATATTGCACAAGATATGGCGATTATGATTTAGCATAAAACCAAGCCAAAAGAACTGCACATTTTTGAGATGATCTTAATGCTGCCTCCTAGAAGCTTATGGGAAGTTCTAGAATTTCAGTTATCAAGAATAAAGCATTAGAGGTCTATCAATAGCACCCCAATTTTTTGATTAAACATTTACTTAGCTGCAGCATATGGGTGCAAGACTTGTCCCACAATATTAGTATCATAGAATCATTAAGGTTGGAAAAGACCTTCAAGATTATCTGGTCCAACCATTGCCCTATGACCAATGTCACCCACTAAACCATGTCCCTAAGCACCAGGTCCAACTTCTCCTTGAACACCCCCAGGGACAGTGACTTCACCACCTCCCTGGGCAACCCGTTCCAATGCCTGACTGCTCCTTCTGAGAAGAAATGTCTCCTAATGTCCAACCTAAACCTCCCCTGGCGCAACTTGAGGCCATTCCTTCTAGTCCTATCACTAGTTACCTGTGAGAAGAGGCTGACCCCCAGCTCCCCACAACTTCCTTTCAGGTATTGTAGATAGAGAGAAAGAAGGTGTCTCCTGAGCCTCCTCTTCTCCAGACGAAACAACCCCAGTTCCCTCAACTGCTCCTCATGGCACTTGTGTTCCAGGCCCTACACCAGCTTTGTAGCCCTTCCCTGGACATGTTCCGGGGCCTAAATGTCTTTCTTGAAGTGAGGGTCCCAAAACTGAACACAGTACTCAAGGTGCGGCCTTACCAGAGCAGAGTACAGGGGGACGATCACCTCCCTGGTCCTGCCAGCCACACTATTCACACTGCCGGCTCATGTTCAGGCAAGTGTTGACCAATACCCCCAGATCCATTTCCTCTGCAAAGCTTTCCAGCCACTCTACCCCAAGCCTGTAGCGTTTCATGGGGTTGTTGTGGCCAGTGTGCAGGACCCGGCACTTAGCCTTGTTGAACCTTATCCCATTGGCCTCTGCCCATCAACCTGTCCTGTTCCAGTCCCTATGCAGGACCTTTCTACCCTCCGGAAGATCAACATTTCCCCCCAACTTGGTGTTGTCTGCAAACTTACTGAAGGTGCCCTCAATTCCCTCATCCAAGTCATCAATAAAGATATTAAAGGGAACGGGCCTCAACACTGACCCCTGGGGAACACCACTGGTGACCTGTCGCCAGCTGGATTTCACTCCGTTCACCTCTACTGCCTGGGCGTGGCTGTCCAGCCACTTTCTAACCCAGCAAAGAGTGTGCCTGTCTGAGCCATGGGCCTCCAGATTCTCTAGAATACTATGGGATACCATGTCAAAGGCCTTGCTGAAGTCTAGGTAGACTACGTCAACAGCCTTTCCCTCATCCACCAGCAAGGTCACCTGGTCATAGAAGAAGATGAGGTTGGTCAGGCAGGACTTGCCTTTCATGAACCCATGCTGACTGGGCCTGATCCCCCAGTTGTCCCACATATGCTCTGTGGTTGCATTCAAGATGACCTATTCCATCACCTTTCCTGGCACTGAGGTAAGGCTGACAGGCCTGTAGTTCCTCAGGTCCTCCTTATGACCCTTTTAATAGATGGGTGTCACATTAGGAAGTCTCCAGTCATCCGGGACCAATCTCTATGACCATGACTGCTGATAGATGATGGAAAGTGGCCCAGCAATCACATCCGCCAACTCCCCCAGCACCCTCTGGTGCATCCCATTGGGGCCCAGAGACTTCCAGGCGTCTAGCTTGCCTAAACACTACACACTACAAAAACCTATGGTTAACTTGTTTTTCTTATACACAGGGAGAAAGGCACTAAGCAATTCGAACATCGCAAAGAATTGTTCCTCCAATTCTCAATGCACTCTCCTGCCCTTCCAGTCACTAGCAGAGGATACAAAGATAGGGCTTGCTGAAATGTCCAGAACCCTTGTAAGCATTGGAGTTGGGAATAAATTGTCCAGATGGTTTGTTAAACAAACAAAAAAACCCTATCTATTAAATGAAGCTGTTCATTTACAAAGATGATCTGCTGAAGTCATTAAGACCCAATGTATAAAATTTGTTCAGGTATTTCCTGTGTAAAACTCATTTATGGATGATGTTACTGTAGTGCACTTACACTTCAAAGGCATGATTAATGGCACTCTTTTATGTGTTTTCTAACAATACATGGTAATATAGGTAGCTCAACAAAGCCATAAAATAGGTATTTGCATGCGAGCAAAAACATGCTAAAACAGTAAATTTTGAGTAAAATTAAACTCAGCTTTAACTATTAGTTTGACTAATGACACATGCAGAGCATAAAGTATGGAATTATCCATCACTTGGAGGCATTGTTTTCATGAGCAGTAGTGTAAGAGGAAGAAAAAAAAATCAAAATCGAATAATGTCATGTGCAGAATATCCTAACGCATTTTTTTTTTTTGGATTGTGATTTCAAAATCAAATTTCCACAAATAAAGAGAAAAATGTCATTCACTGTGGCACGTTTTTCAAAATCTGAAGGTTGAAAGAGAAGTTATTTTGTAACCAAGCATAAAATAGGCATTTGAAAAATGATTTAGTTGGAAAAAAAAATAATAATAAAATTTTCCACATTAAGATAACTTAAGAACACCCAAATTGTTTTTATTAGACTTCTCATGTTTACTTCTAGGCTGACACATGCATGAGATATTCAGCCCTAAAGGTCACTTCTGAGAAAGCTATAAGTGACTGGAAACAGCACTGCAGGATGAAATGATGTCTCATTGGTAACTATTACTGCTGGAAAGTGATAAATGCTTTACTCTGGAGGCTAAGAGCAAGCTCCTGTAAATAATTTTCTATTTCTCAGCTGTAATGATAGCTGAAAGACAATGTGACAGGGCTGCTTCTCCTGAGTTTAATTTTTTTGGTTAAACAGAGAGAAGGATGGGCCTGTCTGTATGTGCTACCGTGCAGAGCCTACTTCTGTGGGGCCCTGCTGGCTTGGCCATCATGTCTTTTTCTCCATGGCCGGGAGCAGGGTGGTGCTGGGTCATCCCTGGTGCCTCTCAGCCTTCCTGAGAGGAGCAGCCACCTAGGAGAAGCCAAATGACCAGGACTTTGTGCAGGGCCCAACACGTGTGCCCGCCATGTTGCTGCCCCTTCTGGTGCTGCCCGGCGTTTTCACAAAATGGCCGCCCAGGCGTCAATACAAATGCTGGAGTCACCACAGCAGCTGACCCCTCATTCTCCCTGTGCGTCCTTTGGTCACCCCGTGCTTTCTTCCCTCTGTTTCCTCTTCTTTTTGGTGTTGACATTAGTCTTTAAGGTTTAAAAATAAAAAAAAGGAAAGAAAAAGGGGAGGCTTTCAGTCACTTCCAACTTTTTTTCAGAGCTACGTGGTGGGCTCTGCTACCCATTCTGCACGGAAAGACGCGACGACCCATCTGTCCGTCTCCCCGTGTTTTCAGAGGCCCAAAACCTCCGAAATTCGGTTTTGACAGCGCTGGGAGCCCCCGCAATTTGTCTCCCTGCTCCGGCCGGCCCGCAGGGCGGCGCGCACGACCCTGCCCCCGTGCCCCGCCCGCCCTCCGCTGAGGCGTCACAGGCGCGGCCGCTGCCCCGCCCTTGCGCAGCCGCGGGGCGGCCATGTCGGCTGCCGTGGAGCAGCGCCTCGCCCGCTTTCGGGCCGCCCGCGGCACCAGCTCTGCCGCCGCCCGCCTCCCGCCGCGCTCCGAGGAGCCGCCGGGAAAGGCCGCGGCTCGGGAGGCCTCGGAGGGCCCGGATCGCGGCGGCCAGGTGAGCGCAGCGGTGTGCGGGTAGGGGGCGTGCGGCGGAGGGTTGGTGCCTGACCCCGCTCCTCGCTGCTGCCTCCACAGCCCCGTCCCGTCCCGGCGGCGACGGAGCCGGCGCGGCCGCTGCTGGTGCTGGCGCTGAAGGTGCTGCTGTGGGCCGTGCTGCTGGCGCTGTTCGCCGAGCTGGAGCTGGGGCTGCCCTTCTTCGTCGTCTCCCTCCTCTACTGGATGTACGCCGGCACCCGCGGCCCCGGCGAGCGGCGGCCGGGCGAGCTGAGCGCCTACTCCGTGTTCAACCCCGGCTGCACCCCCATCGCCGGGACGCTGACGGCCGAGCAGCTGGAGCGGGAGCTGCACTACCGGCCGGCCGCCGGGAGGTAGCGCCTGGCCGGCGGGCACGGCCCCCTCGCCTCCGCACCGACAGGCTGCGGGACGAGGAGGGAAGGGGCCGACCCCGAGCGCGGCGCGGACTCGAATAAAGCCGTAGCAAAGCGTAGCTCTGGTCTCCTTTCCTGGGGGGTGGCCCCGGGCCCGGCTGGCAGGCAGCGAAGCGGCAGGCAGCTGGTCTGAGCGGTGCTGGAAGGGCTGCGAGGGGCACGGCCTCGCGCAGCTGGCCGACAGCTTGGAAGCTGGTCAGTTTCTGCACCTGGAAGCCTTAACAGTGGTGGCAGGAAGGCTGCTGCTCGACAACAGCTTTAATAAAGTGATTAACTCCTCTTCTTTCCCAGCTCTGTCTGGAACCCACTTGTTGAAGACATGAGGCAGTATAAGTACAACTGAGGCTGGTGCTTCTGTTCACACTCGTGAGTTTCATCTAACACATCTGATTTTGATGCAAGTTCCCTGTTCACTTCAAGTGACAGCTTTTATCATCTGCAGTGTAGGGCAAAAGGTTTGATTATTATTCCTGACAGATAATGTATTTTTTTTTATTCATCATTTTTTAAATTTAGGGTCAACTTGCAGCAGATGTGGAAATGCAGGAAGCCCTCAAATAGAAAGGGATTTCCCCTGTCACTGGATTGTCTTTTTTTTTTTTTTTGACACCATAGCACAGCTGGTGATGCCTCTTCCAATCACTCCATACACTTTCTGTGTGATCCACTGGTATTTCTAAAATATAGGAACAAAACATTGAAACAAATCATTTATATTGCTATAGTGAAGAGCAGCTAATAGAGTTTATGCCTCTGAGTACTGAGTCAAGAACAAAAATCACAGCTTGCTCTTTCAAATCCTGTTTTATTATGCCTTTTGTATTTTAACAGTGATTTACAGTGTTAAGGATTGAGTTACTACAGGTTCTGTCATTTGTTAAGGAAACAAAAGGAAGCATTTGTCAAGTTCAGTTGAACCGGAGAGTAATAGATTAAAGTACAAATAATATGTTTAACAATGCCAAGCATCTTTCAATACCTCTCCGCAGTACTTCTAGTACTGGTCTGTTGTATAAATTCCAAATGCCGCTTCTTAAAGCCAAGCACAGAATTTTCTCATTTCCACATGTTCTGCCATCCTCTAGCTGAGATGCAAAAACCTGCGGAATTCTCACTCTTTCTGATGATTCCTTCTGACTCTGTACAGATAATGTGCTGCATTTTGTTCTTAATTAATACAGCTTTTGCAGGTAAAGAGCAGTTGTACTGGACATGGTGGTACAAATAAAACCTTTGCTTCCATGAAGTGTAAGCCTTTACGTTCTTAGAAAATGTTATAGTAATTAAGAAGTAAGAAATAGTCACATGACAAAAAAAAATAAATACACCAGTAAGTGACGGAATTTTGTGAGTTGAATCTTTATTCACAAGGATAAAAATAAACATGTTTATGGGAAGTTGGTAATCTGACATGTTTCACAGATCCTGTGGGTGTTCTTTTAAACAAGGAAAGACATGCAAATAAATATTAAAAATAAGGTAACATCCATGAAATTATGAAACTTTATAGCAGCAATAATGGAAATAAAGTTTTCATTTGCTATAAACTAATTACATAATGTCCAGGTGAATTTATAGACTGTTCTATTTAATACTTTATGAAACACGTTACCACAGTAAATGAGCATGAAGCTGAAAGGCACAAGGAATAAAAATACAATTCATCTGTTCCAGTGCTTTGTGCTGCTTTGCTTATTTCATGCTACTCAAATAAATGCATGTTATAAATTCTGAAATGGAGATGTCATGAATAACAACATAGGCTTGTAAAAGATTTTACTGAAGTAGATAAAGTGTGATGTAGAAATCATTGTTTAGGCCTTGCTGGAAGTATTTCTCAAAATATATTACTGTTACGCTGCTTTGGTGGCAATTCCTTTCACTGAGTTGTTTCACTGTTGTGTCAAGGGGATATTAAAGGGCTTGAAGAAACAAGAGCTTAATTGGAGAGGAAAAAAAAAAACAAAAACATCAAAACTCTGGTCATCTAACATACCCTTTTTTTTCCCTCCTGGTTTCTAACAAGTCATAATGTAAGAAGGTAAGTTTGACAGCTGGTGCCGGAGTTATTCCAATAGGCCCAAAGCCCTCAGTTTTTAAGTGACACTGGGAGGGGTAAAAGGAGCCTAGTAGCTCAAAAGCATGTCAAGTTTTGTGACGGCAACTAAGTACAGATTTGGTGCCACACCTGTAAGGACTTTGCTGTCTATTCCTGTCTATTCGCTTTCATTTGGTATATATACTTTTTTTTCCCAGCAAAATAGTGTGTTACAATGCATCTATAACTTCCTATTGCTATAGCAAAATTAATTTTGCTAACAGCTGTGCAAGTAGCAGGAACATTTTTTCTGGGTTTGCACACAACCAAGCAGGGCCCTGGAAAACTAGCACCCTATCTTGACTATTCATGGGTGAAATCAGTCCCTTCAGTGTGCATTATCACACAGATATTTATTTAATCTGTTACCACCTTTTCACCTACCAATAACTAATTTTACCACTTTTCCTATCAAAGCACTTAATGGTAGATGTTAAGTAGAAACATCAGGTATGCTCAACATACAAGAAGCTAATTAATTAAATTTCAGGACAGCAATTAGGTTACATATGTAGTAGTCAGGCATTGTATTAATGGTGTCAATGTAGAAACTAGGTATTAAATTTACAGACGAACCTGAGGTGCTTCATTCCAAGGTCAGCTCTGCAGCTGAAGTTATGAAGGGACAGCCTGGGAATGGCCTGCATAGAAGCCAGCATGCTAAGCAGCCAGAAACCAGCCTGAGAACTGTGGTGGATTTCTACAAATGTGTCTGGCTTTTTCCCTGGAGCAAAATTATAAGCATTATAGCAGAAGAAGGTAACCTATCCTCTGTAATTTGATTCTAACCTGCTGATTACAAAACTAATCCACCCTGTTGGCAATTTGAATTCTAATACAATGATTAAATAATTCCATGCAAAGCAATCTAGCTTCAGGCAGGGAAGATGCTGAATTACATCCCAGCATATCCAGTTAATTTTCTTGGCATTGGGGGATGTGAACCCAAGTGCAAAGAGGGACTTGAAAATACTTTCTTTTTCTCTCTGCTGAGCAGTGTAACTGCTAGGCTATAACAGTTACTCATTACAGTAAGGCTATGGGCAGGGATATTCTCTGACCTCGTATCTCGCACCTTGTCTCTGTTGTAAAGGGAGCCTGAATATCTAAGCTGAGTAAAGATACGTAATGTCTGTTATTAAGTGATACAATGGACCGAGGTCTGCTTGTAAAGGTACCTCATTTTTTTCTCCAGCAACTCATGTAAACAGCAGCAAGGGTAACCGCTAATTAGCAGTGTAGATGCATATTCTGCGAGAGCCCTCACAGATTCTAGCAGGCGACACAAGCCCATTGAGCTCGGGCTGCTGCACCATGGGGGCTTCCCAAACCCCACTGAGGGCAAGCTGGGGAGGTGGTGTGCAGCCAGAGCTGTCCGCTGTGCTGAAAGCACAGCCCTTGACGTGCCCGGTGAAACACACCCACTTGCCTGCCACCCCGGGTAGGGCACCTGACAGGTAGCTCGTGGGCCTGCAGAAATCAGACGGGGGCTAGGGAAGAAAACAGAGAAGAGTGAGCCCATGCGAAGTGCCAAATCTGTCCCAAGCAGGTGATCTCTGGTAAGACCAATTGTGACTGCAGGTTGACTTCTGCACCCAACTGGAGAGGCAGAGTGCCATGTAAAAGCTGAAGGACCGTGCATACAGGGGATATTTATATCAGTGTCAACAGAGACCTATTAATAAAAAAGAGCCCCCCCACTAGATACTGGTTTTGGTTTTCAAGTGAAGCTTAAAAAGAGCACTCGGGAACATACACCACACTACCTGCTGCAGTTACGGATCTTCAGGATGCTGTTCTTCACCTACCTAGTAAAACAGGTAAGCATATTTTGAACTTTAGATTTGGAAAGCGTATTACAAAACTGATTCTCCCCTGAAACACATGTTGTGTCCCACTAAGTTCTTTCTAAAACTGGTAATAGCACCTTACCCTATCCCCATAAAAGTCTAAATTTTTTTTTGGCAATAATCATATTCTGTATCCTTGTAATTTAATCAGTTGATCACTCAGCTCGCCCACTCAACAGTAATAAGCCATTGACCCCGTGGTTTCAGCCTGGATCAATGCTATGCTTAAGTTTTGGACACCTGGAGGCCTTGCATGCAAATAGGAAGAAACTCTTTTAACTTACTTTAGACATGATCGATTTTTCCTCTGATGTGTTGATTATATTAGCAGATTGCTTTCCCTAGAAACCTTTGTCCAACAGCCTGCAGGCAATGAGCAGCATATACTTAAGTTTCTTGCTGGAGATGACACACTTAAGCCACTTGCTTGGGTATTTAAGGGTTTTCAGGTATATTATACAGTTCATTGTTCTCAGTCTGATTCACCTTCAGAAATCTTAGCTGAATGTGGCCTGGCAAGTGGCAGCATAGACACTACTGCCTACTGTGCCTCCGCTACTGATGCTGTTGGCTGGACACTTCAGAGGTTTCATACTGCTGTCTCTCTGGACATACAAATGTTCCAATCTCCAGCGCTCCCAGCTTTTCCGAAACTCCATCTGAACCTAATAGGTCCAAAGAAGGAAATAAAAAGAATGAATGTAGAAATAATCAGACCTTTATATGATTCCATTAGAAAAGGGCAAGTTAAAAATAAGCATACCACACTGATCGGAAAAGCTGACAATGCTTTAAATCTGAAATATTACTGTTTTAAATTAGCTAATTATCTCATTAGTCCATCATAAGATATTCCATATTTAAGATAATGATGGTATTCACTTGCATAAAGCTACATTGTCCCAGGAAATGTTATCTTCAGTATTTTATTCTAAATAGTATTCAGCTGCAATAGTGAATGTACTCTATGCCCTACCACTACTAACAATTAAGTTGATTCTGCATATCAGTCATGAAATGACTGACAAGATTGGCTTCCAGCTTAGTACTGCCACCAGAGGTATTCCTAGAATTCTGCTTTAATTTCTGTTTTCATTTGAACAGTATCGTGTGGGATTATTTTTACTCTTTGAATATTTAGGGGTTTTGTTTGTTTGTTTTACAAAGATTATTCAGAATTGAAACACCAACAAACTAGCTCATTGAAGTCTGTATATTCTTTCCCCTTTAAAATAACAATTAGAGTATTTTTGCAGGTACTGTTTTTTTTAAAGTTACATACCTAGCTGGTATAGGTTCTGGGTTAAACTGTGTAACTGCTGTACTCACATGGAAGTTTACCAAGGGTTTTGCAACTGTCATGGTTTCAGCTTTTTGTACTTCACAAACAAGAACAGAATTTAGATCTTCCTGTTCCATGGGCAAAGCTCTTGCCACTTGACTGAAGTAAGAACTTCCATTAGCTTTTAACACATAAGGCAGAGGACATAAAATTGAACATTTTTTACTCTATTTAGAAAAAGGCAGGAGTGTAACTACAGTAATCAATTCATTAGGGTGTGTACTTCAGCCTGGAAGTAAGTTCAATATGGGCAGGTTACTTAAGCGAGCCTTCTCTGGAGAGTTCCTTTTTGTTATCTTCCTTTTAGGGTCTGGTGCTGACCACTAAGAGACTAACTAAATGCTGGCAGTTCCAACACAGGCCTGTCATCCTATGCAGGCTGCTGAAACCTTCATACTCTGAGGGAAACTTCCTAGGGAACCAGTTACTGTAAAGCTTTCTTCTCTGCTTATTTTCAAGTACTAAAACTGGGAAGCAGCCCTAGAAAAAGAAGCAAGGTCTTACACAGGCAATTGTCTTCCTTTGATGGTTACCTCCAGCAGTGCTTGTCAACTTTGACCCACAGCCCTTTTAACAAGCACTATCCTGACACAGGCGTTTGTAAACCAACCGCATTTCTGTGTTACTGAGGGTGGAATCTGTCCCTCTGGTATCACAACCAAATGGGACAGAAGGAAAGGTGCTGAGATAAAAACTTGTATTGTACCATGATTACTGTGGGTGGTGGTTGTGTCAAAAGCTACACAAAGACACGAGGAAAAATATAGTGTGTGAGAGATACCTTGCCGTATAAGAATTGGGAAGAACATCTTGATAAAGACAGAACAGAAAACAGTGAAATGCAAGGACTATATTGTCTGTAGGATAATAATTGATCATACTACCACCGCTGTTGTTGGCATGGAGAACCTCTGATTTAATAGGTAGCATTGGGAATAAGCAGTTTTGGACATTGACAGGTAGACCCTGAAAGAGCACATGAATGTACTTACTGACAGATTAAGTCAATGAGCAATACAAGTGGGTATTTAGAGTCAGACAAAGGAAGGAAATGAGTCTTCAGTCCGGCTGGACGTGACAGGTTGTATCCTAGAGCTATGATACAAATAGCCTGCAAGATTGAGATAAAGTGAATGGAAAGACCTGAATAAAAGACCATATCAGAGATGATGTCTTAGGAATGGCTGTGGATGACAACATTAATTTTCTCTCCAGAGGTTAGGAAAAGGGTAAAGAGCAGCTTTGGTGTCAGCGTTGAACTGAATTTTTGCCTCAGTGGCTGTGAAGATGTGACCAGCAGCATAGGTTAAGATTTATTTTGTAGATCTTAAGCACAGAAGCTGATGTACAAATCTTTCAGCAAAAAAATCATAGCCTAGTAGCTTCTGTGCATGGATGAGATTCCCCATAAATTAGCTATATAGGGAAAATGGAACTAAGAGCAAAGTTCACACAAGAAAGAGGAAGAAGAATTTTTTTAAGAGAAAGGGAAGAGGTATCAGAACCTGGAAAAGGCGGTCATGGAGATTAAAGATGGAAAGGTATCTCACAGAGAGCAGCTGATTGAGACTAATGCAGCTGCTGGGCAAGGATGTTGAGTGTGGCAATGAGCCTGGAATGTGATTGCAGAGAAGTTAAACTTTGGCAAAAAACATGTCAATAAATCACAGTGAAAGGAAAGTTGATCTGAAATGACAGGGAATGGAGCTGGTGGAGGAGTTCAATAGATAGTCTCTATAGAGAATACTCAATGAAAAGAAAAAGTTGGCAGTAAATAAAAAAGTCAGGAGTCCTAGAGTTAGGACAGGTTATTTTAATGTGGAAGAGACTCGAGTGTACTTCCACTGCAACAGGAAGAAGGCAAAAAAGAGAAGCAAGACTATAGAGAACGCAACCCGAATCAGCTTAAACTAACTCTGGTGGAAAAACACAGCATCTCTCTGGGTAGAATATTTCTTATAGAAAGCAACACTAACTGCAGAAAAACTGATCATATTAAACCCAGCTCATTTTCAAAATAACACTGGTGATAACAGGCAATCTGATGAGATCCTGCAGTTTGTTTCAGAGCAATACTACCATTCTTTCAGCTAAAATGTGACTGAAATATGAACATATTTTAATGTTTTTCTTTAAGTAGATACTATGAAAGGAAACTAATAAAACTTCTAGCTTTATTTCTACCCCTGATCTGGTACCAGCAATTGCAAAAACCTTAGGAAGTATAGTTAAGGAAAAAGCTCTCATTGAGTCACAAACAAAAATAAAAATACAGTCCATACTGCAAATGGGGATTGGCTTCAGGCACAAACAGTCTGTCAGAAGAATAATAGTTTGAAAACCAAGAATTTCGCATATAGTTTAAGAAAGTAATAGAAAAGACTTAATATAATCAAACTCTTTGCATGGATTTATTTTATGGGGGTTGATGATTGAGCTTGACAAAATTCTTTTCCCTTCTTTTAACAAGAGCTGGAACAAACAAAAGAATTCAACCTAGATCGTTGTTCAGCTTTCTGTGAAGCTGAACACATTATGATTACATTTTAGTTACTTTACAAACCCAAGAGAAGTAGAACAACATGAGATTTGGAGGATCCCTTAGAAACATAGGAAGGCTACTTCACAGAAAGGTCCATCAAAAGAAGCAAGCGTACCTGGTATCGGGTAATTTGTTTGTATTCAATTGGGCTATGATGTAACTTTGCCCTTGTAGGAATGAAATTTCATGGAGGAAATTATTCAGTATTACTCACTAGAGACCTGGCTGCAGCTGCACAGGGGATGTATCAGCAAAGGCTAAAGTGAATCAAAATAAATGCATGATGCAGCAACAGACGGTGCTTCATTTCAAGATTTACACCTGTAAAGCTGTGCAAGGAATTTTAAACAAATATTCTCCAACTCATACTTGATCAAATCCTGCTGCTACCCACTTCTGATTTTTGTAAACAGTACAATGAACACATTGACTTAAACCAAATTAACCCACAGCTACAAAAGTGAACAGTCTCCTGCAGGCCTTCATTCAAGATGCCTGCTGCTTTTTTGTTGACTCCAGCCAGGCCATGATGACACAATTAGAATATTTTTCTATTGATTCCAGTTTTTTGATGAAGCCTGTCTCCCAATGGATGATCTTAGATTACAGTGTCATATTTAAAAGTAGGTTTAGCATGAATGCAAAACACACTGATGTACGTTAGAATTAATAATGTGCTGCCAAATTACTGGTGTTTGCATCCCTTGCAAACTTGGCTGCTGAGTGAATGAATAATAATAATCACTTACAAGGTAACATGAGAGGTTCCTGCAATACAGAAACTGAACAATATTCTACCCTAACAGGGCTGGGATTCAGCAGATGCCCTAGAAGATAGTACTCATTCAAATTAACTCAAAGCCCTGATTTTATTTCTTCTGAGCCTTTGGGAGGGCTCACTACTTCTTGAAGTTCAGTGCTCCATTTCAATGAGGGCTTCATGATATCGTCAGTAGCTGGGCCACACAGAAACCAAACTAAACCAAACTATACATTCGCCGTGAGGACTACAACCTAACCAGCTAGATGATGAGTTCTCAAAATAAAAAGGGCTCTACTCCCACATTCATCAAAACAAGCAAATCAGAAGCACTTTGAGATGGATTAAGGAGAGCAGCTCTAATTCTCAATAAAAGGAAAGTTCTAGCAGTGAAAACTATACAACTGTGAGCAAGAGACTTGCAAGATTTCATGTCTACAAATAGTGTCCCTAAATTATACTGCCTGAATTCCTTCCAACATTTGTCTGAAGAGTTATTCTGTGTAATTGTACAGAGGAGGATCTGCAGAAAAAGTAAAATAAAAATAATAATAAAAAAAGCTCTGAACACAACTTTTAGCAGTTTAAGACCATTTAGCAGTTCAAGACCATTTTCAATTTCCTTTTTCTACAGTGGATGCTGATAAGGCAAATTGGAACAGCTCCTAGTGTCTCTCTTACCTCATTATTGATGAAACAGTAAAGAATTGCAACCATCAGCCCCTGAAATCAACAAAAAACAGAAGAGGAGTGAGTAGAGCAGAGCAGTTGTCCCACTTTGCCAAGCAAGCCTGCAGAGGGGTGAGCTTCATACCAGCATGTTCCATGGTTAGAGAAAAACAAGACTGAAAGATGGAGACAATCTGACGGCAGAGAAGTTTGACCAGACAAAGTCTTAAAGCACACAGTCTTAGGAAAAGTAAGTTGCAGTTTTCTTCAGGCTCTGTCATTTTTTCCAAACCATTCTTTCCCCTTCTTTTTCCTTACCTCGTTTCTAGCCATATACACTTCATATATGAACAATTCACAGTGAGCTCAAGTACAGCTCTGTGCTTGATAAACAAGGATTGAGTGGGTGAGCAGGGAAACTTGAAGAATAATGATTCCTTTAGACAAGGAGATTCTTTTAAAATGGCTTTACCTAAGGCAACGGCTAAATAAAAATCACTGTAAATCTACATTCACCTCGCATGCAATTGCAGCTGTAGACAACTACCTCTCACAGCACAGATTTTCAAAGGAGTATCAAAAACACGAGAGGAGGCACAAAATTTGCTTTCAGCAATGCCATTATACAATTACAGGAAATCACAGATAATTTTGTTATTGCCTTGAGGTGTCCCATAGGAAGCAGAGATTAATACAAGGATAGCAATACCAGTTTATTGTGAGAAATGTAAGACTTATTGAAAATAAGTGACACTAACATCTAAACTAGCTATTAAAAATTACTTCTCATGCTTTCACTTCCACTGTCATAAACCTGTAAGATCCAGTGCTAAATTGAGAAATATGAAGAACAGGGAGCGTGCAATGATTGAGAGAGCAAGCAGCTCCCCAAGCAGCAGTTACAAAATATCTTATCCACAGGTGCAGAGTGTGAGTGCTACCTGGAAAGAAGCAAAGGAGAGTTCAGTAAAAAGCTTCACAAAGCGCAGCATCCCTCTGGCATGCTCATCAGTAATAAAGGCAAAGATGACCTCGTGGGTCCCCAGAAGTGGGATCAGCGTCAGCGTAGACTTGGCCAGCCTAAGATCACAAAGAAAGAAAAAAACAATGCCACTGAATAGATCATTGTTGATCCCAGTGATCACCACTGTTTCTGACACACTGTGAACTTTGGTCACTGCACCACTTTATGTTGCAGTGTCCTCTTCCAGAAGCTGCAGAAAAATAATAATAATACAAAAAAAAAATCCTCAAAACAGAACCATAGTAGGTTTCAGTATGTTTTAATTGCCATTCCACTGCAGACCACTCTCTGCTCTCACCAATGCTATCTGTTCAGCTCCTGGCTGTATTTCACCTAGAAAGCCTGCCAAACTCAGGAGCAGGTCACATGCTTCCTTGTACCCCAAGATGCCTTCCCATGTACCCTCTTCCCCGTCTATAAGTGGGAAATATGATCAAAACCTACTTTGTTGATAGAAACAGTGAAAGAAACAGTCTATCAGTGTCTGGAATCTTTTAAAAATACCTTGGCAAAGGGAGGAGTATTCCTTCCCACCTCCGTGGTGTGTTAAATCTTCAAAACACTGTAACTAACTGTCACTGCACAACGCTTCGTAAAAGCAGTTAAACTGTCTTAGAGTGACTGATGACTCCCTGATTTAAATGGCAAGTTCAAAGACACAGCTAGCAAACGAAAAAAAACACTAATCTGAAGTAAAATATTTTTCATCAGTGGGAGAGCAATGCTCAGGGTTACAACTACAGAAAAAATATTGACAAGAATGGTCTTTAACTCTCTTTTGATAGGTATACACACTAAATCACCCAACAGGATAATGAAAAGGGCCTGAACCCCACGTGGGAGGTTATAGGACTATCATGGGCCACAGAACCAGACGACACTGCCAGTGTCTCCCGACAACCTGCCATGAGACACTGGTAGATGCAGAATCACTTGACCAGCAGGGTTGTCAGCAAATCTTGTGTGCCCTAGATTGTTTACTCTGAATCACATAAACGCTCAGGTTGGAAAAGATCTCTGGAAGCCCCTAGTCCAGTTCTAGTTCACAGCAGGTTACTCAAGGCTGCGTCCAGCCAAGCTTTCTTGCTAAATTCTCTCTGCTTTATTAGCAGATTCTTGAACATGTAGTATGAATAACAGAATTAACATGCACCTCTAAGAAATGGTTCAAGTGTATCAAACCTACGTGCTGCTTACAGAAGTCCTGAGGGCAAGGGCAAGATAATTTTACAGTCAGACTTTTAAATGGCCCCATGCCAACGGAACTGCTTCTGCCCCCCACACACACTCTACCCTGCAAATTTTACTCTGTCAAATGAAAGTCATATATATTCAACATGAACAAAAGCAAACCACGCAGCACATTAGAAGGAGTACTTTTCTCTGCTTTTAGCTCCAAACACACAAAAGGATTTCCAAAATTTCACATGAGGTAATGAAGGCAGGTAACATACAAGTCAACTCTACAGTCAGATGAGAAGACACAAAAATACATGGTGTGTCTAGCTTAGCAGGCTGTAATGTAGAAATATCCAACTTCAAGCCAGCAAAATCAGCTAACTCTAGTAGAACTGTAGTAGAACAGCTACCACAGTTTGTAGCTCCACATTCGTTAATTCACCCTGCTGCAGACTTGTTCTTTCTACTGTATTTTTCAGACTGCAATACAGAAATATTCTCCAAGATGTAGACATGAAGGATGTGACTAAGAATCTTATCAAGATAATAAAATAACAGGAGTAACACAGACACAGACAGGGCAAAGCCTGCAAAATAAGAAGTGAATGCTTCAGTGATAACTTTTGACATCTTGAAACATCTCTCTTGAAACATCATATACATTCTTAGTAAATCCAAGATCAAAAGTTTGTCCTAGTAACAACTGGCAAGGAGAATAAGGAGCAGTACTCAAAATGACCCACACCTTGATATTCATTGAAGTTAAAGGTTTTATTTTTTCTCTCATATATTTTTTTTTTCAAATTATGTAAGTACCTGCATATGCTTAAAGTATTTAGAAAATATCTACTTACTTAATATTCTTCCAGTTTAATGTCATGAGCAAAGAGATCAAGCCTTCTGTTTCTCTATAATCACAGAATCACAGAATTTCTAGGTTGGAAGAGACCTCAAGATCATCGAGTCCAACCTCTGACCTAACACTAACAGTCCTCCACTAAACCATATCCCTAAGCTCTACATCTAAACATCTTTTAAAGACCTCCAGGGATGGTGACTCCACCACTTCCCTGGGCAGCCTGTTCCAATGTCTAACAACCCTTTCGCTAAAGAAGTTCTTCCTAACATCCAACCTAAAACTCCCCTGGCGCAACTTGAGCCCATTCCCCCTCATCCTGTCACCAGGCATGTGGGAGAACAGACCAACCCCCCACCTCGCTACAGCCTCCTTTAAGGTACCTGTAGAGAGCAATAAGGTCACCCCTGAGCCTCCTTTTCTCCAGGCTGAACAAGCCCAGCTCCCTCAGCCGCTCCTCGTAGGACTTGTTCTCCAGACCCCTCACCAGCTTCATCACCCTTCTCTGGACTCTTGAGCACCTCGATGTCCTTCTTGTAGCGAGGGGCCCAAAACTGAACACAGTACTCAAGGTGCAGCCTCACCAGAGCCGAGTACAGGGGGACGATCACTACCCTAGCCCTGCTGGCCACACTGCTTCTTATACAAGCCAGGATGCCGAAAATGAGAATGAAGGTACAACACCTGCGCTGGCTTCACCAGGAGGCTTCTCTGGAGACTGACTGTCCAAGAGTCATACCAATGTACACCATAATCTATGCCCAGGGTCTGTGATCTTTAACTGCTACTGTCAGTCCACTCCTTTTCATATACCTCTTTGTCTACTTCCATTTTGAGAGGTAAAAAAAGCGTCAGACCAACAAATGACATACCTGCATTTTATGTCAGTTTTGCACATCAAATTAGCCTGTAGTTTGGAGATGATGATGCATATAACTCTGATAAAGATCAGGAAATTTACCTGGAGAGATGAAAGAAGGATTTATGTCATCATCAAAAAATACATATGCATAAGTATTCAAAAAGTTGGTTTGTGTATACATTTGTAGATCCCTGTGCATCCTGCTATTCTGCAGCTGCAGCATTTGCCAATGATTTCAGTTCTTTGCTAAGCTATCATGCTTTAAAATATACCTCAGTGAACGCACAAGTCACCTTTGAAAATGCAGGAAGTTCACTAAACAAAGTAGAGGAGCATACCTACATCTCCTGGGAATGAGGCACAGTCAAGGTGTGGGGGCTGACCCGTCTGCCTTAGCTGGAGGTCTGACATCATCACAGTATTGCAGCTGCAGAACACAGCATTTCTCCGCAATGCCACAAAATTTACTTCTTTTCTGGAGACCAGTATTTGGAATATTACCATCTGGCTCTCTGTGCTACCTGCTGCAGGTTTTCCCATGCAGCACCTAACCGGATTACTGTGGCATGCTGTTTTGTTATCATGCACTGCCACTACAACATGACAGCATGGCCAAAACAAGCAGTATGCCAGTCAGGAATTCCAGTGACAGAAAACAATTCAGTTTCATAAAATTTCATTTCTGAATCAAAATTTCAGTACCCCCAAATGTTATTAGCCCTTGGACATGCACAATAGCCATGTGCACTTCCGCTCTTTCTAGTACATCATGCAGTACTGCATGTACTCTATACTCACCCCAATGGCGATTAGAATGGGCAGTCTGATGATCAACCAGTAATTCATGTTATAGTTTCTGCTCCAGCAGCTAGGCAGATGGCAAAAAGAGGAAGACAAGAAAAAAAGTTTCAGTACATTACTAAATTCTCCCATTTCTCATTCTGTCACAGCAATGCAGATGGAAAACAATACTGATGACTAGATACCAGGAAAGCACATCATGCTGACATAGAAACAGATGCAGTGGCTTGATTCTTAGAAATGCTGAATGCTTTGTGCAATTGCAGCTATCATAATACAACTGGATACTACTTGTCTGCCTTTCTTGCCCACTAATGGCTAGCTCTCCTCCACAGTTTGCTATGAATTATCATTGGTTAATTGTAAAGACTTACTCCATTAAAACCAAGGTCCAAATATGTCACTTTGCTGGAGGGTTAGGATGAATCTATTCGAGTTAGATCTTTCCTGAGTAGTTCCTATCTTACTCTTTTTGTACTATTTTTTATTACTCTGCAGTCTCCAATGTTAGGTCATATTACTTAGCTGCTCATTAGTTCTTTTTCACATTACCTACCATCACTTTTTTCCTATCAATATTTAGATCAATCATCTATTTTATTTGCTATTATTTTCAAAAATGACCTACTAATTTCAACCAGGAGAAAGCAATTAAGGCAATTAAGCAATTAAGGTTCCACCACTGTATACGTACAAGTTTCAGGCTCAAAGGAAGTGTTAAGTTGTAAGAAAGCAAAATCATAGACTGGAGCAATAGTTCCTAACTTTTGTTGGCCAACTGAGCCCTCTGCCAAGAAGGTAACATGCTGCAGGCAATATAATACTTTATTCTCCCCATAAGCCTCATTTTAGCTTTTTAAATTCTTGTGTCCTTGAGCTATACTGGAGAGCAATCACAAGGAATGTGATGTTTGAAAGCCACAGATTGAGATCACTGGTTTGAAGTGAACTTGACAAATACATCTAGTTCTTTTGGGTCCCCCAACACAACAGCTGTGTACACAACAACTCCATTGTTTGGGCAGTCTTCACATACCACTTCACTTGCTGCCAAAACATATGTATACTCAATTTTCCTTAAGTTTTCTTAATAGGCCTGTGAAACTTCAGCACGGGTGATGTTGGTGGAGAGTAAACCCACCCAACCTTGTTGTGGAATAGTCAACTTGAGAGAAACTAGCAAACTGTAGAAAACATATTGGGGGTCCATGCTACAATAACACTTACACACACTCTATGCATACTACAGAGGAGAGTGAAGCAGCTTAGCTGCAGCAATTCCATATTCCCTTGGTTGTACTGGAAGCCCAAGAAGGGCTAGGGATTTCCATTTTGTTTTCAATTTCATTTTGATGCATACCACCAGCTCCAATCCCTGACTACATTCAACTGTATTTTAGGTACTGCAGAAAAAAGGTACTGTGTGCAGACAGTGTACCTGAGCTGGAATCTGAATAACAGAAGAACTTCTTAATTGCTATGTGTGACTAGAAACTGGCTTCGTGTTGCCTTTAAAAATAATTTTACTTGAACCCCTCAAGACAGGCTGGGTAATAGACATGGCTAGGAGTGGAGTTCTAATTTTCTGACTAGCTGCAGTGAAAGCAGAGGCAATTTTAAAACTTCCTGATAATGACAGAGGTTGAGAAATGGTTCTTTACATTAACCCTGCTGCATTTCTGTGTGTATTAATTTGCTTCCTGTGGCACAGAGGAGATTTAGTTACTTTTAAATTTATACAAATATGTGCAATAAAAAGACCACTAGAGTCCAATTAAAGTGTCACAGCTATTAAAGAGTACAGAAAATGAAACTGATAGATATGTACATGATTTCTTGTAAATTTGTGCTTTCTGGGATTGTCACAGTGGTAAGTACACCAACAGCTGTTGTGTTTGGAATCTATCCTTGCAGTTTGTTAGAAGGTGCTCGACAACTAAATAGCATCAGAACCGTGAATGGGGAATTGGTCCAGTGAAACAGATGCTACTGGGAAGTTTCTGCCTTTATTTACCGACCTGGTAGTCTTTTTCTAAAAATGAAAACACTGATTTTTTTCCTTAAAGAAGCGTAGCTGAATAGCTCCATTAAAATACATAAATAAATAAATAAATCTGTAGGCTGGCTGTCTTCCTCCCATAATTAATTGCAGGCAGAAATAAAGATGTGTAAGTATCAGGTCTTTAGGCACAGTCTAATGATTAAGCAAGCACAGCTTGCTTTTAATTTGATTTGTAATCTAGACAAAGTGTTTTTCAATAGCACACTTTTTATAACAGCAACTGATTTATAAAGGAGTTCACACAAGCACATTTAAAGAAAGAAGGAGCCAGTCTGCAAATAGGTCTTGATATTTGATATATCTTTGATATTGAGCAATAGCTCAATAGGTCTCTTCAGCCCTTCATCGAAACGGCTACATCTGTAGGACTGCCTCAAACTCCCAGCCCTGACCACATCTACTTCCAGTTATTCCTCATAACCAGGGAAGTAGTTGAGTCACAAATGAAATTTACAGCCTGCTGCACATCCGTGGTGACAGTGCTGTGGCAAACAGCATGAAAGATATCCCTAGCTGCTCCAACAAATGTCTGCCCAAGGCGCAGAAATCTTGCCTTTCAGAGAGGCTACTGCATGTGTTTATTTATTGTCGTATTTTACAAATATTTATACAAGATTTAGAAAATTCAATAAGGTGCGAAATTGTCCCTTTTAAGGTCCGCTAAAGGCAGTGAATGACAGTTTTCCATAATAGAAAACATAAATCAGGTTTGAGCATCGCATAACGTAGGAGGCTCAGCATGAGTACTTTGAATACATTTTCTACATCAATGGCAAGATATGTCCATGGACTACTGCCTGTTCAGATGCTATATGCTCTCTACACCTATTTTGATAATTTCAACAAAACTAGCAATACATCACCGTGACCACGATCTTCTTACAGAATAATACCAAGTCAACCTTGAAAAGGAAAGTCAGAAAATCCCAGCATTACTTCAGCCAGAAGAGGCAACTTGACTGAATTATTTCAGTATTACAAAAGACACTGAAAAAAAGACGGTTCTTAATACTCATGAGCACCAGAAAACCCTCTGAGGATGATTGACTATGCTGAATTTTCACACTGCAGCATCTCTCCAGCAAGGATTGTGTTTGAAGAAAAAACCCACAATCTCTACAAAAACGCTGGCTGGGCTGTTTGGAAATTAAGTAAGATACCTGATAAATAGTTCGTTTAGAATAAAAAGAAAACGGCATAAAGTTTAAAAAGGAAGTCATTTTCCTCACTCTAGTTTTTATTTTTTATTTTTTTAAAGAAAAACAAATACTAAACTACAATGCTATTTGGTACATAAAGTGTATCAAAGGCAATTTTTTTTTTTTTTTTTTTCAGAACAGCCACAATAGTAAAAGTGGACAAAATGTATTTTGTGTTTTGCAGCAGTTTTGTTTGTGCTATACTTGACTTCAGAAAGACTGTGTTTTTATTTTATGAAGACCTAAATAATGGAAGCTTAAACAAGAACAGGCAATCACATCTCTGCTGCAAGGCATAAGCTAACCGCTACGAATCACAGGCAGAATCCTGTGGGAAGTTTTTGCCTTCCTCTGAAGCGTAACTGTAAAGGCTACTGCCAAAGGCACAATGTCAGGCGAGGTCTTGGTTGGGTATGATGACTTCTACTGCTGATATTGTAACTACAGAAAAACAAAATGTACCTTTCCTTGACCTGCAAAAGAATAGATTCATTCAGACATGCAGAAAATTTTTATCAGAAAGAAACATAAGCTCTTTCTTCAAATGTCATGCAAGACCTTCAGACAAAACAGAAGCAATTTTTTGAGGTTTCAGCACACTGCCAAAGCAAACCACACTGAACAGAAAGCAAACAATGACCTGCCAGTGCACACACGCAGCACAAATGAGAGAGCTAGAAAATCAGAACTAAACCAACCCCTCATCTTCATAAAGGTACTTGACAGTTCCCCAGAGGATAACAAACAGCATTGGCACACCTGGGAAGAGAGGAGACAAGGTTGGCACTGAAATTAGTGGACAGGGGAAATAGAAAAGGACAAAAACCCCCACATAATGATGAGCAACATAATTGTCCGGTAGCAAGGTTGCAGCTTCTGTCCAGTGTAGGTGGCTTTGAATGGTGGGAAGAGGAATCTAACCTGCAAGTAATTAATACACGTAGTGTGTTTTGCCTGGGCCTCCACTTAGTGAGCACAAGCAATAAACAACAGACCGTTGGCCTTATACTTGGAATATAACAGCTTTTCTGTAGAGATTTTCATGGAGGAACCAAAAGAACTAAATTTATGGAGTCTCCATCAGCCTCTGTATTCAAGCTAGAGAGGAGGAATGCAGAGTTCTCAGAACCAAACCTTTTGCATCCATATTTCTCTTTGCAGGTCTGCTATATGTTGCAATAAGGTAGCACCAAGCACAGGCTGTCTATTGGGATCAGGGTTTGAGTACACTCAATTCCACATACCCTAATGATAAATGAAAGAATGGGCATACCACACATAGCAAGTGTGCTCAGGCCTCCCTCAGAGAGAAGTCCAGAGTTTAGGCTGTAGTGCTGGCAAGGACTTGAGGGGTTGCCACAAAGCAAATGCATCTGGTCTTGAGAAGGGGCTTGATCCTATGCTTACCTGACAGAGTATGTGTTACAGATGCTCATGGTTTATCTGGGGTGTAAGGGGAAGAGAGAAAAGCCAAATAAGCTGGCAGTGATTATTTGCTTTATGTCAAGGACTCTCAAATTTATTCCACGTATTAAATTCCTAGGTCCTGAAAAGTAATTTTAAGGTGCATCTACCAACCAATATTCAGTACAGGGAAAGCCAAAAAAATAATGCAAGGAATGAGAGCAGGTTGAGACTCATGAAGAAGGATGAAGACTTTCTGCCTAAGGACGGGTTGACATGGTCTACAATTCCTCTGTGTACCTCATTGGACTGTATCAGATGCTGTACATATATTATATGGGAAGAGCAATATTTAATATACTTATTACATTCTTTAGAGCCAATTGGTAACAGATCATAAGAATATCAGTGTGCAACACTGAGCATTGCACAGAGTAGATACACAGTTCCTGACAAAAGTAGTTACAGGGAAATCAGTGATCTCTTGCAAACTGAAAATCTTCAAGCAGTATCTGTAGTGGGCATACATTATCAGTAAAAACCTACTCTTTTGTTGTACTGTATTACTTCTCTACTATTAGAACAGCTAAATACTATAGCTGTAAAAGACCTGTTATTCTACTCAATCCATTAAAAAAAAAAAAAAAAAAAAAAAGGAAAAAAAAGAATAAAGAGCAGCAATATAAAATCACAGAACAATACCAAAAATTAGAATAGCAAAGATAATAAATTGAGTAGAGATTATTGGGCAGGCAGTTGAATCACATTCCACAGACATACCTGATACTGAGCACGCACAATATTTTGGGAGCAAAATTACTGAGAACTCAGTGTTGCTTTGATACTGGTATAAGAGATTAAGAACAGACTCATTGCAAATCATTTCCAAACACAAATGAGCCTTTGATTCATAGAAACTAATTATAGTTTGAATTATTCCTTTCTTGACTTTGCTGAGAATTAAGACACTTTAATATGAAATTTGCAGGACAACGCACAACCACCAAGAGCACAAAGGCTGCGTGTCAGTGAAGGGAACAGATATTCTGAGTGATAATGACAAGTATTTGTGGATATCTCCATCTTCTTGATAAATCAGAAATCTTTCCAGATTTAATTGCATTACTTGACATTTGCATTAAGTGAGAATCTGTTATTATTATGTTTTAAAAGGGTCTACCTCAAGGCTGGTGTTACTGAACCACATCAGCATTCTACCATACAAATATACAAACTAATAGATAGTATGGTGACATGTACAACATCGTCTGCCCCTCCCACCTGTGACACAGACCTGTGGTGCCTTTCTGTTGCAACACTGCCAGTCACATTATAGACATTAGATTCCAGCAACATACTTTTCACATGAGACACCAAGACGTAACAGTGCAATGCATAGTTGTGAGCTTTGAACATCAGTGCAAATACTACATGGATAACACCATCTGACATCTACCTAATTCATAAAGTCCTATCCTAAGAAAATGGTGGCTCTGAAAAATATCTGGGGGACAATCTCAGCAGATGGGATTGCATCCAGTTTTCCAAAGCCCTAATCAAGATCTAAACAGGAGAATGCCACAACATCCTTCCCTAATCCACCTCGAATCTATAGATATTTAAACAGCAAAAGAGCAAGTTTGCAGCATCTCTGCAGTAATTATGGCTTGCAAGGATCACTGAGGTTCTCCATAGATTGCTTTATAATCTTGACACCTAATTAACCTCAGTTAACAGGCACAAATGTAAATGTCATTACAGTTACTTTACTCAGGGGAAATTTGGCTAGCTTGAGAAGGCAGAAGAAGCAAATTCTATACAGCTCCTTGAATAAAATATACAGACGAATTATTTATTAACAGAATCAACACTGTATTCCAGTCCTAGACTCCCAACATGCAGCTCTTTTGGCACATCTGAATTTCAGTCTTATAACTCTTTCTCCTGCAGCTATTCAAAGAAGATCAGGTATCTGACAAGAAAGTGCACTCACTTATAGGGTATGCTTATTTAAGACACAAGCTGAACTCTTTCTGACTTTGCTTGTCCTCACACAAAAAATCTTTTTTTCCAGATTAACTGGCTACAAAAAGGTTTCTGAATTCTGGAAATGTTAATGTCTACTTCTGTCTGTACTGAAGCAGTGCTGAAGATGCCAGAGACTGCAAAAATCTGCTCAAAATAAATTCTGCCATATTATTGTTTACAGCATAACTGACCAAAAGTCTTTGAACACCACATTGTGATTATGAAACCTATCAAGTGTATTATGAAATACGCATGCTGACAGTTCAGCTAATAAAGTTCAACTTCAAATGACAGGGATGGGGCTTCTAAATAATAGGCTGCAATAATTATATATATTATAGATGATGAGAAAGTAATGGATCTGCCAAGTCAACATCTTAACACCCTACTGCATAATTAAGCAGCAGGATCTATTTTCACCCTAGCTTACAACATTCTGCACCTGCCCAGGTGTCTGTACAACTGTAATTAAAAAAAAAAAAAAAAAAAAAAAGGAAAGGAAAAATGAAAAATAGACATTATCCAACCCAAAAAATCTCAGCAGTTTTATACAGAACAATATCAGGATGGGTTAGGTAAGAGAAGAAAGCTGTGAGAAATTCTGCTCAGGAATCCACCATTTGGTTCACATTTTCACAGTGTTCACTGTCCCTAATAAGCAGAGAGAAGAATCACTAGTGGGGCTGCAAATGGAAGCTACCATGTCCTGGTAACAACAGTCTCTTCTTTAGTGGGTCGGAGATATTTTGGTAATAGAACAGAAAAACTCAGGCAGTCATGAAGTCCATGAAGTAGCAGTTACTATGAAAGGTGACACCAGGTATGTTCCATGCCATCTTTCCTTCTTCCCCCACCTCGATATGCAAGCAAGTTTTCATTCTTGCAGACACATGCTATAGCTAGCTTTGCGTTGTATAACATTTTATGCAAAAACAATTTCAAGGGAGAGAAAAGTGTGAGGAGCAAGAGAGGCTTCCTTCATCTTCACTCGCTGATTAGAGATTCTTCTTGATGGAAATTTGTCTCTGTAGGACCAGAGCACTGCCCTCCTGCTGAGACCATTAAATAAGGACATATTCTGCACAGAGCATTTTATGACTGATGAATTTGTTTATAAGCTCAAATTTCAGATGTTTCATATTTCTTCTCCCAAGCAACAAGTGATAGGACAAGAGGAAATGGACCCAAGTTGCACCAGGGCAGATTTAGGTTGGATATTAGGAAAAATTTCTTCATTGAAAAGGTTGTGATGCGTTGGAATAGGCTGCCCAGATAAGAGGTTGAATCACCATCCCCAGAGGCATTCAGAAGATATGTAGATGTGGTGCTTAGGGACATGGTTTCGTGGTAGACTTGGCAGGGCTAGGTCAACAGTTGGACATGATGATCTTGGAGTTCTTTTCCATCCTAAGTGATTCTACGTTTCTGTTCTATGTAACCTGGTATCACTGGCTTCCACTTGGTGAGAAGTTCAGCTTCTGAGACAACCAGGCACACAAACCAGAAGGGCACTACTGCTGTCAGAACTCCAGACCCCTTTCTTTCTCTCAGAACCCATCCAGGACAGTCTGACTTTACCAGCTGGTTAATGTGTGAATGCAAGAAATACGAGATCAGTGAAGTGAAATTAGGGATAAATAAACATGACCAGATGTACAAAGAGTCTCAATATGGAAGATGTGAGAAGAAACAATGAAATATTTTTCTTCCTAAAAAAAGAAAAGTCATGAAAGAGTTTAATGCAGAAGACCAAGTGCAAAGAGAATTAAGAGAAACTCCTGACTGATTAATTTCCTACCAATCTCAGTCTGGACACAAAGCCCATTTTCACATCCTTGTCTGAAACATTTTTCACTCAAAATTGGTAAGAGAAGGCTAGTATAATGCATGCATCCTGTCTTCCTTGCAATCAGAATATAGATTGTGACACCCTAGCCAGGCTACCTGCTTTTAATAGCTTCATTCCTTCAGCATATTCTTCCTCAGAGCAAGTCTAGATTACCAAGAGTTGGAAGGAGGGGAGTTATTTATTTTTTATGGCAGTTTCCCTGCTGCAAGTGCAGCTGGGTGTAAAATTACCATAGAAGTTTGGAGGATGTTTAGCTTTTTATTAACGTTTTCTTCTTAGTCTTTAGTGCTGAAAATTGTCTCCTCCTGTCATTCTTCCAGCCTGGAAGTCGTGCATAGTCACTATGGGAGGTTGACATTGTTTTCCTATTCTTCCCTCCTCCCTGGCTCTAAGTGTAAAGAGCTCCTGTCTTCAGTAGCTGCTGAAAGATGCATACAGTGGCATTATGGCATTGCTGCTTTTTTCCAGAGACCACACAGCACTGACACAACTGCTTGAAGTCAATGTCTAGCTCAGTGACTCTTCGCTTGGGCTCAGACAAGAAGAACAATGAGTTGGTGTTCTGGACATCCTGATTAAGAGCAGTCTGAACATCCCAAGAAACAAACAAAACAGAAAAGAGTAATCATCTTGACCTCCTTAGTTTTGTTTTCTTTCCGCCTTTCTTCTACAATTTTGTTCTCTCTAGAAGGGGAGATCCGTGGGTTTCTCTTATGCTAGAGGAAGGAAGCACTGGGTACCAGCACTGCATAGCAACAGATTATTTTTCCCCGCAAGTGATAATGACTATCTGAATCAACATCCTGCTTAGCTACCATTGTGCTGACCTCCAGACCGAAGGAAACAACTCATCTACCTGCTCTGCCATTAGCTTATTAAGACACTTTACAGAATTCTGTTTGTTAATGCTGTTACTGTTTCTGTTTTCTTCCCCCTTCCCTCAGCTGTGAAAATGCCATAAGCCATTGTTTTTGCAGTAAGATGTGTGGGACTCAGGGTCAAAACAAATGTATGAAAGTCTTTTTTTCAAAGGATAAGAAGTCAAGCAAGTAATTTTCCACATTAAATGAATTAGGAAAAACATAACATGGCTACCTTAAAGCCAACTATTGCATGAAATCTTGACAAGGAAGTGGTCATTACAGGAATACAGTTACCTCACAAGCAATCAGGAATGTTTAAAGAATCTTACCAGTATATATGATATCAAAATAAATGACTCGCAATTTATAAAACATTATAGTTTGCTTTGGTCTATCAAGATTGTATAACTTCCCTAGCTTTTGCAAAGTACAGTCACATGAGGTAAACAGATATATTTTCCCCTCATAAAAAACTTCTAATAGCAAAGACAATTACTCATTTGAACTGGTAATAAATGGAGTTCCATCTAATAACATTAAGAACTGACCTGAAATGTTAAAAACATTATCATATAGCAAAAATAGATTTGGGAAATATTTATTAATTTTTGTAACACCTTTCACTGTCTGTTAACATTTCCTAGGAAAACACAGAGTAAGTATGGTATCTTTTACTTATTTCTATTTGAAAAGCAGTTTTACCCTTCCTGTGTTTTGAATTGAAATTAAATGTTCATGTTAGACAGGAAATGGGAAAAGTACATTTTTTTTAGTTACACAGCTACGTGGACTTTGTTCCACTGTCAATGACAAACCATAACACCGTCTAACATGATAATTGAAAAGCTTGAAGAGAAATACGTATTGGGACATTTCTGCATGCTTGAAAGCTGGTCCACGTATTACAGTTTTGCTTGGGGTTACCCAGAGAATTAGTTCTAGCTTCTTGTTTGTTCTGAGACCTGCTGTTCCTCAAAAGTAGTACAACAGGGCTAATATCATGGCCAAGAGTATGCACAAACATTCAGACAGACAGAAACCTCGGAGAGAATACACAGTTTATTCATACATACTTTTGAGAGAAGTACAAGTGCAACCATATTTTATCACACGGGGGATTACAGAAATTACTCAGACAGCAGAACACCATATTGTCTGTGAGTGCTCATGTCTGTAAGTTCAATTAGAAGAAATAACACGATATGAGTAACACCCACTACGTTTGTGAACAATACAGATATGAAATCTTAACACATAAATATTCATCAAAAGATGAGTAATGAACAAATTAAAAAAAAAAATCATCCTGAAGACACTTCATTAACAGGTCGGGGTATCAAATCAGCTCTGACACAATCAAATAGATATTTTTACAGTTGATGAACTACAAAGAGCAGGACGCTCTCAACTCAAACAGGAATCTACTGTCTCTTTGAAGCAAATCATTATGCTGAGGCTGTCATACTGCTCAAAAAATACCTAAGAATTCACAGCAGAAAGGGACCTGGTGAGGGACCTGGGCACCCAAAAACTGGAAACACCAGTGAAGAAGCAAGAAAACAGAAAAAAACATCTTCATCTGTTCCCAGAAGTTGTTAAAGACTGAACTGTTACCTGTTATAACTGATCTGGGAGCACTGAGAGCTTCACAGGACTGCAATAGCAGATATTTCTGCATTTGAAGACAGAGAATTAGTGGCAAGGTTTGCACATACAGCCATGGCTGGAGTAGCAAGAAACTACTCAGAAGAGGATTGAATGGCACTGGCAAAGCTATTCTAGGAAGTCTGGATGAAGACCATATAACCAGTGTCAATTTCTGACACTGCCACTTATTTCCACAAATTCATACAGAAATTCTGCTTACAGTAGCAAAACTTCCACTCTAAAGGAAGAACAAAATCAAAATGGTGTCTTCTGTTTCTTCCCTCTGCTTTTGAAAGAGACAAACTGTAATTAGAAATGATTCAGATCAAAACCATCCTATCCTTTGCTTATAAAACAACACAGTACCCTCAGGATTTGGCTGGATAAAATTTTGCACTGATTTTTTTTTCCCATTTCTTTTTTTTTATCTACTCTCATGACTTCAAAGTTTCAGGATACTCCCCCTTCTTTAAAAATAATAATAAGAAAAAAATATCAAGGGTAGAGTGATTAAAACATACCTAGTTCAATAAAGTGAGCCAATAAGAAAGCTGGAGAGGGACTCTTTATCAGAAAGTGTAGTAATAAGACAAGGGGGAATGGTTTTAAACTGAAAAAGGATACATTTAGATTAGATATAAAGAATAAATTCTTAACTATGAGGGTGGTGAGGCACTGGCACAGGTTGCCCAGAGAAGCTGTGGATGCCCCAACCCTGGAACTGTTCAAGGCCAGGCTGGATGGGGCTTTGGGCAACCTGGTCTGATGGGAGGTGTCCCTGCCAATGACAGGGGATGTGAAATTAGACAGTCTTTAAGGTCGCTTCCAACCCAAACCATTCTATGATTCTTTGGTTATATAAAATGCTTTTGCTGTATGCCCTATATTAAACAACAATGGAAGAAAAGGAATTTTTTTAACTAATACTCTCCAGCAGGAACTTGCTATTACTTGCAATTAGTTATTCCCATCAGTATGTCAGAAAGCCCTTACTCTTCATATATCTCTGTTCAGTATAATTGGTCGAACAATTCACAGTAAGCCATTTATATGTATTTTACCAGTGGATTACTTCACTAATAAATATTCACAGTTAGCAAACCCATATAAACAGGACAGTCAAAACAATTTAGATGCTTAAACTAGTATCTATGAAAGCACTTGCAGTATTTACCTGGATTTACTTTAAGCCAGAGTGAGGGGAGGCAGGAAAAGGGGAATAAAGTGAAAGCAATAAAAACTTTTGGAGATAATTTCAAAAATAAGATCAGTCTTGAACACTAATACAATTACATATAACCAGAGAGTGGAAGAACCAGAACTTTAGAATTTCTACAGAAGGCAGCTCTGGCTTAAGGAACGGACTTCACACTATCACAGTCCTTAATCTCAGACACACATGTCGCACGGTATATGCACCCTGACAACTCTTTCACTTGACATTTGTTATTTGCCCTGCTCTTCCCACAAAAGCAACCTGAATACACCCTGCTAGCAGCCTCTTGTTTGTCAACCCTATTGCATCCCTCTGCTCATGCTGCCAGCACATCTCTACCTTTGTTCCTGACAAGATATACAATATCACCGCAATTTTGCACCACAAGTAGCTAACATGTCATTGAATGTAATGAGAAACTGCCAGGAACTGAAGCAGGGCAGTTCAGAACAGCCTTTGCTCACCTGAAATCACCCACACACCTCATGTATTGGGAAGTTGATGTATTGCTGGAAAAGTATCATGAGCCTGTCACTGGCTTGGGCTGTTTCTGTGGTACAGCACAGCCCCAGCATTATGAACCTACAGACTCTACACTGCAAGCATCCAGGAGCTGTGCTGGCCCAGCCTAAGCAAGATCAAGGATCCGGAATAAAAAGGGAATGGAGTGTGGGACTTGAACTGGGCACTGCTACAATAGACACACAGTATTTTTTCCTGTCATACAATCTGCTGGTACACACAGCCAGTGGTGGACATAAGGAAAGATCAACTTACCCCAGCCAATGCAGAGATAAAGACGAAAAATTCTTTGCTCAGAAAACACTGAAAGTACCAGCAGCGTGTACAGGTACATGCCTTCCACCAGCAACCAGTAGTAGTTTGCAGCCACACAATACTGCATCATCACAAAGACCAAGCGGCAGATGAGGGATTCCTGTGATGGAAGAAAGCACAGCCCAAATGAATGCAACAGGGGCTACAAGAAAAAACAGACTAACCCAAAAGTTGTTTTTGGTCTCCTACTCTTACTTCCCCCTCAAAACAACACTTGCTAAATTCATCACATTTGAGTACTGAAAGGACAGAGGCCAGCACTGTGTGCTATACAGAGCAGATAGACAGCATTGCTCCTTAAAAAAAATAAAAAATCCGTATTTTCCTTCAATATGCATTGGATTATAATTTGAAAAGCAGCACAGAAAGATGAAAAGAATCACAAATGAAAGGTAGTGTCCATATCAACTGCAATCAGTGAACCTTTTCACTTCCCCAAATATTCTTTTCTGCAGCTGAGAATTTCTCTATTTAAGAGCAAATAGTGCATTCCATAATGTTAACTATCTTCCAAAGCAAAAAAAAAAAAAAAAAAAAAAAAAAGTAAAATTGATAGAAGCACAATACTGTCCAGCGCATCACATTTAAGTGCAAAATCTCTTGGCTGGTAAATTACAGAGAAGTGGGCAGCCAGGCTTTAGATAAGGATGAAACTTGATTACCTAATTAATATATCCATCAGATCTGATGAAACCACTATTGGATGAACCATGTGTGAAAGTACATAGGTTTTTTATTTTTTATTTTATTGAAAGGAGGAAATGACTGACAATTTATTGTGAACATTTCCAAACCCTGCATTTAGTTATTATTAGCATTACAGTGTTATTTTCTGCCAGCCAATACGTTGCAGATGCAAAGAAATCAACCGTCATTAGAGATTCACTCGTTGTATTGGCACTTAAGCCTTAGGCCAGAAAAGGATGGGTGGATGGGCACTAAGTATGTATTAGAATACATACATTTTATGACCTCAACCCTGTATTCCAGCAGCAACCACTGCACCCATGTTCTAGAATCACAAGAGTTATACATGTAATGGAAATCCCTTTCTTTAAAGATTCAATTACATTTTGTATTCCAGATCTGAAGAGGGAAAGGCATGCTTTCATCATATTCACAAAAGAGTTGCATATCCTCTCCATTTGATTAGAAGTATTTAATTAGTTTGTTGCTCCAAAGCTTTTCTAAAATTAAATTTGCATTTAAATCAGATGCATCCCTTTTTTCATCATTAAAAGATTATAAAGATCTCCAAGAATGACCAACTAATTTGGTCATTATACCAGAGGGACAGTCTTATCACAAAAGGTGTTGGTTTAGGAAAATGACTACCTTCTTGTCACTATTGAAGAACAGAACCTGCAGCTTGGGAAGAAGAAATGGTCATTTGTATATATGCCAAAAATCCACCTCTTTGTGTTTGTTCCATCTAGAAGGGGAAAACCTATCACAGGCAAACATGTCATGGCACCAACTACTCTCTAACTAGCCCCAGCTTGCACAGCCACATACATTATGATACAAGATTCAGAGAAACTCTATGGACTGAAGAAAACAGCATTTTGGACAAGCCTCAGTGTACAAATTGAAATTACCTGCTGTGATGCAGACACACCACCGTGATGACTCCAATATCCTCAGAACCACCACAGTGTCTGCCCCTACCTGGAAGGAGATAAGTCCTTCCCACTGGTGTTCTTGTGTGGCTGTGCTGTACATCCACTTCACCACTGAGTCTTTAATGAAGACGGATATAGCACGGAGGATAAAAGAGGTGAAGAGGTTCAGGTGAATGTAATTCCTTGTGCAATGCAGATGTCTGTAAAAAAAAGGAAGAATCAGTCATGATCCACAAGTGGTGTAAAAACTGCAATATCACGGGTAGGAGTGAGGAAGGGAACAATGGACCCTGTTGAAAATCATGAGGTACCTGAGGAAATCCTGTAACTTAAGAATGGCTGAGGGTATTTCAAACTGTCTTTGGGAAGAAATCACTATAAAGGAAAAGATATTCAAAACTTTAAGCCCTAAGGGTGAGTGAGGGAAGGGAAAAGATCACCACATTAGGAAAAACTATTTAAAAGGTTTCAAAAGTGTAAAATTAAAGTAATTTTCAGAAGAAATATCTGAAAGGACTAAAAAAAAAATAATAATATCAAACTTCACATAATGCTGTATCTAACCTCTTTGAATTGACCCTGATGTCACTGCACAGGTTTACCTTGGCAAAGCTCAGGAAATGTGCAGCAGAGCTTCTGGCTGTGTTCAAGCATCCCTTCCCACAATGAAAAAAATAATGAATTAATTAATTAATTAAAAATCCACCTGTAAATTACCAATGTGACAAGAGAAAAACCTGTATTCAAATTGCCTCCCAGGGGAATTGGAAGTATCTTCTGTGGAACTAAAAGGAACACAATTTTCACCTCTGCATTCAGAATTGAAAACAAAACAGAAAAAAAAAATCCTCTTGAATTTCATCAGCTAGCTGCAAAGACAACAAAATTGCTACTTGTTGAGAAGAGCACATCAAGGGATAGCAAAGGAAACTGCAGTCATGTAAATGGCACCCAGCTGCAGAGTGCTGTCAGTGTTTTACCAGCTTCACCCACAAACGTTTTTCTTCCAGCATTGTAAGGATACACACTTTGCTTCAAAGGAAGCTACACTGGATATAATTCTTTTTTTGATGCTAAAAAATTCAGATAGCAAATAAACCAACCAAAACAAAAAACAAAACAAAAAACAAAACAAAACAAAACAAAAAAACAACCCAACAAACAAAACAACAAGAAAAAACAAGAAAAATTGTTCTAGAAGAAGTTTAAGAAGTTTCAGTGAACTTCTGCTTTAGATGTTTGATTTTATTGCTCTATAAATTTGGGTAAGACAGTCCACGTCTATTTACTTGGTCTCAAAGCTATCAGTTTTAAACTAAGACAAAGGAGAACATATATATATATGTGTGTTTGTGTGTATAGTTTAAATATAATTTTTTGCATCACTTTAAGGTCACAGCCTATTTCAAAACTTACCTATGATAAATGTTTATTTTCCTTTAATTTAAAACTTATTTGCTGCTGCCCTTCAGAATTGCCATGCATTTAAATCCAATTGACAAATTTATGTAAATTAGCCAATTGAAGAAAATAGTTTGCAAGTAGTTACAGACTATTTCTGCTGCAGGCAATGCAAGTTATTCAAATTGTTTCAGTCATTAAGTTATGGGGCTAATTCAGCTTCACTGAAATTACAGATTTTTCTTTCATTTCTTTCAGAAGATACAAAATTGGACACTAGAGATATATTGCTTCCTCTCTTGAATCATTATTAAAAGCAAATATAAAGGTTATTTTGTAGTCTAAGAACTCATTAACTCCTTCTATTGCAGAAGTGGATAACATCAGTCTTTTGGTGCCACCGAATTAAATTTCTATCCTTATTTGGTGAGGTTGCACAACTACTGGGGCCACAAGCATTTACCCAAATAGGGGTAAATTCTTAAGTATTTTATGGGATCCAGGAAGAAGTTGTTTCCAGATTGATGATTTAGACAGGAAAACACAAAATGGTTTGATGGCATAGTTGTAATAAGACTCTGAGCCCCATTAACATCTCTGAAAACTCATTTTCAAAATCAGAAATGCACACTTGTGCACATTTCTTCCAGTCCTCACTTCACAGTTAAAGGAAAAAATGCTAATGGATCTCTCCACAAACAGTCAGAGCATCTAAATTTCTCTCTTTTACCAGTCATCTGCAACAGAGTTGCTCCTTGTTTCCTGCCAAAAACATGCACAAACCTTCCTTCAGTATGTATATGGTTGTGCTCTGTGACCTTTACATTTTGGCTGCTAAGATTATTCAAAAAGTGTCATTGATGGGTGAAACAAGGAGAAAGCTCTTATCCTGGGAGACATTTGGAGAATTCAAGACCATATGCTGTTCAGTCGGATGAGTCCCAAAGTTGCACAGCTACTACATGAACAAATCATAATTATCATCACACAGCACTCAGAGGGTGAGCATGTCTCTACATTCCTGCAGTCATTTTAAATCTTTGAGATAGCCTTACAATTCTCCACTGGAAGGAGGGATAATACAATGCTAAAAGGTGTTGTGCAGTAGTATAAAACTTGGGTTATTTTAGTTTTGGAAATTAGAAGCTGAAGGTACAACTGATCTTTTCAAATACATGAGGGGTACATACACTTCGGAGGGAGGAAAGGAGAGGGACTGCCTTGCTAACAGAGTGCTGCCTCCAGGGCAAATGATCATTAACTGGCAATGAGAAATATTTAGTCAGGGAAAAAAGTTTCTTAAGGACCAGGACACATAAGTTCCAGACCTGATTTCAAGAAAGAGTAACCAAAAGATGGGGAAATATACTTCTTCAGAGGCAGCCTCATCCAGCCTGTAAGAGGGATGATGGGACCTGGATGCACACAGCAGCAAGGAGCAGGACTGCATGACAAATAGTTTTTCCTTCCACACCAGATTAGTTTCACGTCTTTGTGTTTTCTAAATATCAGTCTCCTGTGCTCAGCATCCCCACACCATAGGAATTTTGGGCTGAAATAAATGAGATATCTATTGCATTTAGAGAAGGAAAAAGAGAGATTGTTCTGTTGGAGCCCAAAGGGTTTTTTGTTTGTTTGTTTTTTAACCAAACCTACACAATGTAGCATCAGTACGTATCCAACTTGGGAAGGCTGTGCAACCAGCAACCTCTTAATTTTGAGGTACCTCGTGCAATTCATTGGTGCATACCAGGACGAATCCAGCATGCCAAACTGACCAGGTGACAGCAACGTATTTCATAGAAAATTTTCAAATTTCGTAATTAGTTTCCCTTCCATACTGCAAAAGAAATAATTTCTGAAAGTTCTCCAAAAAGAGAAATTGTGTAAAAAATCCATTTCTGTACTGAAATACACCATACACATGGTTGTTGAGAAATGACTGAGACTGAGATTTATGTTCTGGGTAATTCCACATAAAGCAAGATGTTAACCTCTGTCCCGAATGACCTCTCACATTCCATACCAGTGCCCCACGTCCAAGGTGACAACATGAGGGAATGCTGGAATCTCTCTTTTCCCATCTCTTCCAATGGCAATTTAATTAGAATCAAAAATATGTATATTAAAAAAATCCAACTAAAAAAAGCATATCCACAGACATACTAGTAACACTACAAAAGCTTAGGAATTTTTCTTGCATTTTGAGAAGAAATGATGGTAGGAAAGCACACAGAGGCAACACAAGATAGAGAAATAAGGTGATAGAAGAACGGAAAACTCAAAAGTTTCTGTCAGTCTGATACTATCATATAGAAAAACATAACACCTTTCTCCACTCTGTTCAGAGCTTCGACAGTTACCTGAATCCAAGAAGAATGGCAGTTGCAATTACAAGGGCAGAGAAGGAAAGAGCATATCCAATGGTGTATATGATGGACAAATTCAGGAGCTGTTCTTCTGGTGCATCCTGAGAGCATATAAAGGAGAAAAGTAAAGGAGAAAAGTATATATAAAAAAAAAAAAAAAAAAAGTGAGGGGGATTTGAGGGGAGAGACAGAGCTCATGGGCTTCAGTTCTTTCCTCCCAGTTGCTTTCTAACTTTTCTTAATGACACCCAGAAGTCATTCTCCTACTTTCAAGTTTAAATGCATTCATCAAATAAGTCTTCCATTTTTCCTATGTTCTAAGGAAATAAAAATTTAATCTGAATTCCCCAGATGCTCCCAGGTGTTCAGTCAAACAGTTGGACTTTGCAGCCAGGCTAGAAAATAGATCATGTGATATTATTTGATAATAAAGTTGGAGAAGCATGACTTAACAGACAAGCAGGTGTTAAACAGATGGCAGGAAGAACAGACACAACTCAATTCTGCAGTAAAAATGGCAAAGCTTATGTTTTCAGACTTGCACACATTGAGCCAGTCACCTTACCGCTGTAATGGAGGTGTTCTTTCAGTTATATTTAGAAATAAAACAAGCCAGGTCCCATTTGCTGGCTCTGAGGCAAAGTGTGCCTTGCATTCATATAACTAAACTCTTCTCTGCCCCCAGATTATCCCTCTTCTTCCTCAACTATACCACCTCCTGGGAAGGGACTCATGAACTACACGTTACAGCACTGCCTGAGAGTAAATGAACTGATGCAAGCCAGAGCAGCGGGGATGCTTGCACCCTCCCGACAGTCCCAGTCTCAGGCTGCAGCTCTCTTTGGATTTCCTGTTGAAGATGCATCCACTTCAGCCCTAGCTTGAAAGCTCTGGACAAAATCTTTAGGGAGAGAACTGTCTGAAAAGCTATGGGCACATCTGAAATACAACACAGGCTTGTTGCTTTGACTCCAAGACACTAATGTTCTCTTATTCTAGCCCATTTCTAAGCACATATCTTTGTCTGAAGAGATTCAAGCATTTTACTTCCCTACTTCAAGCTACTGAATAAGCAGATGACTCCCAAGATTTGTGCCGTACAAAGGAATATATTCCTTGTACTTCAAGAATAAGTACAGCTATTCAGATGCATTTTGCACAGCTAGGAGAATTTAATGTGAACATACAAGCTGTTCTTCAGGGATTTGATAGGTTAATGTTTTAAAAGGAATGATATGAGAGCTGTCTTACGAAGAGAAAAGAAATATCTCTTCAGTGTCAAAGCTCAACAAAAAGAAGCTTAGGCAAACTACTGAGGCCTGACAATTTAAAACATCTCATACACAGATCAAAAACACATCTCATACCTAAAGAAAATCACGTTATTTTATAAGTATTCGCTCATAAACCCTTGGGACTGTTTTAGCTACTGTTATAATATGCAGTAAACTTATAAAAAAAAAAATCGTCTTTGTGCACAAGAGGTATAGTAAAGTAGGTTATTGGGGGCTCTATATACATTAGCTAGAAAAGCAAACACAGCTATTCATATTTGGGAACTGAAACCATGCATGCAGGTTTTCAAAATCCAGATCAGCTCATAGAAATTTGGAGGTAGGTTCCAAATGACCAAGCGTTATCATTAGGTATCTGTCTCCTTGGTATGACCCAAAAAAGCCCTGGAAGAAAGCATAATGGCAAACCAGGAAAAGTTAATTGATCAGGCTTATACTAGCTAGTATGATAATGTTCTCTGCTTGGGTACCTCAGAATGTGCTATGGACATGGAATAAGACTGTGAATTAAAGGGAAAAATTAAATCTTATGTATTTGGATAACTAGAAATTATCTCTTCCCATTTCCTCCTAGCTTGCAGCCATCTATTCCTCCTGAAGAATGAGACACTGAGTTCCACGTACTCCAGAGGACACACCCTCTTGGGACGTGGCACTTGGGAATTTCATATACTTGAACAGTTTTGGCTAGGTATGTAATAGTCCCCAGCATGCTGGGGTGGAGAGCGTACACCCAATTTATACAATGAAAAGGATCACCCTTGGAGGCTTATAGTTGTGATGATATCACGTCATGGGAACACATGCAGGGCACTAGCTGACGCCAATGGCTGACCAAAATCCCTTTGCTCTCATTTATTTGATGCCAGGTGTCTCAGCTCCCTGCAGAGTATAAAGCACTAGGGCAAGAAAATAAACTGACAAGGCTAATTCCACTAGGGCACGAAAATAAACTGACAAGCCTAATTTCATAGCCCACGTCAAATTAATTAAAAAAAAAAAAAAAAAAAAAAAGCCACAAAACACTCTCCCCCAACCCACCCACCCACACAAAAGCAGGAACTGTCTCCTATCCAAAGCTGAAAAACAATATCCTTCAGTTCGATTCATCTTAATAGCTGCTTACAGGACAGAGAAGACAAACAGTAATTTTATCCTTGCAACATTCCACCGACAGAAAGAAAGGCAATGGAACAATACTGGATGACTTCTCCAATTTGAGTTTACCCTGTTGTGGATAAGACCTCTGTCTTCCTCAGGAGCACTGTAGGGAGAGAGCCTGGCTTGGCTGAGCACAGCATTTGGCCAGGCTTCCCTGCACCATGGCAAGGACCATCCAGTTTGCATCTCCTGGTTGTTCCACCTACATTTGAACCTGGGCTCATCTACCTCATACATTGTCTTTGCTGAAGAGGAGATGCGTGGTCCCATATTACCAGGCCCATTGAAACGAGGCACCCAGAATAAGTCAAAAAAAGATTTCTTTGACTGGTTAAAAATGTGTGGGCATCAATGAATAATTTTGTCCTTTTCTGTTTGGTTCGAATCAACAGCAGCAGCCAGCGTCAGAAACTCTTACCTGGTCTGAGGCCTCACACTCCGATAGGTTCCTCCAGGGCAGGGTCGAGTTCTCCTTCAGTAGCCACGTCCCCTCAGAGGTGCAAAACCGGTATACCTGCCCATGCAGCACTGCCAGAAACAAAAGGGGCCATAGGGTTGGCTGGAGGGGAGCCTGAACACAGGGAAGCAAGCTGGTGCAACTTTCCTTCCTCCCAGGAACAAGAGCAGCCTGCAAGGATGTGGCTGCAAGGGCAATGAGTGGCACATGTGCCTGGACAAACACTAACCAACAATGATCTCAAGCAGTTGATGCTCTCTTTGTATGTGTTTCACAACAGGTGTACATTCCAGTTCTCTGAAATATCAGAGTTTAAGACTCACAAATTTTGGAAATTTTGAGCCTCAGCTACAAAATTCAAAGGGAAGAGAAAGCGTGGAAAGAGTAAAAGTGCTGATTCTTTTCTGAAATCATGCAGAATGATGAATAAAGAAACCTCAGAGAAAGTATACTAACACTAGCTCCCCAAAATGTAAATGCCTACGCAAACACCTGTGCTATAAAACAAAGCCATAAATCTCTGCCTAAACTACCCATGCAGTCTTTTTACTCCTTCTGTCTACATGTTTGGATAACAAAATCAGCAATAAATAAAATGCCTTTCAAAAGCTGTTAGCAGCTTGATCTTGTAAAAGCAGGAATGACAAAATGGCTCATAATAAAATTACACCAGACTGAGGCACCAAAATGGGAGTACAAGAGGTGAGGAGAACTCAACCATAGCATATAAAAGGAAACCCTCTCTCTGGTGCTAGAAGTATTGGGGAAGCCTAACAACTCTTACTGCTGCACACAAGCAACCTGGAGCTGCCCCAATATCAGTGCATAGTTAAGGGTAACGGTGCTTGAGGCTTTGCAAATGAAGTTCCTTGCTAATTACAGTTCTGACCCAGCAAACTGACATATTCTGGGTTATGAAGCTACACCTCAATAAATAGTGCTGGGTCAATCCCTTCACCAGCGTTAGTCTCAACCAGGGCAATGTTGTGAAGCAGACACTATATTTTGAGGTATGAGGAGCTGAGTTTAAATTCAACTTGACATGGGTAACCAAACACCTCTGGATTTCAGCTTTTGCTCAATTCCATCTTTGCCTGCTGAAACAGCCTCCTCTTGGCAGCCCCATCCTTACTTCCAGCTGGAACTCTCTAGAGCTTGGCTGTTCTCTTCAATGGAAAGTTCTGGCATTTAACAAAAGTTCAAATATTAAAATTTATTTGTAATTACGAAAATAACCTACTGGGTTGTTATACTAGCTGACAGCTTGTAATTTGTTCAATAATTATTTGTCAGTGGTATATTAGTAGTAGGCGCTGTAAGTAAAGAATGATGTGTTAAAAATAATCTAGACTTTGATATTCTAATGGGCTGTTTCTAATTAGTATACTAAATGGCAACTGACAACAGTTTTGATAAGCATAGTCTATTTGCTTTTGTAATTACTGTATTGAATGTATTTTGAGATAACGTAAAAATAAAGTTATGCCTGGTGGAGGATTTTCTTTCCTTTTCAGCATTTCTGTTTGCATATGTTTAAACACAAACAGAAGGAGGGACTGGGCCAGTGCACTTACACATTGACAACTATTAACAATGTTAAGGATATCTCGTGTGATGGAGGATAGCAAATTGGAAACCAACATTTTTTTCCATTTAAGATTTAATGGACATCAAATTGAAGCAATCCATCTAAAACTTCTATGCAAAGACAGCTCTAGGAATCAGGAATCAGCAAATATTCTATTACAGAAGCCAGTGAAGTTGAAAACCAGGGAGTTAAAAGTCTGGATGGTGATAGGACTTCAAAACTCAGTCTGACTGCCAATGCAATAAGCTGTAACCAAGTATTATAAGACAAAATTACTACAAGAACAATCTCACACAAAAACAAATTTCACTATATTCCTGAAGAGAGAAAACTTGCTAGATGAAAATTGATTTTTTTTTTTCCCCTAAACATTATCTCACATTCTCTGAAGCTGTGAAACTTTTTTTTTCTTTTTAATTATTTCTTACTGTCAGGGTCTAATTAAAATGAAAGCTTTGGCCTTGGTGCATTTATTTTTTCTCCAAATCAATCTGTGACACACTTTAATTCTATTTTTCTTTTTATTGATATCAATTCTCTTGAAAAATATAGAGGAAAATGTATTGTATGCTGAAGCCTGGCACCTATTGGAGAACAGAAAAGTTTAGTGAATAGAAAAGCAAATGGAACATGAAATTTGCCATCAGACAGAAAGACAAGGCAATTCCTTCAGTTATGAAGAGAAACAAATGTCAGTTATCACCATCTTATATAGATTGGATTATCTTGTAACTTAAGTATTTGAATTGAAATTTTTCTAATTATGTCATGTAGCTTAAAATTAAAGACTGAAAAGCAGTCAGTTAAGGAAAAAGAATAATGACGTCCCTGGATATAAAAAAAAAAGCATTTTGATTATGTTGAAGTGACTATTTTTTACTATGCTATTGGATCTTTTTGTACAAGATTTCTTTCACCTAAGAAAACCAATCACATTCTTTCATTTGATAATTGGAGACTAGCCCTGTTACACTGGCAAGGAGAGCTCTTGCCATATTTAGGAGTCAAGAACAAATGGGACTGAGGGCTGCTACGGTCTTCTGGGTAGCAGCAAGCCAGTTGCACCAGGCTGTTCTAGCCTCACTGCTTGCCAAGACAGCAGTGGTCAGTACAGGACCCAAATCAACTAAAGATCTGTCTATATTCAGGAAGAGTCTTAAGAAGCAAAAAGATTCAATCAAATCAAAAATCCTAAATAGATGAGACCACACGCATGAATGTGAGAGTGTATGTATGTTTTGTCTCAGGAATCATTTATGAGAAAGGAAGTGAAGGAAAGGAAAGGAAGGGGAAGGCAACTGAGTCTTTAAGACAGCATTAGGATTCTGGTTGATTTATGGAGAGATGCTCATGAAAGAGCTGAGAGACTATGCAATCCATGACATAAAGAGGGTACAGGGGTGATGTATTGGAGGCAAAAAGCTACCCTCAGGAATGGGAAATCAAGTCTCTCCACTATGGACACATATTATTTTCAGTTGTTGCAAAACACCAATGACCTCGCATGACATTAGCGCAGGTTGACTGTAAGGGCCCTGAAGGGTTTGGCACTGGGTACGCACTGCACACAAGACCCTTCATCCAGCACCAGCACTATGCAGGACCTAGGAGACAAACCCAGCCAATGGGACACTGGTGTCTTCACATGCCACATGATCAGCTGCAGGGGTCCCCCAAAAAGGAGGGGCCATAGCCTCACAAGCCCCAGCTTCCATGCATCACGGCTGCTGCAGGGCGCACCTTCAGGGCAGGCCCTTCCTGGTCCCACCCAGGTTTCTCTCAGTTTCCTAGAAGAACAGGGCAACCAGTCAGTGTCAACTGATCCACCTGTCAACAGACTCCATCACAAGCTGCCACCTTCTACTGCTCATAAACATGAAAAAAAGCTTTGTATGTGTGACTGACAGCTCAGAAGAGATGCTGCCTTAACTTGATGCTCTTCCCTGGTCATGCCTCACTGAAGGGAGGGGCAGAGAAGGGTCTCAGTGCCGAAAACTGTTCTGCTATGTCTGCATAGCAACTGATAAAAACCCTAAGTGGAGATTTCAGATCTTGTTATTAAATGAAATTTTGATTAAAACTAATAACATACAAGCTAAGTTCTCACCTTTGCTTAGTGAAAGCAGTTCCAACTAATTTTGAAGGAATCACGGGCATTTTGATTCAAGATACTATCTTAAGGAAAGCAAATGGTTTGTATTAAAGGTACTTATGTTTATGGTTGTAAGTATATACAAATACAGTATTCTTACAACAATTTTTCATGTGGGTTTATTATGATTGCCCCTCTGCACAGCTGACTGTGGCTTTAGATGACAGAGATGTTAGAATCATAGAATGGTTTGGGTTGAAAGGGACCTTAAAGACCATTTGGTTCCACACCCTGCCATGGGCAGGGACACCTCCCATCAGACGAGGTTGCCCAAAGCCCCATCCAGCCTGGCCTTGAACACCTCCAGGGATGGGGCATCCACAGCTTCTCTGGGCAACATGTTCCAGTGCTTCGCGACTCTCATAGTAAAGAATTTATTTCTAATATATAATCTAAATTTACCTTTTCAAAGTTTAAAACCATTACTCCTTGTCCTATCTTCAATCTCCTACACTGATAAAAGGACACTATGTGTATGTATCTTCTTTTTGCGTGGGCCTGATCCAAAGCTCTAAAGTCAGCAGGAGTCTCTTGTCCTTTAGCCTTCATATAGAGCCTTTACTGCAAAAGATCAGTTAATAATACATTCAGAAGCAAACCGACGACGACTTGCTAGAAAATGCCTGTGTGCCGTGACAGAAGAGAGGCATGCACACAGCTTCCAGGTCAGTCACTGAGCAGTTTTAGTTTCTTGCTTGCAGGTGGTTTAGTCAGAGGTGATTCACACTTGTCCATGCCTGAATTCTGCAGTGACTCAAGCCCTCTTACCTTTCATGAAGTGCAAATACCAAATGTACAACAACCAGCTTCAGTTTGAACAGATTAGCGTAATGAATAACATTTTTAGAATGTTTGGGGGGTTACTGCCTCCTTGCTATCCTACAATACCCCTTTCCAGTATCATAATGCTTTTCATTATCATACAGTCAATGTTTCAACTCACACTAATTATCACATTCTAGAATTGGCTATCATCTTCCGCAACAAAAATAAATAAAAGCTACAGCCACCGTATGGGGAGTATGATTTTATTTAACTTGTAAATTAATGCATTCACTGACAAAATTGCACAACCTTTGGAACAGGAGCTTAATGAAGCCAGTTTATTTGAACAGTGTCAATCACACCTCATTAAAATTACATGTTAAAATATGGATTGATACCTAAAACAGGCTCTGTAGAATGATAAAAGACAGAGAGGAGAGGCCAAGAGTTAGCACTGAAGTTAATATCATCATCTACCTTGCTCTCTGATGAGTTTTCAAATCAAATCAAACATAATGTCTAGCTAAACACTTTTACACATGGGGGAAATACGTTATCACATCTCAAAAGGCTCACAAACATTTCCTTACTAGCCTCCTTTTACTAGAAATAAAAACAAATTAAATGATTTCTCTGCTTAAAATGACCAACCTGATCTGCCTTTTATAACATCAATGTGTCAAGGTCAGTGTGAGATTACTCACCTAACTGTCCCTGAGGATAAACTGGAACATTATTCATTTTAAAAACAAATTACAGCATGTCCTATCCAATCGCATTTATTCAGGCAGAGAGAAAAGAGATTGGAAAAAGGACAAGAGACCAAGAGTTTCACCTAGCTGCTGTGTATAAAGTGTTATAGAACCCTCCTCTGTTAATAGCTGTTCTCTATTTCAAGCAGGAGTAAATGTTTAGGAGAAGATAACAATTTTCTCCATAAAAAGGGGACTCTGCAGTATACGAGCACCACAAGTCTTCCAGCAGACTGTTTTTTTCTTGAAGTGAGAGAAATGCCCTTTGATGGGGACAGCAGCTTACCTGAACATAGGAGTTTGCACCTCCCAACAGCCCTGTTCAGTTCTCAAAGGGTTGACCTAGGCACTACTCACCTCAAAGGAGTCACTGTTGTGTGAAAAAGTTGTGTGTCGTGTAGGCACACATGTACAAGACACTCCTTGGTGTCTTGTACAGCGAACACATCCTAAAACCAAGATTCATGCACTTGCCTGTGAGCATGCAGCTGGAAATACGACACGAAGGAGCAGCCTGAACACAAAGCCTCTAGGGAGCAGGAGGAGCTCCAGCCTGCACGACTGTCCAAGAACCACATTCATCTAAATGTCCATTTATGCTGGGCTTGCTGCCACAACGTCTGAAATTATATTACCTCAACAAGCAGTTTAACTACAAGTACTTTATTTAGTACCCCTTCCCACTCCTCCTGCTCCCTCATAGAGTATTAGTCATCTCAACTTCTTCGTTTCAGTGATGATAAAGCAATGACAAACAGATATGTCTTGCATTTTGTCTTGGAGGCAGAAAGCTGGTGGTCATTGCAAGTTCTTGCAGCAGGAAGAAACTCATTTTCAATTATATTCTACAGTTTGGGTAAGTGGGGAAACAGACCTGAATATAACATCACTAGCTCCTAACCCAAGAGATCCAAGAACCCCTCCAGCCTCTTTCAGTGTAAATCTAATATAATAAATAAAATAAAATAAAAATACTGCAATGAAAAGAGAGTCATGTACCCACCATGCTACCAAGAGATGGATGCAAGCTTACATAGACCTAACAGATACCCCTAAATGCTGCAAGGGGACATCCAATTAAGCAAGTGCAGGCTATGCCATGGACTGTACAAGGCCACCCTGCATGCCCAGTAAGACCTCAGTGCATGAATTTTGTGCTGTGCTACCAAAAGTGAAGAATCAGAGACTCTGCTCATGGAGGTGATGTCTTGCATCACCCAAGGGATACTGCCTGCACACAAATTCTCATTTTAAAATATTCAAATTGAAATTATATTAATGTTACAAGATTAATCACTCAAGAATTAAGAAATGCTAACCTAAACCTATTTATGCATTTTTTTTAATTCCAGACAATAAAACTGTTTCTATGTATGCAGTCATGCTTTTTTTTTTTTTTTCCCCAGAATCCACTGATACTCTCTCCCTCTCCCCACTTTTTTTCTTCAGGGTGAAGAATAATAGAGGGGGGTCATTTAACAAGAGATTAGTCCTCTTTACCACTGTGAGACATCAAGTTGTATTTAAACATACTGCCAACAAATTCATTGTTTTCTTAAACCACCAATTCGGCTTCCTAATGAACACAGAGTGCTGGTTTCTCATATTTGTTCCCAGAGTTCCAAAAATGAAGTGCATATTCTAGTCATATATAAAAGCCAGATTTATACAACAAAGAAAATTATGCAGCCACAAAATCTGTTCTCCATGGACATTCAGTTCTCTTAGTGAAGGGATCATCCTTGCCATCTCTGCAATATCTTGCCTCACTCAACATAAACTCTCACAGTTAATGAGGCAATGATCTTTCAGAGAAGAGTTCTTTTTACTGCATATCTCACAAACAGATCCATTCTGTATAGTGAAGGAATAAGAAATCTGTGGAGAAATGATGGAATATAGCTTCATAATTAAGAACTATTTCCATACTGGTTGCCAATAAATGTTGTGTGAGCAAAGTAGACTGCACTAAATCATGAAGTATTCATTACGTTGTAACCCTATATATCATTAGGTAGGAATTAATATCTTAAAAAAACAAACAAACCATACCATCCTAAAAAACAACACAGAATATTACCCTAAGAGCAATTATACTCTCTAAGCATTTCAGCTGAGTAACTTGTATTGAGAAAGAGCTGTATTGACTATGCAAGACCACACTGAAACCTAACATAACCTTTTGAAATATACTTTAAAAACCAAGTCATAAAAATGCACCCATGTATGTGTGCATTAGGTTTAATAATGGAGAGTGTTTATGAACTATAAAAGATATATGAATTAATGTAATAAAAGAAGGCTGTTTATGAAAAACAAATCTTTATGATAATGGTACAGCTTTGTGAAGGTTTGGTAAGATACCAAAAAGCACCATTAAAAGTTTCTCAGAATAAATAAAAGTGGGTTGAAATAAATTTATTGCACCAGCAAACGTGATTGGAAGTTTAATGTAAAATAAACTTGTAAAAACACTGCTAAGAGGTTCTGCATTTTAAAGGTATTGGATCAGTAAGTTAATGTAATTAATATAAAACATCTCATTAAAGTATGTTAAAATAAAGCAAAAAAATGCAATAAAAAGTTATCTTAAAAGGCTGTACAACAAAACTAAAGGCTTTGCAGAGTAAAATGGATCTCTTCCTCTGCTATGTCCATGTTCCAAGAATTTATAAAAAAATAAGAAAAACTAACAAACAAAACTTGCATACAGTGAAAGAAAAATAAGCTAAAAGAAAAAGAAACAACTAGGCAAGTCATTAGCATGATGTGTGGTGAGCAAGAAGCAATTTTGAGAAAAACCAACAGATAACTAGTATGTTAAATATGCATAGCTAGGAGGGAAAGGTGAGTAGGCGTGCAAGTAAACAGTTGTTTGATGAAGCTGCTGAGCAAAACATGAAGCTCCAGAAGACACAGGCTGAAACCAGTGCCAAGCACTGCAAACAAGCTGCCAATTCTTGTCAATAGGAAAATCACTGGTATTTAATTATCCTCAAAAACAACAGCATAAGTTAGGTTTATTGAATCACTGGCTATCACCTCTCAATGGACGTTGATAAAGATACACAAACAAAAAACGGGAATCCAAACCTGGATTGAATCAAACTTCGTTTAGAGACAACTATAATTCCACAAGTATTACCCACTACCTACAGGAAGCAAAGGAACTGGATACTTAAAATCAGAACAAATAAAATGAAGCATCTTGTGCATTTCAAAGAGTGGAGACATTTTTATTTAACAAGCTGTCCACTCTCACATTGGTTAAAGGTTTTACCTCTGTATAACTGAGCATGAAGCTGTAAAGAAAAACTGTATCAACTGGTAAAAGCTTGCTTTCCTATGGAAATAGCTCTTACACTCTGCAGACCTGGAATTATACAGATGCAGGCTGTGTGACCATTATAGGAGGTAGTACTAGGCAAAACAAAACAAACAAACAAAAAAAAACAAATAAACAAAACAAACAAAAAAACACCAACAATCAACTAGTTCAGGTGTATGAAGAAACACAGCCCTTGATTTTTCAGCTCAGGACACTGCCCCGTGTCATCAGTATATTCACACATTTTGCCATTGGGTTTCTCTGTTACACAACATGAGGATACTGATGTTTTGTTTCAGACTCTGTAGCAGACATACCCTAACACCAACACTTGTCTGCCTTCCTCCCCAACCCTCTTCCCTCTGCCTTCTTTGCCCATCTCCTTTCAGCTGCTGTCACACCATTCCTCTTTCTCCTCCACTCGCATTCCCCTGTTCCTCTCCTTGATTCTCCTCTTCAGCTTTATTCCTCCAACCCTCCCTACTACTGCAATGCTTACCCATGCACTACTGATCAACACACCTGTTGCTGATCCTCTCCCTTCATTCTGCATTTTCCTGTTCCTCTCAGCTCTTTGGTTTGTTGTCCTCCATAAACAATGGAGATGAATCAAATAGCACACTGATTCCAGCCTCTCTCCTCTTACCTTTTCCCACATCTCCTTTCTCATCAACCTGTTCCCCAGCCCTCCTCATCATATCCAAGCAGCTTCTCCTACCCCAGATAAACAGTGATGAGGAATGCAATCAAGATACTCCTTTGCACTCCATTCTGGAGCCTACTATGGCCAGCAAGGGCATGAGAAGTCTATTCTATTGTGTTAAATCTCATTCAAGCAAAGTTTTGCAAAAACTTTTTAGTAAAACCAACCTTCTAAAGGAAAAAGCAAATAAGCAAAACAAAACACAAAAGTACCAAGTGATTTCATTATAGAAATCACCGTTGCTCTTGTCAACAGTTACTGAAGGTCACTAAAACTTTAGTGTTATGTCTGGATTTACCTTTCCTTTACAACTAATCTTTATACCAATCTCTCTATCCCAAAGTTGAGATCTACCCTGATCTAAAAATTGGGAATTCTTACACCTTTCCATTAGTAATCTTCCTTAAGTTTCATATTCCATTTTTATTTCCACTAAATTTTCATTGCTTGAAAAGTATTTGGATGGACATACAATCTTTTTGACTTAAATTTTTATTTTCATGCCAACGTGCAATCCTGTCTTGGAGCATCCACTGCAAATGCTACCTCACATTTTTAAAAGCTTAGAGAGGCTCACTGTCATTCATCATCCACATAACACCAGTATTTTCCACATTTTTGCCCATGCTCCAGTTCTGTTTAAAGGAAATTACTGATACCTTGCTTCATTAGGCTCCAGGGCAATCATCAGGCAGGTTTCGCGTGTGGAAGCCAGTTTTTTGCTTTCAGAGGAAATATGCTGATGAGTGCTTGATCCTTCTCTTGCCTTCTGCTTTTTCCAATTGTCAGAAAGTAAATTAGTTCCAGAAAGGTCAGATGAATCTGGCCAGACACCAGACACCACTATCATTATTATTGTCATTGAACTATTCAAGTACCCAGGTTCTCTCATAAACATGCTGTCCAGAAAAACTTCATTCTTATTCACGGAAAATTTAAAGTGATATATGGGAATACTAACAGTTAACATTTGGAGCATGCTTGAGGAGGATTTGGCGTCCTTTCGAAATTCATAGCAGGGACCAGGTTCTCTGAGGGAAAATCTAGTCTACCACAGAAAACTCTCAAGGGGAAAGTTACCAGCAAGACATTCAAATGGAAAAGGGTAATAGAGCAAATAAGTAAAGCTGTGTACATAATTAACAAGTGCAATCATTGTACAGCTTAGAACATTTTCAAGTTAAAAGCTGCATTTGTGAATCTGGCGTGAAAGGAAGGATGTTCTATAATTAAGCTACTCACATGCAGACACCTTTTAAGTCAGTCTACATTTTTGCTTGACTACTTTGCCGATCAAAAATATGAAAAAATACAAACATAGTTAATAACTTCAAGAGGCAGACAGCATGATTGCCTTCTACATAAGATATTTACATTTGTAATATTTAAGCAGATTGAACTACATAAGCATCTTCACCTGAATTCAGCTAAGGTTCATGGGACTAGCAAGTAGCCCCTCAAGTTCACTACCAGAAATACATTTGTTATGTGAGAGAACGTGTACACATTGGATGTAAGATGAGCATTTCCCATCACACAAAGGTAAAATGCCAGGAATCACAGAAAAAGGAGGCTGTAGGTCACGTGGCTCATCTAGCAAGATGTTCTCAACTTATCCAGGTAGGATCAGGTATTCATGGTTTATCCCTTTTTTTGACTTGAAAAAAAAAAAAATAAAATAAATACTTTGACTAATTAGCAATGTTTAAGTAAACCAGAATGATAGTAACCTGTTCTCAGCAAGGCATGTAATTACTTAGCATACATAAGTACCATGTTTATTCAGACCCTTAACTATTTCAGTTTACTCTTTGACCACTATAATTAAAAACTGCAACTGCTTAAGTGTAAGATAATCAGTTTTAAAACAAAAGTAATGGGAAGAAGGGTTTGAGGTCTCTTCCTTTAGAGTATACTGGTGCTGTGAACAAATGAAAGTGTGGAGATACTACATACTTCAATTACACAAGACCTGTAATGACAGCATAGATGAAGTTAAAGAAATTCGTGAGCTTAAACCTGTCTGCTTAGTTAAGCAATCTGCTAGAGTTGCATGGGCAAAGCACAGAGGTAGTCTAATAGCTTCCTTGCAGCTGGATGTGATGTTTTTTTCTCACTTAAAGGACCTGTTTGCAGTCACATCAGCTAGAGGCAACTTCTCAAGCAGATGCTGAATAAGGCCCAGTTATGCAGAGATGTGCCTTGATATCCTTGACACATCTCAAGCAATTACTTTAACAAAACAAAAACATTATACAGTTATAAGAAAAAGAAAATGCTGGAAATCCTGCAGTTTCTTGCCAGCTACGTTACATCTCAAAGATGCAGTCACACTTACAGCAAGGGTGTCCAGCCTTTATGTTCAGTTCAGTAGCGCAGAAAAGCACATTCTTCCTAGAGGTGATCAGGTTTGTACCTGCCATATGAACAACACGCAGCTGTCCCTATCTTCTGGTAGGTGCACTTCAACATTCAGCCATATCAAAAGTCTCCTGTTCCCATCACACGTTTGAAGGGGGACACACGTTTTGGTTGTGGTAGAAGAGGAATCAGAGTGTATACCTTTTCACAGTCCCTAAATGAAGTCATATAACTCATCCCAGCTGACAGTTCGTGCTCTATTTGCATGCACCTCAATCTAAAAGTTAAACATCAATTTATCTAAAAATAAACTTCATATTTTTAAATACATAAAATGTAGAACAGCATTGCTACACAGTACACAACAGACACATGCCAATAATATCTATCTGTAAATTATTTATAAAGTTATTTTTCCCAACAGTTCCTATATATACCCTTGAGATGAGCAGCATATGTTCTAGAGTTTTCTGGTTTACTACCAGATGGAGACTAGCAAACAGAAGCAGAGGTGAACTTGAGACTTTTTTTTTTTTTTTTTTTTAATTTAGCAAACTGAGATTGCCAATTAGCTTGAGACAGTTTTTACTGCAAGAAAGGAAGTATAAATTTTGAGTTGCTTAAGGGTTAGCAAATTCAGAGCAGCATCTTTTTCACTGAAAAAAGGTCACACCCCTTTCCAGCATTATGGAGTTTTCTGGAAACTCGGTTTTATTGGAGCAAAGAAAAGAAGAAATGTAATAAATGTCTAATCATCTTTACTGTACCCAATATTTGAAGTGAAATTTATTTCCTTCTACATTAAAAGGCAAACAGGCAGTTTAGCTATATGCTCACGTAGCCATCTGCTAACTATCTTGATTTTAAGAAGATCTCAAACTAGGAAACTGCATGATTAAACAAAAAGTAAGGGAGATTAAACCAGACAAGGTTTAATCTGGTCCCTTGAACTAAATGTTCAAGCCATGAACACATACGGCAAAACTGTCTGAAGGAGGTCTCTCACACAAACTCCTCCTTCCTCAGTTGTACAGCTTTCTGCAGACCGCTCTAGAAAGCAATATATATAGTTTCCTTTGGTCTGCCTTGCACAGACAACAGCAGCGTGTCACTCCCCCAGCATCATTACCGCTGTGAGATCTCAGACAAAAGCAAACATCATTTTTCATTCTGCTTCTTGTTTAGGGCACTATGGCACTAAGATCCCAAGCTCCCCCCACGTCTGAACAATGCCCAAACAGAGGCACCCCAGGGAAAGTGACCAGGGCAGTGGATTTACTCCTGCAGCACAGCAGTGACAAGGCTCCTCTCTCCTTTTTCAGCCCTTCTCCTACGCGGCCCCAAGATCCACAGGTGAATCCCTCAGTTTACAAAACAATACTTTTCAACAGTTATTTTTCTACTGTTCAGGAAGCAGGGAATAGGATCTGCAGTATTGCTGTGCATGATGCCATTACAGCTGTGTAAGTCTACAGTCACAGCTTTTGGGTAAGACACCACACAGGAGGAAAGTATTAGGGCTTGCTGCATTCATTGTTTAAAAGTAGTAGCCAGGACTAAGCTAGACACTAGTACAGGGCTGGGACTGTGCAGACAATACCCATCATCACTTCTGTACCAGAAGAAGCGTTGCCTATACCTTCCAGCCCTTCATGTAAAAGCATAACAGGCCTTATGGTTGGACTGGTAACTTATGGCACTTGGCAGTTCTGAGGCAATGCCCTACTTCCACCCAAAGCCTCACGCACAGCTTGCACTTACCTAAAGACACACCAAGAAACGCAGTTCTGACACCAGAGAGGTAAAGGTGAGCGCTGGAGGAATGATCTCAGATGTAAGTTATGGGAGGAAGGGAAATGGGAAAGAGCTGACCTGGATGTGTCCTTGCACCTAAAGGTAACTCAGAGCAGCAAACCAGTACTCTGGTCTCCTATACACAGTGATACTGAGGCCCAGAGCCCAGGCACCCAAACAAACTCACCAGCAACAGATTTGCTGCCACACCTCTACACAAAGCTCGGTTCATGATATCTTTGTGACTGGGTAAAGCTGTTGTGCAAAGTACAGCTGTCATCTGACTGTGTCTCTAGTAGCCAGAGGCAGACACGAGGTTACTAGCAGAGATCTTCCAGTATTACTGCTAGGTTATTCTTCTGCCTGAGAGACTTTTAGCTCTTTCATGGCACAGACTGAAAAGCTATGCTGTTTACAAAGCTCCCTGAGGTGTACTTTGCCTGATCTTTTGGGAGAGCAAAGGAATAGGTAACACTATTGCGACACATAACCTAGTAAAGGGAGGATAACATAGAAATAAAAGTGAATTATGGGAGAGAAGTGATTCAAACAGAGGTTAATGACAACAGAAGTTATTAGATAAAAGGAAAGGATTTAAAACTAAGAAAGGTGGATCTACAGAGCACATGGGAATTACAAAGCATTGAGGCCACATGGCCAATGCCAATTAAAAGTATATGAGCCATTTGGTCATTTCTCTGGCACAAGAGAAGTTCAGAATTTAATGAAAGGTTGGTAACTCAGTAGTTTTCTAATAGCTCCTGTGTGGTCATGCTGGTGAACTTCATTGTACTATAGACAAATCATCAGCTCTTATGTCTCCATCAAAGGTTGAAGAACATTCAATGGATACCTGGGGCACTGATTCTGGTTTAATTTTCTACAAAGAAACACACCCCACAACTGCTCAAACTGAACTTAGTCACGACAGGACAAAAGAAAGACCATAAAGGGGTTGCTTCAAAATTCACTTGTGCCAGACCAAAATACAGCCCAGCAGTCAAGCCAGTTCAGATGTCAGATGTCTCATAACTAGAGACATGTTCTAAAAACAAACAAACAAAAACAAAAAAAAAAAAAAAAGAGAGAGAGAGAGAAGATTTTGAGCAGAGATCTGAATAACATTTATTAATGTATTTTATTTATGGGTACTGGTCACCTGAATGTATACCATTTCATATCTACAGCATCTTTAATCTTGCATTTCAGTATAGGTTACCCAAGGTTTAAGTTTCCATACAGTCAATACCCACACATCACACATACATTCACCACCTCATCTATGCAAATAACGGTAAATTAGTAATATTTGCTACTGCTATGGACTAAGCTACATCTGTGTTACACAAGTTTATGGCCAGCCTTTGTGCAGCCCAGGGCATATAGGAGCAACTAATGTGGCTACTGTTCACAAAACTCATCTGAAACTTGTACCCCTGGAAGGTTTTTAATTAAGAAGGATTTAGTACTATTAAACAATAATATATTAGAACCCCAAAGGAGGTATAATTGTAAAATGAATTGTGCAGCTCCAAGGTTTCCAAATCCACACAGTGTTATTGGCAGCTAGCCTTCAATTACAGAAAGGTAACAAGAAAAAGTACACAGCCACTGACAGCAAGTTGCAGTGCCCTCCATCCCTTAAAGGAATACTGCTCCCCTGGGAGCTTTGGCCTTTGAGACAGCCACAGCCCAAGCATAACTTGGCAGTCTTGATGACTACAGTGTGGATAGTAAGATGTGCAAATTTTATCCAATTAAACTTCAGTGCTATCAGAAACTGAGTAGACTTCTTGCATTTTCACTAAAGGCAAGATCTGGCCCAAGACAAATGCAAATATGGGGAAAAAAAAGTTCTGACCTGGGCAGTCAGAAGTGCGTAAAATTTAGTTTCAACAAGCTTTGGAGAGGGTCCAAAATCTGTGCTGGAGACTTCACAGAACAAATCCTTTTAGCAATAACCTTTCCCTCCTGCTACTTTAGCATCTCCCCATGATGACCTGCCCAACAGCAGGAGTTGCGTAAGCACAAAGAGAAGCAAAACAAAGATCTGGAGTGTAATAGCCCATACAGGTATGAAATTGCTCTAAAGTCTACTGTTTCAAAGACACATAAGCAGGTTATTAGAAGTGCTAATATAATCTTGTCTTGCCAAAAGCTTTTCTGGTGGAGGAGGAGGGACATAACACATAGAAGAAAGTAAGTATGTGTTTGTTTTGATAATTCACATATTTTCATTTAATATTTTCAAAGCATTTCAAAATACTACTTCAGAATAGAAGAAGTCTTCTTAAAGATAAAGCTTTAGAATTTCACCTCCGGAGTCCTGAACAGAATACTGTTTGACTGCAGGTAGCTTCCCCTCCACCTTGTCACTCCACCTTGTTCCCCTCCCCAATGTCACTGTTCCTCATTGTTCCAAAGGGTTTCTCCCCAACACACACAAAGCTGTTTTGTATGGCTCTAGAGGAACATGTGACTTATGAATTCCTACTATGTAGTAGTACAGCCCAGCAGTAACTGGGCTCCACATTTGCTATACCACCAAACCCCTGCACTGTGCTGTGAGAAATATTAGCCACCTATTTCTCATTCCAGTGACAATAGCTTAACCTGCATTGAAGCAGAGGCTACTCTAAACATCAGTTCTTTCGGCTTCAGTACAATATTGAGTATCCAGATACTTTTAATATCCTTATTTCACAATTCCTTGGTGAGTTAGGACAATACTATAATGACCAATTTACCTGAAGGAGATAAATGCTAATACAATTGCAATCACATCAGTCAGGAAACTGACCTGCATGGGAAAACATGACTCAAAGACTGCGGGAAAAAAGCCCACAACATTTCATTTGAGTAGAATTCCCAATCTAGTTTGCTGCACAGCCACACAAATAGATGAGATTGTTTAGCAACTAGACGTACAAAATAAAGTAGTGAAGCACCACTGGAGAAACATGTAGCATATGCAGGTCACATACTATTAAGTTCATTAACAATTCAATGCCCAGTATTTCACTGGGAGCTACAAAATGAATTCCTCTAAGGATTCAGATTTAATTTACTTGCCTGTCACAAAGCAAGTCCATAGCAGTACAGAGATACATGGGTTCAAGCATAAAATCTTGGTCTAATGTTGTGATCTTTCTTCTATCCAATCATCACCAGCATATTCTGAGCCTTCAGACTCCATCCTTGCAGACACTGTGCCAGTACTGAATTTGGTAGGGGTGCTGACACACACACTGGGTAACACAACAGGAAAAAGTCAGGCTCAGCACTTCTAAAGAGATCTGACAAACAAGTGGGACAGTATTGATTTTCTCTGCTGTGTTTTATAGGCTGCCTTTACAAGCAGCACTTTCAATAAGGGGCAGAAGACAAAAGTTGTAACCACAAGGTGAGTGATGCTGTGAGACAAAACCTTACAACTGCAGGCATTGCTTAGCACAACAGAAATGCAGGCCCATCATCCACAGGTTTGTCTTTAGAAAGACTGCTCTTGAGGCTCCATATGCACACAAGTCTGAATGGATGCAGAGGTCTGAAAATATCTTTTTTTTTTTTTTTTTCTCCACCTCTAGTCTTTCATTAACCAGATCCTCCCTATGATTGCTTTTCTCTCTTGAAATTAACAAGCAATCTGAAGACCACATCTGAACAAAGCATTACTGCTGAACCCACCCCCACAAAGTGGGCAGTGATTCAGATGCTGCCACACCAACTACGCAAGAAGAAAGTTGAACCTTGGAGAGCAGCTCTGCAGCAGCAGGTAGAGATGAGAACCTGCTAACATCATGGAGGGCTGGACTAGTGACACAGCACATATCTGCTAAGTAGGTAACAAAAAAAAAAAAAAAAACAACAACAAACCAAAACAAAACTAACCAAACAACATTCTCCAAATCATTTGCAGCTTTCAACCCTATTAGGCAACCTGCTGAGCTGCATCTGTTGTTGAGGTTTGCAGAAGGGTAGTCTGAAGACTGACAACCACTAGGACAAGATAAAGAGAGGGACAGGAACAAGAACAAAAGCTGTTAAAGGACAAGGTTTGCAAAATTTGAAATTGATCAAAGAGAGTTCCAGTGTTACAAACTTCCCATGCGAATTCTTCTCCCAAGCTCCTACTCCGGCTCATACCAATGGAAACTTGTAACACTTGACAGTAAATAAGTACAGAATCTCATCATTATAAAAAATTCAACAGAAAGAATCACAGAATAACCAACATTGGAAGGGGCCTCTGGAGATCTCATAGCATGACCCCTTGCTCACAGCAGGATGAATTAGAGCAGGCTGCTCAGGGCCACATCCAGTCAGGCTTGGACTGTCTCCAAGGTTACAATCCAATATCTCTCTGTCCTAGTGTTTGACCGGGTGGTCAGTAAAATAATTATGTTTAAAGGAAATTTCCTGTATTTCAATTTGTGCTCATACAAACTGATAAGATTTCCACACACACACCCCGGAGCCTTCTCTTCTCCAGGATGAAGAATCCAAGCTCTTTCAACCTCTACTCATATGAGAGACATTTTAACCCATAATCACCTTCAATTACAACTGCTGGACTCACCTCAGTATTGTCCATGTCTCCTCCATAATGTGGAACCCAGAATTGCACAGAGCACTCCAACTGTGTCTCACCCCCTAGAGATTAGGGGATAGAACACGCCCTCGAACAGTCAGTGGTGGTCTTCCTAACACAGCCCAGGAAACTGTCGGCCCTCTTTGCCTCAAGGGCACATTGTTGGCTAATGTCCAGTTTGGTGTCCACCAGGACTTTCAGGGCCATTTCTGTAGATCTGCTTTCCAGACAGCACAGGCAGTTATTTCTTGTGCTGGAAGAAGTACCTTGCATTTCCTTTAGTGGAACTTCACAGGATCCCTGTCAGCACATTTCTCCAGCCTCTCCAGGTCCTTGTGAATAGCAAGCACAATTGTGCGGTGCATGAAACTGTCCCTCCCAGTTTTGTCATCTGCAAACTTGCTAAAGATGCATTCAGTTTCATCATCCAGATCATCAATAGAGATGTATGTATTGGCCCTTCTCTCAGTCCCCAGAGTGTACCACTAGACAGTTGTCTTCAACAGGACCTTATGCAGCTGAGCCCAACCCTTGAGCCTGGTAGCACAGTTTTCATTCCCATCTCATTGTTCACTTGTGTAGTTCACACTTCATCAGTTTTCCAATGAGGATGTTATGGGAGATGGTGCCAAAAGCCTTGCTAAAGTCAAGATAAACAACATCCACTGCTCTCCCCTCATCTACTGAGCTAGTCATCTCATCACAGAAAGCTATCAGGTTCATCAAGCATGATTTCACTTTCATAAATCCATACTATATCCAATCATCTTCCTGTCCTTTATGCGTTTGGGAACAATTTCCAGGATTATCTGCTCCATCACCTTCCCAGGGTGACCACCTATATCTCCCCAGATTATTACACTTCTTGAAAACAGCAGTAAAAATTGCTTTCTACCAGTCTGCAGGAACTTCCCCTAATTGCCACAACTTTTCAAAGATAATCAAGAGTAGCCTTACAATGACATCAGCCAGCTTGCTTAGCATGTGTGGGTTCATCCCACCATGTCCCATAGACTTGCATATATCCATTTTAAGTGTCACCTAATCTGATCTTCCTCATTGCTCTATACTACTGATTTTGAAGGGCGGCTGGGATTGCTGCAGACAAGTCTTATCTGTAAAAGCCATGGTGAAGAAGGCAACAAGTAGCTCAGCCACTTCCATGTCCTTTGCCACAATGTACACAGTGGACTCACATTTCCTCTTATTGTCCCCTTGCTGTTGCCAGTGCTTTAGAAGACCTTTTTTGTTGCTCAACAGATTCTGGATAGGCTTTGGCTTTCGTAAACTTCACCATAAATGCTCACTGGCTAGCTGCCCTCCTACGTCACCTGTCTCTGTTTCCAACTCTCCTACCCCTTTTATGGAAGCTGGTAAGTCATAAGAGAGGAGCATTCAACACTTCCTCCATCTCAGAACCCTATCATAAACAATATTCAGCATTATGTGTTTCAGTTTAGCACCCAGGGGATCTTCTAGGTGGTATAGCATAAAGTTCCACAGCAGGCTTTTTATGCATTTGAAAAACTGACTCTGAATCAAAGGAAGAATAATCTTAAAGCAAGCTTAATTGAAAGCTCTTCATGCTTAATGACGACGATTACTGAACATGTTTTGAAGGTACTTTCAAAACAAGGTCTCATCTATACATTTTCACCATTTTCATCATGTGAAGAGAAAGAACCCCTGCAGTCAGTTTTACTTTCAAGGTAGGGGGCTAAGCAAGAACAAGTAATAAGCATGCTTCAGTGATTACTGGAAGTCACAGGGTGTTAAATTTTCTATGGCTCCAGATCTTCCATTATAAAGATGTTACCCCTCCATTATGGCTGTCCATTAGCATTCACTCTGAACATGATTCCACAAGATGTCATGAAAAAAAAGTATCAGGTCACAGTAATCAGGCTCCTAAATTGCCTATCTGGCACTGATACCAACCTTCTTGTTTTGTATTGGACAAAAGACCTCTGTTCCATTCTTATTTCTCCATAATAAAAGAGATTGAGGCACACATACAGTATACACAAAAGGGAACTGCAGCCAAAGGTACTTTCTGAAGTACTTTTACAATGCTCCCTACCAAGCTCTATGTTTTTTTCCAAATGATGCTAGTCTTTGATTGAAACAAAACACTAAAACAAATTCATTATCATGAAAATAAACTTATTTTCAAAATATGAGAGATATTGCACTTCCCAATAATTTACTAATCTGCATTGCTATGTTAAACTGTATTGCTATGTATCTGTATTGCTATGTTTTGGACTTCAGCAAGGCTTTTGACACGGTTTCCCATAGGATCCTACTGGACAAAATGTCCACCATACAGCTAAATAAAAACATCATACGATGGGTGAGCAATTGGCTAACGGGCAGGGCCCAAAGGGTTATGGTAAATGGGGCTGCGTCAGGCTGGCGGGCGGTCACCAGTGGGGTCCCTCAAGGCTCCATTTTAGGGCCGGTACTTTTCAATATTTTTATAAATGATCTGGATGTAGGAATAGAGGGTATTTTGAGCAAGTTTGCTGATGACACCAAACTTGGAGGAGTTGTGGACTCAAATGAGGGCGTAAAGGCCTTGCAGAGGGATCTGGACAGGTTGGAGAGCTGGGCGATCACCAACCGCATGAAGTTCAATAAGAGCAAGTGCCGGGTCCTGCACCTGGGACGGGGAAACCCTGGCGGCATGTACAGACTGGGCGATGAGACGCTGGAGAGCAGCCTAGAAGAGAGGGATCTGGGGGTCGTGATAGACAGCAAGTTGAATATGAGCCAGCAGTGTGCCCTGGCAGCCAGGAGGGCCAATCGTATCCTGGGGTGCATCAAGCACGGCATCGCTAGTAGGTCAAGGGAGGTGATTGTCCCGCTCTACTCTGCGCTGGTGCGGCCTCACCTCGAGTACTGTGTGCAGTTCTGGGCACCACAGTATAAAAAGGACATGAAACTGTTGGAAAGTGTCCAGAGGAGGGCTACGAAGATGGTGAAAGGCCTTGAGGGGAAGACGTACGAGGAACGGCTGAGGTCACTGGGCCTGTTCAGCCTGGAGAAGAGGAGGCTGAGGGGAGACCTCATCGCAGTCTACAACTTCCTCGTAAGGGGTTGTCAAGAGGCAGGAGACCTTTTCTCCATTAACACTAGTGACAGGACCCGCGGGAACGGGGTTAAGCTGAGGCAGGGGAAATTTAGGCTGGACGTCAGGAGGGGGTTCTTCACAGAGAGGGTGGTTGCACACTGGAACAGGCTCCCCAGGGAAGTGGTCACTGCACCGAGCCTGTCTGAATTTAAGAAGAGATTGGACTGTGAACTTAGGCACATGGTCTGAACTTTTGGGTAGACCCGTGCGGTGTCGAGAGTTGGACTTGATGATCCTTAAGGGTCCCTTCCAACTCAGGATATTCTATGATTCTATGATTCTATGAAACCTCCAGCATTGATATTTCAAGAGCAGTTGCAAGTCAAATAACTGTGTCCAGGGTCTTAAAGATTGCAAGTAAACAGGTTTAGAGGAAAAGAGTTTAATCCTGTAAAGAGTTTTAGATATCCAGAAAGATTAGATTTATTGGAAAGAGTTCTTCAGCACATACTTTTATGTCAATTAATTGTGAGGTAAATATTGATTCCATAATTTATAAAACACGTTTACCCATTCTAAACATGCAGCATCTTTACTACGAGTTTGAAAAGGGTAAGCAAACAGCATTTTTACATCAGAGGTTATCAAATTAGCAGTTACTACCACTACAGCTGAGATACAATACAAAAGATACTCAGAAATTTGAAATACAGACCATAATGCTCACCTAGGAAATTACAGATTAATGCACCTAGAAAAAAAACAACATCACCTCACCACAGATGTTTAGCAGGAACGAGACAGGAGCAAAACTGTCAAAAGGTCATGTCAGAAAGCAGGCAGGAAAAAAGTGGCAACTACATGGCAGTAGGACCCATGGTGTGCAGGGAAGAGATGATCTCCACTCTTTGTCCCACACCACAAGGATCCCTAACCACACAATGGTGGTTTCCATGTCTTCCCTTGAGGCCCTAATAGAAAAGATACAGCAATTCAAAATGAAAATGTGAATCCAGACTCAGCAATTTTGTTTTAGAGATTACCTCTGAGACAAGCTTGAAACCAGCCAGGAAATTAAGGGGTCACAACAGTTGGCCTGACACTTCACACCCTCCCCCACACCCCTGGATTTAAACATCTCTCCTAATCCACAAAAAGCATTACAACAGATCATCAAGCATAGAGGGCATCCATGGCAGGTGTCAGCAGAGAGAAGACTACAGAGGTCTCAATGAGGAGAGGCCAGTGCCACCGCATGCTGGACACAGATGTTTCCAACAGCTCTGCCAAGCCACCAAGCTGGTGGCATCTCTGTGAACATGTGTTTAAGAAAGGGCAAAACACTGCACTGGCAATGTAGACTGAGGGAAAGAGTGAGGGAACCAACCCTGTAAACATCGAAGTCTGAGGAGATGCAGGGGGAAAAGGTGTTCGGGCATTGGAGCAGAGATTCCCCTGGAGATTCCCCTGGAGATTCCCCTGGAGCCTGTGGATCCATCACAGTAGATGTGGTGGGTTGACCTTGGCTGGCTGTCAGACACACATCCAGTTGCTCTCTCATTCCCCCTCCTCAACAGGACAGGGGGAGAAAATAAAGATGGAAAAGCTCATGACTCAAGATCAAGACAGTAACTGGGAGAGGTAAGAGCCAAAACTGGGACTGGACACTAACAGAGTAGAAAAAACTGAAAAAAAAAAAACAACAACAAAAAAACCACCTCTTGTTGTGGTAAAGTGGTAACGGGACGAAGAGTGGAGATCTTCTGTGCATGCAAGTTGTCCACCTTTCTGGTATCATAATATTTTGATTTTGGAGTGAGGATTTTTCCTTCCCTTTCAAGCTAACATCTTAATGAGAAAAGCAAAAGCTGTGCATGTAAGCAAAGCAAAATAAGGAATTTATTCAATTCTTCACATTGGCAGGCAGATGTCCAGTCACTTCCTGGAAAGCAGGGCCCCAGCACACAAAACAGTTACTTAGAAAGACTAATGTTATAACCACGAGTGTTCCCCTTCCTCCCTCCTCTCTTTTTCCCCAAGTTTTTTTGGCTGAGCACACTGCTATATGACACAAGGTATCCCTTTGGTCACATCAAGTTCAGCTGGCCTGGCTTTTTCACCTCCCAACCTCTTCCCCCTCACCAAGGTCAGCAGAGCAGGTGCAGGGGAAGAGAGAAAGCCTCAATATTGTGCAAATCCTGTTCTACAATAGCTAAAACACTGGTGCATTATCTATGCTATTTCAGCCACAGATGCAAATAAAAGCACCATGCAGACTGCTATGAAGAAAATTTCCTCCAACCCAGCCAGACACAGTGCAGTCTCCATGCCTTATTCCTTAGTATTTAACATTGTCTTGTAGAGAAAGTCTCTGCCATCATCTATACTTTCACCTTACGATATTCTGAGAAAAAAAAAAAACTCTCTGGAAGCAACATGAAACACCTTTCACTTTAAACCTTTTTGTCTATACCTACTAGAGGAAGACCTAACAGCTTTGCTGTTATCTCAGTTTTCAAACTGTACCATTATTATTGTTATCTATTCTTCACCAACAAGCATCCTGGTATTATTTTATTAATAGTCACTACCACTCAAACAACAAAAGCAGATGATAGCTTGGATTTCTGTGCTAAATTCAGCCCTTAAAAACTGCCTCTTATCTCATTTCCTCCTGTTAGATGGAGATAAAGAATGTATTTTACTGAGCCCCATTCCTATCTTTGTATTACAGAGAACTGACTACACTCATGGCTGCTAAAGCTAATTTTATCCTTTCAAACACTGAGTAAGTAAAGCAGGGTTGATTTAAAGCTGTGTTTATAAGGGAGGGCTCTTACCTGTGTTAGCCCAGGGTAAATATGAGGGGCAGCTGACATTCACATAAGTGCCAGGTAATCCATCAGGCCAGCAGGCATAGTTGTCAAATGTTCTGTTGCAGAACTTGCCTTCTGCAGAGAGATGGAAGAGAGGATTATGTCACGGCCTTGCTTTAATAGTGCAATGAGGAAAAGGCTGAAGAGCAAGAGATAAAATGAGCATGTGCATTTAAGCCATAATAGTATTACACAATTAAACTTTGGAGTTAAAAAAAATTTTGGACAAATGTGTCTCACTTAGCCCTATACAACAGGAAAGTTGAAAAAATTAGTTGACTAAATTGAAGGACAAGAAAGGCAGATCAATATTGGTCCATTCCTATCTTTTCTCTTTTGCACTCTCCTATGTCTCAGTTGGATTTAAAATCATTTTTGCTGTGAATATTGTAGATAACCATTCCTGAGAACTGGCTCAGAGTCATGCAGTTGGAAAGTCTAGCCTAATACATAGATCCATCAACAAAATAGCCACACACAACCATAACTTTGCATTACAGCTTAATCAACATGAGAATACTTCAACTTCAGATTTATTAAACTGTCATTCTTAGAGGGCAGCATTCAACCGCTCAGCAGGATAATGGAGCAGAGGGAGATAAATGTTTCCTGGCCACTGTTGTCATCAGCTACTGCTCTCACTCTGCCATAATAATATAGTTAAGAGAAGGAAAATTAACAGTTTTGAAATAATTCTTCACAGACATAACTTCAGACCCATTCATCTCTTCCAGTGTGTCACAAAAGCACTGAAGCATAGAAATGCCTGTACTGTGCCCAGTTGTGAGCATCACTGACAAGACACCAGTGTCCTCTAAACACTACAGTGCTGGCACGCCACAGCTGCTCTCGGCACATTACAGGAATTCAACTGCTAAGACATGCTGCATTCTCATTTGCTCTAAAGTATCTTATTTTTTTGTTTTAAAATCCATTTCAACATTTTTCAGTGCTCAGCATAATTTATACAGCGAGATCAACATGGTCCTGGGTTTCCTAACACTTATACTCTTCCAACCCTGACCCTCTACAAAAGTTGCAGAATTGTATTAGTGTGCTACTTTGACACACTACAACCACCATTTGCCACTCTTGCAAGACACTCTTCACAATGAAACTCTTTCTACAAAATGCTTCCTCTCAGGAGAGGGAAGAGATCAGGCTGAAGCAAACGGGATAAAGAAGAGACTGGACAATAAGCTGGAGAAGTCTTTTCAGGTTCACAATCACTCCCTTGCTACTGTTAGCATGAATTTTAATAACACATCCTATCCTACCAAGGAAGCTCACCTGCTGCAATGGGGGGTGCCTCATACAAATATTTCAGGCATTGGCGCTGGTACTCCCTCCACTTCTGCATAACACCAGAGAGGGATCCATCAGAACTCTGAAAGAGAAATCATGAGTCTGACATTGTAGGGATTTACATACCATTTTTTATGTAGCCTAAGTAGGTCATTGTGAAGACACCAAAACAGCACTGCTTATGATAAATGTTGCAAGATGCTGTTATGTGTTTAATTGCAAATAAAGTCACTTTCTATTTGTACCACACAGAACTGAAAAAAAAAAACACACCAACAACAACAAAAGAAAAAAGAAAAAAACACAACCAGCTGTGCTGTGCACTCAGCAAGACCAAATTAAGTTAGCTTTGCCATCTTTAAGTTAGGTTTGGCATTTCAAAACACAGAATGGTTTGAATTTGAAGGAACCTCAGAGATCACCTAGTTCCAGTCCCCCTTCCATTACACCGGGTTGCCTAAAGCCCCATCCAACCTGGCCTTGAACACCTGCAAGGATGGGGCATCCACAGCTTTTCTGGGCGACCTGTGCCAGTGCCTCACCAATGCTTGAAATTGCCTTGACTCAGGTCCTTGCACTTGGTCTTGTTGAATTTCTTGAGGTACACATGGGTTCAATGTCTTAAGCCTGTCAAAGTTCCTCTGGATGGTCTCTCTTCCCTTCAGCATGTCAACCGCATCACTCAACTTGGTGTCACCCAAAAACTTGCTGAGGGTGCACTTAAATTTCACTGTCCATGCCACTTACAAACATGTTAAATAATACCAGTCCCAATACAGACCTCTGAGAAACACAATTTATCACTGATCTCCACTTGGGCATCAAGCCACTGACCACAACTTTGAGTGTGACCATCCAGCCAATTCCTTACCCAGGTGGTCCATCCATCAAATCCATGTCTCTCCAATTTAGAGAGAAGGATTGTGCAGGACAGTGTCAAATTCTTGCACAAGTCCAGGCAGATTACATTAGTTGCTCTTCCCTTACACACAAGCACTGTAACCCTATTATAGAAGGCCACCAAATTTGTCAGGCATGATTTGCCCTTAGTGAAACCATGCTGGCTGTCACCTTTGTTCTCTGTGTACCTTAGCATAGCTTCCAAGAGGTTCTGATCCTGGATTTTACCAAGTAAGAGGGTAGGACTAACTGGCCTGTAGTTCTATCTTCCTTTCCTCCCTTTTTAAAAACTGGAGCTGTTTCCCCTTTTCTAGTCAGTGGGAACTTCACCAGACTACCACAACTTTTCAGATATGATGGACAGCAGCTTAACAACTTCTTCTGATAGTTCACTCAGGACCTTCAGATTCATATTAGGTCCCATAGACTTCTGCACTTTCAGGTTCCTTAGTCTCAAACCTGATCTTCTTCTACCATGGGTGTTTCTTCATCCTCCGAGTCCCCACCTTTGGATTTTGTGAATTGAACGGTGTGGCTAGAGCACTTTCTGGTGAAAATTGAGGCAAAAAAGTCATTGAGTAACTGAGCCTTCTCTGCATTCCAGGTAACCGGGTCTCTCATTTCTTCAGCAGAGGGGCCCCATGCTTCCCCTAGTCTTCTTTTTAATCACTGATATACTTGTAGAAGCATTTCTTGTTGCTTTTGACATCCTTGGCCAGACTTAATTCTATCTGGGCTTTAGCTTTCCTAGATGTGCCCCAACTGTGAGATTTATTGCCTCATGAAAAGACGGGGACAGAAGCAAGTCCTCTTAGAAAAAGATTTCTTTCCAAAAGCAATACTTCTGCTATCCTATAAATGAGACCAAGAAAATTCACTATATTCAGCTGATATTCCCCAAGCACTATTCCAGAACACGAAAGAAAGCTTTTCCAGCTCAGTTTTCCTCCCATGAACAACAGCTTTCCATATACCCAGCGTATTTTCCTGAAGGCACAGAGAGCAAGGACCTCCTTTTGGCACAGTGTGGCAGGCTGCAGACTGCAGTGTCGCATTCCCCAAGTACCAAGGGGCAGGAGCAGTAGAAACATTTTCTGCACGAGCACAAGTGAAACCAGCTGTTTTTAAACTACAGAACATAGTGCTGGTTGCTCACTGAACCCTAACAGATGCCTCACCTGGCTCACAGAGGCCCAAGCTCATCCACTGCATTTAAGGAAAAAGACAGCAGCTCTCCCCTGCCTATATTTATGCAAACTGAATTACAAACGTAAGGATTACTGGGCTGTCCACAATCGATAAAGCAGCTAACTCAGCATTCCTATCCCAGAGAAAAGCCCAGCATGGATGTCTCAGACATAAGTCTAACGGCATGAACCAAATGGTACAACACTAATAGTGACTGGAGGAAAAGTCATTTAATCCCAGCTGTTGATCAGTTTATGAAGTGAAGCGTGAGGGTTGATAATCCTTGTAATTCTATTCTCATAGCTTCAACTGTTAATTTTTGTTTTCCTTTGTGCTCCTGAACTTTTTTTTTTTTTCAGATGGTTAGAAAAAACAGGGCATGGGAAGGGTTGCTTAAAACCATGTTGTCGTTTTAAACTTACACCACATTTTAGGAAAGGCAAACTGAACGCTGTCCACTACAACTAATGTGACTTTAAAAGATGGCAGTGTAATCACTCTGATACAAAAGAAGTAAAAGCAGCATTTTTGGATGATAGACTTCAAATCCGTTATTCTTTTCTTGTGTATTTCCAGTTAAAAAGCTTGGAGGAAAAAAAAAAAAAAAGCAAACAGCCCCGCCACCGCATGCATCATGCTTCTGCCTGGATTAAGCCACAACATCTAATTACAAAGATGTTCTTGGACATGTGATGAGAAGTACAACATGTAGTAGATATCTGTGTTGCGTTTGAAGAATGGTAGCTGCCTGCAATTACAAGCAACTTTTAACTGTAACTAGGGCCTTATGGCCATAATTTTTGAAGAATTTAGCCAACTCCCACTGAAGTCAAAACAAGTATAAGCCTGTGGATCTTTCAAACTCTGACCCTTGTCTCCCCGATTTAAATCATCCTGGTCACATCTTATCTACGCCAATAAACACTGCCAAAGTTTGTCTGTAATAAAGTTCTCAGTATAAAAATGAATGCATCCTAACAAATGTTAACCCCATGTGTGTACAGAATGAAAGAAATTGCAGCATAGTGATTTATGCTCAACATACCTGAAGGGCAAAGAGAACATTATCTAAATTAGGGTTAGGGATGCACATGGAAAAACATACAACCAAGAACTCCAGAACTAAAATTCCATCTACAAATCTACACAGGCTGAATAACAAATGAATGACTGGTATGGAGAGACAGAAGAACTTTCAAACCCAGGTTTGTCCCAGATAGGATTTTAAAAGTAACTTTCAGGTTATGTATTGTTCAATGCTTCATCTTACAAGGGTAGATATTGAAGTTGAACAAGACTGTTTTACCACCCTCTCATCACCATGCTAATTTTTCAAGATCATAATTCAGAACGAACTCTTAAATTATGACTCAGAATAATTTCTCAATCTATTCAGTGTCACACATCTTCCCCAAAGATAGCTGTTGATTGTGCACACAAATGACTATATCAAGTTAATCCAAGTTCTGCTTTTTGCTTTTTAAATTATTAAAAGAAAGATGCATACAGATTTAATTTAGAGACTACTTTTTAAAATACTGCCATAAACCTAAAACTATTAGCTAAGAGAAAACTAGCTCTTTGGAGTCAGAAAAGCTTTGAAACAAAATACCTTCTTCTAAATCAAGTTTTCATCTATTGTCTTCATGAGCACAGGAATAACCAGTTTTAATTACAGTTTAGGAAAAAAAGCAAGCCTCTATTCCTTCATTTAATGAAAAAGTAGAAATATTCTATTTAGAGGGGTTTCTCATAATGGGAGAAGACAACTCTAAGAAGGCGATTAGTAAACTATAAGAGTAAAATAATTAGAAATGCCTTTTTGTGAAGATGACTGATTTGGTAGATAAGTTCCTATTATCTGTAGTTGGTAATATTAAGACAACCAAATATAAGTCTCAGGAATACATAGGTTGAACTCTCTATTGAACAGGTTACTTTGCTTCAACTACATGCCACATTTTGTTACCAAATTAGTTTAAATTTGATTTTATTATATCCTAATCCCCCATTCCCAAAGATTTTGTCTCACATGAACACGAACTGTCACTTACACACAGATTTACAGTGAGAGCTGTTGTTCAACTAAGAGGTACTATATTATCTTGGTAAGTGATTTAACTCCTCCTGCAATATCAAAGTACTAAACATGCTGATATGAAGGCAAGACCCCTTGGGTCAGTACACAGAATCTGGAGCAAATGCAATATCGCATTATTAATCATAGGACTTATTTTTGTTGGTAAAAGTGCCACTTCATTGTATTTTGTTTGTGTCATCTCTCCTCACCCTCCAGTTATACTTAGCCACAGGAAGAAAAGCATTACCAGTAGTTTTGCTGGATGAGGATATATCAAAGAGAGTCTCTGGAAGAGGATGGAAACATGGCTGACTAGTTCAGGTGGAGGAGTCAGAAAGCAAGAATGGATGAAGGACATTAAGGAGGTGAGTAATGGCACAGCCTACGTAGCATAAAGTGGATGCAGGAAAATTAAGACAGGCAAGAGCACACAGACTGTGAGGCTTTCAGTGTAGGTATATAATTAAGCGTAATTAATCTTTAGTGATAAATTAGCTCACTCAATAGTCTGAAGACAGAATTATTTACAAAGCCTTAACACTTTTATAGAAAATCCTCTTTCTGTAGCCATCATTTATCTTCATAGACCCTACTGTAACAGAAAGCATTTTAATCACTTTCTAACATCTTTGAAACTACTCCTGCTCTGACAGAAAAAGCATCCATGGAGATCCCAGGAAAGCCATGCTACAAAAGCACTACTTTAATATAGTGAAATCTGAGCACAGGATATAAGGCTTGAAGGGGCTGAGACTGGATAAAATACACCATGAAATTTCAGTGTGGAAGGGAAACTTCTCAGTTTCAGATACAGCTAGCAACTCCCAGGATTACCATCTTTCCTCTTCACCCATCACCATATAAAACATCTTACAGGAGATAGAAAGCAAAATACCTCTTCATGTTTGTATTTGTTTTCTTCAATTATTATCTTCTAAATGGCAACACTTCCTTTTATCCTGGAAATACTGTTGAGTTACTTTTAACATTTTATTTATTTTAAGAAGAGGCCAATAAAACATCCAATACAACATTAATTCAAGGCTTTACCACTCAGGATCAGCACAGCAGAGTCCAGGATACCTGAAGACTGCACATTGCTAGCTTTGTGTTCATTCCGATTTGACATTCCTTCTTGTATAATAAGAATCATTTTGCATTGCCTGTTGTGTCAGTATAAACTGTGCATCTGCTGCAATGAAAGGCAAATTGGAAGCAAGCTAGTCATCTCGCAGCTTTATTCTAACTCCTAGCATAGACATAGGCTTGGATTTACAACAGTTTTGTCCTCAACTCACAGCCCAAACTGGGGAGAGCACAACACTGCAATTCCAGAAATATTTGTTGTGACATTTCATCCCAGAAAATTCAAGGTGATTATGTCACAAAAGGAAGTATACACACTTGACTTGTAACAGATAAGAGATAATCAATATCTTGATGAAAATGGTGATTTAACAGGGTTTAATTTTCAGACATCAATTTAACAGAAGTCCTAAATGTGACATTAACTAGATCCACGATGGCAAGGTCACCTATTATTTACTGCATAGGGGACAGGGTCAGACTAAAAACATCAGAAAGACCCTCATGGTGAGTCACGAGTTTCATAATGAAGTCCATTTGGCCATCCAAACTCCAAGAAGTCTAGATACAGCCACATCCTATGCCAATCACAGAGCTAACAATTTATGCCTGAAGGACTATATGCACTATCAATCCTTTATATCACTTCGCTAAGATAACAAAGTTTCAGCATGCTTAGAAAATTACTTGCAAAGTTTCAACAAGCTAGCTATTAGTCACTTACCGAACATCTGTCACAGGCAAGGAATCTCTCAACCTCAAGGAGTAACCTTGGAAGGCATCCCCTGCTCAAGAAGATCCTGGTATGCAAATCCTGGTATGCAGCCCGCCTGATCTGCCATACAGGAGAGCTCAACAGGCTCCAGGCTGTCCAGAATTTGTGGGGCAAGATGTCTGAACATTTGTCATATTCACATACCAGCCATATTTGGTTGGTGCATGCTCCATTAGCATGCTCCTTGGATCCATCTCTCCCAAATGAGCCTTGAGCCATGTTCAGCTATCACAACCAGACACATTCATCACTGCCACCACCGATGGTTATTGCCCAACCAAGGTCACAGGTGAAAGGTGGGTGGGGGAAGGAAGTAAGCTGCCACAGATCAGTCTCCCCCATCAGAAAGAATGATTTACACATTTCATCAATGTCAGAGAAAATTAATTTCTGTAGAGGTTAAATACAGTCAAGCTTTGGGAAAACACTTTCCTTCAACAGTACCTCTGGGAGCAGAAGTTTAAAAAAAAAAACAAGTGACTGTAGCACAGCAAAATTCTGTAACAGGGCAATCTAATCAGAGGACAAAGTTGCTCCCCCTGCAATTTATCATAATTTTTCTCCACTTCTAATTTACAGCAAATACGAAAGCACATGAATGGCAGGATGTTCTTACTAGCTCCCTAAACACATTGGTCAAGACCCAACTTCTGTTATTATACACCTGTTAGAGAAGTCCTGCGAGTATTGATGCTCAACTGCCTATTTGAATAAGTTACAGTTTTTCAGCAGTTGCAGCAACAGCAAAAATACCTAATTTCTCCTTATTAGAGTGCTTTGCCCCACTGTTCATGACATGAGAAATCAACCTTCTAGATCAGTCCTTCCAGTGCAATGCTTCTTGAAAAACAAGAGTCTAGAAATATGTAAGCATAGTAGGAGGCTTTATGGTTTGCCACAAATACCCCACATATACACAATTTAACTTGATTTTGTAACTACTTAATCCACTGCACAGACATTGAATGATTTATAAAGAGATTAATGAATCCATTATTGACAACACCACTAACAGTCCACTCCCTTTAAAGACTGAAGGCATGTCAAAGGGGAGGTGCATAAAACAACACCAGTGCTACCTGTATTACATACAGTACCAGAGAAGTATCATTCGATACCTCTGCAATACCTTTACCAGAGATCATAAAATGAGATCACACTTCAGAACATCTGATATCCCCCAGATTTCCATACTCATCACTTTCTCTTCACATATTACATCACCCAATTTTGAGTTTAATGTAATTATCTGACATTATGGAAGACTAAGTGACACTTTTGAGATAAAGACATTATGCTTAGCCCCTTCTTTAGAGCTGCTTGACTGACCAGATAATATAACATTCATTATTCTTCCCAAGTCATATTTTACAAGATACTTTGTCAGCAGTTGGATCACTCTGCACAAGTCCCTCATTCTTCAGAAAAAAACAAGCAGTGGGTCAAAACAGCTTTTCTTTCAGAGAAGAGTCTATTGCCAGCTTCTAGGAGCTTTTCCTGTAAACACTTCTGTTCCTTGGTTACTAATTGAGCCAATGACTTCAGTAGCTCAAGAGCACCACAGAAAAAACACCCTTTCAACATCCTCTGATAGCAAATGCAGCAAATTATGAGCTCCTCACAAAACGTGCTACTGAATTCAGCAAGAAACTCCCTGACCATAAGGAGCTGACCTTCCTCCTAAGCTGCAACAGCATTACACTTACAATGAGACCTTCAAGAAGGAGAAGTCCCAGGACTTGGATAAACAGAAATCTTGAGTACAATGTTCACCAGCTGTCTAACCCTGGAGACCCTTCTCTCTATTCCACCCCTCTTAGATTTTATGATATCAACCTTTAGAACTCAAAGCTTCAAAAGCAAACTCAACCACCACTTAAAGCTTATCAATGCACAGAAGAGACACTGCTTTAACCTTTCTCTTCAGAGGTACTCACCTGAATTTGACAGCACACCTCTGGTGTGAACAGTAACACTGGGCTTTCAATAAAGACACACAAAATAGCACCCCCTCCCCCCAACAGTTCCATTTCATCCTCCACCCAAGCAGCTTCAAAACATCCCATCCAAACAGCATTCAGAGTGCAAACAGCACCCCAGTCAAGGACAAAAATACATATAATTTATTTAAAATCAGAGGCATAATCTCAAGGCATTCCTCTCTCCCAGTTGAAAATAGTGTCTGCACGTCATCCTGCCTGTATGCATCCTGGCACAGCTTCAAAAGGAAGGGCGGAATGTGCTCCCATGGGAGCCTATAAGGCAAACAGCACAGAGCACTTTCCCCCTCTGCTCCTCATCCCCATTTTCTTCAGGCCAATTCTTGCTGAATTACAAAAGAGGATAAGCATATACACCTCCCAAAGAAGGTTAGGAACTGCGGGTTTCCAAATGTAGAAAGCATCTGTGCGGAGATTTGGGTCAGCCATTTTAAAGACACCCCCCCACACACCCAAAAAAACCCTATTTGAGACATATTCTTGTTTTCAGTACTTCTGGTGGCTAGGCAGGGGCAGCTCCCAGTTCAACTGACTTATCATTGCACAAATTCTTCCAAATACATACACTGTCTGAACAGGTGGGAGGATTCAGCCCTGACCACAGTGGTTTCCTCTCCAGGACCAAACATCTCAGGTCTGTCCTACGATGCTTCAATCATGTTTTGAAACCTACCAGTCCTCTCTTCCTATCCTCAAATTTTGTTTTGACAAGGCATATTTCAGTAAGAATAATATCTCCTGGCTCCCATTATTTTCTGGATCAAGGCAAAGTATTTGGCATTCAAAGGCACAGATGTCAAAGCAAACTGCTTTAATACCTAAATCAACTTTCATAGTATACTGTAATAAAATCAAGGGTATAAAGTGGAGCCTAATATTTCAGCATGCTACAAAATAAAGCATTATGTTCTAGAGATGTTAAAAAAAAAAAAACAAAAAAAAAACAACCAAACAAAAAACTTCCCTTAGGTCAGGTAGGGCAGCCTGAAAATTTGGTACTAACCTACCTTCAAAAGATTATTCTATCATTTGTCTTCATTGATGGACATACTTCGGAAGACGACTTACCCACAAAGGTTCTCTGCCCCACAAAGAATTTCTCCCAGCCCAGATAGAGGTTTCTTCTTTGATTACTGTAGGACCCATGAATCCACATGCTTACACATTTGAAACAGATACATATTTACTTTGACCGTCATTGATTCCAGAAAAATGTTATTTTCATTACTACTTCTTTCATCTGTTCTGGTAAATGTTGCTGTCAAGGACTTACTACATGAGCCAGTCATAAAAATGACAGAAGAAAATACTGAGCAACTACGCAGAGAGAAGAAAAATGCAAAAACTCAGAAGAAACTACCAAACTCTTGGACAGCAGAAAACAATCCCACAATTTTAGTTGAAGGAACTATGTGCCAACACTCATGAGAATTAAATTATAGAACTCCTGCACAAAGAGATTTTACTATGCATTGCAAACCTAGGAACATGGCTTGTGAAGTGCTCTATAGAAGACATTTATGGATGCGGTTATACTCTGTTTTGCTTGCTCTGTTGTAGAGTTGAAATTTCATTTTGAGACAGATACAAATGCGTAGCACTAAGAACACTATGGAAGGAATGATGACAAAGCTAAGCAATGTTATGGGAGTACGGGAAACTACAAAGTAGAAAACGAGAGGAGTTCTTCAGTCTACCCTCACAGTTTTAGAGATTAAAGTGTAGCCTGTGGTATTGGAAGAATAGCAGCCTTCCATTAAAAATATTACAATAATGCCTACTATCACAATGGGCAGTGAGAAATATACAGAAAAATATACAGAGAAATATACAGAAATATACTGAAAAAGTAGGAAGAGACTTAAGGTGGAATTCAGATACTTAATCATGGTCACCTACTATTCCTCCCAGTAAGCATAATTGTCTTTGGCTTCTGCTGAAGTTGCAGAAGTTCATGTTTCCCCTACAACCTGCACCACACACCTGCTTGTCCTACACATGGCCCTGAATACTGTAGGACGTTTTCAGCAGCACTAGATGCCTGCATTTGGGCAGCTGACTCATCCCGAATGTCTGAGCTGCTGAAGCAAAACAAAGCAAAGAACATCTGTCAAAGTTGGACTTCTGGCTCTTCTTACTGTGGTTCAAAATGCAATTAGCTAAGCTGGTTCTTTGTGACATACTGAACCAAGTGCATTCTAAAAGAATAAAAAAATAAATCTGTTTAAGATGGTAACTGACTGGTTTCTCTGCAACAGCCAGCAACAGTCCAATCCCAGAGCTGGCTGAGCAAAGAGATGGACAGAGCCTGCAGTCTTGCAGAGCTGGGAAATCACAACATTTGAGTTTCCAAGCACAAAGAGGATTTCACTAGAAAACAGAAGCAATAATCTACATCACAACCCTAGGGACTAAGACAACATCACTGGGTTGTATAAAACCTGTATTTTCACTGCGCAAGAAACACACCAAGTCTTTTCACCTTTCACACTGAAGTGTCCCAAGGGATCCACAGCTTTTGAAATGACTACCAGTCTCTCACTCTTTTTCAGAGCTATGGTACAGGATCAGAAGGCAACGGGTAGACATTTAGTTGTTTTTCCCCAGGATTACCAATCCTATATAGCAATATAAGGCTTTTCCCTAGCTTGCCAGCCCATCATTATGACCTCTCTGATAGGCTCAATAGCAAGGAAAAAGAAAAAAAAAAAAAAAGTACACATACTAACCTTCAAAGACCTTTTTCTCACTGAGCACCTTCTCATTTCTTTTTAATATTTTTAAAATAAGTTTGGTTCTCCCCTCCCCCCGCAAAAAAAAAAAAAAAAAAAAAAAAAGGTATAAAACAATCACCAGAAAGCTATTAGAACAAAACAAAAAACAACCTCCAGTACATAATTTCATGGGTTCTGCGCATCTACTGTTGTTCAGAGATTGCTTTCTTCTTTAGCAATCAAATTTGTATGGCTTTTACAGTTCTAGCTGAGGACATCAGTTTATTTCAGTTTTAACTAATGCCAACTTAACTCCCTCAGCAGCTCATTGTCACAGTGGCTCGAGGTCCATTGTCCCATTATCTGCCATATTGCTCCTTCCCTCCTACCCACCCCTCTGCCAAGACAATTATATGTAGTGCCTTTGCAAATTGCTAGTGTTTTCATCAACAGTTACAACGCATTTGCGAACAGACCATACAAGAGGAAATTCTGCCAGTGAAGCTCATTCTCCAGACGTCACCCGTCTTTTTTCCAAACGTCACGTAGAAGATAATGCAGAGGTACACTTCTGTATAACACAATGACATGGGTCTATCACACCTAGACAGACCAGAACTCCTACAACAGTATCTTTGTGATATCACGGCATATACAATGGTGTTCACATTTATTTGGTTGGATGCAGCATTGTGTTTTATAGCCAGCATATAATCTTATGATTTCCAGCATTCAACCCACATAGCTGCCAAACATTATAGTCCAAGGGCTTGATTTGTCAAAAACAAGACAGGAGCAATGCTGCATAAAGGCTGGTCTTAACTCATCCCAATACAGAGAAACACTGAAGTAAGAAAAAAAGTCATGAGACAAATGAAAAAGGTGTACTGAGATGCTACCCAGGGACTGTACTCTGATCATATGAAACAGAAGTAACACAGGTCCACAACCAAGGACCAAATCAGCATGCCTAAAGTTAACTTCATACTGGATGATCTTCACATTACTTTATCCAAAGTGTGATGGAAATATCTTGCAGTCCTTGACACCAGAGTCAATAGGGAATACAAGCTAGAAGAAGAAATCTAGCACAACACACTGCAGCAGGACTGCAGCAGCATCCTCAGAGCCATGTTCCTGGTGTGGAGGGAACCAGGTGGTGTTATCATTTTGAAACCATCCAACATGAAATTTACATTCCCATGTTTGTGCCACCTCTTGCATCCTTTTCCTTCTACCTTCTTTTTAGACAAGGCACAGAAAATTTTGGCATTCCTACGTAGGGCTGGTTTTTGCTACACTCCTGAAAGACTCTAATGAGAGCACCAATTTAAAGCATCACCTTAACTTGACAACAGTCTGTTGTATTTGTGAGGTCTTGTTAGCTGACTGTATGGTAGTCTTCCTTCACAAGCGTTATTACAAGCATGAATCAAAAGCAGATGTGAGAGACACGTTTGGTTTTACCTCTTTGTAGTTCTACCTTTGTTTTATTTGCAGAGACCAATTCAGCTTCTTTGAATGAAAACAAATAAAAATAAGAAAACCAAAACTGTATCTTGTGTTTTTTTAATCTTTTCCATTCTCCATGAACAGTGGCCACTATCTTCAACAGTATTTAAAGACACTCTTCAGCTAGTTACAGGACACAGGAGTTAAATCAATTTTTAAAAAGGTTGCATTAATCCACTACGTGATATTAGCTTTTACCTCTTTATTTTTCCTGTATCCTAAATACAGGAATAACCTAAATAAAAGTTGATGCTTTTATTTAAGGCTTTGTGTAGGAGCAGGCTGAAGACTCCAAAATCACAAAATTCCAAATAGTGCTTAGCTAACTGTTCGCTAATCCATTGCAACAATGTTATGTTATTACCCTTGACTCAAATGATTCAGCAGGATCCAAATCACCCTTTCACCCAGGTAAAAATACCTATCAGATTACCCAGAATGAGTTTTTGTCTCAGTTTTTCCCTACAGCCCTTCTCTGCCAAGGAAGTACAGAAATGCAAGCAAGCCAAGTTGGATCACGTTTTTTTTCTTAAATTAGAGCTGCAAAGCAAGTTATGAACCACAGGAATCAGATCAAACTTTTCCTCAAATCGGAATTAGGTTACCACAAAACCTCTTTCAAAAGGATGACTGTAGTGTTTTTATTTTGGAATCACAGCGAAATAAAGACATTAAGGGAGATGCCAAGCATATAACACTTGGGTGGAAGCAAATGGGTGACCAAGAAGTAGACCTGAGGAATTTTGGCCTTGGTTCCCCAGAGAGACAACAATATCAGTTCTCTGAAGTTACTAACAGTACAGCTGAATCTGTTGATGATATAGAGGTTTATGAAGTTAAATTAAAAACCTTTCTATATGCTTAATCCTGAGATCTTGCTTTAGTAATCCCCTCCTTTGAGCTCAGAGGGTTTTTATAAATTTGAGTTTTAATAAAAAAAAAAAAGAAAAACAACCCTCCAGCATTTGTTAGTAGCCAATATTGGGCCAGTTTATAAGTTATTCTCCCCTACAATTCTCTCCTCTGCAACCCTCTCAAACAGCAAGTTTCCTCAATTCCCTCTCCCAGTATTTGGATAAGGAAATGAATTGGCAGCCTTCATGCCATTTCAGTATAACGCATAAATCTACTCTATGTTCTCCCACCTTGTCTACATTCTTACCTCAGTTACATCCACGTAGTTGCACATTAACCTTGTGCACGCTATGTTGAGATACTAATACTCAGTCCCTGTTCTGTGCAGAGAACCTGCACACAGATTCAGCAGCCAGGGCTCTGTGCATTATTCCTGCAAGTCAATCCCACATGCTACTACACTCCTTCCTCCCGTAAATAGCACAGAGGAAGTCAGATACAAGTAGAACTGGAGGTTACAACACAAGTTTTCCCCCACACCCTATCCTCAGACCACTTCTAGCAGGTTTTTATCTCCATCCTTGCCTGCTTCCCCCTTGGTGGTTCTTTTCTTACCATACTCTTGTAGGAGTATATGGAGCTAAAGACATTTGTGGCTTAAGTTACAGAAATGAATTGTGATTGTGTTGATGTTAAAACTGAATGGACAGATTTCTCCTCACCTTTGTGTGGGGAGACCTTAAAAAGGAGGGAGAGGTCAGCAAGATGAAGACTTCTGTTCAGACAGCAAACAAGCACATTGGTTCTCAAAAAGCAGATGTGATAAAGCCCAAGAGCAGGGTGAAACAACTTCAAAAGCCAACCGAAAAAAAAAAAAAAAAAAGAAAAAACACGCGGAGAGCTTCTTCTCAAGAAAACTGTCCAGCCTGAACAAATAGAAACACAGAAGAAAGAGCTGCCCCTACGGTCAAGTCCCTAACTTTTGCCAAAGTGAATATTTTAACTTATACACAAAGCTTCCCCTCCTCCACCTCCAATTTTCAAAGCACCAATGGAAGCAGTGACCATGCAGTAATAACCACTCACAGCTGAAAATAGATAGGTCACTTAAAGGAATTAAAATCATTCCATTAGTTCCATGTTAGTAGTTTCACGGCCACATATTTCCTATTTGACACTAACCTTAAATCAAGCAGCACTTGTAGGAACAGAACAGATCCACTGAGAAGGGGCTAGAGAAAACACTTGAGAACTTAAATAGCAGTGGCTGTATGTGACGTCTTTCCCAAGACAGAATTTGTTCTCTGAACTAACTCTGCAAAGTATTTTTGTTTTAGATTTCAGTTCATCCTTAAGATACACTTCTGGAGCACAGAGTCATCTTGCAGTATAACTCTCTCAGCATTTAAAACAGCATAAACCAGCACTGCTGTTGAAATAAGTTATTTCTCTGTTCCCAAAAAGTGGCTGCTATTTCCACCCCCCTCTACTCCTCTCTTTTCCTTGTGCCAGCATAAGTATCCATGCCATTGCACTGAGCTGGACAGGCAAGCTCTCCAGGGTAAAATTAAATAGGCAAAATATTCAAGAGGATAAGAGTTGCTGCAAAGCAGAAGCAAGCAACAGCAGTATAGCTCACAGGGAAATGTAAGAATAATCTTACTCACAGTCTTGGAACTAAGAGGAGCCTAAAACAAAGCCCACTCCCTGTATAAAAATGTTTATGCTAGGAGTCAAGTATTTATTACTCACAAGGAAACAAAGACTTGAAGACTTCAGTTATTGAAGAAGTAGCCCTTCACATTTCTTTGTTGATACCCATTACTAAATAGAGCACTGATGATTTTTCACATTTTGTTTTCTACCAGGAACAGTACATGGCAATCACAGGGACCTTGAGACCAGAAGAAACCATGATAATCTCACAGCTGATGAAAATTTCATTGCCCTCCTTTGTAGCACCTTTTAGAGCTTCACACATGCTATATTAACCAGAAAATACTATTCATACACATCTAATCTTGGTTCAAAGACTTAAAGTGATAGAGAATACATTGCACTCTTAGGCAATCTGCTACTATGGCTAATTACACTCACTACTGAATTATTTCTGGGGCTTGTTTCTGGTCTGAGTAGACTCAATCATGCAAATAAGTTTCCTTAAAAGGAATGACTTCACAAAACATGAAGTATATCAGCAATTTTGTTCATCAGAATGGGGCTAATGTCATGAAAATACACATATTTTTTCCTCTAAATAATAAGCTGGTTAGTATTAGTTATGTTAGATTATTTTTCAGCCTTTTCACAATATAGTGGTGCGAGTATCAGATTAAAAAGATATTAATTACTAGTGAAGGCAAACATAAGTTAAGTTTTTTATAATATTGCTACCATGCAGTACCATGATAATGTTCTGCCCTGGTGCCCTAGGGAGGGAAGACCTGATTTCTACTTCCCATCACTGTTAGGATTTATTTGGTTTCTGACATAGTTGTCCTTAGCACCATTACCCATAGATTTTTCAGATACTCTAATCTCAAATAGCATTTTTTAATTGTTGATTGATTTGTACTTGTTGATATCAGCTTTACCTTTTTTTTTTTTTTTCTTTTTGTCGGTCATTTTTGTTGGTCATTCCTGGACTTAATTTGGCTGTCCCTTCCATTTCTTAAAAGAATGGATTTGGGTACATCATCAACATCTTGAACACCTCAAAGTTAGTAGTATTTGTGCTTTTATATTTTCTTTTCTCATCATTTTTACTTTTCCAGCCTTGTGCTTCAGATGGTAGTTCACATTTCTTTCTACTTTTCCATAGAGAAGAAGGAATTTATTGAATGAACAAATAAAAATATGCAGATGGAAGTGCTATGCTACCAGGGCTGTGCATCACACCTGCTTCTAGAGATCAGTAAAAGCTTTCATGCTTTCACAGCTAACAAAGCAGGATACTTTGTATACTGTACAGATGCAATGCCTCTGTCACCTCTGGTATCCTTCTTGCCTTAGTAGCATAAATTTTGAGAACGGAAAGTTTACTTACATAAGTTTAAAATAGGTACGTTATTCACCGTATGTTAAAGTTCTGTACAAATGTCACCAGTCATACACGTGCACGTGTACACCCATGCAACCCCCTCTTACATCCTTCCAAAGAACCCAGAGAACACAGCATTAGAACTCACGTGACTTTTTCCTCTGACTTCCTGTATTCTTCTTCTCCCTTCTACCACTCATATGTGGAGTATAAAACAAGATTCAAAGCACAAGACCTTACTAGGATCCAGTTTGAAAGCATTAGTAGTTACCATTCACTTCCTGGCTTTAATTATTGGGTTCTACCCAAATTTGTCATCCTTATTATCCTCCATTCATACATATACATCCATAAATATATATATATTTTAATATAAAATCTTATGGAAACAAAGCAAATCTCCACTTTAAGATTAATATATTAAGATGTCCATGACACTCTTGCAATTTTGTTAGAAGTGTTCCTTTTAAAAAGAAACCCACTACCACAACTTCTCTCTTCACGTCACAGAGCTTTCAACAGGCTGAAACTGATCAAACAAACAAGTTCGTTTTCACTAAGTACTAGAATTGCAAATTTTAAACTCTGTGAAGTTCCAGCCAGTAGCTAACAGAGATATCCAAGATTGACATGAAGTATACGGATGAAATCTTAATTTACAAGAGATCTAAGTGAGATAAGCATAATTCTACGTTGGTGGAAAGAATAAGTGCACAGAGGAAAAAAAAAAAGTGTTGATTACATTAAAAGCCACAAAGATCAGAATAGAAATTGTAGGTACAGGAAAACCTTGTGCTCCAACAACCTGCATGTTCAGGTCACTGTTGGGTACATCCTCCTCCACTCCTACAGCAACCAGGGTTTATTTAGACCTCATGATAAGCCTTTGTGCATGCAAATCTCTCTCAACATTCTTTACATAACAGTTTCCAATTATTAAAATGAATGCATCATGAATTCATTAAAGATTCATCCTTTGTACTTCCTTTCTCCTAAAAGGAGAGTCTTTTAGCTATATAGACTTTTTAAAAGGGCAGGAGGAGGTGCAATTTTATTAGCTGTTCAAAAACAAAAGAGACAGACACTCATTAAAACCCTGAGAGGCCCCAGCTCAGTACAGGATCTCACTAGACTGACCACTATATAAATGTTTCATGGTTTTTTTTTTTTTGCCTTGCCTGAAAGAGCCACAGCCTAAACAGGAATTGTTCAGAAGGGTTTATTTTATGGAATTCAACTGGAAAAACAACACAACCTAAAAAAACAGTAACTCAATATATGGAGGACAGTAAGACGACTCTGGCCAGAGCTGGGACATGATCTCTAGAGGAGCCCATTAGATAAGCAGCCTGGGCAGCTGGACAAACACACAGCAGACTGGCCAGCTTGTCTGCTTAGTTTCTAGCAGAACTTTCAGTGGAAAGAACACTAACCCACAGAACATTTCTCTTGTCAGATTACTTGGACCAGAAATGGTGAAAAAAATTAAAGGCAGCACTAGGGTGGAGGAAAAGACAGATGGGAGGGAAAAGAAGCCTAAAGAAAAAGACTTAGTCAAGACCAAAGTAGGCTGACACTTTCCATTCCTAACTATTCAAATAGATACCAGTTTGTGTCATAAAACTAAGCAAAAGACAAGCATTGCAAAACAAGTACAAAACAGCTAGCTCATAATAGTACTGAAGTTGAATATTCTTCTGTCAGATGCCTATCACTCCATACTTGATGGTATTCCAAGTTTGCTACAAATTTGCTATGAAATGATCTTCTCATTTCCCAGTGAATCTGCTGCACATGTTGCCTTTCAAGAAACACTTTTCTCCTTTGCTGATCCCAGCTGTCCATTGAGCAGGATACAGACACTTTGAACAGCGTAATAAATCTGTTTATTTCCAGAGCTTGATTTTGCTCCAAATATTTCCAGCATGACAAAAATAAAGAAAGAGTAAGGAATAAGAACAGCTATAAATTTAAAAAAAAAAAAAAAAAACAAAACAAAACAACAACAACAAAAAAAAAACAATAAAAAAGCAGAGGCCATTAAGTAGCATTAACATAAAGATCATTGCCTTTGATGAAATTTGTGGACAAGAGAAAGCATTTGGAATACAGGATTTTTATGTAAGTTCTTTTCAGCACATTAACTGAAAGCCTAGTTTCTTTTGATTAGCTAGAACACAAGGCATCCTCTCCCTCCTCTTCTCTGAAGTAATCATATTCATGAAATACTTGAAGGTATGAATTTTCTTTAAAGTTTATTTTAAGCATTATGCCAAGCAGCTCAGACAGATTGGCAAAGCCGAGATTAAAGACAACTCTAAGTCCTTCTACTGAAGATAAACTATTGAGTATTTTCAAAAACAACAGGGGACAACACACTGCGAAGATTAAAGTCAGGCTGTTAAAACCAAGTTGCTGGACCTGAAAAGGGGAACCTGATGAGGTTCAGGCAAGGGGCAATACAAAGTAGAGACATGAAGGGAACTAATTATTGAAAGCTTGAACAAGGAGAAAGTTAACCTCATGAACTTTAAAGGATGTTTATATTAGATTTGTTCTCTCAATATGTCAGCATTTAAGCTCACTAAATAGTATGTGTAGCAACAACTGACAGCTTAGTTCATCGTTAAGTGCCCAGCTTTAAAGAGTATACTGTTTAACAGTACAAATAGTCTCATTGATCAAGATGTCTACTGTGCAGCTGTAAGCCCTCCTCCCCTCACCCTCCAAATCAATTACACAGTAACTAAAAACCATTTTCAGAAAAACATAGACCTTCAGCCCTGACTCTATTACAGAAAGGGCTCAGTACTCTGATTTCTGTAGCCATTACAGATATTTCCAACATACCTGTTGCATTAGTATCCAAGCACCCAGTCTTATTGAATTAAGTGCACGCAGGAGGAAGCCAATTACCATCATTTCTTCTCCAAACCAGGAATTTGGAAAGGGTCGTTTTTCTTCATGGATTATGGTGATGTGCATGTATACATACATGGCCATCCTATCTTGTTAAGTAGTAGTAACAACCATTCTTACTTTCTATAGAAAGTGCAAGACAACACTAATCCATCTTCCTATTTTAACATTCCATACACTTAATGAGTTATCACCTAACTCAGTTTCCCTAAATGGAAGAGAGAATGCTATTAAAAGTTTGAAATTCACTATCTTGCACAGAAAAATCTAAAAAGAACAGAGTGAACCCACTCAAGCACAAACCTGAATGTTTCTTGTCATCTATCAGCCACTAGATGTTCCCTCAGACTTATGTAGTAGTCACAGAGATGCATCTAACAAACTGAGCTACTCCTGCTTCTCTTACCTAACAATTCCACCCTTAATCCTAGGAGAAAGCCTTTATCTGCAAGAGCAGACACTGATTAAAACCATTTAAAACAAAACTCAAAAAGAGAGAACGGTTAGTGAGTGAGCCACAACTTTCAATTTGGCTTCAACAACCTCTATCTTGAATGGCACATCTCCTTTGATCACCCAGACTAACCATGAATACTACAGCAACAGCATGTACAGTTTGTTCCCCATCTTCTCCTCCTTCAGTTCCCATGTACACAAATGTCTTGCTCCCATATAGGACCCCAGTTACTCTTTGTAGCTGAAGGCAGATTCTTCCCAGCAATTCCCACCCATAAACTTTTTTTTTCTTGTCATTGTTGAAAACGGGAAACATTTTATGTAGAACAGGTCTGGAGAGTTTGCCCACAATACACACACAGAAAAATACCTGAATATCATCTTCTTTCTTGGAAAAGAAATATCAAGAGAACATTTTTTTCCATTTTGAAAGCCTGTAACATTTTTTTGAAAAACAAACAAACAAAAAAAAAAAAAAAAAAAAAAAAAACACACACACACCACTAAGTAGAAGTAGTTAAAGTAGTTAAAGCTGCCCTAACTCATGGGTTGATTTTTTTCTTTTTTCCAGAAAACTAACAGTCCACTACTGTAACAATTTCCTCTAGAATTAATATGTGGGGAAATAAATTAATCCATGTAATTGCCCACTTTGCTACTGATATAATATTTCATCTCTACTGTGATTACATAAAGTGCCTGGGTCTAATCAGCTGATTATAAATCAGTTGTCAGTAGATACATAGAGGTTTGCATCTCAAAAAAATAGGTGTTGACTGATGAAATGCAGTATCTAAATTCAGTCTCACAATTAATTAATGAGAACGTAGGGTGGCAAAGTGGGAAAGAACATAGGAATTATGACAAAGATGAAAGCTTCCCTGAAGTGTTAAATGATTTCCCATTACTCAGTTACTTTAAACAGCAAGAAAATAGAAAAATGGATTAGGAAATGAAGAAATCTTTGGCTGCTCAATGACCCATCCACATGGATGCTATCTAACTATACAAGCAAATACATAAAACTTCGTCACATTCCAGCACTGAGACACCAGTGTAGCTCAGACACCAAAACAAGTAAGAAATCAAGAAATACGGTTTCAAACTACAGTTTACTTTCTTGTGATTTACAACCATGTCTACCTTTGCAAGGCCATTAAGAGTTCAGATTATAAAGCTCACATTCTTTTACCCTTACATCTCATTAGTAATAGAATCAGCTTTATTCTGGAGAGCTTTAATAGCCTCATTCATTACCACCAGGTGTCTTAATCCCCAAAGAGCGATGAACAAATTCAGAACATACTGAATTATTCTACAGACAGAAGATATCTTATGGAGGTTTATCCTTTAGCTAATGTTAGTTGGCCCTAGAAGTCCGTAGGGAATTAAGTTGTGTGATACTGAATGGAATTTTTAAAAGTATGTGTCAACTCTTAGCTAGATTCAACTAACACAGGAGTACTGAGATGTAGACTTAAAGTGCATCTATTACAACACTAAATATGTTGGATGCTAGTTTTCTGAAGTACTATTTGAACAGAATGTTTCTGACCACCTTTATGCCCGAGTGCCTTCTCTACCATTTCCGTGATGCTTCACATTTCTGCTAGAGAAATTGTATGTAGGAAGAATTTGGGGCTTTTGAAAGAAGTACACTATGAATACAGCTTCATTTATTTGATGTACAGCTTATAACCACACAGTGACATTGTAAATAGCATATAACTTCCTGTCAATTTTCGTTTTTCAAGAGAGCACTGTTTGCAGTGTCACTGAGTTTAAAAGGAATAGGATCTTCTTCATTCTTAGAATGCTACATTTCAAACAGTACCTGATGAATCCTTTATTAATGGTTTGTAAATGAAAAGGGCAATAAATTAGAGAACAGCAGACATCTGACAACAGCAGAGACCAATGGCTATTTCAAATCATTCAGATTAAATGCTCCACCTTTAATTTTCACATATTGAGGACAAAAGCCTCATCCATTATGTATAGCTAGCATTGTACAGCAGAATATATATTTTTTTATTCTGGAGGAATAGGACTAAAGAAGGAAGATGAAGACTGACCTAACTGAGCATCATTGATCCAGTTATATAATGCTGTATCTGTTATTTGTAACCCACACACAGTAGTACCAATAGCCACAGCATTTCTGCAGAGGAAGTATGTGGAACTTGCAGGATTTTCAGGATCTGGATTTTTCCAAAAACAGCACTGGAGCCCCCTGGTTACATTGGAGTATATGAGGTAGGCTGTTACATTCCTAGATGCTGGTGCTCCTTTTAAGCCTTGCACTTCCTACTCACCTCACCTACTGAAACAAATGGAAAAATATGCTGACGCCCAGATTCTCCCTCTAACAAAAAGGAGAAGAATTTGGATTTTGTGTACAAAACTCCTCAACAGTGATTGGTCTGTAGATGAGTCACATCACAGCCAGCCATAAAGGTAACAGGCTTCTGGACTTCCCAAACCAGACCTGTACCTTGCCCTGCCACCCCATCTCGGGTCCCGCATGGCTCACTGTGACAGTCTCTGAACACCACAAAGATCAAATCAGGTTGAGTAAATTCATTCATTTCATGACGCAGTAACTTCAATAGAGCACTAACTTATAAACCAAGTCTTTTGAAATCGTTTTGTTTTTCCCATCCAAGTCAGCATGAAGTAAGGCACCTGACATTTTAGAGAGCTTGTCGATGTTTCTGTACATGTAACCCTTTTTGGTATGTCAAAATGTCTTACAATAACTCTTCAGCAGCTCCTTTACAGCACTCTAGAGAGGTCTGGAATCCCTGTGTGTTAGGAAGTGTATCTTATGATAGAAGCCCTTGGATACCAACCATGTCAGTTTCTCCCAGAAGGTTTGAAAAAAAAAAAAAAAATTTATTACTTATTCACACCACAACTTAGTAGTTGCATTAACCAGAACTTCTACCAGGCACCTGCAAAAGCAGAAAAATGGTCCAGAAGCCAAAGACAGCCAGTATAATTCTCCAATTCCTCCCCACTGATATGGCTTTAGAGATGAAATGTAGCCTAGAACAGTCTTCAGCAACATCCACCAAGGTTCCTGCTAACACACAACCCACCCCATGAAGTGCCTTCCAGTATGCTGTGTGCACGCTTAGCTTCAAAGCTAGCAACTAGCTTAAGAACAGCACCTCCCCATATATTTGAGCACATACTTGGTCCTTTTTCCCCTGCATTAAGAACTATGGCATCGTGAAAAAGAAGAGAATCATCAATGAGATCTCTGCAGTTTCTGGGACATACCGTACCCTCTCACCTGCTGTTCCACCTAATGTACTATACAGTAACAGCAAATTTCAAAGAAGAAAAGGGACATTCTACAATGCTACAGAAGTTGAATTTCAGTATTTTTGAAGGGGGAGGGGGGGCTCAAGACCCATTAGGGTAAAAAGTTAATTCTCCAATTTATTTGCTCTAAGGTTGAATGCAGAATCCAGGAGACTGTGGTTGATACCACAAGCAATATATCTACAGAGCTGAAAGGAAGTAGAAACATTAGGAAGAATAAGGCAGGTGTTTCCTGTGGGAAAGAAATATGTAGAAGTTTGGTGTTAACATAATTCAATAGGAAAGGAAGACTGATGCTACACATCCTGAGCCTGTTTTTAAGGGGTGCAATTCCCATACAAAACTCCTTCCAAAGGAGTACATCTCCCTTTATTATCACAGCTCAGCAGACAGTCATAAAGCTTGTTACAGGGTCAACTGCATTTCTGCAGCTTGTCTCAGCACACACTCAAAAGCAGCTGGACCACCTTACAAGCCAAAGAAACACCCATTATGAACAGAGCCAGAGAACTCCTGAAGCACCTTTTCTGGTAACTTCCCTTGTTTCTGTCTGCATTTGACTTGCTCCTACATGTGGACAAGCCAGAGTCTGAACTGCTCATGTTACCACAAAAACTCTGCTAAGGACAATGAGGATTGTTGCCATAATCTTCTGCCAAATACCAGAGACCTACTTAATACAAAAATCTCAGTGACTGTCATTCCTCCCATTTAGAAAAGGGTACATGGGAGAGCACTGTTTCTCCTCCAACTTTTCCCTCAGGCTCATCACAAGTATTTTGGTTAACCTGAAGTTATGGTATCCAGCATGGCTCAGTTTTCAGACTGATATGCTCAGCAGCACTAGAACTGCATGTCAGGCGGAGACCAAAATGTGCTAGCCAGAACTGCAGCTCTTAATCAGAGCAGGATTTCAGAGACTGTCCACATGCAAGCTTCATAGATTGTCCCATGCAGATACATCCTTACACACATCTGTTTGTCCTGAAGACAACAGGTCTAACAAATTGGCAAGAACAGTATTTCCTGGAAATAATAATTACAACAAAGTAGTACAGTTTTGCAGAGCAAGGAGGAGAAAAATCAATACAAATAATGGTGAGAGGTTTCAGTGAGTGAACAGACAACATGCCTTAAGTATAACAAAATTTGGATGACATGCTAATTCATGTACACTTGTCCTTTAAGAAAAGAGGGTGCTGAAGAAGGCAGGAGACCAAAACAGCCTCAGGCCTCTCAACTGTGCTCAAGGAATTCATCTTCTACCATTTGCAGAGGGTTCTTCTACACAGATCTTGAATCTTTATCTACTTCCAAGATGCAATCAGAAAGTAGGTTCACTTTCCTGAACCTCTCCCTTAGCACAGAAGAGAACTTAGGAGCAGCAACAGAGCAAGGAAAAGGGCAGCAGCAAACAACACCTAGACCTATACATCACATCTTACAAGAATGCAAGTTTTTAAGAGTCCTAAAGGCATTAAAGGAGGGGGGGGGGAGTAAGCACAGAAGTGAGACAAGGCAAGAACAGAACAGGAGAATACAGATGAACTCAAAGAACAGAAAAGACAACTGAAGACAATACGAAAATATTGGAATTGGGAAAGCTACCATAAAACAATTAAGGAAAAAGATGGCAAGAGGGTGAACTAACAATAAAAAGCAATCAGTTGCAAGAAAAGTAACAGTCGATACCAGACAGCACTCGGATGGCAATCCATTAACAGTCAATTATAGTGAAACAGCAATAAGATGTAGGCAGTACAATGGCCAGCTGAAGAAACTATTCTTTTCCACATACGTAAACTACAATTTTCTTCTACCTACTTGCCATTTTTAATTGTTCATTCAATTAAGATGCGTTCATTCTATACATAGCTGCAATATTTACGAGACTGTTAAAGTCACGCTTGAGCTTGGGGTATGGGGTGTTCCTCACAAGCCTTTCATGTAAGAATTTGAGAAAGATCCTTACAATATTGTGTCTGCACATATAAAACTCTAATGATGCATTCACTTACACCCAAGCATGGGATTGGTTGTTTCTTTAAGATGGTAAGACCTTAAGTATTCTTAACAGGACAGTACTTCGTGGATAGCCACTCTTGTTCTCTGTCATCAGGAGATCTGCCATGCTGGACCCCAGAAACACTACTGCAGGGCTTACTAAATCCCTGAAACTAAAACTGCAGGGAGTTTTTGCATGGGTCTATATTCATTGCAGTTAGAACCATCTGCTTTCCTTCAGAAGTAGAAGAGGAGGACCTTCCATGTTTATGCTTACAAAACGCAGATGACACTTGCGTTGCCTACAGATTCTCCTACTGTCCATGAAGACTGACACTTTTCATAAGCTCCTTCATGTTCATACCAAATGATAACTGGAATATAGCAGATCACAGGTCAACGTGGTTGCAGTTTATAAATATCAGTTTTCAGCACTGAACCAAATGATGAAGAACAATACTCAGCCACCAGCCGCAAACCTATATGAACATACCATAATTTCAAATTCTCTGCATTTATACATACCATTAACACCTGAGTGAGCTACCTTCCACTTGGGAGGCTGGAGATCCCTAGACACTGTTTACCTATCCCTCTTCTGATAGAAAGCACTGGCTGAAAACATTAAGTTTTGTCTTTTCTTCAGTAGCTCGGTTAGGAAGATTTGCTTTAATTAAAGGAGCTCCTGCCCAATGCTTTAATTCAGCCTCACAAGAAAACAACACTGTAAGGCTTAAATAGAAGGTCTCTTATCTACCAAAAACTTTTTCAATAGCAAAGACACATCTGCATTGTGTAAAGTTACCTTTGTTAAGGCACAAACTAATAAAACTGATGCAATGTGCCAAGGAAACTTTAGCAGCCCTGGCTAATAGTACATGCACTGGTTTATCACAGAATAAGAAATACAAAAGCCTTTAACAAAAGAAGCTGAACACTAAGATAATTTTCCTACAGCATTGCAGAAGGAAACAAGCAGTTTTCCAAAGGAGTGCTCCAAGTTATAAGCTAGTGAAGGCCTTCTGATGTCAGAAGCAACAGCTCCTGCTGGTACGTCCTCTCAAGTAACTGGCAATCAATCAGCAAAGCAAATTAAAGCTCCATTTAGTGTGACAGGCCTACAGAAACAGACTGTAATGTAATACCTCAGAAAAATCCACTTGACAACCAGCAGGCAACCATTTATGCTTTGTATACCAGGTCCACTTTCACTGAATTTTATTGCATCTATAGAGCTACAACTTTTGGAGGGCAAAAGCTTTAGTTGTTATTCTAGCCCTGCTTCTGTCACTTTCAGAGTACGTTTTTTTTTCCTCACAAGAGAAGAGAACTACACATGCTTCACCACTGATATAGCCATAACACACAGCCTACCATGCCCAGCTGTACTCTGCCTACACTTCACTTCAAATACTTTTGGCTAAACTGTTTCAGACTGCTGCCCAGTTTGGGAGTTGGGTGGAGGGTGCAGTAATGGCATTAGAAATGCAGGGAAAGTTGGAAGATTTGACAACCCTTTCACTAAGTTTAACTTGCTTTGACCAGACATCAGAGCTTTAAAATTCAATGCCAAAGGCCAATTCATTGTCTTGCTGTGTTAAACACAGTCCTTTTCTTTGGATATCTGATATCCTAAGCTCCTTAAGCCTGAAATGTCTGCACACACACACTCACATACAGGTACATTTACAATATTATAACAAGCAATTAAGTATCTTCTTTTTAGCTCATATACGCATATTTGCTGCATTAGGGCATCTGATTTTGTTGCACATGTGCTATTACTAGCATTATAGAATTTACAGAAAATAAGAATTTTTTCTGAAAAATACATTTTCTGAATACATAACAGGTGTTTTAGTCAGCCTTCATTTGGGACACTGATTTCATCTACTATTAAGCAATCTGAAGTTTTATACCATATTAATACAGGCATGAATTTATGTGGACTGCAAGTATTAAGTTTTTGAAAAACCTGGCCACGTTCCCAGGAAAGGAGCCCATTACCTAGAAGCTGGCAAAGTGTCCTCTGATAACAGCTATAGCAAGGTGGCACAGTGTCAGACCTTGTCCGATCATCCTTTTCTCAATTACATTCTATACCACCGCCAGTATGTGCTGCTAATAACAGGCAGAGCATTAATAAGCCGAGACTTGTCTAGAACATTTTGATTTTGAAAGTGCAGGCAACAAAGAAAACCAGTGCTATGTGAGCTCTGAGGAGCAGGAGAACAAAAGCCTCAGAAAGAATTTCCAGTCAGTGTAAGTAGAGAGGGGAATTTGCTCAGGAGACGACCCTACTGAGGCCATACCTCAAGTACTGTGTTCAGGTTTGGGCCCCTCCACACACAAAGGACATCGAGACCCTGGAACAAGTCCAGAGAAGGGCTACAAAGCTGGTGAAGGGCCTGGAGCACAAGTCCTGTGAGGAGTGGCTGAGGGAACTGGGGTTGTTTAGTCTGGAGAAGAGGAGGCTCAGGGGAGACCTTATTGCTTTCTGCAACTACCTGAAAGAAAGGTGTGGGGAGACAGGGGTTGGCCTCATCTCACAGGTATCTAGTGATAGGACTACAGGGAATGGCCTCAAGATGTACCAGGGGGAGGGTGAGGTTGGAAATTAGGAGACATTTCTTCTCAGAAAGAGCAGTTAGGCATTGGAATGGGTTGTCTAGAGAGGTGGTGGAGTCACCAGCCCTGGGGGTGTTCAAGGAAAGGTTGGATGTGGTGCTTAGGGACATGGTTTAGTGGGTGACATTGATGGTAGGGGGATGGTTAGACCAGATGGTCTTGGAGGTCTTTTCCAACCCTAATGATTCTATGATTCTAAGTCAAGATGCAGTTCGATGTGCATGCTTCCATGCTTGCTTCCATGCTTGGAGCCACTAGCCTCCAGAGCACTCTTCCATTTCTCAGCCAAGTTCTATAGCCATTTTCCCCACCATAATGACTTCTAAGGAACACAGGTCTAGAGGACAGCAGTAACTGGAAGCCTTAGGTCAGTTCTTTCAGCATCAGGACACGCAGCAGAAGACAAGTCAAAAACAGTCACAGCCCTGCAAGCCTGTGTTCAGACATTCAATCAGACACAGACCTCTGTGCTGTCCAGGCCAGAATCTAACAGACTACGACATTTGAAACCACTCCCTAAGCTGCATTTCCCACTTGTGGTTCTTCAAAGCTCAAAGCTAGCACTCTTAGACCACTACAGGACCCTAGATATCCATTGAGGAAGTGGGGGCTGCAGAACTAGAAGCAGCTGTGACAGCCTTCCAAAGGGGGAGAAAGTAGCAGGAACTATACAAGACCCTAATGCCTGCAGCCTAGGGAGCCATGCTGACTGTGGGAGAACAGATTAGCAACTGTATCTGAAGAAGCCTAAATAACCCAATAGTAATTGAGTGCCAACAACACGCACATACACAAACATCCATACACTCTAATTAACAAAAGTGCTGATATTGATGTGAATACTTGTCTATTTCCAAGCAAAAGCACTTCAGAACTAAGAGCTGAGGACAGCAAAAGATCTGTAACCTTTCCACTGGATTCAGTTGTTTGTACTTCTACCCAGGAGCTGTGTTAATCACATTTTAGCCTGAGGAACAAAAGCACCGGGGGTAGTTTGAAGAACAGAAAGCCAATTAAGAGCTGGGGTAAAGCTCCTGCCTTCTCTTCAGTGGTATTTAAATGACTTTCTACAAGACTATCCTATCAAAGCTTTGAACATTTACACTACACAGAAAACTGGGGTCTAAAATCCAAACCCAGGATACAACCAGATGGCTGAGAACCAGCAAGCAGCTGTGTGTCAGCTCCGTCAGCAGCGGGACATCGCTGCTCAAGGCCAAGCAGGGAAAGGACACAGGCTTGTCATGACTAATAAGATTCTGCATTGCAGCCGTGTACTACCAGCTCTTGGTCATTTTACCACCCTCAATGCAGCAAAAACAATCTAAACACTTAAGCAATTGCCAGTCATCCTGTGTTTAAGATGGTGTCAAGTTTGCAGCGCAAACTCAAACTCCAGACTTTTTTCTTCCTTCCACATACATCTTCAACTTCCTCTTCTGCCTTTCCTGTCTTGTTCCCAATCCCCTTTCTCACTCATGTGAGGGACTGAGGAGATGCGGAAGTTCAAAGTAAAACAATAGTCACAACATCAGTAAAACATTTTCTCCCCCAGCTCCCTATCACATTATCCTACCTTCCCCTCACATCTGTCATGCCTCTTTAAACCAGAAAAGCCAAGATCTTGCAGCCAAGAGTATTTAAACTGAAATTGACACTGCTTAAGCAGTAGCAGATTATCACCTAGATTTTACCTTTAGCACCATTCTGAACTGAATCTGAAAAGACTCCTGACAGCAAAAGTCCCACACTTCTGCATGCTTAGCATCGAGCAGAGTACTTTGTACATTTTGCCAGCACAGAACAGACACAATCACTGCTCGAGACAAGTTGTCAGATAAGACCCTCTAGTGTCAGAAGAGGCTAAAAAGCACACAACATATTGTGACACTAAAGTCAGAGGGAAATCAGTGTTGAGACCAGATAAACTTCTTCCCTCTCATCTTCCCCCAGTCCTACATCCAGCCAAAGGAGCCCCCTTTGCTAGGAAGAGTACTTCACCTTGTTTCTCAGCCTCTGGCAGCCCGATCCCAAGAGTACCCAGCCACACGCTGGCTTCACAGCTCTACCTAGCAGCACACCTCAGTGATGCTAATCCCTTGCTCACCCCAAACTCATCCATGAACTGCAGCAACGCACAGCCTGAAAATTCAGACATTTCTAGCACTCCAACAGACTACAAGCAAATGCTACTGATCTCCATCACTAACATAACCACAGGATAGCTCAGGGTGGAAGGGACTCCTGGAGGACATCTGGTTCAGCCAATGCCAAGCCAACTTTGATAGCAGCTCAGGCTGCTCAGTGCATTATCAAGCAGCAAACACTTCCAAGGACAGAGGTTCCCCGGTCCCTGTGCCAGTGTTCAACCACCTTCAGGGTGAAGAGGTTTTCCTGACTGGATTTTTATCCAGGTGCAACTTGCGCCTGCTACTCCTCTAACAAGGCCCTGATGTCAAAAAGAAGGAAGACATAAGACAACCAGAAATCCCAGAAACCAGTAGCTACGACAACCCCCTTGATTAGCTGGGAACTAAACGGATCATTCTGAGTAGTGTTCTGTAAGTCAGTAACCCCCATAAACTTTCAGCAACTGGAAGAAAAGCAGCTGCACAGCTAGCAGGCTCAGTCAGCTTCACCATCCCTCCCTTCTACAGCCCACAGCCAGCCTCTCTCTCCCTCCCCATCCCCACAGAAATGGGATTACACTTCTTCACCTGTCACCCTCTTCCCCATCACCTCCCACTGCTCTTCTCAAACCACCCACTGTCTCCCCATCCCCAGGCCATGTGTGCACTGCACAACTCCCGCCTGGGCGGCCTTTTCCTTGAGACAGACACTGCTTCAGGCTCCTCTGGTTCCAGCAGCCCCAAATCACCCACAAGACCCGCAGAAGAGGGAAACCCCAACAGCCTCAGTTGCTTCTGCCAGAAGAAGCATTCGAGTAATCCGACAGGCATTTCAGAGACAAGGCTGACTGAAGATCTAGGAAAACTCAAGCCACGAGCTCAGCATCAGGGACGGGTGTTCTCACCCACTCCCCCTCAGGCTGTGTCCCAGGCTGCTGCCGCCCTCCCTCCCTCTCTCAGCCTGCCCTAAAACCCACCTCTCCACCCCGAGCTGTGCCCACACACCCACTCCAGCGCATCCCCAGGGTCGCGGGGAAGCAGAGTTACCTTGAGGACCGTGCCACAACCCTGCCGCTGCCTCCGCTGGCTGCTGGCTGTCAACCGGGACCCTCCCCTAGCGGATCCCCCGCGCCCCACAGAGGGACAGGGCACGGGGGGAGGCAGCAGCACCCGCTCCCCACCCGCAGCCCCAGGACGTCCCGCTGCCAGCATCGCCCCGGAGCCGGGACAGCCGCGCGGGTGGGGACCCGGGGGGCACTCACCCGCCTCACGGGGGCAGCTCCGGCCGCCGCCAGCAGGAGGAGGAGGAGGAGGAGGAGGAAGAGGAGGGTGGCGGGGGGCATGGCCGGGGCCGGCCCCCATGCGCGGGGCGCGGCGGAGCGAGGGGCCCGCTCCCGGCGGGGCTCCGGCGGCCGCTTTTGTAGCCGCGGCGGAGGCGGAGCCGGGCCGGGGCCGGCCCAGGTGCGGCCCGGAGGGGAGCAAAAGGAGGAGAAGGGGGAGCGGGGAAGCGCCCCTAGGGGGTCCCGGCCCTCTGCTCTGCTGCCTGGGGAGGGCTGGGAAAGATAGCCCCCGCCCAGGCGGTTTTCTAAGTTTTATTAGTTTTTAGGAAGTGAGTGCGGTCAGCCGTAGATAACGTGAATTTTCAGAGCTGGATGCTAGATCCGGTGCAGGTTTCTGAGCTAAAGTCTTCTGGTAAGAAGAAAGCACTGAAGACCTGACAGGTCTGGAAGGAAATCTCAAAATTGAAGTGAGAACAGGGGAAAAGAATTCGGATTGGACTGTTACATACTATTAGAATGTGAAGGAGCCAAATATTAATGATGTGCATTAATTTCAAACACACCACAGGCTGATGCTTTGGGAACGTGACTATCCAGAGCATCCATGTCATGGGATCATGAAATTCCGTAGCATGAGTATAGCCAGGACAGCAGTTACACCTCAACAGCTAACTCCAGGCAGCATTAACTGAAGTGACTTGGTTAACTGAAGCCAAAAAGGGTATTTCCTTCAACTTCTCTGAAGTGAGAGAAAAAAACAAAGATTGGAAAAATTGCTCCCAAAGAAGAAAGAGCATGTAATTTGGGTTAAGAGAGATGACCTTCAAACACCTCAAGTTAGTTGAAATTCCCGAATGTCTGCTTCAGGTGATGCTTTTTATCTTGAGATTAATTTTTCACTGTCCCAGTAAGAGATTCTCCATTGCCATAGAAGTAATATTTCTGTCACAGACATTGCTGAGAACTTAACTTAAAGAACAGTGAGGAATTAAAAATAATAATATATATATAAACAATAAAATTATGAAATTATAAAATTATAAAATTATGAAATCCTGTTCAAGCACAGCCATGTGGCCTAGACCAATGAAGAAGCTGGTTTTTATGGAAATCGGTGATCCCTTTGCTTCAAGCCCATATCTAATATTTGCCTTAAAGGCATATGTATCCATTTGTGTTAAGATAAGTTACACATAACTACAAGAAATTCCTGCAAAAAACTGCATTTCTGTTACCTGCAATTATCACACATCCTTGAAGGAAGCAAACAGAGAGAGCATCTATTATGCCAGACTACTGAGAAGCACGACTAGGAAAAACAAGCATTTGCTATAGTTTTATGTGGTCTTACTTCCCTGAAAGGCTGAGAGAAGACTCTAGCCCAAACTCTAGCCCGAAGCCTGGTTACACCTCACAGGAATATTTGACTTGAAGTCCAACACCTGACTCCATTTTGAAGTGCCTATGAGGACCAAATATGTTACAGGTGTTTTCAGTAAACCAATAAAACCACCAGGCAACTGAGCAAAATACTCTCCGGTTTCATTCAGGCCAGGCAACAGAATGCCTTAATACAGGGAAAGAAATCTCCTCCACCTAGATAGCACCACCAGCCTTATCAGGGTGCATCTACTTCACATGCATGTCTCCACTACTTTCCATTCCTGATTCTGCAGCAGACTTATTAAGTTTCCCAGTTCGGACTTCTGCTGCCAAAATGACTCCCAGCACCTGTGCTTATTAGGTGGCCAGCTGCTTTCACAGGAATTTAATAAGTGAATATCTCTGTTTAAGAGCCTCATCAGCCTATGAGGGTGAGGTATGTCCCTTTGGAAATAGAAGTATTACTTTAGGCTAATCCTACTTTCCAGAAATAATCAGATCTATTTTTTTTAGACGTGATGAATTTTACGCTGGTGTTACCTATGTGAATGTTTCTGGAGGATCTAAATGTTTCATTTTTAACTGTAGGTATATTCAAATAAGTATTTTTATTAATTTGTTTTGTTGTCTCCTTGATTGACTTAACTCAAGAGGATTATTTGTAAACAATAAACTCTAAACAGGTATGTTTTTATTATGCCCATTTGGAAGCTATTATGTCATTTCAGATGACTGAAAATGACCTGTTGACTTATATCATTGTGTTAAAAGAAAGGCCGCTTTCCCAGAAATAGGAAGGTATTTGTTACGCAAATCCAAATATTTCTGGGGGGGAAATAATGACAAAAGTTGTTTCTAAAACCTGCATCTGTTGAATTTTTGTTATGTTTATTGGTGGTTTTATTAACATTGAAACCCAATTTAATCTTTTATGGGTGTTAACATTAGAGAAGGGCAATTTGAAAATAGAGAGCAAAGTGAAGTATTCAAATGATATGATCTAACTTTAAAAGAACCTGAGATCCTTTCAGTTTGAAAAACACAGCATGTGTTGAGAAAGCTTTGAGCTGCTCTCTTAAAAAAGAGACTTTTCTTTTGTGTGTGTGTGTAGCTGAACAACTGCAGATGATGTTTAAAGTGTAGGACTTATGTAACTTTTCTTTCCTTCCTTCAATTCCTTCTAGCTCACATATGTATATGTGATATTTTAAGGTAAGAGGTTGCTGCAACTTTGAGAACTAAGCATTTCACCTAAACTCAGGATTTATAAGAAGAGTAGAGGTAGCTGCTGCCCTTGCTGCCCTGTATGATGGTTCTGTAAGTGTTGCCTATGTGCCTGAAAGGCTGTTGGCTTAATCTTGTGGTTTGTAACTGTAGAGTGTAGCAGAAAAAAAAAAAGGCTGAGAGGAACTGTCAGTACAGGTCTTTGCAAGCTCAGTGAAAGCTTAAACTTCTGAGGTGAGGATCAGTACCTATGAAGCTATTCAAAGAAATGTCTCAAACTTGAAATAGGTGTTTAAGAAATGAAGCAGAAGAATTCTAGTATTGAATCATTGAATATGGATGTGTCTGGAGAATCTGAATTCATTAGATACCTGCTTAACTGAAATAAAACTCAGCTAAGCCAAATCCTTCTTTATGCTTCCCAGGACGGGGGGGAGGGGGAGGGAAGTAACTGAACAGTATTATGCAAATGTATGTTACAAACAAATAATCTATAGTTATGATTACAAGCATGTAGGTACTTAGAAGAGGTCGTCTTGTCTTGAAGCTATATGCACTTCGATATCTTCAGAGAAACTAAATTGTCTGAATTGTGTCTTGAAACCTGGACACTGGAAAGCATTAAACTTAAGTATTTCAGTAACATTCAAAATGATCTTAAAGTACACTATATCAGAACATGCCTACAGCAAATAACTATATAGCAGATTAATGTACAAAACTTTTGGGAGAGTAGTGCATTAGAAAGCAGAATAATTTCTTTTGGTTACTGGCTATAGTACACATTTATGCATTAAATCTAATTATTTTTAGTTTTATTCTTGTAAGTACTAATTATTCTGTTCAGATTCCTGTTCACATGTAGGAGAATGGGATCGGGACATGAAATGTCTTGTATTAGCTACGCAGCAGGGGTTGAAATCTCCTGGTTTCCTATAATGTGAAGTACAGTACTGCAGATATAGACTCCAAATGAATGAACAGAAATTACTGGTAATTTGTAGTTCCAGTCTTAAATGCCTGGTTGGATGTAAATAGATAAAAGGTACAAGTACTGCTTGACCAAAAGAAATCAATTTTTCAGCTGTCATTTAGTATAGGTTGTTCTTTTTTGGCTATATATATGTTTTTGATGACAGCAGAGAAACGAATACAAAGATTTATTGTTACTTAAGTTGTGTAAAATACATAATGACTGGAAATAGCTGTATCTACTTTTTGAGGTCTAGCTGCTGTGTGGAATTTATTCCCTCCCTATAGCTGTTACATAAAATGATACAGGTCGAGGCTTAATTTCGATACAAAGCATACATTCTCTGTCTTATTAAAGAAGAAATTGCTTCAAGTCATTTCCTTAAAATGTTGTCAGAGGACTTATGTGGCCCTGTGCTGTGGAATCTGTGAATCAGTCCTAGGCGTTTCTACATCTTGACATTTTAGAAGTACAAAGATGTAAAAGCTGTCTAGTTGTGCAATAGGAAATAACTTTTTTTTCTATTATTGTATGAATTTCTTACCACAGTCCCTGAGTCCTAATTCAGATTTCCTAGTTTAAGATCTCATTTTCAAGAATGCTTTGTTAAGAACTCTATTTTGGTCTATAGAAGATTGCTAGGGTGAACAAAATGAAAATATGCTAGCACAAGGGAAAGAATAGTAAGAAGTATTCTGTACTGCTTTCAGTTTCTCTCTTTGTTTTTTCACAGGAAGCTGTGAATCACAGAACAAGGGAGGAAAGTCAAACTATTATTTATTGGAGTAACATTGATGGAAATACTAGTCTTCTCTCTCCTTTTACTATAGAGTAGTAGCTTTTTCTGTGAGGGAATTATTTAGAAGTTAATCCTTTCAATATCTTTGCACTAAGGGAAACTGATATGGAAAAGGAGAACTGCCTTGTATATCTTGATGCACCTTGTGCAATGATCATAATACTGGTCTTTGCCAAAGAGGTAGAGAGGACTTCTGTCCACTCTGCTGCTAGATGCTGAGCAGACAGGACCCAGACTTCCACAGGAAAAAGCTTTCCAAATGCTGAGACAAGCATTTTCTCCATCCTAATCTTTGCTATGTAAAGAATTGTGGTGTTTCAATTTCTAAGGGTTCCTTCTGGATTTGATCTTGATAGTGGAATCCTGCTAAATTTAAGTATTTTTTTTTAACTGACTTTGTAAGAATTAATCTCTGCATGTTTCTTTTGTGCTTTGAAAGCAGTATTAATCACAATTTAAAAAACAAACGGAAAAAAAAAAAAAACATACCTTTTCTACAACTAGCTTTGTCTCAGGGATACCCTGCTTGTGTGGTGCAGACGCATGTATCACTTCTTACAGTGCTTGCTTTAGTCCATGTGATGTCTATGCTAGGAATAAAACATCAGACTTCTGAAGAAATTGGATCTGGAGATCTGTCATAACTCTACAATTACATTCCAATATTTAAAAAGCAGCAGAAACATCAAGGTACTTAAAACTGCAACTTGCACATTCTATACCTCTTTTTTATTTTTTTTATTTTTACTACTTGCCTCAAAGAATTACAGTTAAATACTGCTGCTAAATGTTCTTCCAGACCACCCAAAAAAAATGAACAATATTAAGAACAGATATAGTCAGCAAATAAGATTACTGAACAGTACAGGAAAATGACAGTTTTTTTCCATAAAATATTTCACTTTAGAAGTGAATATTCTGAATCTTTGTTAAAAAAAATGTTAGTTAAACTAACCAGAATCTCAAGGCAGAAATGGAAGAAAAATGTTTCTCTGTAAATAATAAATCTTTTAAATGAAAGCTTAGCCAAAATGTTATATTTTTGGAACAAGCTTGTACCAGTCAGTGGTTTTGTGAGATTTAACAACCTGAGATGAAAACATCTCCCCTCCCAGAATCACAGAATTGTCTAGGTTGGAAGAGACCTCAAGATCTGACCTAACCTCTGACCTAACACTAAAACCATATCCCTAAGCTCTACGTCTAAATGTCTTTTAAAGACCTCCAGGGATGGTGACTCCACCACTTTCCTGGGCAGCCCATTCCAATGCCTAACAACCCTTTCAGTAAAGAAGTTCTTCCTAATATCCAGCCTAAACCACCCCTGGTGCAACTTTAGCCCATTCACCCTCATCCTGTTACCAGGCACGTGGGAGAATAGACCAACCCTCACCTAACTACAGCCTCCTACAGAATCCCCTTGCACATTATATTTCTTGTTTTCATTAATTCTATCTGATTCTATCCACTGCTATATAAAAGCTCACCATACAGCCATGCTCCAGACTTTTTGTGAATCATCACTGAAGAATGCTCACTCCTGTGCAAGGTGATCATCTTGACATACTTAGCAGATCAAAGAACCCCCATTAATGTTTCCAGTCTAAGACAGTAGGAGTGTGTGCCTTACGTTGTCTCACTTGCTTAAACTTGCCTCTGAAAATTGGAGGAAATGGATAGGAAAATCTTCCTGGGAGACAGTTCCAGTGATCAAGGAAGGAATCTGACAGACTGTGGATGCACACTCTAAAGTAACTCTGGACTAATTCTGCTACAAATTCTCAAACACATTCATGAGGTAAGCCCTTGCTTTCAGAGAGTTATTGTTGTTTACGTTATCTGTTAAGTATTTGTGTTTTTCTGATATGGCATTCTTGTCTTTGTCAATACAATCACTGGTATACTGTCTCACATCTTGAACAGGAGTATCCTGAATACCAATTGTCCATTTAAAAAATAAAAAATAAAAAAATAAATAGCAACTTGTTCAGTAACTAGAGAAAAAACATGTCCAGGTTAATTTATGAAATTGAATGCTTGTTATCTGTTTTGGACGTATAAAGCATTCCTGGGAGTGAAGGGTCTTCTACTGAGGCCTTGAGCTCTTATAGATTATGTCAACTAGGAGAAATGACTTGTGATGAATGAGTGAGGCTTAGGAGAGAAAGAATCAAATAATTGTACCTTGTTAGCAGTTTGAAAAGCTGGCTGTAACCAAATAAAGTGTAAGTATTTACTCTCCCGCATATGAGGACAGAAATATCTCTTGCATATTCTTAAAGCATTCAGAGATTAAAAAGGGAGTCTTCCAAATGACAGTAGACTGTTACTATTACAAAACATTATTTCCACAAACTAGCTGAAAAGCTATATGGAAATAAACATTGATTGTAAAGAATGTTTTGCTGGGAGTAAACTGGAAGCATTGAACTAATGTATGTTATTAAGGGAATAGAACAACATGATTAAACAAAGCCCCAGACAGTCTCACAAAAGATGGGCAAGGGTGAATGGACTCTGACAAACTGAAGAAGCAGATGCTGTCAAAAATCTGATGTAATATATGAAATAGAGATCAACAATATATTATTAATCTCTGTTCTTGATATTATACAGGTTGGAGAATGAAACCCTCTTCAGTGTAAGTTACAAAACAGCACATTATTAGCCTACATGTTCCCTGATATTTTCCCATGTAGACTATTATAAATGAGGCAATGCACACCTTCCACCTTTGGCAATGTTCACATGGTTGCACATAGTGTCCCCGCTGTAATGAAGCTGAAAGGGCAGACCAGGAAAGAAACTTTAGAAATTAATAAAGTAAGTTGTGCTTTTTCATTTTGATGTGAACTAAGATGTTTTGTACTCCAAACAAGATTTTTTCTTTCCCCCCAACACCCAGTCCATTGCCAAATAAGACATATTTCCAAATATTAATAAATGAGCTGGTGTAAAGAGGTTGTTACCAAGATTTTGGGGTAGAATGCTGTACTGGGATGGAAATGATTTTCTTCACAGTAGCTGTATGGTGCTGTGGTTTTGATTGTGACTAGAATGGTGTTGATACCATACCAGTGTTTTGGCTGTTGCTGAATCCTGAGGTTTTGAGGTTTTCTTTATTCTGCTCTGTCCCTGCAGTGAGTAGGGTATGCAAAAGGGTTGGACAGAAAAAAACTGGGACAAATCAACCAAAGGAATATTCCATAGCCTTGTTAAGGTCAACACTGAAAGCTCAGGGAAAGGAGAAGGAACAAGGATATTTATGGTTACATTATCTGTCTTCCCAAGTAATGGAATGCATGCTGAGGCCCTGTTTTCCAGGAAGTGGATGAACATCTGCCTGATGATGGGAAGCAGTAAACAAATTCCTTATTTTGCTTTGATTGTGTAGAAGATGTACTTCACTTATTAAACTCTCATTATTTCAACCCATGAGGTATTTTTTTTTTCTTCTGCTCTTCCAGTTCTTTCAACCATCCTGCTGGGGCAGGAGAATTGAGTGAACAACTGGGTGGGTATGAGCTATGGGTGAGGTTCAACTCACCACAAGTACTAGCTTTTATTTTTGTTATGATTTGAATATCTTGTAGTTGCATAGTCTTTTTATTATTATAGTTTATTCTCTGTACAGATGTAGTTTAATGTTACAACTTGTAACTTTCTATCTCTGTGTATTTGTGACCTAACACTATCTCATTGTTATATTTGGATCTAGAGTGTACAGATGAGAGAGGGAGAAGAAGCTTCTTGAATTCATTTGGAGATCTTCATTTTTACTATTCTGATAATCATTTTGTATCTGTGTATTTTAATAGCCTATATCCCACTAACTTTCTGCAAGAGGATGTCCATCCAACAGCAAGCAATTGAGTTCCAGCTCAAGAAAGAGCCTTTTATCATCCCACTGGATGCCCAAGGCCTTCAACAAGTAACAGTAGCTGCACTTTTTCACAGAAGATGCTTTTGATCACTCCTAAATTGCAAAAGGAAGAACATACCTCTGTGATGGGGTGTTAGTGAAAAAACTGTGTTGCCAAACAGACGTAACTGAAGGAGGAACAATTTTGATACAGATTATTAGAGAGACAGTGTAGAGTGCTTATCTTATTTACAATTATGTGCACAGAATTAATTTAATACTAATCACGTATAGAAAATTCATGTCTATCAGTAAATAATGTTGTGATAGTCACTCTAAGGATTTCAAGCCTATGTTTAAGAGCTAAGATGAAATGCAGGAAAGCAAAAAATATATATATATTTATATATAAATTGTTTCACTGTTCTAATTACAAAGGCATCAAATTAAATAGTACTGTTCTATTTCTATAACTATATTCCCACACTGCTAAATTGGACAGATCTTCCTGGTTTGTGTGAGATATTGCAGAGATGAACATTCTTGGTGTAGTTTTGCATAATCTATATAGGTTAACGAAAACAAGTGAACTCTGAAAAATCCCAAACAAAAAACATGAGTCAGAGAAAATCATCTGTGTGCCATGCTCAATCCAGAAATACTTAAGGACTTGTATCTGGGAGAAGCTAAATTTTATTATGCCTTACACTGTCTTCTGTTGTCATTATATTTTCTTGAAATGCAAGCTAAAAACTGTATATAAGAAGATGCAAAGAAGCTAAGATTTTCTCTATTGAAGTTTAACAATGTCTTATTTTACATTGTGTATTATTTAAGCCAGTTATTTCTTTTTAAGTAATATAATGGAAACATCAAAGATTACAATCACTTAACTTACTTATTTTAGAACTATCAAAGAGGGAAAAAAAACAAAACACCATAAACCAATGCTGAAACTTTTAATATAATGACTAATGGCCATGAAATAAAAAAGCAGAATTACACATATAACTGGCTACATATGCTGTATGTTTTGTTTCTGTTAGACTATGAAAAACAGTTTACTTGATGTCACATAGGAGAGCCACTCCCCTCAATATCCAATGGTCTGGAGATACTACTGTTCTCAAATAGATCACTGTAATATAGTTCAGATCTGTCCTGCTGGGCTTCTTGTAAACAGGACAAACGTAAAGCTTGGGATCCTTAGGACCAGTTGTATTAATTGCAAATATATGTACCACGGGCAGCTGAACAAAAAGAATCTTTGGTGTAGACTCAATGAGTTTACTATTTCTTCTGTCCCAGCCTGCTCCTTCCAAGTATAGCCCATAAATGTATACTCCTTCCTGTAGGGAGAGTAAGCAGATATGTTATACAAAAGAAAACATCTGCTTTGTAAAATGATTAACTGGCTTAAGCCATTAAAATTAATATAACCTTTACAATAAAGTATCTGATGTTGGATCTTTCCAACCTGTAAAATTATATCGATCTTTTTCAGAAGGTAATGCTACTCTTCATGACTATAAAACTTGTTTAATAAAGCCTATACATTACGTAATTTGATTTAAAGTTTATTATGTATTCAGTAAATCCATGTATATTTTTCCATGGATGAAGATTAGAAATGGTTCTTAAAATAATTTTATAAATGCAAAATACAAAACAAAATTTCTATAATTATCTTCTAAGCTGAGTAAAAAAAAATGAGCTGAAGACAATAGTGACTTTTTCCTCTAGCAATCCCAAATGACCAAATGACAAATTAAATACTGAAATGAATACTAAAATATCTTCACATGTCATACATACAGAAGGAGGTGCTGTGATTTCTTCTTTGTTTTGCTTTAGCACTTCATTATGTATAGTAACTGTATCTAAAGCCCAGCCTTTATGTGCTCGAGTTGCTTCTTGTCTCATTGCTGTCAGGAATCCTTGAAAAATTAAGCCATGGATTTAGTATATACTCCCATGATGAAAAAATAAAAATCTTGCTCATTATCTGCATAGTTCTGCACTCAACATTACTAGGCAGATATTCAGAGTTCTCATGACACCCCGTGCCTTGACTAACAATAGCAAACTTTGCTTTGCTACTTTCTTGTTCCTATTTTGGCCCCATAGAAGGCATTGCACTGAGAAGTATTTTTTTAAATGACACATCAAATATATTTTGTTGTTAACTGAACAACTAAGTGGCTTAAAAGTTTTTTCAGGATACTGGCTTATATATTATTACACAATCAACTACAGGATACATAGTAGATCTGTGCTTCAAGAAAGAAGCTGAAGGCAAGTGAGGTATTAATTACGTGAGCTGGTATTTATGCAAAAGCAACTTAGGAAAAAGGCTTTTTTTTATAGAAGAAGTAGGATGATAAACTTTACTGATGCAAAATTTCAATGATGGTGTGTTCACAGAAGGTGTGTCCGAAGTGATAATAAAAATGACTATGCTTAGGGAATTTAAACAAGACCGGGTTTATAAAGGAGTTTTTTTTTTTTTTTTTTTTTTTTTTTAAGAAGTGAAGAAAAGGTAGTCTTTGGCGGAAATTAAGGTAGAAGATGGCATAAGCAGTAAAGTGATTTTCAATGTATTGTTTTGAATAGACTTTACAGAGTTTTGTGATGAAAAAGGTTTGAGAGGTGAAGGACTGAATAGTATAAGCACAAGATGACATAAATGGGCAGCAAGGAACTTTGGGTGTCGAGGTATTTGTTACAAGTGTCTCAGAAGACGACAATGCAGCTACAAAAAAAAAAAGCTGCTATTTTATGCTACTGGATGAAGTAGTACTAGGAGTTGTCAGAGACTGAGGGAAAGGGAAAAAAGTTAACAACAGAGAACTGCATACTTGAGAGTGATTATTATAAAGACTTAAAGATGAAATGTCATCAGTTCCTCCTTGATTGTGCATAAAGGAAAGGAAAACCAGCGTTTTGTGGGCTGATGAGTATATAAATAGGGAAGAAACCACTGAATGAAATACTGACAAGCCAGAACGAAAATCATGAAAGGACAGGGTCATACAGGGGAAGACAGCATTTCCAGATGTAAGAGGTGGTTTAACATGCTAATTAGGATAAAGTCAAATAGCAGCTGTGTCACAACTGATATTCATGTGTTGTAAACATCATTAATGTAGTATGTGAAATGAACATGTATTCATTTATTCAACTGCTATATATTCTTATACAAATAAAACAGTTTGATCTAGGCTTCTAAATTTCACTAAAATTAATAATATCTATACTAATATATGAAAAATGATCATTTATAAGCCTGTTCAAGTGCCATGTTTATTAAATGGAATATTGCATCACTAGAAACATCTGCTCTCTCCTAATAATTGTAATTTATAGAAGACAAAAGCTAATACTTGCTAAAACATCACAACAGATTTTAAATACAATTATTAGTGATACTTCATAATACCATATAGAGAGATTTTTCCAATAAACTGATAAAATATATTTTATCAGCGCAAATATATTAAATTTAACATTTTAATGTATTTGCCAATACCATGGTAGATTTAGATCTTGATTCACCAGTGCAATCAGTCTAGATTTACCTGCAATGGCAGCACAAGGTAGTCCATTTGCTGAATTGCCTCACACTAGTCAATTTGTAAACTTTGTGATTTGATTTACTCAGAATTTCCCGGTGAGCATTATTATTAACACAGTAAGTATATTTACGTCCCCCCACACCCCCCCTTATCCTATCCTGCTCCTTTTATGCTTAGTGGACTACTTTCTACATTTACAGGACTAGTTTCTCAGATCGCTGAAGTTTAAGCAATTGTCAAGTTCAAGACTATTCGTGTTTCAGATTTCTTTGCTCTTAGGTTAAATATTTTCTTTGATCAAAATAATCTCTTGCATTATCATCTTTTATAGCACTATGAGTGGTACTCTTGGACCACTGGAGATCAGTACCGTTACCAGCTACGTTATATATGATACAAATGGAATGATGTTTTGACTAGTGCCTTGAAACCATCTTTTAACAATAATTCAGATGCCCTCCAGGCACCTCAACTGTTTCTGAGAGAAAAATAAGAGTTGCTTGAATAATAGTATTTTTACAGTGCTAGTCATAGGAAAGTTATAGAATAGAAACACTCCAAAGTGAAGAAAACTCATAAAATAGTCAAGGATTTCAGAGATTAATCCTAATACATACATATATATATATACATATATATATATAAAATCATATCTGTTACATGGGAAAAGTTTCCCATGAGAATTTGTATGGGTACCTGCGTAGGCTAAATGAGACTCTTCTACAAACATACATCCAATAAGGTAGCGTTCTTTATTAACAATGGAGATGGTTATAATTTTTCTTCCTCCCAATAAAACAATAAATATATCAAGCTATAACAGATGATAGATCATGTTTACTTGTACTTTGCAGTAGACCTTCAAAGAATTTGAACAGATCTTTCATTAAACAAAGACACTGTGAAAATGACAGGTTGATGATTCTCTGTGAAAGAGATAATTCTGGTATAGTTGCATGTTGTTATTGTACATGTATATGTACATATGCATGTATATAAACACCACGATGCTCTTCCATGCTCGAAACTTGCAGTTCGGAATTGGAAAAACAGTTTGAAGCCACAGAAAAAGCAGGAAAATTGTGTTTTCATTAGAAGCCATATCATCATTTGCTACTATATGCCAACAAGATAAGGCACTTCATTTGTTAACTATAGTTTTTCGTCTTGTAATATAAAAACTGTGTTTATGGGTTAGCCCAGAAGACCATCTATACAAGCATCCTGTCTCTGACTCTAGACAAAACAGGATGCTTAATGAAATATTATTAGAGCAGGCAAAATGGCACACAAATCCTTTCCCTTCTGTGTTCTTCTAGATTCTGGCAATTTGGAGCTTTGGGACCTCCCAGTTTGAAGGTTAAGTTTGGACAATCATGTTTATATCTACCATCAGACCATTTTCCTATGACTTTGTCTAATCTCTTTTTTGAACCCATTTATCATCTTGGCTTCTATAACATATTCTGACAGTGATGAAAACATTTTTTTTCTAGGTCTAACATTAAATTAGATATGTAGTAAAAACCATTAAGTTATGATAAAATACAATAAATTATTACTCAAGTCCTTTTAGTACCCTACCTTGTGGATTAAAGAATCCAGTCATCCAAAACACATTTGGTCTGCCTTCAAATATCCAAGTAGAGAATTGGGTATTTCTTTCCAAAAGTTCAGTAAACCAGAAGCCAAGTGTTGAAGAATCCCAAGATACTCTTTTCCATATTTGAGGAATTCGAGCATCATACATGTTATCCAATGCATCTCTCAAATTCTGAAGGAGTGAAATTATAATAAATGACCTAAATACATCAAGGTAATAGTTTAAAATAAAGTATGCAATACATAGTAAATAAGTTGATACTTGCCTCACTCATAATAATAGTCCCTTCTATGGCTAGCTTAAGATCACTCAAACTGTTGCGGAGTATTGTGATCACTTTTTGCATTCGGTCAATTTCTTGCCGAAGAAAAATATTCATTGAGTTGAGGTGTCCCATTTTAATTAAACGAGCTTTTACCTAAAATATAGGATCCCAGAACAATGAAATTAGTTAAATATGATATGCTGAAATACCGTTCTCATATATAACAGCTTAACTAACTTTGCTTGAGATAAGCAAATTGTAGACTTGTAATTTGAATTATTCACATAAAATTTTCCGCCTTCAAACTGTTGTAGTTTATATTTTTATTTGTATTTTTTGTCTGATATTACCTGATTATTCATGATTGTGATAGAGTAAGATTTCACCCAGAAGGCCCAGGAGACTGCCATCACAAGACTGATTTTTTTTTTTTTTTTGTATTTTCACATACAACTGTGGCAAGAACAGTCTCCAGACATATCTCCACCATCAGTGCTAGATGTCTTGTTTTAAAATAAATAAATAATTAAAAAAGCTTCATATCTGTTCACAGTGATAGAGATAAAAGTGATTAGCTTGCCTCATAAGGTATGTAATCTGGAGGAAGTTTCTCTAGCATATCTTCAGCTAAACGATAGACAATAGCTTCACGAGTTTCTCCAGGTCCTGCACCACTTTCTTTAGGCTGAATATTGGTAATAGTATCTAGAACATCAGCTGCTGTGTTACTTTGATATCTAAGAGGACAAGATATATGTTATAAATTACAGAGGGGTTTTTAATAGTTAAAATGTATATTTGGTAGAACACAAAAACTTAAAGTGCAGAGAAATAATACAGTGTCACCAGCTTAATTTGAAACTCCCAACAAGAATTGTTTTCCTTTGTTTCTTGCACCAAGCCAAACACATTGTGAATAACATTTGGCTTTGTGTGATCATAAAAAATGCGATCTGCTGTCTACCCATGTTATAATCTTTTCTTTCTGCTTAGCTCTGAATTAGAAAAAGAGTGAGTTCCACAGGCTGCTTCTCAACCTCTGAGAAAATGAGACATCAGAACAACTTATCATATGATTTCTAGGGATTCTGGTTCTGTAAAAAGGAAGATTATTACCTTCGTTTAGTTACTTCTTAAAAGTGGAATGCAAAAGAAGGAAAAGGTGCAGGCATAACTCTACAAGCTCCCCCTTCGTTAATTAGAAAATTCATTCGGCCTTGAGGTATTTCAGGATTAATGGTAAACCTGCTAGATTTACAACATCGGAGATTAAAACCTTCTATTTCATAGTACAGTATGGGCAGTGCTAATGTAAATTTATGTTCTGAGTCAACACAAAAAAAGTGTTGGTAAAAGGTAAAAAAAGATGGTAAAAGATAGTAGACCATGCCAGTCCTTCAACAAAAGCAGAATTATACCATTATAACAAAAGTACTGCTATCTAGTGGCACAGATCTGAGATGCAGTAAGAAAGAAAACAAAGCATATGTGTTGGTATTGCAGTGATGGCATTGCCTACTTTTGCCCTATGGAATCAACTATGTTAGGAACATACAGCCCTAGTTTGACTCAGAACATAAATCTATTCTGACTCAAAACATAATTTTACATGCCACTTTTATTTTTCAACCTTCATCTGACACCCATCTCCTCCAATTACTTTGTAATATATGATTGTATAAGACAGGAAACCAAGGTTTATTCCACAGGGTAGAACATGTGAACTCCTACAGTATCTTAGCTTTGGAGACAGTATCATAAGACTACACAAACCAGATACTGCGTTCACAACATAAGTTGTGAATGCAATTATAATACTATAAATCAAAAAAATAGAAGAAACCCTACTGTCAGTTTTCTTCTCAGAAGATATAATTTCTGCTTCTGAATGTAAGAATGATGAGGCATTATAAATGTTTTATAATGTTTTCATATTTAAAAACAAAAATACGTACCACTAAAACCATGAGTAAGTAATAAGAATGACTACTTTCAAAGAACATATAAAATGCAGCTGAAGATACTGCATTCTTAATCATGTGCATGCACATAAATTGTTCCATCTCAACAATGAAATTCACATGGATTGTATATTTGCTATGAAAAATATACATACATATTTCAGAGGGATTTTTTTCCAAATAGCTCTAAAATAAAGAGTCATTGGTTTCAATGTATTGAGAGCTACTTACGTAATATCCGCATTAGGATGCAGACCAAAGACCTTTGGGCTATCCATGGCAGGAAGTGACTGGATGTATTCAAAATACTGGCCCAGGGTTTTACACACGGGAATTTTATATCCAGTGTAAAAACAGAAAGTGCTGTCAAACATCTTTTCACTAAACCACACCTGCACAAAATCCAGAGAAAAAAGCACAAAATTACTTTATCGTTTAGAGTTTCTAATCTCAGTTTTGGAGAATAACTGTTCTTGCTTTAGCTGCTACATCCATCTTTACTTGAATATGTGAGTAAAACACGTTACGTCTTCTGAGTTCTAGTTATGTCTTTTTAATAATTTCTGCTACACACTAAGGAGAAATCAAGGGGAAGAATTTCATTGGCAATGAATGATGTTTTGAAAAATTCATTTTACTCTGAAGGGTCTTATATGCTGGTGAAGAAGCGTGTATTCAGCAGAAAGACAGTCTTCTGATTTCTGTATTGCAACTACCAATAAAAATGACAAATAGCTGTATTTTCAAGGCCTCTTACCCTTGCAAAGCAATTAAGAAGACGCTTATCAAAGTCGTCTGTGACTCGGCCTCCATATTGCACTTCTCCAATCATGTAGCGTACTGTGCTCCATGATATTCCCTGGATGCAAGAAAAGTAAATAAAAGACTGTAGTTACAACATGTAAGTAATAGTGATTTGGATATCATCTGTAATTTGGATATCATCTGGAGTTCATCTGGCTCTAAAATATAAAATGAAAAAATTATATTTGGAAGAAGAAATAAACCTTGATTTCTAATGTATTTCCTGAGTTCAGCTCTGAAATTTTAAACTAGAGTTGGGCTTGATCCTGCTACAGGAAATATATCCCACTATTTCTCGTGTGACGTGAAATCACTCTCAGCTGCTACTTTTCTTCTTCTCTGTTCCTCCTTTCCATACATGCGCACCCTCCCACCAGTTTCTTATGTTACTTTATCATCAAAGTGCTACTTTGCAAGAGATGGCTATTCTTCTACACTATTCCTGTGAAACAGTAGAAGCTCAATTGGCAGCCACAAAGAAGTTTGAGTGGCTTTGTTAAAATCTGTGAATACTTCAGCTCCCTTTCCAAAACAGATCTTGTATGGACTTACTGTTATTTTGGATATAGTAATGAAAACACAAGATCAGATTCTGAAGTTCTTAACTATTACATTTGTTTTAACATGGATGATACAAAAAAAAAAAAAAGAAATTCTGATCACTCCTAGCTGTGCTGAAAGAATGGAAATGAACAGAAACAGTAAGAAAAATAATTACAGAGGCTGTATAAAGCAATTAAATAAGATTTATGCAAAGTGTAGTATTCACCTTCTTGATGTCACATTCATCTAGGTGATTTTGAATAAACTGAACGCTGGCTGTAAAGTCTGCTGAGTTAAATTCATAGGGAATGTTCCAACCCAAAGGCCCAAACTTTCGTCGTTCCTTAGGAATATATTTAAAAGCAAATATGTTTATGAAACAATGTATCATTAATGTATCATTAGTTTCATTATCAAAGTTCAATTGGAATAAAAAATTGAACTGAAGAAAGAGCCTAGGAAACAACTATCAGTAATAAACAACATGATATTCATGATATTGAGTTACACCTTAGCACTAAAAATTTATAGAAAAAGCAAGAGTGATTTATTTACTTTCAATGTAAATTACCTTTACTAATCAATATATAAGTCATAGGTTTGAAATGTCTCGTCTATGTGGGTTTTTTATACTATGTAATTTTTATACTAAGATTTTTATACTAAGTAATTAACTAAAGAAAACACTGAATCTCTGCATTTTCAGCACATTCAACAATTTTATCTTCTCTACTGTCTTTTTTTTTTTCTATATATATTTTCTACTAATGATAGTGTTCAAATTCATCTATTAATGCTCATCTCAGCTAGAAAGGTTTCTAGGTTGCCCTTTTTGTTTTCATTGGTTCATTGTATAGTTTTAATATGTCTTTCGAAATTCAAAACTTTATTTACTTTACTAAAGCTGCCACCACTGCATTTGTCATTATGTACATATTTGAATTCAAAATTATAATGCTAGTAGCAACAGAAAAAGTTGGCTATAAAAGAATGTGAATGTAATCTGCAGCTCAAAGACATTTTGAACAACCAATGCTACTAGATTTGTCAAATTATTTATAATCACACAAGTTACCTCACTCAATGAATTTTTTCAGAATGTAGAAAAAATTACTCCATTAAGTTAAGAATTAAATTGATGAATAGTGCTGACATTTATTAAATGAATAAACAGTGTAATACTAATATTCTAAAATTAACTAGAGTGATAGCATATTTATTAGATTTTAAATAACCAGGTCAACAATGACTTACAGTCAATACTATTGTTAAGTAGCATTTAATTACAGTATTTGAAAAAGAACTAGAATGGGAAAGAAATAAAAAAGACCTTGTATTTTTCCTAAATCAAGTATTGTTTATAAGCAAATGAGACAGCTTTAACCAATAATACCGTGCAGAAAGGTATAACAATTTTCTGCCAAATTCTCTGAATAGCTTCGTAACCTCTATTTATCATAGCAATCTTGTCACCAAAGGATATTAGGAACTGGTCAGTTTAAGTCAGGACAATGTATATATTGCTTACTGATTAACAATCCAAAATAAATGTTCAGAGCAGAAGAATAGCTATAATATTTTTTGAAAGTATTGATGACTGAATAAACTTCTCCTTCCACAAAAACACTATAATTAGGAGATGATACACAGAACAACGTTCTTGGTGTTTATAAAAGGTAGAAAGAAGAAAATAATGCAGTACATTGTATCTTAATAGGGATCCTCTTACAAAAGGCCATTCTCTTTCAGTCTTTGCTGCACTGAAAAAAACAGGCAGCTAAATAGAGTCTTAGGATTAAATACTGTTTAAATCTATTTTGAGATCTTTGCTTAAAATAAGGTATATTCAGAATGCTCAGACGTTTGGTATTTATTGTGAAAAGTTATATATCTTTAACATACTAAATATGCACACCATGGTGCTCACTTTCATATTAGTGTAGAAAATGTCACAAAAAAAATAAAAACAAGACAGTAAGAGAATTTTATTTAATGTTAGGCATCTAGAAGGTAGAGAGCTAACCTAAGCTAGGCCTATGAACTGCCTTTAAAATCAATAGACTGAAAAAAGTGATATATCTCCAGAAAATTATTCACATTTTTATAGACAGCCACCAAAGAGAGATAAGCTGATTTGCTGCTTTGGGTGCTTATCTATTTCTATTACCTACAGAGAGAGCTTATTCACTTAGATGACTAACTTTTGGATAGTTAAAATTAGATAAGAAAAATCCTTATTCTAAATGCCCATAGTATGAAAATTACATAAAATTTAAAAGACAATTAAGAGAATAAATTATCTCAAAATACAGATGATAGAAATTAAAGGTCTAGCCCTGCAACATGCTGCTACAATAAATATCAGAATGCACATTTTCCATAGAGAAAACTTGTTAAAGTGAATCCCTAAATCACACCTTTATTTGCAAACCTTATAAGAAATACCTGAACAGTAGAGTGCAGAAAAGCTACAGTATAAAGTAAAGGTTTCCACATAGGCAAATTGCTAACATCTAACAGATCCTGATTAATTCCAGAAAATGTTCTTTTTAAACCGGCACGTACACCTTGAGGAGGTTCATTTGTGAACTTTAGAGCAATCTGTTATGTAAAAAAAAATAAAATAAATAAATAAATAAATAAAGGAATTGGATTTATTTCCTGAAACAAAAACTGCAACATATAAAAATGTCACAGCTATTAGTTATAAATAAAAGATACAACAGAAATAGTTGAATCAATTTGACAGTTTTACCACATAAAAGGAGTACACATTACATTAGTCCTCAAAACCCTGTGATATACTTTAAGATTTTGAACATGGACTTTCTGTTTATGTCATTCAGAGTCATCACTCTCAGACATCCATGGTTCTAAGATTTTTGATCAACAACATGGAAGCACTTTCCATGCTTTTCAAAAAGCATCATATGGCTGTCATATCTCTATCTCCAATTCAATGACTGAACGGTGGAAGAGAACTATGCAGAAGGGATGACAACTTTGTTATATTTCTGTTCCCAAGACCTCACTATAAATACAAAGAAATCTTAACTCTCCTCAGTTCAGATCTTTGTGTTCACTCTGGATTCTGTGGCTATGTCTGCAGCAGTAAATTAGGATTGCCCAAGAATGTTTCTGGGCACACTGGTCAGCAGGCATGAAATCTACATTTGTGGTAGTATGCTGCCAAAGTTCCTTTGGCTACAGCCCCTTTTTGCATGAAACTTCATGCAAACTTCCTAATAGGGATAGTTTCTAGAAAATTTTAATTGTCAAACCATGCCTGAAAAATCTTTAAAAGAGTGCTAATACCACAGGTTTTCATTTTAGAGAATGTTCTAACTATGTACTCCTATGGACGATTGCATTCTAGTGCTGGGTAACGGTCATGGACATTCTATTAGTTCAGACACAGACTGGCCTTACCATAATCAGATTTCTATTCTATGAGACACTTTCAAATGCTGGAGGAACTCAAAAACTAAACATTTTTCTGCTCCAACGGTAAGTACTTGTCTGACTAGCCTGCATAACATTGCAGCATTCACTTGAAAGGATAGTCAATGCCAGGCTGCCCTAGGTTTGAATGCAAGCATGTTTGCAAACTATTTCTGCCTCTGAGAGAATCTTAAATGAATACACTCATGAACACGTACTTCTCCTGGCAGTTTTACTATCTCCATATTTGTGGCAAATAAATTAAATTATTTTTAAGGGATGACTTTTCAACTTCCATCTCACAGAGTCGTATTTCTGGGCTGCAGAGCCCAGGCAAGCTGTCTCAGAGACATGAGCTTTTGCAAGGACCTATCTGCATATGAACACTAGAATTTTGGATTGAATGAGAACACTTACTAACCAGTGTTTACACATTTCAAAGGCTATCTTGTTCAATTATGTATGAACATTGCTTAAATGAAATAATAATAATAATAATAATAATAATAACAACAACAACAACAACAACAACGCAAATGATTTTCTCCTTTCTTCTGAGAAAGAGATGACCTTTAGTTTGTCAGTTACTCATTTTCTGGTATCCGTGAACATGTTAAAATATTAACAGGTAACGTGTCACTATAGACTGAAATATCACAAATGAAACATTTGAAATAAATGCAGTGAAGATTCATCTAGCAGCCCTCTCAGATCTTTATTGTGACGTTTAGCGAGCTATATATTTATATACCACTTCTCAAACTTGAAGACTTAGAAAGATTTCCTTTTTTATTGAGAGCTACCTTCCATACACAGTGTTTTCCCATGATGACATACATTTCTTGATGAAGGTCATCTCCTAGATTCATTCCAGAAAGGAATTTCTCCTTTCCCCTTTCACGCTGCCTTAAATCATACACATCTAGGCTAATGTTCCCCTTCATATCTTAGATATCACTTCATATCTTAGATATCATCCACAGTATCTGTTTTTAATTAGAGAGAATTGGAACCACTGAGAAGACTCCCACTGTTTTTAAGAAGAAAGGTGCCAGTGAACACAGAAGTGTCAGCACATGGCCATTACACTAGATATTAGATACGATCTGCTGTGAGTGCTAGGAACCATCATAAGTAACTTAAATGCACTTTGTAAGAGTTTAGGCAATTTTCCTGGTACTGATTGATATCTCCTTAAGATCTACAGAACAACCATTTATAATTTAGCTAAAGAAAAACAGGTCACTTGTCAGCTGATGGTCTTTGAGATGCACTGTCGATATGCTTTCTGTTCTCTTTATCCTTTGTTTCAGTCAGGGAAATATAAGAGTCTAAAAGTAGCTGTAGGCATTACCCTGTGCACAAGGCACCTAGCTGAGCAAAAAGGATACAGTTAAAGCCTTAAAAATGTGTGTGTACAGAATTAGTGTAAATTCACACATACACAATACATCTTTAATTGAGAAAAACTTCCAGTTACTGGTAAATAACATTCCTGTTTGGTGTCATTTGTATTGTAAAGTAAGCTCATTTATTCATTCACCCACCCCACTCACAGTTTCTTTTTCATTTACATGCTTACCCTAAATAAATTCAATGAAACTCAATGTCTTGAGGTTCTTGAACTAAACATTTGAACAAACCTGTAGCAGTGTAATTGGGAATTTAGGATGTGGTTCAGTAGTTATCCAAACTCGAAATGTCTCATTCTGTATCTCAGCAGTAAGAAGTGTCTCCAGTAGTTCATCCATGAAATCCAATCCAAGATGACAATTCTGAAGTAACACCCAGCCTCCCTAAATAACAATATCGACAATTACCACATAAAATTTATAACGATTTATTTATAACATTCAAAACAAATAGCTGTATTAGAATCACATTTGGTCTTGCATGTAATTTTTTAGTTGTATGACTTTTAGTAGGTTCCTAAATATGCAACATCATTTGATTTGATATTGGCACAGTTAAAGCCAATAAATTAATTAATTGAAAATTTAGTGTAAGGGTTATTTTCACATCCTATAAATTCACAATGAAAATAGCATAACCAGAGCCAATGTTCTAAGTAAAGTATCAGCGCTACCTAGTGGCAAAAAGTAGTAATTCCTATCATCCAGAAAAAAACTGTGATTAACAATCCAAAAGAAACAGATCCAAAAGAACATGAGTGAAAATTAACATATGAAATCTAAGAAATACATCTTTAAACACAAAACAAACAAACAAAAAAAAACCTTGTTAATAACATAATCTGAAATAAAGGTAGAGAGGTTGTAACAAGAATCCAAACTTTTCAACTATAATAAGTTTATCTGTAATGAATACATTTTTATGAAATTCAACCTCTTGCGTATTAGTTTTGATCTTATTCATCTCTCCGTTGCATCAAAGCTCTATTTTTGTTATTATCTCTCTGCACGTCTGCTCATGAATTTAAATTCAATCAGCTTTTCTAGCATCACTTTAGAAGCCTAGTGAATCAGAAGCCTGATATTAAAATTGGCATTATTTAATCAGTTCTAAACAGTGATGTGTGGATTTCATTACAGCTTGTAATTTCATATTGGCAATTTTGGTTTAACCCATTTAGAAACAAATAAATAACATTTTGTAACTGAATCTAATTGAAATATTTATGGAGAACTAATGAATATGATATTTTTAAGAGTAAATAGAGGAATAGAAGGGTTTTTTTCTTCTTTTATGTGTATCCACTTTTTTTTTTTTTTTAATCAATTTCTCTCATTTCCAGATGAATCAGGATCAGTTCACAGTACAGCAGCTTGCTTTAATCATATTATATATGCTTGGTCAGAAGAAGAGAAAAACAAAGACAAAACCAAAACAAAAACAACAAAGATATTTGTCTCCATGTTCAGAAACTCCATTTTTTTTTTTTACTTTCAAATTTGATTGTCATGTTCATATACTGGATAATGGATAGGGAATATGGCACCAATTAAAGCTTTTACTGAACACAAGTCACTTCAGGTGAAGTCACTTCAAGTCACTTTAGGTGAATATTACAAGCAGTGCTGTACTCTTGGTTTAGTAAGGACTAATGGTTGCTTATGGTCATACAAAAACTGTTTCATGTTTCAATCTAGTTCTTTCAGTCTTCTGTTTTCAACTAGTAAAGATATTCTAGTCCTTCAGAATTCCTGATATTTTGAGTTTACAGGCAACTATGGCTGTATGTATGTCTTCATGTGGAACAGTGTCCACAGCTCTTTGAAGCATTCAGCTGACTGGACAGTGCTGCTTTTGCACTATAATTTTCATTTTGTATCTGAGCTTTCAATTACCATCTTTTCAGAGCTGTTGCTTAGACTTCTCATGTTTTTACTGCTGGGAATATTATATGCCATAAAAGAAACAAACAAAGAAACAAGCAAAAAGAACAACAACAAAAAACACTACAACATGTCGGAGAATATCCTTAAAATACATTCTGATATCCTTGAGACTCAAAATCAAAAGAATTGACAATTAAAGAAACAAAGAACCAAAATCAAATGCTGGGGAACAATTGCTGGGGAGCAAGAGGATCTGTATAACACATATGTGTGGAGCCAGCACAGAATTCTATATCTACAGTTTTAAGCTGTGTTTACACTCTCCATTTTATCTAATATAATCTATGCAACTTCTCGGTAGCTAACATAGGTAAGTGGGAAAAAAAAAAAAAGGAACTCCAGTAAAGAAGTGGGTTCTGAAACTTTTGTTCTGTAACCTTGGATAACTATGCAGTGATAAGAAGGGAATGTGCCACTTTTGAAACAGTGCTCAACAATACTGCTGGCAAAGGTATTCACTTGGACTCCATTATCACATATGTATCCCACAGTGGAATGTTTTCAGGCTTAGGCTCTCAAGGAGACTTGTTTACTATATGCTTCATAGTAAGGTGAAAATGCAAAATATTAAAGATTACATGCAGGAAAAGCTTTAAAAGAATGCTAAAACAGAAAATCAATTTATATTGCATTAGTTTTTCGCACCTGTTGCATTGACATCTGTATGATCTTGCGTGCATGAACTTCTTGTCCCTGACCCATAGAGATGGTCCTACATTCTGTAACAGGTTTGATAATGAGCAATGAACATACATTCTTGATAAATAAGTAAGAATTCCAATTCAGTCAAAAAAGCGATATAAATTCAGCACAATTAAGTACATATTTATAAAAAATATACTTATTAAAGTCAAATCCCTTTGTTAAAACATTATGCTATGTATTATATTTTCTTAGCATTGAAACTTTGTAAAATAGCATTTAAATATACATCCATAATGTTTACAGTGTTTGCAGAAGTGAAAGTCTGTGACTAATGTTATTGTCAAAGGGAATTTAAGCCAAATTTTAATAAAGTAAGCCACAGCTTAGTTTGAAATAAGAACCCAGATTTCTCTTTAAGTGTAGGTAATGAAGCCATGTAAATGAACAAAATTCATAAGTGTAAAATTGAATTGTGAACATCTTAATGTGACTTTTATCAGGAATGAATGCATTTACATCTAACTCAGTTTGTATGCACAATTTTCTAGTTTTCATGTTGTCATATAATGTAGATATAAAGTCCAGAATATAGAAATGCAGATCTTGTGGGTGTTTTTTGTTACAAAGTAAGCTTGTAAGCAGATTGCTGATTTCTCTACCTGAACTTAATGTTTATTGATATTTATTATATTAAACCTATATTAATGTATAATTTAAGCACATTGATATTTATTGTTGATATTATTATCAATATTAATATTTTAAACAAGGCAACAATATTGCCATCATGCCAGACTTAATAAAAATATGTCTTGTAGCTACAGACTAAAAAATGCCATCTCTTAGATAACTCAAAAAAGAACTGACATTACTGTTCAACTGCATACTGAATAGTCCTCAGCATAACATCTTTCATGTAAAAGATATGATAGATGTAATAGAGATATTGTTTTTGAGATGTACTAGAGATATTGTCTCATGTAATAGAAATATTGTTTTATCTCTAAGACAATTGTTCAGGAACAATAATGTTACAAAAGAATTTTAAAAATACTTTTCAGAAAAAAAAAAATCTGAAGTTACTTATGTTACTCTTCTGTATGTTAAACAAATCAAGACAATGAATAATTATTTTCCTACCCAATTTAAGCTTCCTAGCCAAGGAATCAATCTGAATAGTTGGATCAGATCCCATTGACAAGAAACAGATGAGAGGTGTTCGTTGGTCACTTTCCTCCCATGTTTTTTTTAAATTCAAAATGACTGGTTCTGTATATTTCTCATGCAAGGAATCTGCAATATACTTCCTGGCTTGAGAAAGAGTTCGGTCTGGACACCAAGACCTACAAATAAAAAATTATACCAAGATACAAATTCAGTGATGCTTCCCATTGCAAAGACCAGACTTAAATCATAAATTCCATTTTAATCAAAGATACTTTTGTTTTATATATATACACATTCATATTTATGTCTGTTTGTTTGTCTTTACAAATATAATAATAGACAGAGCTGGTAGTCTTCCCTCTATTTATTACTGTCCAATACTTTCCAGTTTCTTAGAATTTTGCCATAAGTAAATTATTTGCACTGGAATTTTCTGTTCTGAGTACTCACAGTGGGGCATTCTTCATTTTAAACAGAACTTTTGTATCTGAGAACCCAGATAGGGAAATGTTAGATAGATTAGCCCTTCGGTATAATCCTAGAGATGTTTCGTTGGGTATGTTAGTGTTTTAGGGCATGCAGTTCCTGCACTGGATTGCTTTTATGTTTGGGATGAGTCTATTGCTCCCATGGAAAGCAAACAAAAACCTTCTTTTGGACCAAACGATATGCAAAATTTCAATTTATATGCTTATTACTTATAGACTACCCCTCCCTCTTCAGGGTGTATAGCATGTAGCACTTCTTCCGTCTGAATCAGGTCTTTTACTGAACAGGTTGAATCCATTCCAAAGACAAGTCATGTCTAATAATTAATGTTATTTTCAGTAGAGTCTTTGATTTATTTGTTGCAGAACTTGGAACCTATACAATGAATACAGAAAGATATGAGAAAGAAAAGCATGGTCTCATGTATAAGGCAGCTAAATGCTGCTTTGGGGAAATCCATTCTATCCCAAGCCCTGCCACAAATATCCTAGGTGATGCAATAAAATCATATATGCCACATTTTATACATGGGACTTCTGAATACCTGTTTTGCATTTTCACAACTCTTTCTAGTTTTTTAAATATTTCTAATTACTTAAGTTATTTAAAATAGCTCATTTAAAAAGAAGTAAGAAAAATCATTTTGAAAACCATCTGGATGATTCTACTTTTTCTGTCTTTTTGGATGGAGAAGGCTGCAATGTGATTTCCAGTTTCCTTTGGTCATGACATAAAAGCAAAGTCAAGAAGGACATGGAAGTATTTAAATGAGTCCAGAGGAGGGCCACAAAGATGATAAAGGTGCTAGAGCACCTCTCCTATGAAGACAGGCTGAGAGACCTAGGGTTGTTCAGCCTGGAGAAAAGAAGGCTCCAGGGATTCCTTTTACCAGCCTTGTAAGTACCTTACGAGGACCTTCGGGAAAGCTGTGGAGGGACCGTTTGTCAGGGAGTGTGGTGGTAGGAGAGGGAGTAATGACTTTAAACTAAAAAAGGGTAGGTTTAGATTAGGCATTATGGAAGTTCTTTACTCTGAGGGTCATGAGTCACAGGCTGCTCAGAAATGACTCCCATCCCTGGAAGACTTCAAGGCCAGTCTGGATGGGGCTTTGAGCAACCTGTTCTAGTGGGAGGTGTCCCTGCCCAAGGAAGGGGCATTGGAATTTGGTGGTCTTTAAGGTTCCTTTAAACCCAAACTATTATACAATTCTATGATTCTATGAAGTCAGAAGACTGTTTTCTAGAAAAAGTTTTTTTTAGATTCTTCAGAGAATAGCTCTGAGGTAAGTAAATTTAATAATATAACATGTGAGTGAATTAAATTATATTTAATGTCACCCAGAAATCAATTAAAGTTATGCTAATATAATAATTGCATACAGATAAACTGAGATACATGGTGCAATAATGTATGTCATTTCCCAAATTTCTGAAGATGCTCACCTGATGAGTAAAAGCTTGCGACAGGTATCAAGTGAATCATTATATCCATCTGGTATAATCTCTTCCTCTGGAGCATCTTTATCAAACCAATTTTTCCACCCCTTTTCATTACTGGTTATCTAAATTTATTATGTTAATGCACACAAATATATTTCAGCTGTAGTAAAATCTCCTTGGAAATGTATACTTTAATAAGATTCTGTTATTATATTAGAATATATTACAAGTAACATTAACAGACTAACATTTAAGACATACACCATGTGAATTGCTATTAAGATGTTACAATTAAAAGTTTTAGTATTAAGGTGCAGCAACTTAAATATCAGTAATTAGCAGGAGGACTCTATATTACAAAAAAAAAAACATACCATGACTGATTTATTTCTTCTACAAGAGAAAAAGCTTTCTGTCCCAGTATAGTCTAGACAGTCAAAGAATCACAAATTAATAGTAACAGGCTCTAGAAAGCTTTTGATTTAAGAAAGAATAAATCTGACCATAAATATGACCGCTATTTAGGCACCTCTTAGAACATATGACCTAACAGGACAAGGGATAACGGTGGATGCCACATTGTGAAAATTACTATGCAGTTGAGTGAGGGGAATCAGATACAATATTCTCAGATTACTGGAATGAAAATGAGGAACACACTGATGCCATCTATTCTGAAATACAGCACCATATGCCTGTTATATACTACAAAGCTCTGGCTGGTTGACTTACATGAAAGATATTTCAGAACAACACAGATCAAGAATAGACTGGGAAAGGAGTGAGAAATGAACATACAAGAACCTCTTCCAGCCATGTATCTCCTATAATCTCAGATTAAGAAACAACACAAATGTCCCTTTTAGAACTTCAATCCAAGTCTGAGAAAACAAAAAGAAACAACAGTTCTATATACATTAACACCAACCTGAGCACATGCTAGGAGAGTATTCAGAGGAGTTACCTTCTCAAAGCACCTGCTGAAGGCCACAGCCAAAGATAGATTATTGTACAAAAGGGACTTCTGTTGACTCAGTAAAATTACTAAGGTTTTATTACTTATCTCTTTATGTCATCTCTCCCTCAATCACAGCTGGTGGCAGTAACAGTGTGAAAAGCAACAGGGTCATCTAAATGTTTGAAGAGGAATATGTCTATATTAAATTAAACTAGATATGTAGGAGTGGAGGACTTTGCCTAACTGTTCATTTCTATGCCTTTATAATTTTATACTCTTTTTTTCTTTGCTTTTAACGACATCTCTCATGTGCACTCCCAATGTGAAATACAGGAGCATGATTATGATTAGGAAACTGCCTATGAACATAATTAATAAATATCACCTGATTCAAAATTTCTGCAAACTGTGGAAGTTTACTTAATTCCACTAAGTTTAGCCACATCATGTCAAGAATCCAGCGAAATGGTTTGGGTGGGCAAGCCTTTAAATCCAGTGCTGCACCTCCTGCAGATAAAAACATTTGGATGAAATATACATGACAGTCCAAAGATCAAGATATTTTTGGTATTGATTTTTAAATTATGTTTTCTGGACCACGTCACTTTCACTGGGATACTATTTGCACTCTTGTGTACAAATCATTTTAAATATTGAGCATATATCATCTTAAGTAGTAGATGTAAAGCCAGATAGCCAGGAGATCACACACATTTTACATCCTCCGATATGCACCCGGAGAGAAGACTAAGTAATACTCTTGGGGTAAGATTGAAACCTGGCTTTAAACAGACTAAAAGACATAGAAAGACTCCAAATTAGTTTTGTATTATAGTTATCATTTTCTTCATCTTGTAGCTGCATCTTCTCCAGTCCTCTGCAAATTAATTAGTGCTACCTTTCAGGAAAACTGGACATTGTTATTCTAGGGGTCTCAGATCTAAGACTATTTATTTATTTAAGACAGTGTTATAATGAATTTCACCAGTTTGCTACAAACAGACTAAAAAAGCATATTGGAATAATAACTATTATTTTTAAGCAGCTATATGTATGTGAGCTCCTGTGTGTGTATAACATAGCCTACATACACAAGCTTTGATTAATACTTTCAAATTATACATACATGCTTATAAAATATACATACATAAATATATATGTTGATCCATTTTCAGTTCAAATATTCATACTTTTACAAACTGTTTTTAATTATTCCATAAATTCTGAAGAAGATTTAACTCTTCTTGACTCTGCATCCATTTCATCCCCAAATTCTCCATGAATAGAATATAGAGAAAATGTATCATAAAGGCAAGAAGAAAAAGAACAGAAGACAATCCTACCACTGGAGTGAAAGGAGATCATAACATTAATTCTTTACAAACAAACAAACAAACAAACAAAACACTTTTTTAATTTCAGAAATTATTGGAATTATTTATAGCATTTCTCATAAAGCTTAAAAAAAAAAAAAGCTTTAAGTTCTGACAAATTTATAAGAAACATTATGGTGTTTCAAATATTATAATGCAACAAATACTTTCTGAATTGCATGAAGTCTCTTTTTGCTTACATTATAGACTTTACAGAGAAAGATTTTTGAAAGGTTTTCATGCAGGCTTCCAGGATGTAAGAATTTTATTTATATTATTAGTGATTATTTTCAGGAAACAGTAACTCCACTTTTAAAAGATTGAGATAAATAAACAGAAGGTTCAGAAAGACTAGGTATTTTCCTAGTTATTTCTATATTCCCTAAGTATAAATGGAAGAATTACTTTGCTGAATCCGGGCAATAGTATGTCAACAGGAACAATTACCATCAAATTAAAATGCAAGTTCCAATGAGTGGCTATCAAACAGATTTTAGGGAAGTTTTTGTTTTGGGGAAAGTATTCTTTTAAACCTTAGTTTTAGAGGCAGGCATTTTCAATGAAGAATATGAATTCCAAAAATGTAAAAAATGTGTTTCTCATTGTAATGCTTGGTATTCTTGCTGTTAATATACATACTTAATCTTTTCCTAAATCCTGCTAAGGTCTTATGGTTAGTGGTTTGTTATGTTATTAATTGTGCAATGCCTAGAAACATATTTCCTTTTATTAGTTTTCATTTAGCCATACATAGGGATAAGTCAAAAGTTCCAGCATCTATTAAAAAAAGTATGCAAGCCTTTCATCCACATATGGAGACATTTAGATATAATCAAGAAACAGAATTAGATCACATGTGATTTGAATGTTTACATAAGGAAACAGGGTTGATTAAAGGGCAAACTCTTCTTCAAGAATGTGAAGTTTCTACATAAAAATCCAAATTATTTCTGTCATACAAAAGTGTTAAGCTCCTTCATGATCTTTTATTATGAACCTTTCCTGCTATTGAACTTTTTTTCCTTCCTTTTTCCCTATGGAAGGCAAGCTTCAGTAACCTCAAAGAAAAGTCTATTTCATGAAATCTGGGGTGAAAATAATGTCTTTTTTGCTTTTCCAGTAAGTACTTGTTAAAGTTTCCTTCAAGCATCCTCTTACTCATGTCCTTGGCATTAGGATATATGGCTTGAAATGACACTGGGATCCACACATGGAACCCAGAACTTCATAATCGCAGCAAACTGAAATAATGGAAATCAAATAGAAGATAACTAAAAGATTTTACACAAATCTGTAATCCATTATTAGCATTAGCATTATTACAATATAATATATTTTTCCAGAATCATATCTTTCACAAATTTAATACAATAGTCCAACTGGATTTTTTTTTTTTTTTTGGGGGGGGCAAATTATTGAATTCTGTGACTATCACAATCACTTTAGACAAAAAGCCTTTTCTTACTTATCAGATGTAATCATTAGTTTTTCACAAAGTAGATACTTGGCAATATTTCTGGTTTTTATTTAAGTCAAAACTAAAGATGTTTTGCAGTTCTGTAATACACTCTTTTATATCTATGGAGCTTCTTAGTAAAATAGACTTTATGCTAGAAAAGATCTATCTTCATTTGCATTAGTTCTTCACTTTTTAATAGAAAAGAACGTAGCAGACTGCAGTGTCAACGAACTTAGATTTTCTTTTATATTTCAGATTTTGTTTCTTTCTACAATTTCCATAGATAATCTATGCCATTCTCATGGCAGAAAAACAGAGCAAGTACATATATACATGTATTTATACACATTTTGAATGGAGGCTATTTTCCCTCAATTTTGAGACCTGTTTTCTATGTTTTGATGACTTTGGGATACCTTTAAGCTATAGCACTAAAGTATTCAGGAAGGTCCTGTTTGGCTTTAATGGAATACAGAAAAGCAGAATGGAATTCAATTTATGTACTTCAGCAGGAGGAAAGATTTAGACTTGCTAATCTTCTGAGACCAGTGGAATAATGTGTTCTAGGGACCATTCAATTTCAAATAGAAATGATTTTTCACTGAGACATCCCCTGATAATATGGCTGATGATAAGCCATGAAAGCTCTCCTGCTGGAAAAAAAAAAAAAAAAAAAAAAAAAAAAAAAAAAAAAAAAAAAAAAGGAGGTAGAGGGATAGAGGGATTTAAAAAAAAAATAAATAAAATAAAAAAAGGAGAAAGCTTTCTTCAGCTGCCTCATGACATTTGGTAACATGGCATTCATTTTGCACCAACAAACTGCTCATGCAAGGAGGAAAAACTTGAACAATACAATCATTGCAGAAGATACCTAAGCATCCAGGACAATTTGGCAAGGCATCCGCCCACTTTCCATCTGATTCAAGAGCATACAAATAATTATAGAAATAATCATTGGAAATAATAGAAATAAAATCTGTTATTATTTTTTCTGGTGGCATTTGTGCACTAGAAGAATTTCTCATTATCAAATCAGCTGTCATAAACACAGGTGGGAAACTGTGTTCTTACATTTTAGACAAAAAAAAATGTTAAAAGTATTCCTGTATTTTATTATAGAATAATATTAATATTCATTAGTAACAAAGTGATAAGCATCCACTTTCTGCTTTAGATGGTCAAGGTATATCTTCTTCCAGCAAAACAAAAATCCATGAGCTAGGGAGGAAAGAAATAAGGTTCCTTGTCTAATACTTTACTAGAGAAGATAGTTCAGTTTGAAAGCATTTCAAAGCATACCCTGCCTGACATCAGTGGCAAAATGGTAGCTGGATTCCTTTCTCAAAAGATAAAGCTACTATGACAAACTGGAAAGCAAAATAGTATGTGAATAATCTTTTTTTTCTCCTATCCATTTTATTCATTAAAGGCAGCTAATGAAGTTCCAAAAGCATGGTCACTACTTTGACATTAGATGTTTGCAAAATTCATTTGATCATCATAAGATTCAAGCAGGTTTTATAAGGACCTCTGCATAAGTAATTGTGGTCACATTTTTCAGCAGAGTCATAAATTCAGAGTACAGAGGTAGACCTGGCCAGTTGGGCCACAGAAGCACGTTAGGTTCTGTAAAAATGATTGTTAGTTGATTGGCAAGAGTCAGAAAAAGCTTAAGCTGAAACCCATAGAAGACTGTAGCACCTTCCAGACCATGTGTAGAGATATTATGGTACCTTAGTAGATAGCTTTATTCAGCTCCTTGAAATGTGAGCAGCAAAAGAAAAAGAAGTCATCTAATTTATAAAAATAAACATGCAAATGTAATACAAAAATAACCAATAATTAAATCAGAGAACCAGAACTATCACCATGTTCTCAGGAAAGAACACAGCCTGGATAAAATGCAGAGACTGAACTGAGATGTGAAACCACTTTTAACTTCATCGGACCACAACATGGATAAGACAGAGCCAGCTCCAACAGAACTATTGGCAGAAACCATGCAGCCAAAATAAAAATAATACACAAAACATACATTGAAATGGTATAAAACTTTAAAAGGTTGAAATTACCTCTATATATAACACAAACTTTTAAACTTACCTCTAATGAGTGCATGGAACTCTCTAGTTTTCACATGTCCTCTCTCAAGATCAATTTTTAATGTCAGAAGGAGGGTAAAGAGAAATTTGTGGTTTTCATACAAGCCTCTAACAGAGTATGTATAAATTTCATAGGTAAGATACTCAATAATATTTGAGATTCTTTTATGGGGTACAGGAGATTTCTCAGATCTGAATCATGAAAACAAAACACAAGAAAAGCATGTTAATAACATCTTGAAAAGAAACACATAAGAAAGACAAACATTTGAATATTAGAAAAATCTGTCTTCCTACTTGGCCATGGATTGATCAAATAACTTTAAGAACTGAGCCAGTGAAGTTTGATACATATTATTGACCATGCTCATTTCTGTTATAAGAAAATAAAGAATGCTTCCACGTGTAGCAGCAGGTCGATATTCTTCCTGAGCAGAGTTAATCTTCACTTCAGTTTCTGCTGCCACAGACAACTTTACAGCTACTTCAGCAGCTGTTTGTTTAGTTGTTTGCAGAACACCAATCAAGGATTCATCATCTACTAGTGAACCTAAAAAGCCAAATATTGGATGTTTAGGGTATTTTTATAACATTTTTAAACCTTCATATATGTAAAAATCAAAAGACTAAGTTACAATTATTTATACCTAATATAAATGTTTTACTGAACTGCAGAAACCATTTTAAAATGGAGACCAGACAGTGTACATAAGACTAAAACTTATTTTTATACTCAATAAGCAAAACAAATGCATTCAATTTATGTCAAGTTGAAGGTATGTGTACCAAGAGTTTTGCACCATTTACTAGAGACGTCACCTCTTCCAGGCATATAACATGATATTCATACAGAGTTATGCAATTTTTGTTAGTCTGTTGATTGTCACATTCAAAGTCAAAGAGACTTAGAGTCCTAAAGACAATGATCACACACACAATAGTATTTATCCATCTCAAGTACTTTTTAATCAATCTGCTGGAAGTCATCATCTTTTTATTTTTATCCTCCCCTGCACCCCTCCCTCCCCCCCCCCAAAAAAAAAAAAATTGAATATGTGCAGGCTCCTAATGTAATGCAAAAGACTTTCAACACTATTTTAACTAGCCCATTTAACTCTGCATTTTCAGTGGATTAAGGATTTGCCCATGATCAGATATTTTACCTCATCTGAGGGGCAGAAAGCTATGAAGAATTTGGTTTATTTCACAAAACTTGCGTAGGTGCTTAAAATATTTAGTGTCTGGAATAGCTATATAATGGCTTGCTATCGTACCAAATTCCTCATGTTCCGGTAAATCACATACTTCAAATCTCTACCATTGTATGTTCATGTATTGTGTTTTAAATAAATAAATCAATTTCTGTATGGAAAGGCTGTATTGTACAGCAGCCTAATTTGCCCTTTAAAATCATAGTTATTGTACTCTTTGATACAGAACCTCTAGTTGCACTTAGTTTGTACAGAAGATTGTCCTCCAGTTCTTTCATCTTCCTTTTATTAAACATTACATCTTCCATGAGTTTAATTCGTTCTGCCTCTAGTTCCTGTTATTAAAAGACAAGGAAATGGCATGACACTATGTATATGAATACTATGAATAATGAACACTATGAATAATACTTGAAATTCAGGTGCTGATTTTTCAAGTTCATGGAATGTGCATTTTGTTTTTTTCTGCTATCTAAAATATGTTACTGTAGCATCTTTTTTTTAAAGCATTTTTACTTAGTTGGAAGTATCTTATGAATGCCAAATACTTCTGCTTAGTTTTTTATCATATTGACATCTGTAGAAAATCACCGGTGTATATTATTGCCATTTTAAAATTTTCATACTGAATCTCCATAAAAAAAAAATAAAATAAAATTAGAGAATGGATGACTTTTTCTTCCACTTTAAAATTAAGCATCACTATGGTTTACGTGCACTGTTAGGTTACCTGTTTTTCAGTAAGAATTACTCTTCTCAGTAACTGATTCTCAAGTCCTTTCATTGTAACAGTAAAATCAATAATTGATGTTTTTGCATTAATTTCAGGTGTGAAAGCAGGATTCGGTAGCTTTGTGGTAATGTATAGTCTAAAGGAACTCATTACATCTACTTCTTTATCACCAACTTTCACCTGTGGAGTAAGTATATGATAATGTTAAGCAGAGGAAAATGAACTTTATTCACATCAATTATATGTACAAGCAATAAATAAGTAAATGAATATTTGAAATACCAAAGAGAGGAATTCTGAAACTCTTTGAAAGTTCAGAGTATTTGAAGAGGGGATGTTTAAGAATTTGCAAGTTATTTCTTCATCTATTGGAGGTCAGAAACTTTCATGATTTTTCAAGGTTGGGAATATACTTAATATTATTAATAAAACTTTTGGCTTGTTGCTTCAGAAAACAGTTATATTCCAGACTAAATATTCCATGGTTGCTTACCCATCAGCATTCCACCCTAGAAACAGAAATATCTTTTCAAACCTAGATAGCTCTGTTAAAGGGTGTAAAATGAAATTGCTTGAAAATCAATAGAAAGTATTCTAAGCATTCAAAAGATTAAACATAATTGGTTCTGGTTTGTAAACTTCAGAAATAACTTCAGTAGTTAAATTTTAGACTCATCAACTTACTACTCTGCCGAGGATCTGCCTCTTGTTTTTTATTAGTTCAGTTTCATTTTTCACACTGCCCTACTGAATACAAAGTTTACCTGATGCAGTAGAGGTTTGGAATAAATGGGCAAAATATCATTCATCACAAAACTAACTACTTATTCCAGGTCTTTCATTCAATTACTAACCTTAAAAGAAGTTCCAGATTTCATGAAATTCTTTTCTAATATATTATCAAGGACTGGATCCAACTCTTCACCTATATCTTCAATTACAAGTGATCGTCCCAATGAAAGACTATCTTCTAGGTGTGTACGGAAATACTTGTGATTCAAAGTTGTTACCTCAAAAAATAAATTATATATTGATATAAGGACAAAGCATTTCTTCAAAGTCTTCCATGAAAACCACAGATCTCACAACAAAAATTTTTTTCATTGGTTTTGTTAGTTGCATTTTAAAGGCAGTAACAAATGTTGGCCATGCAGCAATTTATCCAGAAAAAAATACTCCTTGTGTATACAATGAAATGTAAATGGTGAAGTAAAAGATCAGCTGTAATGGAGTCTGCAAAACTTCATTATCAGAACACAAGGAAAACTGGCACAACTTATTGAAAGTTGAAAATGTTACGTGCATTTTTGAAGTCACACGTCTAGCTTCTGATTTTCTATTCTACGTCCACAGATAAGATTTCCTAATTTTGTTTTTAAATCTTGAGAAATTCTTTCTGAATTCAGTCTAATAGATGAATCACTGTTACAATACCATGAACTCAGATATTTGAAATAGCACAAAAAAGGAACTTGTAGTATGTGAAACCATAAAAATAAGTAAATAAAACACTACATTTGTTTGTTTGTTTGTATTTATTATTTTAAAATTTAGAAACCTCTCATTTTTTTTTTCAAGATTTTAGCTTCAGCTATGAAATAGGGCCATCCTATTGGAAAAGAGCTTTGCACAAAAGCACTCTGGAGTCTTGGTGGACTATACGAACATGAACTTGCAAGCTGCTTTTGCAGCAAACAGTAACAGCATTCTGGGCTGCTTTAGTAAGAGCATCACCAGAAGGCTGAGGAAGGTGATCCTTCTCCTCTGCTCATTACTGGAAAGAAACATCTGAGCAGTCCAGTGCTGGGCTATAACATTTAAAGGAATATAATGTAGCACATTATGTTTTTAAAACATTGTTCACCTGTAATTCATTATCCTGTTCTTTCTTTTTAATCCATGTTTTTCCTTGAGTTTGTGGGTCTACCAAAAGGGGGTATCTAGTTGCCTTAGTGACAATGATACCATTCTGAATTGAGAGATCATCTCCAGGCAGTCCTTGAAGATTCCACTCGCTAATCTGAATAATAATAATAAAAATAAAAAAGTTTGGAATAGAATCTCACTGGAACTATTACCTTTCAATCAAGATTATTATAAGGAACAATGGAGACATCAAGCAAAAGGGGATGCATATCTGAAGCTCCTGAAAAATGACTAATATGGACAGAAAATATTTATAGTCTAAGAAAACTTGACAGCCAAATTAAGCACTGGGGTTAATTAAGAGAAAACCAGACTGAGAGTTTTGGACTTAATATCTGAAGAACAGTACTTGAATACTCTGGAAAGACATTATCCTCTTTCTGACTTCCATGAAAATATTTCATACATTCTTTGCTAAATGTCTTTTTGATATTAAAAAAAATTGATATAAAATCTTTGATATAAAACTCTTTGATATAAAATCTGTTTTTCTTTTTTCAGACTATACCCAGATAACATTGACAGAAACAAAAGCTATCAACAAGCAACACTGTCCTAGTAGATATGTATCCTACAGATGTGGTTATGGATTCCCAAAATAAGATGCATGAAATTACACGATGTTACTGGCAATTATGCAATTGTACATGTATAATATATAACTTGTTTATCATACATAACTTGTTTATCTATCTAAACATTCTAAACATTCTCAGTACTCAGATGTTTAGTGGAAATTGCCAAGAACTTTGGGAAACCACAGAACTACACTGGACAGCAATATTGTGGATAATGGTCCTGTTGTAAGCATAATGCTGTCTAACAGCAAAAAAATATGTTCACTGAAATTAAAATGAAACCCACTGATCACCAAGAACTTACTGTTGGGGGATCTACCAACATAGAAATCAGGTTCAAGTTTTCAGTAAAGGGGATTTTATGTGCTCTCATCTCTGCTTCCCATAAGTCTTTAAGCAAAAGCTTCCTGAAGTTTTGATTAAAAGGTCCACAGTAGGAAAGAAAACCTGTGCAAAGCAGTACATCTCCCACAAGTCTGGAAAAATAAAAATAAAAAATAAAAATAAAAGGTGATGTGCAATTTCATTTTCTATTGATTTAGATAAGCAGCTTTTAAAACATACTTAGAAAATTTCTGTTCTTAGGGCTATTTAAGGAAAGAACTGGTGCTCAACATTTTTGCATTTGGAGTGGTACACTGTGGGGGCTCCAAAGTTTCTGAATTTCTCAGAGCAAGGCCTACTATATCCTACATGTGTTTCAACACACCAGCTATAGGACAAGGGCTAATGTCCAGTTTCTACTACTCCCTGTTTCATTCAAATATACCATAACAAATATCAAAAGGGATGCTTTTTTCCTAACTAGTATCAGGTTAGGAATTCTTCCTCATAGGAAGAATTCGTTCTCCTCTTCCTTCACATAGTCACCTTAGATCATTCCTATCTCCCACCTATCTGAGGGTTTCACTCTCCCAGTAACATTAGAACAAGAGTGTTAAGGGGACAGGAGAGACAGCTGTAACATAAGTACATAACTGCACTCGAATAATCCCTTTTGAATGAATTAAAAATGAATTAAGTCCAATGAATTATGGAATGTGCGGTATTGTTCTGAAGTGAAATACAAGCATTCAGTTACAAATAATTATGGGACGGAAATTCAAATTTCAGGACAATTCACTTAATTGTGCAATTATATTAAGATTTCTAGGAGGAAAATGAAGTACAACTATTAAAGTTATTAAATTGCTTGCTGGATCTTCATTTTTTACATTTTATTTTCTCTGATGAATTTGATACCTGTTAATCTGAGATTTAAATTCTTTCCTTTGCTCAGTCCACCTAACTTTCTCTCCACTCAGTCCATCTATAAGTGCAGAGGCTGCTTGCATCTTTCTTCTGCATGTTTCTGCATCATTCAGTAAGTCCTAAGAATGAAAGAATGTCCTATTTCGTTTAATAATAGAATGCAAAAATCTTAAGAGTTATTTTATATATTAGTTCAACACCTTATGATGGTTAATCGATTTAGAGGTCATTCTGGAGATCTGTAAGTGCATCTATTGTCTAATATGTGCCTATTCATAGGAAAACAAAATATGAGAGAACAGATTTAAATCTCTTTAATTTTTATGCATGAGCCTCATCCATGACATTCAAGGTGGTAGGTACTAAGTGAATGTCTGTATCAATTCCTGATAGTGTAAGTTTTGCATATAAGCATTTTCATAATAGAAATACTTGTATCTCACCATTTTCTCCTTCATTGCTGCATCAAACTTCGCCTGCACTTTATCCAGTTCAGCTTGCTTTTCATCTAACGCTTCCTGAGCCTTTGCTAATTCTGCATTAGCGACTTTCAGGCGGCCTTCCTGTTTTGCCAAGTTAGCCTACAAAGAAAATGAATATTAAAACAATAATGGTACAGGATTTGAATATACTTTGAGGATTTATTTTCTGCCTGCTTAGTTGGAAATTAACAGCCAATAATGCACAGAAATATATTTATATTAGTATTTGAATAAATATTAATTATTTCCTTTGAAAACTGTGCAATATACATGTATATATACTTCAGATATTACTTTTGTGTTAAATATCTAGTAGGAGCCTTGAGTACTACTATCAACTATATATATATATTTGTTTTAGTAAAAAATTACATTTAAGGAAGCTGGTTAAGGTATTAAGGTTTCTGATCTGTAAATATTGATTAGCCTAAAAAAAAACAACCACTCATAATCTTCTTGCTTGACTATACACTTTAGTCTCTCTTTTTAATTTGTGCATTCTACAGTGATCAACAATTACAACAGATTTGTCCTTGATCAGCTAACAATACAGTTTTCATCCACTGCAAAATCATGATCCTAAAACAGTGAATCCTCCATAAGCATATATTTATACTAAATATAGGATATTCATTAGATTCTAATTTATTTATTTATTGAATCATAACCTGCATCACTGTTGCTTTTTAAATTACATTTATACCTGTGACCTAATAAGATTTGGAATCAGCACTCATATTTGTTCCCCTTTGGGATCTATAGGCATTAAATACTTGTTTTATAATCCAAAAAACAACAAACACTGTATTTGAGCTCCTATATTATCTTTACCTCTGATAAAAAAATTATGTTCAAATGTTCATGTACATGTAAAAGAACACCCACACAAAAGTGAAAATTACTCCTAAAATACATTGGGACATAACTCCTTTACTCATGTGAGCCCCAAATCTCTCAACAATGCCGACATCTGGCCAGGAAATCAGCCCTCCACTTGCTCTAAGTTATTGCATGAAAGCAGAGAAAGTAAAATAGCTGGTAACCCTCTATTAGTTTCAGCATGAAAGATCTGTTTGCAGGACTCTTGAGAATCAATGAAGATTGTATCCTAGTACAACCTTATGAAAACAATTCTAACACAATAAAAACAAAGAAAATAGTTTTCACTGCACACAGTAAACCAGAGCATCTGTCTGACTAAGTGAATTTAAGAGATCACTCTGCCATTAAGAAAATTCTGTTTTCCTGTGTGATACAGATATTTGGGATCTCTTGGAAAGACAATGGAACAGTAAGAATACTACTTTTCATCGTATAGTTAATCTCTCCTAAATTTCATTTAAACTAAATTGTTCTGTGTTGTGTCTAGAATCAAGAGGAGGATACTGTTTGTTTGTTTGTTTTTTTCCTACTCATATCATCCATAGCCACTACATTCTGCAGGCAGTTATGTCTGAATCAATTTATTTACATATTTAAAAATAAATAAATATTATGATGATTAAAGTAAATGAAATTAAATTACATGGAAATAAAACACAAAGATAGAGGTGATGTGTTACCTTAAGAGGTAAGACTTCTCTATTAACACCATAAAATATCGCCATGGCTTGTGTCCAAGACAGGAGTCCCGCTACGTTACCACACACCTTTTTACCACTCTCCAGTGTATAGTCTTCCATGTTAAAGTAAGGTTGAAGTAATTCTACTGTTTCTTCATTGATTGAGTCCTTAGGAAACTGCTGGAGACTCTGCAGGAATGGGCCACTCATAAGCTGCAAAAAAAGAAGGCAGGATGTTTGTAGTCTCTTTACTCATTTTATTACCAAAAGGTTGATTATAGGTGAGTATGTCAGATGGATGGATGGATGGATGGATGGATGGATGGATGGATGGATGGATGGATGGAATGAATGTAGGATGGAAGGGAGTTCCCAAAATTCTTCTGAAAAAGGAGGTAATTCATGCAGTTATTATTACAAGGGTGTTCTATTCAGTTCTATCTCCTACCACATGCTTCAACAATTCTAAAGTTTTAAGAAATTATACTTCAGTGAATGTAGTTTCTATATCATATTGCTGCTTTGCCATTTAGGAAGCATTTAAAAAGCAGCATTTCGTAAAAATTTCAGCCAAGATACAGCCTCAAAAATACACTTGTAATTTACCTAAAGAATGCCAATAAAACCAGCTTATGCATTTTTGAAATGTGATCTAAGTTCAGGAAAGGGAAACCATTGGTTTTAAAAATTTCTAACAAATGCTTAACATGTTAAAACCAAGTCATGGAATAACTGATTATCCCATTTCATTATGTCCATGGAAAATGAAAAGGATTGGTGATTTCTTAGTGTCTGGGCAAGCTTAAACAAAAAGTGAGAGCTCTATTCATATCCAAGGTATGCAATTTTTCTTCATTTGCATGACAACTTTGGGGCAGCAATAACTGCAAATTAATATACTAATAGAGGTAGAAGAAAAATTAAAGAATGGCAGGAAAAGGCGTGGAAAGAAGAGCGTAAGAGAAGAGAGAGATAAAGGCTAGAAGATATGGCCATCTGCTCAAGGAATCTGGGCCAAAAATACTGAAATGCAGAATGGGGGAAAAACAAAACAAAACAAAACAAAACAAAACAACAAACAAGCAAAAAAAAAAAAAAACACCTTATATCTCTTAGTCAAACAATCAAGAAGTCTGGAGAACAGAAAAAAAAATGTTTAATTCTGAGCCTGCAAATTCACAAAGAGAAAGAGGGATGTTCCAGAATAGCCGTACCTTATGCATGGTAAATATACATAGAATGAGAGACAAACACATTTTATGAGAACATTAGAAGGAAGTACTACTGACAACAATAATTCTTTTTCAGGTATAAGGTCACATGGAACTGGACCAACACAATCCTCTAAGCAACTCTCTTACTAACTGCTAACAAATTCTATTTGTATTCTATATGCATCTTAAAACCACATTTGCATTTTTACAAACTTATTTCCTGCTTTGAGTAAATGACATCATAAATCCTCTGATATGTACGATGCTACTTCTGATTTTTAAGAAACACAATTTGAAAACTCCACTTACTTTTAATGATTCTCCCCATGATGGCTTGCAGCAAGGCTTTTCCGGATCCATGGTAACTGGATCTACTGGCTTTTGGAACAGTAACAGACAACAGTCCATGATCCTCATAATTAGGTGAGGAGGTTTTGCAAGTTTTCTAACAGTAGCAATATCCACTGGTTTGATCGTCTATTTCAAGAAAAATGTAACAATACATTGTATACCTCAATACCATTGCCATATTTTCCTATTAAATATCTTGATTTTAATATTATTTGTCATACTTTTCTCTGAGGTAAGTTATATTAAGAACATACAAAATATGAGTTACTGGGCTTACTTTACTGAATGTTATAGTTATATAAAACATAAATACTTTTAACAAATACATATTAGATGTGAATATTTTCTCAGTGTTAAAGATAGCACTCAAAATTAAATTTTAAATAAACAGAACTACAGCATTAACTTGGCAATCTACTTGACTGAAGAAGAGTATAATAAATTGCAGAGTACTTAAGTACAAACACTTTCCTTGGTATAACAATATTTTGGATTTTTAAGGGTTGTCATCATTTATTCTGAGATAAATTCGATCTATTTTGTTGCTTTCTAAGCTATTATAGGTATGACATATTGTTATTTTAAATTCATTTCCTAGTAGCATCACTGACACTTTGCTTAGTTTAATAATATTTCAAACAAAAATAATAAATGATTAAAACTTCTAAACTAAGGAATTAATTTGTGTCTGCAAAATACATGCATGCCACTGTCTGGAAAGAGTAGTTACAGATAAAATATAGAATCCACAGGATAGCGCAGGAGTACACATATTTTATAAAAGTGCATTTTGTGAGTGGTTTTGAAAGTTTTATTTATATTGTTATCTATCAGTATAAGAGTAAACAACACTCACTTTTCCTTACTTTTTCCACTCATTATGGTTTTGTCACATAGGTTCTGGTAAGTGGAACAGAAGTCCTTAACCATGCAATACATTACTGATTTTTGATTTCAGAGCTCTTAAGTTATTAAGTTCAAAGTTTAAGTTTTTAAAGTTTTTTCTCCTGTTCAAAGGAGAATAATGAAATTAAATTATAGAGTGCAGCAGTGCCTCAAAATTCCTTAACTCTGATTCTGATTCCCTGGATCCTCTTTGTTTTTTCTTTCTCTCCAGTTTTAATGATTTTTTAGTGAAGGCTGACACAGCCTTATACACCTCTTTCTTAAAAGGAATATACAACTAGTTAAGTACGAAAAAAAATAATAATTAAAAAAAAATAGAACAAGAATTATTCTTTTTAATTCAGAATATCAAGATTCTAAATTCTAAATGCATCTGTAACTTTGGGAAAGATTTATGCCTGACAAAGATCAATTAGTAAGGTAAAAACGGGACAATCACTACAAAATAATCTCTATGTTTTTAGAAAGAAATTGCACACTCCATAAACATTCAGAGACATCACCACCTACAGTGATAAACTGGTGTCAGCAGTCAAAAACAACTGACAACTGCACATTGGTGAAACTAGCCTTTCTTTCACTGGTGACTCAAATAGCACAAAGCCAATGAAAATGTAAGAAATTTATTCACATTCAATGCAGCTTCTGCTTCTTCTAATGCTGGTTTAGCTGCCTCCAGTTTACTTTCTGCTTTCACTTTTTCTAAATCGATTTCATCGACAATTTTTTGTGCTTTATCTTTCACACCTTGGACTTCATTTTTTACTTTAGATGCAGCTTCAGCACTTGCTGTGACTTCTGCTAGTACCTGGAGTTGTTAATAAACACATGAAAAGCATGCATCAAAATGGTGGAACGAGTGATTAAGATATCAGCTACAAGAGATATATAAGGATATTTTAAAAATATATATATATAAGGCTAACCCCAGAAATCTGATAAATCCTAATCCTATAAAGCATGGAATCAAAATGATTATCATTTACAGAATCCTCACAAAGAAAAATTGGAGTAGTCTCTCAGCAGGAGTTAGACGGTAAAATTGATTTTTTTTTTTTAAATGGATAAAAGACCTTTCAGTGGCTTTCAAAGCTTGTTTTTTGTTTGTTTCTTTTTATTCTATGATGGATTTTCATCTGATTTGAATCTATACTTTTCCAATACAATAACTATTTGCTTTTTTTTTTCCACAATAATTCTGCAAATAAAGATAAAAATAAAATAGCTAATCGAACTAATGGAGGATGGCAAACTGTCTTCATGAACATTCAGCCTTCCTTTTACTTCTCTAGTCTAAGACAACTCATTTTTAACTAGTCTATTGAAAGAAAAACCCAGTGAATCCACAGAATTGTTATCCATTTGTGTCTTTATTCTTCAGTACATGTATTTTTAGTTCTATTGTACATGTGACATAGAGTTGGTGTCAGAATATATTTTTTTTTTTCAGGATTATCTGTAGGGTCAGCATTAGACCAGCATTCTGAGTGCATTTACCAGACATAAATAATGTTCTCAAATAGCTGTGAAAAGAAATAATAGATAAAAAACAAAATCCCTCTTTTTTTTTTTTTTTTTTTTTGGTCAAATCTAATTCTGATTTCTACAGGCTCAATACTAAGTGGAAAGAAAAAAATATATGGCATATAAATAATATCACACTTAATTTAAATAAATAACTGTTCTTTTATTTTGTCCATATATCTTCTACTTATGATGACTCATAGGCAGTACCCTATTTAAAAAGTTGACATCCCAGAGGCTATGTAAACAATTATTGTCAGACAGATATTCCAAAATGCATATCAAATACAAATATCTATCATACGCTTCAATTGTGAGCAGTGTGAATTCATCCCTTTTCTGTCATTTTCTATCTTATGAAGAATGCAGGTTGTCCCTTAGCAATCACTGGCAAAAGGTTTGCTCTCTAGTGCATATTATATATGCACCATCAGAATATTATGGTATCTTTCAGAAAACAGAATGCCTAAAGTAATATTTGATATATGCCAGACCACCAGTCTCATGAATATATGGACACCTTGGTAATGTAAAAACAAAATACGAAACTGAACTAAAGCTGGATGAATTATGAAAAGCAATTTTGAAATACTGAAGTGCCATTGCCATTCATTAACTCATCGGCAAATAAGTGCACTTATAACACCAAATTTAATAAACTTTAGTCAAACGCGCAGAGAAATAAACAACATGTGAAGCAAAAAATTAAGCCCGATGCTTATAGGAGTGGAAATAAATGAGAGGAAAACAAGGAAGAAACACAGTCTTTGAATATGTTTATGAACTCCCACCCAGCCAGTATAATCCCAGCCTCTGTTGTTTCAAAAGTATGTGCTTTACTGACTGCTGGCACAGGGGCAAAACCTCTATTTAGACCACAATGCACATTTATTGACTTATACAAATTATGAGAGACTTCTGCCATACCACTTTACCCCACTATATATCCTAATGCTATCCACTGCCTTTTGCTATTTAGCACTTTAATCCTTACTTCATCTGCCTTTACAGATGCCACAGCCAGTTCCTTCTCCTTAATAGCAAGTTCCTGAGAGAGCTTAGCAACAGATTCACTGGCCTCCATCAGTTTAGACAGACCTATTAATTAAAAGATAAAAATCAGAAAAATGAAAACTATTTTTTCCTAATTACATAATATAATCTAGTTCTGGATACCAAATAACTTGTATCTTTTGCTCTTCTTCAAATTTTCTTGACAAAGAAAGTGCATAAAAGTCATACTAACTTGATTGTGCTTTAAATTCATTTTTCATAGATATAAATAATTTCATGGGGTACCAAATGATAATAAACAAGCTTGAGTCTTCAAAAAGAAATCGGAAAATTTTTAGTTTTGGTTTGTTATAGATGTAAATGGTACCTAAAAGTGGTGTGCTGAGGATATGTTGTTTCAAAAAGACACAAAATGATCAGAAAATCAGACTTATACTGCACTTGTAACATTGAATTAGAAAATGACATCAGTATTTGGATCCATGATTGCCTTCTGACTGGGAGTTCTTTCCAGAAAGTGAGAAGTTACATGGCCCATCTTCAGAGATAATTTTATAGTTAGACTGGATGCTAGTTTCATCAATATGGAATTCAGCATGAAATGTGAGATTCAACCTGTTGAATCTCACGCAGCTTTTGTGAAGGCACAGATGACCGAATCCCCAAAGCAGAGTCACCAAAAGTAGGCTCAAAAGTCACTGCAAGATTACAGCCTCCAGCTTGTGCATATTGGAGCTTTTCTTATCTCTGGTGACAGAAAGCACAGAAAAACAAAACAAAACAAAACAAAACAAAACAAAAAAAAAAAAAAAAAAAAAAAAAAAAACCCTATGTCCACATAGTTCAGGGCCAGTCCAATAATACTCCCATATATGCTGAAGCAACAATCCATAGAGGCCTTTTAGCCTTACGCAGCTGCTCAAAAAGAGAGGTGTTTGCTCCTCTAGTCTTATTACATATTCAGTCTGTCCCACGCATCTCTATTTTCTCTCCTCTGTTGCTCATAGATATGAGCACTGATTTTTGGCTGAGTTCCACACTGCATGCTGAATCCTCTCTAGCTTCTTCTCTCCTCTTCACAACTGAATCTTAAAAATCTTACATCTTGCCTGGAAGCAATTTCCTCAGCATCCTTTCTCCTTAAAGACTAGAGTCCAAGCACTCTTGCAATTACACCTTTGATGCATCTCATGTGTGGTGTTTTTTCTGTTCTCTCTCTCCACTTCTGTTACCACATTTTACACAGAAAAGCACTCTCTCCTAGGACATCTCCTGTTCTCTGTCACAGCTGCCTCACAATCAAGCTACTGCCATTCCACGGGCTCTTTATTATTCCTTAACAAAAGAGCCACTACTTTGCCACTTTCAACAATAAAGTCAAAAGGTATATTCACTAAAGACACTCACTGTGAAACAACAACAAAGTTGTTTAAAACATTCCTTTCCCCAGACATATTTTTTTCCTCATGTGTGTTACAAGATTGTTCATCCAAAGTGACAAAGCAGAAGAAAAGAGTTATTTATATCTTTCAAAATGTGTTGCTTGGGCTGATGAGCACTCATTCAGTGTACTCAAACCAGGTTTTTTCTAGAAAGCAGTACTGATCATGGAATTTCTCACATTTTTTGCTGTTTTACAAGCACCTTGAATTGGCCCTGACATTATTACGTACAGCAACGACATCTCAATAAGGAGATGCAACAAGCAATGTTATCTCAACTGACTTTGACAACATAACATTTAAATTCCCTATCAGGATAATCTCCTAACAGCTTGAAACAACTTTCAAGGTTAATCTTTCTAACCCTCTAAATCTATTTGACATTAAGTTATGAAAGACTAAGGATTAAAGTACGGACACGTGAAATAGCTAAATAATTAATAACAAACTTTTTGAGATCATTCTGTAAAATGTAGTAAACTGGAGCACATTTGGAGTCAGGGATGACCAAGTGTTCTTGTGATTTTGTAATGGTTGCCCATAAACTGACAGATGTGATTTTTCTGAGCATCAGTGCTGCAGAAGACAAACACAATCACATTCTTATTCTTTTCTTCATGTGAAGTGTATCAGTTGCATCATTAATCGTTATCTAAAAAGTATATATTTTTGCCTTTCTATGAAAAATCTTATCATGTAGATGTTTCTCTATGCTGTTAAATTGAAAAACCGTATCTTTTTTTTTTTTTTCCCCCATAAAAATCAGGTTTCCTGAGCTGTTCTACTGTTTTTTCAATTTATAAAAATATGTCTAGATGCAAATTGCAGAAAACTGCAACTATACTCTGAACCCATTAAGTACTATTCTAAATGTAAAAATTACATCATTTCAAACAGATATTCAAAATTATAAGAAATATGAACCATACTTTTCTGTATTTAAGATCCCCATTTATAAAATGACCACATGTAAAAATAGCTCATTGCTCAACAGAAATCTGTAATGAGGCATTCAGATTGTATAGCAAGGATATCCATAGACAAATCCATATTTCCCTAGACATATCTTTATCCATATTTTGCTTACCAATTTGCATACGTTCAGCTTGTTCATTAATACTTGCTAACTTTTCACTATAAACGTCTTTGTATCCATTGATGAAAGAGAGATAAGATTTAGGTGTTACATAGGCTCTTCTTCGATACCTAAAACATGGTATATTGGCAACGTCAACTTTGTACATATATTCAATTATACAGCAATTTGGTTACTTCTAATATGTTGCCAATCTGGCAATAGATGGTAATATAAAACAAGCACTTAAATCAGTCAGAATCAATGTTCTTCATAATGCAAAGCCTCACATTCAGTTGTATTACTTTTATCCACATAAGCAAATTTAAAGATGAGGAATAGTAGGAAGGAAGATAACAAATCTGCGATTTGATAGTAATTATTTTTATGGCCTTTGAATATATTGATATAGCACTTTCATTTTCATATTAGCCTTAAAAGAGACTTACTGGTTCATACAACACATTGAATTCAAAAACACTATCAGTAGCAATATTAGGGGGATTATTATATTTATATAAATATATTACCTTTGGAAATAATTCTCACAGCTTTCTGAAACTATATCATGAAAGAGACCCATGGTTTCTACAATTTGTGTTTTAACTGATACAGAGCAGACCATATTAAATTCTGAAAGAAAATAACTGGCTACAGCTACAAGAGCTTCCTTAGGCCATCGACTGAACCAATCCATGGTGCATCCAGATATGAGCCCAGGAAATTTCAATGAACGTGCACGGAACTTCTCACCAACCTAAAGAGAGTAACACTATTAATTTAGGATGCAATATCTAAATTAGGTTGATCAAAATATTTAATGCATATAAACTAGTAATCTATTTTTTTTCTTGCTAATTTTCTATTTAGAACACCCTGCATAGGCTTTTCTGTTAAATATTTTGTTACATTTGCTACATTCAATATTTTACCAATTTTGAAGAAGCTAATGACAAAAATGAATCTTTCTTAATATTTCAAAATGAAATTCTTCTTTCAAGTTGCAAGCAAGAATTTCAGAAATCTGCATACATTGATTTTAATTAGGCAAGAATACAGCAGGAGGAAAAAAATGAAAATCAAGCTAACATGAAGAGAGTGATTCATCTTTAAAGTATTTTGCTTTTAAGTTCTAACAATTATACTATTACTTTTATTATACCAGCAATTATACCCCAGATTTTGGTAGTCTTTCAATGTGTCTTTATATCTCCTCAGAAATACAAACTTGAAATAATTATTTCACAATTTACAGGATAGTTTGCTAATGGAAGCAAGGAAGACAGATATAAAAACTTACCGGAGAAAAGCAGAGGACAATGTGCAAGTTCTTCTTTGCCCGAGTTAAAAAATACTCATAAAGATTATCAAATGTAGGAGGACACCGAGGCATCTCTTTTTTCATCACTGGTATTAGTCCTTGAGTGATTTCATCCAGTTCATCCCGAGCAAATAAATTAGAAATCTTTATATAAAATTAAAATTGATAAGAAAATAAATTGCATGGATATAGAGTTTGTAAATACTCTTCTGTTTACACCTGTATATCTCTCTGCATATATGAACATATATGCCTATATAAACTCCACAGTTTAGACATATTAAAAACAAATTTGTTCCTGATTTATACTTCATTTAACTCCATTAAAATCTAAAAATTCTAACTCAGAAAGAATACAGATCTTGACTGGCCAGTGAATCTTCATTTAACAAAAGCTACTGAAATACTCAAGGTAATGCTTTTCTGGTCTTTTCCTGCCTTGTATTAAAATACAGATACAGGCAGTCCACACCAAGAGCACTCTTTCTCTTAAATGTTGACACATTTTAGGGTTAATCATTATCAATTCCACAGTTTATTATGAAAATAAATAGAAATTAAGGAGAATGGTTTCTCCAGTTTCCTGCTTGTGAAGTACGTTGTCTGTCACAATGAGACTTACCTCTCCTGAAGACAGTAGATTATTCACGTATTCCAAAAATGACTCCTCTTTTATTTCGTTATCAGTGAAAATAAAAGTAATGCCTTTTCCTTCTGCTCCAGCTGTTCTATACAGAAGTTTTAAATCATCTGACAGATTGCTTACATTATAGGATCTACAAGTAATAAGAAACATGATGTGGTAGTTCAAAATAACACAGAATACTGCTATTTCCAGATTAGTGTTTTACAAATGATAGTGGAAGACCCCTTTGTAAATACACATATTTTGTCTTGGGAATAGCTAACACGTTTCATCTTTTAGAGCTCAAACTTCCTCCAATATTGTACACAAATCAGATATAAATTATTTTTTTCAATTTCCATTTTTAATTGGTCACAAAATGAAAAAGACAAGCTGTTAAAAACATACTATTATTATTGTGTAAAGAGAAAACAGCAGTATAAATTGCACCTATATACACGTCTCACATTTCTTACCTGGTTAAAGTGATCTGAAATATTTTATAGCCAGCAATATAGGAGGCCAACCTTGAAAGACTTTGTTTTCCAGAACCACCAACTCCAACAAGTAAAGCATTTCCATATGCTGTCCGAATTATCCGGGATATCTGTATTGGAAAAATAGAATAATAGTACATTGAAAAAAATAAAAATATTCATTAGCAAAATTAAAATTCTGTTATAAAACAACTGAATTTAATCAAATTAAACATAAAGAGTATTAAAAAGACACTAAGTTTTGAAGACAACTTCTCAGAGGAACATTCTTTAGGAATTTTGTGTAACTGAAATGAAAGAGTTCTCTTGTAAGACTATAGAATGATTATAATTAAGGGTATCAATAGGATTTCAATAAAGGCAGACATTTTGAGCTGTAATCTACATCTACATCCTGACTATGTTCAAAACTATAAATTAAAAAAATGTAGAAGAATGAAATATACTACATTAATTTTAAGAGTTTGAAATACTTGGATTTTTCAGTTGAAGAAACACTAAATTATAGTTTAACTGTGATTTTCTGTTTTATTTACTTTTAATATTTCCTTTGAAGTAGTTTCATTAATAAATCTCTCAGATACAAAAGCTGGATTACAAATTTATTATCTAATTGCTTTTTTTTTTTTTTTTCCCCTCCTCAGAACTCCTCTATATATATGACATGACACATTTCTTGGCTTTATCAGTTTTATTAGTGCACTATTAGTGCACTACTACTGTTGGATGCTACAGTTTGCTTCATTCCTCATATAAATTATGTACAAAAAGAAAAGATGGGCACCTATATCAAGCCTTTGAATTATATTCATTTTTTTCCTTCAAGTAAATTAATTTTGGTTTTACATGCAGTTCCTTCTGAGCCTACCTAGACAATTTCATATTTAGACTTCTATTTTATTATTGTTACAAGGGTGGCAAAATTTATCATTACTGCAGTCACAACAGGGCTTCACCTACTACCACTTGAACTGAATTACATATTTTTTTCCCATTCAGATGCAAAGAAAATGTAATAATTTAATTCACTTTAGGTTAACCAGTGAATAATACAACATCTCTCTTTTTCTTTTTTGGTTTTCATACAGCTTCTACATGTCTTTCAGTAAACAGACTACCAAGTTTAAGAAATTTCTGAGGTAACTAACACATCTTCTTAAACCAGAGGCACACTGCTTCAAACAAAATCTACACTTAGCCTTTTTTTCCCCTCCAAATTCAATTTTGACTTGGTATGAATTCTTCCCTTGTATCTTCTGTTCTGAAAAGATTCATTTGATCGTGAACTGAGAATACCCTACAACATTCCACTACACTCCTTATTTATTTATCTCTCTTCTCGTCTCTCATCCAGTCAGATTCTACCTCACACTGCTTTGGTCACTTGTCAGGTACAGCTACCTTTGAAGTGTCTTTTGAATTCTTAAAGATTAAAAAAATGTATATACAAAAGACAAATGTACCTCTTTGTGACCTCACCATTCCCACTGAGGGTAATCTGTATACTTCTGAACACCCAGAAGTTTAAAAAAATATTTAAAATAAGGCATTTATTACAAAATATGCAAAGAGGCAAAATGACTGTGGGCCTTTTCTAGTTCCTTCAAATGGCTAGGGAAAGAAAGCAAACAAATTTGGGGATAGGAGCTGCTTTTCAGACTATGCACCCCAAGCATAAGTTGTCCAACTCAGGATCACTATGGCAATAGTTAAACTAATACAAAAGTAACAAAACCCAAACCTTAATAAGATGTGTCATTGCATCCTTGAAAAACACCAAATCAAGAAATGATCCTCTAATACATTCATTGTATTGTCTCTGATACATTTGCAATTTTTCACAAAGAAATTCAAAGCTTGGAACCTGAAAGATTACAAATTATATATTAAAAAAAAAAAAAAAAAGGAAAAGAAAAAGAAAAAAAAAAGAAAAGATCAGCAACAATGCTAGCAGAGCCCTTCAGAACTTAAAACGCTGCTGGCATCTTTATGCATAAACTTGAGTTCTTGTTTGGGGCACACATCATGAAATTATCTTGTTAATTCACTTCAGTGATTGTACCTGTGTGTAAGCAGAAATTTTTTGGCTAATGCTGTAAAAAAAGGGGAAAGGTGAAGGAAAAAGAAGGAATGAATAAAGTACATTTGTATAGCATCATTAACTTAAACATATTTTAATATATATATTTTAATGTTGCTGAAATGACTTATTGCATACTAACCCAAAAATATGTATAAGCAGATTCACAGAAAATGTGGCAGGTATTCAACAAAGCTTCCATATGATGTAAGTTATATATAATGTACTTAATAATTAAAGGAAAACTTCGGTGCTGAGTATTTTAGGTGCAAAATGAAAATACCTCCTCATAAATTTTTGGAGCTTCAAATACAAAATCTTCTGGTTCGTCACCAGTTGGTTCAGGTATGTCCCGCAGAAAATCTACAAAATATCGCTCTTCTTGGAAAACAGTTACACCTGTATCCACATATTCTTCAATTGCTTTAGTAACAGTTTTATCAAACCATGCTGTATCCTCAGGAGTAATAAATCTAAAAATCATAGATTAGCATAATTAAAAAAAAATAGCTTTAAAATATTAGTTATATAAGGAGGAAAACATAATTAAATACTTTAAAAAATAACAAATTTTGTAACATTTCATTGAAAAAATACATATGCAATACATATCAGACAACAGTTACAAAAAATGATTAATCAATATTCACAGAAATTAAATATTTTCAATGTTCTGCAAGTATCATAGCCAGTCACTAGAACAGAGAAAAACTAAACAAAACAAAACACTAATCTCCAGCTTTTCTCTAGAAGTAGGTAATGACAAAACACTTAATTTCTCAGATGAAAAAGAATGAGAAAAGCTGAATGATTTCCCAAATAACCAGGGCCAAGCTTCCCTTCTATCCTTTTGACCAGCACTGGAATAGCATAATTTATGTTATTATAGTGCTCCCTCTGAAATTGCAATGAGATAAGCAATGGTGACAATCACCAGAAAACTCTGGCCTTTATTTTTAAATGATGGAAAATGATGGATAAGATTTCCTTTTAGATTTGCTACATTCATTTTGTAAACTCATCAAACATATCTAAGGAAAGAGGAAAAAGTGAGTAGGGCTTTCAAATTTCAAACTAGAAATTTCTAATTTCAAAATAGAATTCCTCTGGGATATTAGAACTCATAAAAAGCAATTTTACTTCCTTGGTATTCACTCCCATTTGTTAATGTAACTTCCCATGAAAAATCAGAAGGCACCTGCCAGCTGATTCAGAGCTTTCATGGAAGAAGATGAGGGATTCTAAAAGATACTGGCAGAAATTGTAACTAAAACTGTTTGATAGTGGCCTAAGTTTTGCTTAGAACTCTTTCTAACACTGACCTGTAATGAAGGGCTGGTTTTTCAACCACTAGTTTCAGGTATGTGTAATATATCTCAAAGCTTTATGTATCCTACTTGTTTTGTTTCTCTTTCAATTGAGTGCATGCAAAAGTCCATATGCTAAAGTATGTTTATGAAGATTTCACTTTGTCCTTTTATAAGGAGCTTTTTTTTCAAGAGATAATTCTTTTGTACCTTTGCTCTTTCCTTTATGTTTGCAGGTTACAGGAATAATAGTGACTAAGCCTGACTGTGTTTAAATACAATGCAATTATGAATCTTAACAGCTACAATGCCAAATTATTTGCACCAGAACATATTTATATACTTGACATCTTAAAATAAATCCCATTTTAGACTTCTACAGCACTGAAAAATATCCACTCACGACAATTCTTAAGCACTTGATATTTCAAGGCCATTAGGTTTAATTAAAAGCAAAAACAGCACAATATGCCTTTTTATATCTATGGCAAAATATTTTTCATTGTTTTCACTTTAAAAAGAAAATGCAGTGTAATGAAATACACATACATATTTTTAAGTAAACATTTAGCTTTACCGTTTTAATTTTAAAACATTAATTTTATAATAAATATGAAGGCCCTTCCTCAGATAAGAAATAATTGTATTAGTTAAAATCCACAGTAGTTGTGGATATATGTTGACTTTTACTGACAGCTACATCACTTTATCTGGAATTTCACAAGAAATTGAAACTGTAGACAAAAACATTACTGAATATTTAAAACATACAGCTGACAAATGTGCTGATTTTATCACTCATTTAAGGCAGATTTTGATGACAAACTTTTTTAATCATATGGATGTGATGATTTTTTCTGTAAGGAGATCAGAGCAATTTTATAGTGCAGTCTATGGGTCACTGTATAAATTTAGGACACTGTAAAATCCTCTCTTTCACAGAGGAACTGACTGCATGTAGCCAAAGATAAGTTTTCCAAAAAAAATAAAAATAAAAATAAAAAATAAAAACAGTTTTGAAAAGAGTTTCAGTTAAACAGTTATTTGAAGTTTCAGAGTTCTCCCACCAGTTACTAGTCTAATCTATCAGCACATAACATAATGTTTGTTGAGACGATACCACAGTGCAGACATGCAGAATAAGACAACATGTTTCATATTGGCCTAATAATATTTGTCATGTTAACAAATGTAATGTGTATGAGCATAAAATGTATGGTTAAACTAAGTCGATATAAAATGATACCTGTCAGCAATTACTCTAGTACATTCATGTTTAAAAAGTGCTAGAAGGACAGTGCTGTTCATGCATTCTTCTGACTTTATAGTTAACATTCCTTGCCAGATTCTAGAAAGGTCTCGAAGGTTGAATATATAGTGGAATTTAGATGGTGTAGGCAGCATCTTTGTCTAAAGAAAAATATTGTTAATATTCAAGATCAGTAGCATTTAGAAAGAAATGAGAATAACAAAACTTGTACATTCATAAATAAACATTTACTTATTGAAATAAGAAAAAAAATAACACTAATTTTCACACATAATAGTTTGGGCAAACTCTTTCTAAGAAGTCATCAAAAATATCTGATCTGTTGGGAGGCATGATCTTGCACTAAATGCAAAAACCCAACTCTTAGAATGTGTAATTATTTCATATGTTACTCTGGGCTTTATAAATTAAAAGTGATCAATTATAAAGAATTAAACACCCTATTCCTAAGTTGTAGTGATTAAAGCTTTGGGTAACATGAATAAAACTATAGGAATGAATGAACTGATACGGTCATTCATCTACCTTATATACTAAAATCTAGTATTTTCCAGATTCTTTCTCCAACAATTTTTAGCTCATCTTTCTCCTGTTTTCTTCTTGCTACAGATATGTTCTTAAGGAATATGTGCCTAAGTTAGACTAACAGGCACTCTTTTCAGACTGATAATAAAATTTTCCCTATAATTTATACCTTTGTCCACTGCCACAATATTCTACCCGTCGGGATCAATTTTTTCACCATATCACATACTTCAGGACTGAAATTTCTACATGAATGGAAGTATCCACAACCAATAACACCTTAAAAGATAAAATGGAATAAACAATTAATCTCAAGATGCAGGATAAAATAAAGTAAGTTGTGAGCAATATTCCAAAAATACAGTTAAAACTAATTTGCTTTTAAATTATAGATCAAATAATTGTCTCTCTCATCCATGACTTTTCTAAACAGGTAGCATGGACACCTGTTGGTGACTGCTAACATTTAACAATATGCCATAGTGACAAAGTTAAAAGAACGCCAGCAACAGAAGGTTCTTCAGGCAATGCAGATGTATTACATGTTAACAGCAGTGCTTATAATCTTCCAGGAAATCACGATTACTTTCTGATTTTAGACAAGAAAAATCATTAATAAGAAAGATAAGCAGTTAGAGGGGTTCATTTCTGTTCCATGGCATTATTTTGCTGTAATATATCTTCAGTTGTTTCACTGGAAGCACTTTACATTTGCATGATGAGAGAGAGAGAACATAGTTTTATAAGTTTTAAATCTTTTTTTTTTTTTTTTTTTTTTAATCCATGCTAAAACAAGAAAAATAAGTACCAAAAATTTTGTCTATGGATGCATTGGATGGCAATGTACAATTGAATATACAAAACTGTCTTTTTAAACGCTGGGGAATATCATTACGGCCTCCTCCAGGATGTATCATTGCTGCTATTAATTGTACATCTACAATTGTAGTGAAGTCTCCAGGCTTATCCAGGCTGTACATTCCTTTCATTTCCATCATTTGACGAACAATTTCATTTGTTATCTGTAAGTTTATGTAACATACACATTAGAAAGGCAAACCAAAATGTACTCGGTGATAATTTAGTTTATTCTTGTAACTTTACCATTAATCCCTAGAGAATTTTAATCTAAACTCAGACTAAATTATGTTCCTTAGTCATATGGAAGATCTTGGTTTATGTGATTCTAAAACTAGAAATATTATTTCAGAACCGGACTACCACATAATATGAAACAAAATGTGCACGTATTAGTTCCATATTTTGCTATCAGGTGTTCAGCTTCAGAGTTTCAAATTGTGCATTTAGTCTTCCATTGGGAATCCTTAGAAGCAAAACACCTTATTCTTTTCTAAAACAGAAATCTGCTTATTCTGAAAAGACTATTCACTTTGTATTTTACTCTACAGCATCTGTATGGATCTGGAGGCACCATAGAGTTACCACTATAGCAACTGCTCCAACAATAATTAGCAAGCCTTATGTGCTCCAACAAAGCCATGAAGTGCAACAGGGCACTCATCACAAACCATCATCCCATAAAAAATATTGGAGAAATATCTTGGGACCATGATCAAAGATAGAGATCCTTCCGTAACTGAGGTTCTTCCTATTACTGAGTAATGCCTGGGCCTGTAAGGATTTTGCCTCAAACACAGCCACTTGCCCACATTATAGACTACGGTTAAGCAGGTCAGTGTTGTGGATTATGTAATGCTACTTTAAATTAAAATAATAATAATAATAATCATTTAAAAAAAAAAAGATCTTAAGTGAGAGCAAATGATGCAAACCAAATAATTGATATAGGCTAGCATTTAGGTAAAAGGCCAAATTGCAGTTCAGAGAGACTAAAAACACACACTTGGCTTCAATTTTTACAAAAACAGCTTTCTAAAGTGAAGAAAAGGAACTATTTCGACTATACAAATTTACTTAGATCCCTACTGCCACTTAAATATTTGTTCAAGCCCACTCTCAGAAAGAAACCTACTCCCCATACTATAAACAAACAAGCTTAATGCTGTAATTACTCTTAACCCAAGCTCAGAGCCTCACAGCCAGACAGCCAAAGGATTCAAATCTGTACATGGGTCTCCCATTTGAGCAAATTGAAGAAAGTAATGATAAGCATACTGGCCCTTTACATTATCATAGTAATTCCAGAAAACCTAGCATCTTGGTCTAGAAAGACTTCAGACTTACTATTGGAAGGAACTATTGAATAGTTTTGCCTGATTTGGGATCTGTGTAGGCATACGAATGCTACAAACCCAAACTGTAGACAATGGCTCATCAAAAGCCAAAAATGTTTAATCAATTTGCAAGCCAATTTGTTACCTTTTAAGTTGGACACAGCCTTTATTACTTTTTGCAAGGTATCACACTTCTGTTTGGCAGGAAGTTTGCTTACTGGTACTATCAAATTAGTGTCAAACTTTAACAATAATATGGTATTTTAGTACAGCAATGCTTTTATTTAGTCTTAGAAAAATATGAGAAAGTGGAATAATGTAAGGTATGACACTTTTAACCTACTTCTTTTTTTTCATTCCATAAATACATCATAATTAGAAAGCATTAACAATTAATAGTAAATTAAAATTTTGAGTATGTCCACAGACTTCTACATATATGCAAAAATAGCAACAGTATGATAATAAATTGTACTAGTTAACAATGTACCTGATCTCCCCATTCATTGATAATTGGCATATTGATATCATCAATAAAGACAGTCATTTTTCTGCCTCCAGGAGGTCCATAAGTACTTCCAACACGTTTGTCCACATAACTCTCTATTGTCCTCTAAAAATTAAAGAAAGTCCTTGTTTTTTATCTAAAGCGACAATATTTAAAATGTATTGTTAAAAAAAAAAAAAAGTGTCACTTTACTTAACCAATGATTTCATCTTTCCTCTTTCAGCTTTCATCTTGAAGGAAATCTATCCATCTATTTATAGTATGACAGCAGACCATATAAAGGCAACTTAGATTCCTTTTACAATAATTTCCCAGATGTCTTGTAGACTAAGTAAAGCAGTATTTTAACATTTTGGTAGCAAAAATCTTTTACACTGAGTTTTGAACTGAATAAGAAGCAGGATGTGATAGACAAGTAAGACACGGATATTTAATTGGAATATATTTTCAAAGCTCTCAGCTCAATGGTCTTTCTAAAGGTACTTGGACTTTTAGAAACAATGGCAGAAAAATACCTTAAAAGATGGTAGAAAATGCTTTCCTTAGACAAATAATTGTTTTGGTTTTATAAGCATAAGTGTTGTTCTATATGAGGAATATGGCATATACTGTGATAAAGATAGAAGTATTAATAACATTTTTGGAAAGATCGCAAACAGAAAACAGATACAAGTTTTATCCAGCGTCTTTCACCATGGAAAATATTTAGCTCCATGTTCTAGGATAATTGCATATAGAACATCCTTAGCATTAATACATCATTTTGGAGACATTTAATAAAAGTGAAACTGCTAAGAAACAGAAAATGATTATATTAGAAAATAAAAATTTTGTTTCACAGCTATCATATCTAAAATCAACTTGTTTTTCAAATAGCCTCAGAATGACAACTCAAACTTCAAAAAATATTTTGAATGCAGCTCTTTCAACTGTTTAGAAGTATTTCAACTGTTTTTTTTTTTTTCTCTTTTTTCCCAGCTACATTTCTCTCTTAGAAATCAGTATAGTGAACTATGTACTGAGCTAGCTAGCTGAAAACAAAAAGCATATCTTCTGAGGTATCACAGGACTATAGCAGAGACAAGGCACAATAAGTTCCTTTCATAGTGTCTTTGTACCAGACAGGAGGAACCCATAATATACTAAGTGAAGGACACTGAGACAAAGATACTGACTGTTCAATTAATCTTGCATGCATGAAAGGATGCCTGCCTTATTTTGCTTCATAGTTTAATATATACACCATGGCCAGACATCTTACACATAACAGAAAAGCCCAGCAGGTGTTCTATGAGTTTGCAATTTAAAAAAAAAAAAAAAAAAAAAAAAAAAGAGACAGTGAGAGAGTGTGATTGAAGTTATGATTTCTCACCGTTTACTTAATACCATTTTGAATTAGTTTCTTAAAAACAAATACTGGATTTGGGGATGGAATTTGTAAAATCTGCTTCATGAGCAGGCTTTTCAATTACAAAATCTTCCCCGATGATTACTCTCCTACCAGAGCATTCTCACCATGAATTCATTGCTTTCAAGAGGTAATGAAGCCAACTAAACTTACAGGATCACATCCTAGCAAAATAGTATTGAATCATAGTGCTGTGGTATATCTTTTCTACCGTCATCCTTTCTACCACTTGAAAAGCTATCTGTAGTATTTGTGAATATTTATATGGATTTTTTGCAGTTCTTTTAGGAAAGGGAAATTTTATAAAGTTTCAGTGCTAGAGAACCCTCTGTCATTGTACTAGTCACTCCTGAACTGAGGAGAAATAAGATGATCTGCTTTTTTTTTTTATTAAACTATATATATATGATTAAAAACTACTGAATCGGAAAAAAAAAAAAAAAAAAAAAAAGATGAATTATAAAAAAATCATTAGTCTGAAGAGAAATTAAGAATTTTCAGAAAAAAATAAAAATACTAAAAAATGGATTCTTAGAATTACATAAAGAAAAAGCACTCGGTAATCATGCATCTATATGAGTGAACACATTTTATTCTGCTCTGAAAAAAAAAATAATTTTAATAGAATTTTCTGAAGTTTTTAAGTGATGTAGAGAAAAAAAGTTCCTTTAAACTTTATTTCTCCATCACTTATTTTATCATCAGAATTAAGTACATTTAAATATTTAGCTAGGACATAATAAACAAGATTTGCAAAAGTTATATTTTTACCTGAAACATAAATGGTTCTGTGGCAGATGAAAAGTTCAGACATTTTGACAAATGTTCTTCTGGATCATACTTCTTCAAGTATGCCTTAATCATGACTGTCTTTGCAGTCCCCTGTTCTCCTATGAGCAAAACTGCCTGCAACAGACATTTGAATAGCATAAGTAGCATCAAAACTATTAACTAAGTATGCATAACAGAATTATTTTAGAGAAAGGGATACTTTCTGTGCCTAATTTTGAAGGATATATTATTCTGGTAGTTTTGCTATGTCTCCATATGCAGTGATACAGTATGTACTTTCATCCCATCTCAATTCTCCAACATAAATTAGGTATTGAGTCAAAATAGAAAGGATTAAAGTGAGAATGTACTAGAGAGTTTACTTTATTTTTTTTTTTCCCTCTCTGTAGCTTAGTGCCTTCTACTTTCTAACACACTCACTGCAGACTGCTGTAGCAATCTCTTGCAGTGTATGACCCTTGGAAGGCCTTTTTATGACGGGAAGCAGTCTCGAACGTCTAATCTGAATGTAATCTTTGGTTCATTTTTGACACATGCTCGTGATAGGATAATTCTTTCTTCCTGGTATTGTCCTGAAACCAATTAAACAATTGCTAAAAGAGATGCTTTAAAACAGATATTTTAGAGGTCAGATCAGAGTCAGCTCCAGTTGGCTCCAAAAGGGATCTGCTGCTGGCCAGAGCTGAGCCAGTAAGTGATGTTGGTTGTACCTCTGGGAGAGCAAATGTAAGAAAGGGGAAAAAAGTCTGCTTCACAACAACAGCTGGAAGAGAGGAGTGAGAAACAACCCTGAAGACAGAAAGGTCAGTGGAAAAAGTGGGCAGGAGGTGCTCCAGGTGCTGGAGCAGAAGTTCCCCTGCCACCTGTGGAGAGGCCCCTGGTGGAGCAGGCTGTCCCCCTGCAGCCCATGGGTCCCACATGGAGCAGATCTCCACACCGCAGCCTGTGGAGGAGCCCCCAGTGGAGCAGGTGGATGTGGCCTGGAGGAGGCTGTGGCCAATGGAGAGCCCCCGCAGGAGCAGGCCCCAGGCCGGACCTGCAGCCCGTGGAGAGGAGCCCACACAGGAACAGGGGTCTGGGGGGAGCTGCTGCCCGTGGGGGACCCGTGCTGGAGCAGTTTGCTCCTGGGGGATGGACCCTGTGGTATGGAGCCATGTGTGCGCAGTTCTTGAAGAGCTACTGCCTGTGGGCAGCCCCCACAGGCTCAGTTTGGGAAGGATGGCATCCCACGGGAGGGACCCCAAGTGGAGCAGGGGCAGAGTGACCATGAAGGAGCGGTGGAGACGAAGAGCCAGGGACTGACCTCACCCCCCACTCCTCATTCCCCTGCACTGCTCAGGGGAAGAAGGTGGAAGAGGGTGGATGGGGGGAAGCTGTTTTTAGTTTAATTTAGTTCTTACTGCCTTGTCTTCTAGTGAAAGGCAATAAATTATATTAATCTTCCTATGCTGAGTCTGTTTTGCCCATGACAGCAATCGGCGAGTGATCTCCCTGTCCTTATCTCAACCCTTGAGCCCTTTTCATTGTATTTTCTCCCCTTTTTCCTTTGAAGAGGGGGAGTGAGAGAGCAGTTGTGGTGGAGCTCAGCTGCCCTGTAGGGTAAAACCACCACAAGTATCTTCTGAGGCATTGACCTTCAGAGATTTACCGTGTTTCTAAATATCAAGATTTTGTGCGGTTTTATAGTCTGATCAAAGGGAGAGCCAAATTATGGCCTCTGGAACAGTTTCATCAAACCCAAGTAAAAGGTTTTGTGTCCAAATCCCCTAATTTCACAGAAAAGCCAAGTTCCAGCACTGGCTCATACACTTGTGGTATTTCTAATATTGGTTCTAGATACCAATATGGGAGTATACTGACTTGTACCTCACAGATTGGCACGTTTCCATGGAAGGTTGCTAGTGCTCTTAACAGCACTGTGTAATGCAAACGGTTTTGGTGGTGGTAGTGGTGGTGGTTGGTTTGTTTTTGCAGATTTTCCACTGGGCAAATAGGCCTATATATGTATTAAATAACTATTGTTTGATGTGGCCTGTGGCCCATTATTGGACCTTACTGGTATAATCTGTCTAAGAAGTATTGTCTCCTTTTCTGTAGTCATGGCTGTTGGTATTAACTACAGTTTTCCTACTGAGAGGGAGCAAATACAGTAAAGGTTAGTAATTTCATGTTTATCATAAACTGACTTGTGAAGTCTATTATCCTTATTTGTCTATTCAAGAAAGCATAAACTGGAAAGAGGAATATGGTGTAATGACTAGGGAAAAGGTTTTATGTCTTTCTCCAAGTAAAATGATGTGTTGTTGGAGTTAAACTTCTACGAGAAAAAAATACCTTATTAAATGGATATTTAACACTTTTTTTTTTTTTTTTCTCAGAACAGAAATAGGTATAGAGAATTCACGTCAAGGAAACAGAAATAGAGTAATAATGATACAGCTGGCAAGCCACGACTACAGACAGAGAATGTGAACGATGATTGCAACTCCAATTCTCAAATTACGTTATATTTCTATTTATATACACATAAATATATAATCCTGCACTTACTTTGTTTTGCTTTGCAATTGTGTTTATCAGAAACTGTGTTCTGACATTGTCAACATTTGGAACCAGAATAGATGCATAGTCTGGGACACTATCTGTTGGATAAACATATTCCTGAACATTTTTACTCCAGTGTTCCCAGTCACCTGAAATGACAAAAAATGAATAAAATAAATTAAAAAAAAAAATCTATATGTCCTACTTAAATTTATAGGTAGCTACCTAAATAAAAAGGCCAAAATAATGTTTACCTGGAAACTTGTTTTTACTTTATTGGTGAAAAGGTATAGAATGTGAAAATATGGATTGTGTGTGTATACACTAAATCAACATTGCTTGCAAAATAATCTAGATTTGGATAAATGAGAAGCAGATGCATTAATGTGAGAAAATAATATGAAAGAACAATAAGTTCTTTGCAAATTTTGTTTTGTGTGTAATTTAAACTATAAATTATTTCTGGAAAATATGACACTATTTGAAGCCATAAAATTTAAGATTTATTGCTGATCATCAGACATGGATAAACAATGATTATGAAGTAGAATTTAAATTGGATTAAAAATATAACAAAAAAAAATCTAGCTGTGAGGAAATTAAATATAAACATAAAAATAATTTAGGCTAGAACAGCCTAAGCAGAAATTACCCCAAAAATGGTAGACTGTTTAACTATAGTTAATGAGAAAAAAAAAAAAAAAAAAAAAAGTGCGAATGAAACTAGAAACAAAGGAAGAAAATACTACCAATGAACACTCATTCTTGGTTTCTAACATCTCACCTTGACAAAGCTGAAAAGCCATTAAAAAGCCATGGCTGTTGAAAAGCCATGGAGAATCTGTGTTATTACTGTACTGTCAAAATCTGTGCTTCAATTACCAAAGAACTTGGTCTAAATAAGTAACTTTAAATTTCAAATGAGCTATATTCAGTTTTAAAATGCCAGTATAAAAAACGACTGCCAATGCTTTTTCTTACCGTAATCAGTAACATAAAATTCGTACATCGTTTGACTTGTGCCAGGGGGAATTTCTGGCAAATCTAATTTGTTATCATGAGCTCTAATGAAGGCTTCAAGTTTATCTCTGCTATCCAACTCCAAAAGGGCACCTAAACTCCACATTATTCCAAAGGAGAACAATTTATGCAGATGAGATATAGTTGATAAACCACCTTCTTCCTTCGATGGAATCAAGCCCTCCAGAAGATTAATAGACTGAAAATATTTTAAAATATTATGCATTAAGAAAATATTACATAATCATTTTTTATTTTTATACATACATACTTACCTTTATATGCATTATCTATATGTATTCAAACTTTAAATTATAAATTGAAAATACAGATTTACCAAAGAATAATAAAAAATTCAGAACTACAAACTCAAGAAAATAGATTAAGGATATTTAATCTATTATTAATTATTAATTTATTATTATCAATTATCATTCATTATTATTAATGTATGTGTTTATATTTATATAAACCTGGACAACATTTTCAAAATTACTTAAGTGCTTTGCTAGTCAAATATCCTTTTAAATTATGCCTACCTGATAATGTAAGTTAAGATCTAGAGTAACAGAACAACATTTTAAGGGTATTTATAATACCTAGTGGGATATTCAGAACTCCAAAACTAGATGGCCTTAATTAAATATTATAATGTATGTGCCTCCTCAATTCTGAAAATTCCTCAAAGCATCTCTTACATTAAAATTCTGTCAAGCATGGAAGAATTTTCAGTTACTTTCCAATGTATTCATTTAAAGTATATTCAAATGTTGCATATAGCACATTAACTTCCATTTTGTGTAAAAAACAAACAAACAAACAAACAAACAAACAAAAAACCTTCTAAATATCCAATTTTATGATTGCTACCCTCTGTTTTTAAGTAACTGGATTCCAGAAATCCAGTAACTTGCTATCTATGTCATCACTCACAAAACCAGATGTTTATTTTGACTGTCTTACAGAACATCACTCATATTCCCTTTCTGTACAAATCAGCATCAAACACATTGCTTCAAAATATTTCTTTCTAACAGAGAATCAGACTTTCAGTCAGCTTCTGGAATTAGTATTCTTTATGCTATCTTGGATCTCAATCTCATACTGAAGTAGGAAGTAATGTAGTAATATATACATATACATATGTATACACATATATAATATATATATAAAATACAGCCTAAGGACATAAGTAGTTAGAATACTTTTGATTAATTTAAAACTCAGTTTAAAAAAAGATGATTAACCAATATCAATTATAGTTAATAACTTTAAAATAATGCCACAACTTTTCTTTGGGAGATGATTGATATCTAATTATGATAGATGATTGTTATCTAATTATTTCAGATACAGGCTTTGTCCCACTTTATCTGAACATAATCTGTTTGTCCCCTCAAATATATGAACAATTGCAAATTTTTACATGATGCTTTGGCTCTTAGCAGTATTCTGTAGCAATATATATATATATATATATATATATATATATATTAAGAAAACAGATAAAGATAAACTGTAAATACTACAAATGGTTGTAACAGGTCAGATGAAAATACCAAGTGGACACTTTTTGAAGACTAAAAAAACCAAAAAATATGATACATCCCAGTGGTACTTGGGTTGCAGTAGTACTGACAGTGGTACTTCCTGCTGGTAATCTGTGCAATGTCTTTCTGTACCAAATACACTTTTTCTAGGTTTATTAGTCCTCTATATATTTTTCTACCATGAAAGGATCAGGATTGGTCTTGAATGTACATACACTTTTACCATCCATAACACCCTTTGGCAAGATGTTCCATAGGTGTGCTATATATGGCATTGAACAGTTTGTTTTATCCTGTGCAAGCCCCTTCATGAATTTCATTTGCCATTTTATTACCTATTTATTCAGTCTCATAAAGTCTGTCTATAGTTCTTCATGGTTAGCTGTTTTGTCCTTACCACCCTCAATAATTTAGTGTCATCAGTAAACTTCTTCACCTACAACTTTTCCAAGTTTTTAATGAACATTTTGAACAGAACTAATCCCTGCACGGGTACCTCAGAACCAGTGGTAACGTCTCTCCTTTGTAAAAACTGATCCTTTACTTTAATAAATAATTTTCTTTCATGTGACCAATTATTTAGCTGTAAATAACTGTCTGTCTTCTGCTATGACTGCTTAGTTACATGAAAATCTGGTAAAGAACTCCACTGAACACCTTTGCTCCTTCAGGCAGACAGTATCAATCAGACCATCCTTAGCTACAAGTTAATTGACTTTTCCAATAGGCTTATAATACAGGATATCCCTAAACAAAAACCACATGAATCTTCTAAGGTAAATTTTATTTGTCAATGTAATGAGGTGGGTCAGAGGAAGGTGAACAGTCAAAACTCAAATATAAAAGTAAAAACAGCAGAAAAAAAAATCTAGGATCAACAGTAGAATATATATAGTTAGAAAATCAAAGACAGTGGAAATTACAAGAAAGAAGGCAACAGTGGAATCACTTTTACATAATACCATTATAAGGTAATTATACTGTTAGGATTGGGGCAAACGAATGAAAAACACCTTTAACAGTGAATGCTAACAAAAAACAGATAATCAGGTACACATGTTTGAGTGGGTGAACATTCAAAACTTGATTTCTGAACTCTCAGGTACAAGTCTGCTATCTACAACTGATCTGGGGTGTAATTTTTGATAACATCTGGGCTAAATAAAATTGGAATATCCTGAATCCTGCAATTAGTAAAAAGACATGAGGTAGATGCACCAGTCAGGAGGCTGATCAGGTACAGTACATCTTAGACCATTTATGGGAAAAGTAGGACCTTGAAATTTGGGGAAGAAGAGGTGGTAGGTGAAGAAAAAAAAAAAAAAAAAACGGTTCCCAAAAAGAAGTAGTAGTCTTGGAAAAAGAGAATGCAGAAAGAAGGAAATTAAGATTATGGCTGGAGGAAAGAACTTGGAAGTCGGGGAAGATCCTGTAGAGATCAGAGAGAAAAAGCTGAATAATGCCAGGGGACCTTTGTCAAGTAACGCCCAGTCCTGGTAGCTGCAAGTGGCTGCTCAGCACAGAACTAACGAGACTTATTGCTGGAGCCTCCCACAACAAGGGCAAAATCCCTGCTGGGAAGAGGAACTGAACATAATACTAGAGGGGGGAAGCAAATGAGTGTCTGAATGCATCAAGTTATCAAGCAGTGTAAAAGGGTCTGATCTCACTAGATCTCAGGTAAGCACCAGCATGGAGATCTGGTGTGGGTTATTTACCAAGACACCTGTGAAAGAAACTAGAGATTTGCATCACAGGAAGCAATATTGAATACAGGTTAAATCAGGGAAATATTTCCCTGTTCAGGAAGTGCAAGCAATTAACACTAAAAAAACAACAACAACAACAACAACAAAACACACACACACACAAAAAAAAAAAAAAAAAAAAAAAACACAAAACAAACAAAAAAATCACATAGAAACTTCTAGCCCCAGGAAAAGTTTTCCAGGAATACAACATGAATTCAGTCAAAGGTCTCACAGATAAAAAATGCAGAAGAAAAAAAATGCTCTCTCTGTAGAAAATTTATGGAGACAGTAAAGATATACCAGGTTCTAACTGGGTACTTTAATATTAATTGTAGTGTTAGCCAAAATATTACCTTGTCTACTCTCTTATTCAAAGTCACTACTGATTTTTTATATGAGACTGTCAGTATAAAGCTGAGATTACATGGACAAATGCAGAGTCTGGAGACTTAGAATCTGCACATGACAACTGATTCATAAACAAATCAGCTGGAGACATGCAGTATAGGACTTGCAATTTTGCAAGATCTGCCAAGCAAATAATTCTTGTTGATAATAAAAACTGATTTGATCCCACTCAAGGAAGAATTGCAATTAATAGGAAGGGAGAAGTTAAAATTATTATGCTGAACTTGGAAACGTTGACTGACAGAATCATAGCTACCATATCTAGATAAAAAGTTAATTAGAATTATTCTTTGCTGTCTCTGCTGACAGTACCAGTAGGGTTGGTCTGATCCTTACAGCAATATATTTGATATTTAAAGAATTGGAATGAGACCACAAGCTTAAAAAACACATACTTCTGAAAACCTTTTAAAGCTTGCAAATTTCAGTCAACAGAAGACTAACCTATACAGAAAGCAATGAGAAGCAAAAGTTTATTTTGCACATCCCTAACAGTTCCTCTTGTATTCCCTAAGAAACAAATACTGAGATTGTGGTTTCCTACGTCAGGAACAATCTTTTCAAATAAAATTTTGTTGTAATCAAATGTTCATTTTGCTATTTTTCCACACTTATTATGTCAATTCATACAGACTTACACAGTATTTGTTTTACCTGCATAATGTAGTTACATTCCAGAAGCTCCATTTTGGGATTAAGGTTTAGTTTCATATATGTATATGCTGGTTCAAATATTCTATCATACAAACTTTGTAAAACTTCAGCTTCTTGAGGAGAACGTTTTTTCAGCCATGCCTGAAAAACATCCACATTATTCTTCTGTATAAATATATAACAAGGTAAAATTAGGAGTAGCCAGCAATGATAATCTTACTTGCAATATCGGTCTCCAGCTAAGGGCAGAGGAACTGATATAGACCATACCCATTCGAGAAACTGTGGCTGGAGAGGCATTCTCAATGTTGTGGACTTCAAATAACAGCTTACATGTAGGGGACATAGGAATTCGATCTCCATTTGCTAGAGTGAGGGTCTTATTATCATCCAAAACTGAATTTAGATTCTCAATCCAGATTGCATCTACAGGACCATCTAAAATCAAAAACACATTTTCACCTGGAAAAAAAATAAAAATACATGGTTCATATCCTCATGCTCAAAGAACATGAAAAATACCTCAGAACTTAAATAATGTATAAAAATAAATTTTGCTTACTGTAAATTCTGCTGTCTCCACACATACTCATTACTATATGAGTTGAACACCCAGTTAAGATACCATTTTTGAAAGAAGCAAATGAGGGCTTTTTTATATCTTTATAATGTACATCTCTGATGAGATTGCCTGTTCTGGCTGCTGGACACCCAACCAACCACTTTGTCACTCTCCCTCCTCAACAGAACAGGGGGGGAAAATAAGATGAAAATGCTCATGGGCTGAGGTAAAGATAGAGATCACTTGCCAACTGCCATCATGAAAAATAGATGTGACTTGGGGAAAATTAATTTATAAAATTACTCTTTATAGCAAGGATATTAAGATACTCGAATGCATCTAGAGGAGGACAACAAAGTTGTTAGAAGGGCCAGAAGATAGGTCATATGAGGAAGGGCTGAGGACACTTTGGTTTGAAAAAAAGAAGGCTCAGAGGCAACCTTATTGCTCTTTATAACTTCCTGAGGAAGGGAAATGGAGAGAGAGGTGTCGGCCTCTTCTCTCTGGGAACTAATGACCGGATGTTTAGGAACTGCACGGAGCTGTGCTAGGGAAGGTTCAGACTGGACATTAGGAAAAATGTCTTTACCATGAGGATGCTCAAGCACCTTTAATAAAATGTTTAAACACCTTTTAGCCCTGAATTGGTCAGGCAGTGGGACTCAATCTTTCTAGGCCCCTTTCAGCTGAACTATTCTAATTTATTGCCAATTAATATAGAATTGGATGATGAGAAAGAAAGACAAAAAACAAACAAAGAAAAAAACTTTTTCTCCGACCCTCCACCCTCTTTCTAGTCCATGCTCAACTTCACTCCTTCCTTCCCAACCCATTTAACTCTTCTTCCTTCCTCCACCACCATCTGTATGGCATGCATGTATGCCATACAGATCATGAGGGTTGTGATCAGTTCATAACAGCTCCTCTCTGCCACTCCTTCCTCCTCACACTTTCACCCCGTTCCAATGTGGATCCTTGCCATGGATCCTTCTTGTTCTTCAAGAAAATTTGCTCCTGCATGGGTCCTCTCCACAGGCTGAAGTCCGTCAGGGTAAGCCTACTCCAACATGGGTTCTCCATGGGCTGCAGTTCCTTCAGAGCATATCCACTTGCAGTGTGCTCTGGCATTGTCCTCTCCATTGCGCTGCACAGAATATCTGCTCTGGTGTCTGTCCCTCCTTCACCGACCTTGGTGCTCAAAGGATTGTTTCTCTTACTTTTTCTTCCTCACAGCCTGAGCAGTGTTTTGCCCTTTCTTATATGGGTTACCACAAAGACACCACTATTTTCACTGATAGGCTCAGCCGTGTCCCGTGGTGGTTCTTTTCCAGATAAAACTGGTCACGTCCAGCACAGTACAGTCCCTGGCTTCTTGTCATATAGGTCAGCCCTACAGATCCCTTGCTACTAAAACCTTGCTATGTAAACCCATTTCAACATCAAAGACCAAAAACCAAACAGTTCAACATTTCCTTTTTTAGAAAAGAACATCCTTTTGGGAAGGTTCCCTAGAGGAATTCCCTTTCTTTAAGGTCTTTTCCAACCTTAACGATTCTATGATTCTATAAGTAAATCTTCACTGTATTTTATCAGCCTCCAAGTCTCCATCTGCAGCCTCAATCTGCACTATAGAACTAGAGTGGCAAGGAAACAAACAGTTGTCATATAGATATAATACTGAAACAATAATTTTTTTTTTAACTCTTGCCCTTTCTTGAGAAATGAATTGTAACATTGGCTATGTCCTCTATAGCTGTTTTCAAGAAAGGACTTAACCACATCTGCAAATTCAAGATTCTGTTTTCAATATGTAATTAAAGAGGTATTTTTATGACACCCCTCACAAAGTAATTACATACCCTTTTTAGCTTTCAGTGTTTTCCTCCACAGTGTAGAAAATATTCCATCTGTCCAATCATTAGTTGCAGCATCTAGTTTCCCAAACATCTGAGGAGCTGTTATAGCTTTGGGATTCATTCGCATTTCTCTATGAGGTTGTCCACATTCTGTCATTGCTCTCATTAATATGGTTATGACCATTGTTTTTCCAGATCCACTAGGTCCAAGTGTCATCAATCCATGACGTACTAGAGAAGTTTCATACAACTATTAAAAATTAAAATGTTTTGAGAAATAAGCTTTTGGAAGATTTTGGCTTGCATTTAATATGTTTGATAGTCAGTGATTATAAATATATTAGACATAGAACATTATGTGCTCAGAACTGAAACCAGCCTGTGTTTGTTAATTTGTAGTGTGTTGTGGAATTGTCCTAATATTTAAAGCACCAAGTTTACTATGAAACAGTTTATCGAACTAAATCTTGCCTAACATATTCAAAGCAACTCAACACTTTATTTTTTTAACCAGATTTTAAACAGGATTTTCTGTATTACTCAAAAGGAAAAAAAAAAAAAAAAAGAATAGTAGCAAAACATTTAACACACAAATAAGTAAGCAGTAAAGTGCTAAAACATCTTGAGTATATGAAATAAACATAGGCGCAGCACTTCCTGCACGTTTTTGTATATGAAGACTGTACAGCCTATGAACAAACCTAGCACTTCAAGGCCTTCCTATTAAATAACTACATACCCATTAATCAGCAACATGCCATACGATTAACCCACACTAAACAAAAAATTACCATAATGCAAAATCATGGTCTAACCGTTAATTCATTAGTTTATTGAACATAATGTATTATAAATATTTCAAAAATCAAAAATAATTAATTTTTCAGAACACCTTAACAATCTTCTGTTTTTTGGTTCTTTCATTTTACAGTACTTCCTGCATGCTCACTTGTATACTTAGCCTTGTCATAGCTTTAAATAAGGTTGTCCTAGCATACACTAAGACTGCCTGAGGCTTCTACACATACTTTATCTCTTTTAACCCAATATGGCTAAGCTGAATGATTACCCAACAATACAGGTTCTTTCTCACATAAGGTTTGAGTCTTTATTTCCTATAATGTCTGCTCAAACCCGTCATGAAGACCATCCTTCATTACAGAAACGTATTTCAGTCATGAATACACACCTCTTTTTTTTTTTTTTTTTTTCTACTTTGCCCTATGATAGGTCTTTTAGCTCTCATTCCCTATGTAGCAGAAGTTGTGCCCTGGCTTTGTTTCTTGTCACTATTTATTTTCTGCCTTGGCCTTCAAAATGCCTCCCAACTATTCTTATACCCTACCATCCCTACTCTAGCCTAAGAAACTCGTGTTTAGGGTGCCATTTACGTGCTTCGTTTCTGCATTCAGATAGCTTAGATGCACTACCATATCTGGGAAAGGCTGGGTTAACGCATGCTTTAACATTTTTGTTTGTTCTGAATAATTTAACGAAGTAATAATAATAACAAAAAAATGACCCTTAGTATTCCTTAGTGTGGTCTACACTCAACCTTTATTTTATTCCAGTACTAGCAGCACAGGTCCTAAAATGAGACAGAAATTTTACCATTAAAATGGTGTTCTGACTTCTGTTTGTTAAAAAGATTTTAGGGGAAAAAAAAAAAAAAAAAAAAAAAGGTTTTACCTGAACAAGCTTAAGATTCCATGGTGGATGGTTAATCAATCCTGCCTCTTCAATCTGATTAGCTACTGCAGCCTGTAGCTCCGTATATGTACTACTGTCCAACTGCAACCCCGGAAATAGATCATTGATAAGACTGAGAAACAAAGGTTCATCTTCATCTATCTGGAAAGAAAGAAAAAAAAAAAAAAAAAAAGTTATTACGTGTTTAAAGAATGATTATCCAAACTTCTCAAACCAAAATCCAAAATTAATCTCTACTGTAATAATAAACAGTAAGAATATATTTTCTAAATACAGATGCCTATGTTCATAAATGTGTACTACCAACAGGATAGGTCAATAAGGTGATAGCATTTTGATATTGTCATCCATGCCATGAAAAAAATAAATTCAAAACTGAAAGAAATTTCCCACTGAGTACACACTGAATCTATCTGTAAAATCCCCCAACAGTCACAGCATATATTGGACAGAACATCCTTTCTGGAAAGAAACCTTTCCATAACTTCCTTTTCCAGGCCTTAAATAGTTTTCCTCCCAGCATTACCAAACACCACCAGAAGCAAACTCCCTGAAGTCAAAAAAGCATAAAATAGATTTAGTCTGTACCTGAGCAAAAAATGCTAAATTTGTCACGACATTTCCACTACCACTAAATTCAATACCTCTGTAATAGAACCATAAAAATACCAGGATTGTGTGCTTTCAATTCCTACAACAAACAACACTCCATTCAATGCAAATGTCCTTATGGTAACTATATTGGTGGAACTAAACAAGACCCTGTCTACCCAAAAAACTCACACTATCACTGGAAAAAAAAAAAAAAAAAAAAAAAAAAAAGCAAAATTCTACATTTAAAACATTCACTGCATGTATGATTTTTGAATCCTAATACTTAAAGGACACCTCCAAAACCTTTCAAAAAATGTGTTAAAGGTAGAATTCTTACACCTGCTGGATATCAAACTGACAAATTTGATGCATACATTGGATTTACAACACACTAGAATCTCTGCTTCCTAGTAATCTCCATGTTCAGTACATACATTTTCCCGTTTCCATATAATACTGTCTTCAATTTAAAGGCATACAGGCAGCAACCGTTTTTTTTTGTGTGGTTGGTTTTGGTGTCAGCCTTTGTTCACACGTTTGTTTGGTGTCAGTCACAGATAGATGTATACACGCTATTAATTTGTCTATATATTAACTCTGTTTTTATTTTCTATTGCTTTTGCAGTAATTGATAAAGCAAAACCTGATTGAAACAGACTGACAATTAACTAGAAATCTTTGGCACATGGTTGTTACGCATGTGCTAACTGGACTGAACACTACATACTTCATTACTTGAGGACTTGCATTACTGGCAACTGTATAAACTAGCAATGTACACTGTTGAGCAGGAATACTTTAAAAGATTAATTTAGTTCACATTCAAACTATTCAGTTTATTTATAGTACAGTAATCAGTCTATACAGATGTCAGTATGTGAAATGTCATACCCACAGCTAAACCAATATTAACTTACTTGAACATTGCACCCTAAACACTGTTTTAAAGTTCAATAAACATTCACTAGCATTTAATTATGTTTATCACTTTTCATTTTTTAAAAGAAAGGGGTGTTTTTGCTTTTTTTTCTCAACCTCTATTAAAAAAAAAAAAAAAAAAAAAGTAAAAGAAATTACTAGTAGTCTTGCACATAATACGGTGCTAAAATCTTAAGTTAGATTCTTACCAGCTTAGAAAGATTCGTATCTCTTAGCCCTCTCATAACAATGCTTAATTCACTTTCATTTGGTCTGGCCCTTTTTTGAGATCCAAGAGTCCTAAGTACTGACAGGATATTCCTCAGGCCAAAGTCATAATGAACCTACAAGAGGGTGAAGAAAAAGGCTTATGTATCAGTAATGAGTTCTATAGCTTTATTTCATCAGTATATCAAATCTTGCCTTACTAACCACCTTCTACATTGTAGTTACCCTGCCTGGAAAAGGTAGCTAACACAGGAATTGTTGCTGTTGAGGAATTATTCTATTAAAATAAATGAAGGACAATAATATTATTTTCAGGAAGAGAGGGAGTGTAAGTTTTCTACTTCAAATTTCATTGACTTCATCATTTTCAAACCCATATAGCAAGTATTTTTTAGCTCTTTGTCTCAGTTTTCAAAAAAAACAATAGTTCCATTGCAGACTGGGACTTTCCAACTGAGGAAACTTAAACCCTGGACCTCAGATGAAATCAGTTCTGTGCACTGCAGAGCAGCACTGCGACTTAAATCAAACTTCAGACATTCCTCCTGCAGTTTCCAAACTCAATGCTTTCTCTAGACTTCTCTAATCTTACAGAAAAGTGACATCACCAGGTTAATTTTCCCTCACTGCCACGTGTAGGCAGAGAATTTCATACATATGCAACTGAATGCTAACATTTTTAACAATTAAATAAGTGTATCTGACTACACATACATGAACTAACATGGTTATTTGTTCACAAATTTTAATAGAAACATGCTTGGATTATATTTTAATTACTTCAGTATTTTTTTAGAAGCATAAAAGTGATTATTCAGGAAAAAAACCTGCACAAACCAAAACTGAAGTGTGTATTTTATGTAAAAAATATTTACATATACAAACACAAAAACAAAGAGGAACAGAATGCATAACATTACCTGCTTAGTGAGCTGCTCCTCACAAAGTTTATAAAGAACAAAGAATTTCTGAGACAATACCACATTGTCAATAAATCCATAACTTGCAAGCTTAACTCTTATGATTATCTGAAATAAATATATATATATATTTAGAAAATATTTTTTCTGAAGATAGATAAGGAAAGTAAAAGAGTCAAATAAAAACATTTTTTCTTTCAGTTCACTCATTAATTGTACCTGTCTATCTGGAACCATCATTGAAACGGTTCTAAACTGAATTTTTAGATTTTCTGGAAGTTCTTGACGTCCAGCATATCCAGGATTCTATATAGGAAGACACACTGCATTATTATTTACAACAGTCAAAACAACATTCTTCTTACTGTTCAAGAAAAGTAAATTTAAGCACAAATGCCTGGATCTGTTCAGTTAATACCCTTGTCATAATAAACTTAAGCTGAACTATGAATTAAATACCTTATACATAATGGTGTTATAACTGCAAATGCCAGCCAGCAAACATAATTTTAAAATTTTATGGAATAAAATCTACTTGGTTGATTGCTTCTACTATATTTCCAGAAGAAACACTGAGCTCTCAGTAGCAAGGTAATTCTAATAAAATGATAGTTCATAAGGAAAACAGTAATTATGGAGAAATTTCTGGTAACTGAAGAATAAATACATGCTTGACTGACACTGGTCAAACCTTAAGCATTCAGGGAAGAGGAAGTTCTATAGATCTTCTGACATGTTTAAGATTCAGTAACTAGCAAGAGTCAAGAAAAAAGAATAATAAGCAGTCTACAATGAAGAAATATAAGGGTGTTCTTTCCTATATTTCTTGTGTCTGAAGTTTATTTTTAAAATACAGACTTTCACTGAATGTTTAATTGTGAGTGAATCCATCTGCTTAAGAATCACATAAAAATTGGAATTCTTTTAGTGATAGAACTAATTTTAATAATAATTCAAGAATATGCAGAGAATATTTTGTAACAGCAGTAAAAATAACACATTCAACAAAATTAAAACATGAAAACTTCACAACAAAGTCATATGGAATACAGCATCAATGACTAAGAAATTCTGACTAATAGAGGTTTTCCTGAACCTTGCTGCAAACATGAGGAATACTTCTAACATAAAACAGGTGACATTTACAAAATTAGAAGTGGTCAACATATTTATGGCCTCCTTATTATCCTGCACTTGAACATGCAAATGAGTATTTTAATTTCCATCTGCCTTGGCATTAGGAAACATACATTTGAAAATATCCTGCTGCCTATGAAATTACAGGAATTGGACCTGCAAAGCCTCAGGAATCCTGTGGCAACATGACAGAATATCCTGAAAATTCATCTAAATCCAGGAGTTTGTGTTTCAGCCTTGGAGTAATGGTTGGTAACTGCCTGTCTAACTGCTTGTCTAAAATTCTATTATACTACCTTGCATGTCTTTTTTTTTTTTTTTCTGTAGATTATCCATTCAGATGTAGAACATATCTTTGATGGATATATATTGCAAGAATTTTTCACAAGTTGTCATTATAAGAAAGGGAACAATGCATCTCATAAATGCCACCCAGAATGCAGGACACAGTACTGTCATAATGCTTGTGCTAAATCCCAGATTGACACACAGACCAGAATGGACACCTCTACCACTGAAGGCCAAAACTGGACATCTAGCATTGTGGATGTGTTGACACATCCTGTATCAGCAAATGAAAGTGTCCAATCATTTTTTCATAGGTTTTGGAAAGACCTGTTGTCTCCACAGTACAAAGGGAGTAGTTTATTCCAGAATCATTGTACTTATGGTCTGTAAATCAGCTTTAAAAATTCTTATTTTATTTTTATTTATGCATATAAAATGCCCATTAGACAAAACATATCTCCTTGAAAAATCTTTCCTGTATCTCCAGGCTTAATTGAAGGTCCTCTTTTTTTCCCCTACAGTAGCTTTCTTACTAATACTGTTACAGCTTTTCATTTACAGAGCATTTGTGAAGTTTGGCCAAACTTTTAGGTATGCTACATAATGAATTGCAACACAGTAAAGGGGATGTAATGCACTGAACCTTAGGAATAATCAAAGCAAATATTAAGGCAAGCAATTCACAAACAACTATTTATATTGTGTTCTGGTAGTTCAGTCTAATTCTACAGCAACAGCTTCACCTAATTCATAAAAAAAAAAAAAAAAAAAAAAAAAAAAAAGTTATTTTCACCTTGTCATGTTATTAACTTGTATATGGCATAATTTGTTACTTCTAGGGAATTATTGCGACATTTACCATTGTTAGGAAAATTCCAAACTCTGGATTTAAATCCACACAGTCTCCATCAGAAAAAATGAATTGCTTTTTTCTTTCTTTTCTTGCTGTTAAGATAATATAAATTTGTTGTGCTGCTACGGACAAGACAGGCAACTCAATTCGGTTGAATTCATCGAAACATCCCCAAGATCCAGACTGTGCAAGGCCTAAAATAGGGACAGAAAAATTGTTACCTCTTTTTTCTTCATGCATATTTCAGATATCTGAACTACGTCTTTTTTTTTTTCTTCAAATAATTAAAATTAATCTTATTGGCCTGTGGCCAAGGCCTATATTCCTCCAGTCTACCTATTTTCATATTTATATTCAAACTGAATTAATATTAGTTGATTTCTACAAAATGGTTGATAGTGAATCAAAATCAGAAAAATTTTTGAAAACATGGAGTATTCAGCGGATCTTTGGTACTGATCTTTCCACAAATTAAGCCTTTTATTGTAAAGTAGCAATTCAATTCTTCTGCAAAAAGCAACACTGTTCATCTAAAAACATCAAAAATAAGTGACACACAATTTCAAAAGACTAGCCCTAAAATGTTACATTACAAAATCCTGTTGTTTTGTTGTTGTTGTTGATGTTTGCTTGTATGTTTTTGTTTTAATTCAGGTTTTTACTTTCAAGGGTTTTTACTTTCACGTAGTGAAAAGGGTTCAGGTTTTTTCTTTCAAGCTTAGAAACACATTATTTTAGACACTTTTATGACACTATTATTTCCTTGTTTTGACAATCAAGCAACAACAACAAAACAAAAATTTGAATAGTTTCACCCCTTCTCAATACATACATGTATAATACCATAGCTTAGCAAAATGAGCTGACAGACTTCATGAAGTTTAAAAAGTCATTTATCTGGGACAGAATAACTCATTACAACAACACAAACTTGGTGCTCATTGGCTACAAAGTAGTTTTGCAAAAAAGAAATGGGTGTCATGCTTAACAACAGAGCATGAATTGGAATTATGCACTTGTCACAAATGAACCCAGTTGCATTAAGATTATATCCAGCAGGTTGAAGGAAATCAGTGTTTGCCTCTACTCTGCACTTGAGAGACAGCAGTTGTAGCATATCCAGTCTGAAGCTTTCCATCAGAGGAAAGACACTGCAGCACAAGTCCAGCAGGTGGCTGCCCTAATGGCTAGGGGATTGGAGGATATGACAGAGTAGGAGGGGCTAAGAGAACAGTTTCTTCATTCTGAAAAGAAAAGCTAAAGGGAAAGTCTATTGCTGTCCACACGAATTGAAAGCTAAAAAGTTGGAGCCAAACTATTGTGAGACGGACAGTGGAAGAAGAGCCAGTGGACATGTTGCAATGTGGAAAATTCCAAGTCAACATGTTTACAAAAAATTTTACCATGAGGTTGGTCAAATACTTGAACAGGGGGCCTGAATCGTTTTGGTTATCCTTTGAGATACTCAAGCCCAACAGGAATAAGGTTCTTTCAGCCTGCCACAATGGCACTTGCTCTGAGCAGGAGATGGGACTAGATGACCTGTGGAGGTCCCTTCCATCCTAATAAGATTCTATGAAATCTTACCTTTGAAAATCCTACCCAAACCTCTGAAGTCCATTTGATCAGAGCAGTTAAAGACTACTACGTATTTTCCCAGAGCTTTTCCCATGTCTTTCGTCGTTTCTGTTTTACCAGTTCCAGCTGGTCCTGCTGGAGCTCCTCCCATGTTCATTCCCAAAGCCTGAGCTAAAGTTATATAGCACCTATAAATGTTAAATCATATTGATTTATTAAATCATATATATGTTTACGCATATATATGCATATGCAAACATAAAAAACAAACTACGTGCTATATTCTTGCATTACTTCTTCATAAAGCAGTTCCATTGAATTCACTGAGTTCAGGAAGATCAGAGTGGTAAAAGTCATTAAACACGGCATTTAAACATTACATATGCAATCAAAAAGTATTTATCTGGTCTTTATCTAGTTCATTACAAACAGTGAATATTCAGTAAGTTAACACATTAATGCACACCACAAAGGAATTTAACTGTAATTAACTCTTTTTGAAGCTATAATAAATAGATTCTGCTGTTGAATGGCGCTACTTCATCATATTTGGCAGTATCTTAATCTTTATATAATTCATTAGGTTAGGTTACATTTGTCTAAATCATGAAGTATAAAAGAATAAGTCTACATGACCCCTGCCATAATTATGGGTTAAAATTTTAAAAGACAATTTTTTATTTTTTTTTTAGATTGCTGTTTTAGCTGTGTGTGTGACCCTTAGCTATGATTTTCAGTCACAGTAAGTCACAGCAGAGTAATGCTCAAGGAATTAAAATGACAAAGTTTCTGTACAAATGAGGGGGTATCTTCACTGTCAAATCAACCCTAAAAAGTCAAATTTGAGTACATCTCAAACAAGATATGGTTTAGTGGGGACTGTTAGCGTTAGGTCAGAGGTTGGACTCGATGATCTTGAGGTCTCTTCCAACCTAGAAATTCTCTGATTCTGTGATTCTGTGAAATGTATTTTTGTCTTTAATTAGCAATAAATAGAGTAGAAAATAGAGGTTAACAGATAACTAGTTGATATGATTTAGCTTGAATCACCACAACATATTACACCAAATTTGCGCTGTAAGGATCTTGATGTTTTCTATGTGATTCTGTTAACTGATAGGAAACACGAGTGAATGAAGGTTTTCCTCCTAAGGGTCTACTGGGGTCGAGACAAATATGAGGGTAGAATTTATCTTTCTGCATAAAAAAAGTACTTGATTGTTGGGTGCAGTGTGGTCTACTGCAGAAATGGACTGAGTTTTCACAATAGCAGTCCTACCGCTTCTGGGCAAATAAAGATGGAGAATAAAGATGCTCCAAAAAGCTGTACAGACCGGTATTCCACATAATAGCAATGGTATTGTGGAATTTATTGTTGCTTCTTGAGGGGATCTTTTTGCAAGTGAAGTATCTTTTGGCTGTTTAGTTTCTCATTTGGCCAAAAGTAACATCTCCAGAATGGAAAATGTGGAGGAAGAATTTTAACAAACAACAAAAAAAGTAATCCACATTTATTTAAAACAAAATTAATGGTTGTTGTTTGATTGCCTGGTTACAGAGCGATAATAGCAAGCACGCTCAGCAGGGACTTTGTCAAAATCTAGATTCTTACAGACAAATTTAAAATGTTTCCCAGTACTAATAAGAAGATAGGCAGTGACTGGTTGTCTTAGACTTTCAGACAGGAACCCTTATAGAATCCTTTGTTACAGAGGTTTAAATATTTGACCTAATCTTATCTTCAGAATAGAAATACTGCAAAAATATAATCTACCATATAATCTTAAAATTATTCAGTTCTGTTACTAAATCTTTTAAGACTATGAAGTGATAAAACTCTTCTAGGAATGACTAGGTGAGATGTCATGATTAGTGAGGTTATATATGAAAGAATTTCATCAGTGACCTAACCCACACAGGACTTAATTCAGAATGACTCTCTTTGAAGATATTATGTTAAATAAACACTATATATATACAAAAAGTATTTATGACATATAACCGTGTTTCTAACCTGTCTGTAAGAGGTGTTATAACCAGACGATCAGTGCAACCCAGGAATTCATTTTGGTAAATAAAATCTACATCTGTAATGGATACAAAGACTTGATCGAAATCCTCCTTGAAATAAAATCTAGACTGCTTTAACCATTCAAAATCAGTTGGTGATTTGATGTGCATTTTTACCTTAAAAGAAAGTAAATAAATATATATGTTATAACTTAATATTCATGTTTATTATCTTTGATAGCTAGGATAAAGTCCTAATTTGCATGAGAATAATGAGTGATTACTCAAGTTAAAGTTCCTAAGAAGTAAACTGAAGTAGATATAAGTCTTGCGTAATATTTATAAATGTATATTAAGCCAATTAACAAATGTCCCAATCATATTAAATGATCATAATAACCTCTTTGTTATCAAATACAGCTTAAATTGCTTTTGTAGTGCAGCTAACCTGCCAAGTGAAATTAGCAAACATTATGTGAGTTCATCAAACACATTGGAACAAAGGGCACGATGCAGGAAAGATCTGATGGAGGCATGGGAGGCATGGAAGCTGCACAGAAACTAGTAGGCTTGTGCCATCAGCAATCAAAATATGTGAAGGATATAGTGTTGAGGGATAGCACTCCTCACTAAAGAAAAGAGTGTAAATAATCTATTAGAGTCTAAAAAGTTCAGGGAAAGAATTGGCATAATCTGTTGATTTTAGTAGGTTTGTTTGTCTTCTGTGTATGCCCCTTAGGAACCACAAAGACAATCCCAAAAGAGAAGGAGCAGGACCTTCTTAAAAAAAATAGATTAAATTTAGATTAAAATTAGATTAAATTTAGAAAAAAAATAGGTGTTATGGAAGATACTGCTTAGTTGTCTTAAATCAAAGTCTGTACTTTACCAAATCATCAAAAATATCACGCTGATGTACATGAATGGTAATAAGTGTTTCAAATTTCACTCTGTCAAACTTGGAAAGATCATGTGTGGTCTGGCTAATCAACATATTCAAGATCTCCAGAAATCTCCCATTGGTCACTTGCATGATTTTTCTGTCCTCTTTAGCATTCTGTAGAGCTTCTTCTGAATCACGTGTCCACAACATTTGAATTCCCAGTAATCCAACCTGCAAATTTATTATGTGAACGAATACAAAAGAATCACTTGTTAAACACTAGCTTTATTCTAAATGCCTTGGATATAACAGGAACAAAAAATAATGGTAAAAAGTTCCAAATTATCACTTGCTCCCATTATGATAATATCTCACCATAATACTGTGCCTAAATTAGTTGTCTCTGTTGTAGGATTTGAAACTCCTTAGAAAACATATTAAAAACTTTTACGAAAATTTGTCACACACTGAGACAAATACAAACGAAGCACAATCCTCAGTTTCACTTACAAACCCTTACTGTATTCCAGCATCAGAAACAAACACATTCAACTGTGGGGAGAAGTCCTGCTGGAAATTTTCCACTGCCAGTTCACAGCTAATTAAAGAGCATTAAAAATGTGTGTGTTTACTACTGAACATGGGATGCATTGCAATATCGCTAACATGCTCCCATGATTAGAGCACGTTGAACTAGAAGGTATTTTGGTTCCAAATTAATTTAGAAAGGTACAAAAACATTGAGTATAACCTACAGCCTCAGATTTCGATTTACCACACCAGACACATCCAGGACAAAAACTGATAGATGAGAACTGTAACAATACCTTTCTTTCCCACGTTGCAATGCAAGAAGACAAAAAATTTGACTCATCAACTCTTTCAACTTTTTTGCCTCCCTATGCCTATAATGAGTTCATGGTTATTTCCTGCTACAAAATCTCTGTATCTTGTCATTTTAAAATCATTTGGCTATCATCAATAGAGTGTAAATTACTTTATTTTAGAATGACAACTCAGTTAAAGAAAAAAATATATTTGGATGTGACTTTTTCATGCTGCCTATAACAGAAGCATCTGAGACAGTAAGAAGGGAATTTGAAGGAAAGAAAATATTTCAAATATTTGCAAATATTTTGCCTAATTTCTTCTCTATTCTATAAAAAAGCATTTCTTTCTCTGTACTTTAAATTTCTTGACAGAAGACCATTTTCTTATTTTTTTCCCTTATGTCCACTGTTTTAACACAAATAATTCTTTCAATATGAACACATTTGGATTGGGAAATAAGATCCCAATTATTACCATTACTTTGCACATGCTAATAAAGCCACTTCAAAATGTTTGACATGCAAAAAAGACTGACAGTCCTTATTTTTTAAAGAAAAGTAATAGACCTTTAAAATAAATACCACTAAAGTAAGACATAATTATATCATAAATACAGCTTAATTATATCATAAACACAGCTAATAAATAATAATAAATACAGCATAATTGCATCATAAATACAGCTTTAAGATAATTCTGTTCAATATCTAAATGTCCTCAACATTTTTTTTAATTAGCAATGTACTGGCCAGTTTTAATATTTGCATAAATTCTATTAAACAGTTATGCCCACTGCTATAATGATTAGCGAATGACCAGGTCAGAATTTGGGAAGGCTGGGAAACAATTCATTATTTGTTAATGAAATTTATGAATAATCAGTAAGATGGAGAAATATCTAGGCAAACTAGAATCTTTCAAAATAGGCTTCTTCTAGGAGTGCATTATCCTAATGACAAATACAGGAATTATGAAGAAAAACTCATAAATCATCATGAGATTGTAAATCATTATGACATAAGATAATCATAATCATAGCTCTTGCAAGCATAAATTTAGAGAAATCTATCTGCATATGATATTTTCATTGCATATCAAAGACGTTCAATATCAATATCCATCACAGAAAATACAAGCTCTATTTCTTCTCCAAGAGAAGACAAAATTATTTTAAAGTGTGTTATGAGAAAAAATATCATGCTACATATAGGACACCAAAACTGAGATAATTACAGGTTGCCTGCTACTGGTAGTTTTATATCTTTGTTTCCTCTATTGAAACTTCCTCATATAGACAACTCCTTAGCTTATATGTTGTTTATATCCCTGGACACACAGCCTAGACTACACACACATCTTCCACATCCTGTATTCTCACCTGTGCTGGGAAGTGATTAAGAAAATTCAGCAAATTATATCCTGGGTCAATAATTTGGTAATATGCTGCCCTAATTACACCATGCAATGAAATCTGCTGCACACGCAATAAATCCTGCAACCAAAGCTCTACTGGTCCTTTTGCAATCACTGGAGTGTCCAACTGAAAAAATTAATTAAAGCAAAAGGAAGAAAATAGGACATAGTTAAACTTCTGTTCAACACCATTAGTTACTAAATAGTTCCTAATTTTTTATGCACAATTACAGATTTAATTTCTATAACCATTGTAGAAAAATATTTAATGAAGACAATTTTATTAGAAATAAATATTTCAATCATCAGTGTAATTAAGTATACATTAAGTTGAATTATTGTTATCTGTCCAATAACTGAACAATTTCTCTATTAACAAAATTTCTGGGGAAAAAATCGAAGTCTTACTGGTATTTTTTCTCCTTCTCTTGATATGACTGCCAGTATGCGATCATAATCCTTTGCATGAAATTCTACTTCATTTATATTGTCAGAAATGGAAGGAAGATGCGGCTGTAAGGACAATTAAAATGTCAAAGTAAATATATTATGGTAGCAAACAACAACAACAAAATCTCAAGTAAGGTTATCTTGTGAAGGTTTGTCTGAACCTACGGATAAGCTTCAGGCCATCTAAAGTTAAAAATTGCTGAAATGCTTGTGTAGGATTATATCTCCATCTGCTGGTAGATTTTTTGTTAATTCTCTTTTGTTTTACATTTTCCAGAGGCAATCTAGCAGAACAAAGGTCAGTTGTTAAGTCAACTATTTATCTCAACCCTCAGTTACAATCTAGACTAGTTGGACTGATTTAGCACTACATAAATCAGCAGTTTCAGAGGTTCCCTTCTGTCAGTTTAGCCATGAAAGGAACCTTCATTAAATCATGTGATGGGATATTAAATCATATTAAAATCATGTGATGAGATATTAAATCATATTAAAAATCATATTAAATCATGTGATGGGATATTAAATCATATTTTAGTGTCCTGGATGCTGAAGACTGCCTTTAAGTTACGTATTTTTGTTTTCATTTCATATTTTATTGAATACTAAAGAGCAAGAAACAAAAACAACAACAAATCTCCAAAGATTGCAAGAAGAAAATGTTAATGTTTTCATTCATTGAGTGTTTTTACATATTTTAAATTTCTTTTTGTTATAAGTGGGAAAAAAAAATCACTAAGGCTGTACCTGTATTGTATGAGAATCACTTGCTTGTCCAAGAATTTCAAGAAGTACAGGATCAGAAACAAAAAAAAATCTAGGAAACAGTAGTCTCTTCTTCTCTAAATATCTTTAAAATTGAACAAGATTTCCATTAGAATATTATATCTTTTTTTTTTTTTTTCCATAAAAACAAAAGACTGGAATATTTATATTTCATTCTATATAGCTTTAATTTAAAAAAGAAGACTTGACAGATGCTAAAGCAAATCTCAACTGTGAACATTTTAAGAAGATAAAATGGGGAGTTTTGAATATTCTTTTTTTTTTTTTTAAAGACTATCAAATTTTAACATTTTTCACAGTGACAGAACATTACCTGCTTGTACACACAAAGAATACTTGCTGACCAGCAATGATACTTCCTTAGTATCTCCCTACAGGTTATCATATTTTGATGCAAATGATCTTGCACAATTGAATTAAGAAATATGCCAAATGCTGGAATGATGGACATTGGAATCAACTTCCCTACCACAAAGAATTCTCGAAACACAGTTACATAAAATTTCTGTGCTATTTTATGTTTGTTTAAATATATACTATTTTCTATTTTAATGAATATGCAGACAATTAGCAGATTGTAAACAATGAGCAGACATTGTTTGTTTACCCTAAAGTCCTTTCTGTCTGCTGAATCTATGTCTGAAACTGAAAATTTACTATCTGGTTTTATCTTAAAACAACAACAACAACAACAAAACTAAAACTGTCATAAAGCCTTCCTGCCTTCCCTTTCAAGTATTATCAATACAAATTCCCAGTCAGGAGAGATTATCTTCACCAGTTACCCATGCAGTTTTAAAGAAACCTGATTACAGAAAGTTCGGATGACTTCTGTTGCTAGACACTGAAGGATGCAAAGTAGAAGTAAGCAGAAACTGTGTAGGTATAATCTAGAAAAAGTAGACTCACTCTTCAGATTTGCTCTTTGAAACATTTTAAATATTTAGTTTGGAACTGAAGTGAGACCGACTATTTAGTATAAACTATTTACAGAATAATAAAATATTACATATATATATATATACAAACACACATATACATGTTTAAAATTCATACCCTGTAAGTGATTTCTGACATACTTCCAGCTGCTCATGTAAGTGAGGTAGAAGTTGCTCCATAGTCTCATCTCCAACACAGCAAGTAATTACATTTGGGTTTTCATGAGCTCGTTGCATTATTCTTACCCATGATTTGTCAATATTCTGAAAACGCTTTGCTTCCTATATATTATAAAAACATAAGTGCTTTCATATCATCATCTGTTGAAAAGCATTACACAGATAGCAATTAATACATAATAGGCGAATACCTATAAGTTTACCTGGGGTAACTGTTTTGCAATATCTCCCCCTACAAAAACAGCTTCAAGATAAACCCAGAGGTTCTGTACAACCAGCCATTCTTCAATTATATCTGTAGAGCCACTTAGTTTAGAAATCCAACTCTGAATATCTTTTTTAAATGGTGCGTTGTATCTAAAATAATGGAAGAGAAACAGAAATTATTTAATTCTTAAAAAATAAAATAAAAATAAAATAAAAAGCTATTATAAAATAAGAAAGTAAAATAAAAAACAGTGAAAACAGTGGAAAAAAAAAAAAACACACTTGTTTAACTTGGAGAGCAAGAAGAATTCCCTGAAAAGAAGTTTCTACCAACTGGATTATATTCAAATCTATTAAGACAATAGGTTGCTGCTAATACATGAAAGTGTGCCACTTGAAGTTTTTTAATCAGAAATTTTAGCTTTTATTCTTTTTTTCATTACACTCCATTCAAACTTACTGCTAATACTGTTTGAGTTACTACCTCAGTGTATTACTGAAAATACCATACAAACTCATTTTAAAAGTACCTATTGCTCAGTAAAGAGCCAAGAATCATTAAACTGTCCTCCATCAAAGTTATAATTTCTGATGATTCCGTTCCCTTTAGCAGTAGCTCTCCTCTCCCTTTGAATGATGAGAAGCTCAAAAATTGGTTTCCCCAACTGTCAACTATTTGAGATAATTTGGCTTCTATATCCTTTTCCTTTGTAGCAGATATACATATATCCTGCAAAGAAAGAATAATTTTTTAGAATCTATGTTCTTCATAAATTAAACACTTCCTGATATTATACATCTAATAATGGTCTATTTAAAAACAATATATGAAATTTTATAAGATAGTACAGCTGTGTCACAAATGCAGAAATCACAGTACTATTTTTACAGAAATCTCACTAAAATTAAATATATACATGTAGATAACTGAAAAATACTCCATTGTAAATGCATTAGTATTTCTACATTCTATTCCATTCTACATTCCATTTCTACAGTTTCATGTTTTATTATTTCTGCACAATAAGATTTCTGAATCATTATTTCAATATATTTTTGGGTAATGACAGACTCATTTTCATAGGAACTCTTAATCTTATCACATTTCAGTTTATAGAATCATAGAATCTCAGATTAGTTTACCTTGGAAAGGATATCTGAAGTTCATCAAGTCCAACATCAAAAATAAATCAAAGTATGATGAAAGTATGAATATAATGATATAATTTGCATGTATATTTCATAGAATCATAGAATGGTTTGGGTTGGAAGGGACCTTAAAGACCATCTATAATTCCACCCTGCTACCATGGGCAGGGACGCCTCCCACCAGACCAGACTGCCCAAAGCCCCATCCAAACTGGCCTTGTGTATGCCCCAGGGATGGGGCATACACAGCTTCTCTGGGCAACCTGTGCCAGTGCCTCACTACCCTAAGAGTAAAGAACTTCCCAGTATCTAATATAAACTTACCCAGTTTTAGTTTAAAGCCATCCCCCCTTGTCCTGTTACTACACTCCCTGAAAAAGAGTCCCTCCCTACCTTTCCTCTAGGAAATATAATTAAATAATTAGACAAACATTTTATAAATTATAATTTATAGCATTTTTGCTGATAATATAAAATGAAGGAGGAAGAAAAAAATGTATGTACCTACCTCAATGTCATCTTTATGTTGAAGAATTGGTGCTTCCATGATGTTTCGAAGGCAAAAGGTATCAGATTCTATATCAAATTGATGTCCTGTTGTTTCAGCTATACGATTCCAGTGTCTTTGCTTCATTGCTTTGTCAGTCATCATTTCCAACAAAGGACAAGACTCACTGAAATCATCAATTTTTTTCTTGAGATCTAAAAATGCTTGCCAGGTTTGGAGTCCTTTAGGTAGCCTACGACACCTGCAGTTGAGTTAAAATGATGCAGTAGTAAATGTCCTTTTGTCAAAATAGGAAATTTTAAAAACATTCTAAAAACACATGAGGAAATATGAAATAGCTGCTATTGAGGTCAACATTTTTTATGTAAAATTGTGTCAAATTAGTCTATCTTTTTAGGTAAAAACCCATAAGTCCTCTTAACAAAACATAGTACTTAACATTTTTAACCTCTGATGCATTCTTTGCTAATAAACAGAAATATTGCAGCTTGCATTAAAACATAAGTTCATTAGCTGCTTATCATCACAAACTTTTATTGACCAAAAAACAAAGCCAAATTAGTTAACTTCACATATGTAAACCTTGCACAAATACAATATTTATTTCAATACCAGTAATACACGATACACATTATCATATCAATTCAGAAACAGTTCATGGAAATTAGAAATATATGATCACTTTCTCTTCTCATTTTGGTTGGTGGTCCTGAAAGTATTAGCAAGGAAAATGAAAACTAAATACTCCTAATGGGGGAAAGAAAACAACAACCACTATCACCAGTTAAACAAATAAACATTTCTTTTATCCCACTCTCACAGAGCTAGGAATTAAGCAGAAGTCAACCCACCACATAAATCTGCTAATGTAAATAATATTCTATAATCAATTATGATACAGCATTCTGTGTCTGGTTTAGGGCTATGCTGGAACTCTGGCTAGTCAGTACATTCATGCACATTGTTTAGCTGCCTGGATGTTGTCAAACAATGTTGAACAGCTGCCTGATTTTCCCTGAGTGGAGGACAGTATTTTGTGTCCATTTTTGCACTTTTGTGAAATTTTGACTTTTATATAATGAAAAAAAAATATATATATATATTCAAGAATGCAGAAAAACTCAGGAGCATAGACTTGGGCAGACAGTGAAATCACAGATCACATTTCTCCTTATGAAACTGGACAAAGCATATTAATATTTTATCATTTGCTCTGTTTGCAGACTTTCTTTTCATTCATTAATAAAGGATTCATATGAGGTTCAGTTATTTGGGGCACAGGAATCAGATATGGCAAAGATGCATATTTTGAATAATATGCTGCAGGTTCCAAAGCTGTGAGCCTTGTTATCCTTACTGAGCCCTGTAAATCAGAAGATGACATTTTACACAAAGACAAGATACTACAGATTAGGTGTCTGTCAAGAGTTTGCTTCTTTGAGTGGCTCTTCATCTCTGAAATTCTAACAGTATATATAACCTCAAAATTGTGAAAAACAAAACAAAAAACCACCACCAACAAAAAACAAAACCACTACCTTTGGCACATATTTCCTTGAAAAATTATCAGTTCACAGTTAATGTTTCCCACTCAGAGATTCAGAACTAACACAAATTTCAAACCCAATCTTCCACTCTGTCAAAAGTGCAGTTAAAAAACTATGTAAATTTTTCACTTACCTATTATAATGCTATATTTGATATAATACATCAGTTAAGCTTCACAAAAACATACACTTTCTAGACTACCATGACATCCTGATGCCCATTAAAAAAAAAAAAAATCCTCACTTTGTAGCACAGATCTTCTCCGTCTAGTTTATGAAGGTTTGGGTACTATTTTTGGATTACTTGAAGTCATCAGTGAGATAAGGCATGAAAAAAACTTTCAAAACAATGCTAAGTGGTAAGATATGTTGACAAAGCAAAGGATTAAAGAATTTGATGAGTCAATAATTGGGGCGTGTACTTAACAAGCTAAGGAAAAACTTTTTATACAGAAGACTTTTCACTGGAGCTACAAAGGTAATTGGCCTTTTATACGCTTTTACATTAAACAACGAATTTCAAAGAGTATTATAACTTAGCTTTTGAGAAACTCTGCATTTCAGGAACTAGATTTAAGATTGATGTAAAGCTATCTTAGTAGGTCTGCTCTACTCTATAATCATAGTATAGATATAACCAAAACACCAAATATTTGCACAAGAACAAATACACATCAATTCATTATGCCTTTATTTTGGAAATTAATAAAGTCAGATTCTTGAATGTTACTCCAATAAGAGGACTGGGGGAAAGAAGTGCAAAGAAAGCTGGAGTTGTTTCAGAATAGAGCTTATCATGACACAGGATTGCCTTATGTAGCAGGATAGTGGTGGACAGGTCTCAATGATGCAGTTACTCTGTTGTAAATTATTCTTCTCCTATTCTTCCATACTGTATTTCTTCCAAAAATAATAAATGTACTTTTTAGAAAAGGTTAGAAAATACTTCTGAAGCAATCTGATTACATCTTAATAGTCTCAATGACAAAGCCACTTTAAGCTTTCAAACTTACTGCAATGTTTGTTGCTTTTTCTTTCTTTTTTTTTTCCCCCTCAAAACTATGCTATTTAGATGCTATTGTTAATGCATGTTAATGCATTTTAAAAGGAAGAAATGTTTTAAAAAAGGATGAAAGAAGGGAAATGATTTTCTTACTCTGGTCTGTGCTGGTGCAGCCTCACCTCAAGTACTGTGTGCAGGTTTGGGTGCCACAATATAAAAAGGACATAAAACTATTAGAGAGCATCCAGAGGAAAGCTACAAAGATGGAAAAGGGTCTAGAGAGCAAGCCGTATGAGGACTGGCTGAAGTCACTTGGTTTGTTCAGCCTACAGAAGAGGAGGCTGAGGGGAGGCCTCATGGCAGCCTGTAGCTTCCTAACAAGGAGAGCAGAAGGGCAGGTGCTGAGCTCTGCTCTCTGGGGACACAGCATGGAGCTCCAGCAGAGGAGGCTTAGGTTGTATATTAGGAAAAGGTTCTGCATCCAGAGGGTGGTTGGGCATGGGGACAGGTTCCTCAGAGCAGTGGTCACAGTACCAAGCCTGCCGGAGTTCAAGAAGCACTTGGACAATGCTCTCAGACACAGGGTCAGATTTTTTGGTTGGTCCTGTGTGGAACCAGGAGTTGGAGTTCATGATCCTTGTGGGTCCATTCCAACTCAGGATACTCTATGACTCTATGAAATATTGTAAAAGACTCAGAAATGTTATCATTGTATCCAGCACTTTAAGTCAATAGGCTAATCCACCTAGTTGATTAATTTCCCTTTCACAAACTTTCAGCGTAACAGTTTGGTTGGTTTAATAAAGGAGATCAACACTTCAACTCATTATATGGTATTCTGTTATCAAAACTACAGATAAAAGACTGGTTAACTAAAAGTATAGCGTTATCCCACTCTTTCTTGAAGAACCCGATCACCTTATGATAAACCTTATTCATGGAAGTTTTGTATTTAAATATATCAAATAGCTTCGCTAAAGTTACCTAAATCTTAATTAATTTAATGTAAGTTTCTGTTCATATTAAGAACACACCTGTTTTGAAAATCCAGAAGCTCAGCATTAATTTTTTCAATGTCTACATCTGTCCAAAGTATCTCATAATAACCATTGATGCTGCTTATTACAGTATCATACAATCCATACAATTTCTGAAGCAAGTTTAACTCCTTCCTGGAACCAAAAAAGTCATACGAATAATTTCAATCAGCTATTTGGATATCTCTCAGTACTTAAATACATGATATCTGTAATACTACTACCAAAAATTGAGATCAATTAGATTTTATTTCTTAATCTAGAAAAGAACAGTTCATTAATACAAACAAACAAAGAAACAAACAACAACAACGAAGCAGATGGTGCTAAAGACCTATTAACTACTCTAAACTTATATGGGGAAAGTTTTGTTTTGGTATACTTCTATAAAACTTCAACTCATCCAAAAGACATGATTGCCCCCCTAATACTCAGTAGTATCTTCATCCTCCCCTCAAATACTGTGTGAAATTTTGTGGTCCACAATATAAGAATATAAAACTATTAAGATATGTTCAAAGGAGGGCAACAAAGATGTTGAAAGGACTACAGGGCATGAATTATGAGGAGTGGGTGAGGATACTTGGTTTGCTTAGCTTAGAGAAAACTGAGGAGTGACTTCACTACTGTCTACAACTTCCTCATAATGAGATGTGGAGAGGGAGGTGTTCTCTTCTCTCTGGTGACTAGTGATAGGTCATGGCTTAAAGCTGAGTCAGGGGAAGATCTGGATATTAGGACAAGTATATTGGATGTTAGGATTAGGTTCTTCACTGAGAGGGTGGGTGTTCAAGCACTGGCACAGGTTCCTCAGGGAAGCAGTCACAGCCCAAAGCCTGTTGGTGTTTAACAAGTACATGAACCCCATAGATATGTGGTTTCACCCTTAAATTGCCCTGTGTGGAATCCAGAGCCAGACTGTGTGATCTTTGTGTGTCTTCCAAATAAGGATATTTTATGATTCTGTGGTAGTTTATGCACCTTGAGGTGGCTCTGTAGTGCAAAGCAGGGAATGGCAAGCAAGGATGATTATTCAATTTACTTCAGAAGAACTCTAGGAATCTGAACTAAAATGCTGATGCAAAAACAGCCATAAAGGCTCATTAGTACAGCTGCTCAAAAAAATTTAGACTTTGATAAACCTCTAATAATATATGTCAAATATGGTCATACATTGGTTGTTCCTCATCTTTTTCTAGTTGTTAGTACTGTATCTTGTTACATAAAACTATATTTACTTATACGAGTATATTTCAAAGACAGGGCATTCTGCTCCTTAGGATAGTACAATACCCAGAGTAAAATAATCTGTTCGGTTGCCACAATAAATACACACACACACACACACACAAACAATTATAAGCAAATTATTCAGAGCTCTAAAATTTGTGTTGATTTTTTTTTTCTTTTTTTGTATTTAATTTAAGGTGATGGAAAACTTCTGGACTCACCTCAAGTACTATGTGCAGGTCTGGGTGTTACTATGCAAAGAGGACATAAAACTATTAGACAGCATCCAAAGGAGGACTACAAAGATGGTGGAGGGTCTAGAGGGGAAGACACATGAGGAGCAGCTGAGGCCATGTTGTTTGCTCAGCCCAGAGCAGAGGAGGCTGAGGGGAGGCCTCATGGAGGCCTGCAGCTCCCTCACAAGGGGAGCGGAGGGGCAGGCGCTGAGCTCTGCTCTCTAGGTACAGAAGCAGGACCTGAGGGAATGGCATGGAGCTGGGACAGCGGAGCATCAGTCTGGGTGTTGGGAAAAGGTTCTGTACCCAGAGGGTGGTCAGGCACTGGGACAGGATCCCCAGAGCAGTGGTCAGAGTACCAAGCCAGCTGGAGTTCAAGAAGCACTTGGACAGTGCTCTCAGGTCAGGTTTTTTGGTTGGTCCTGTGTGGAGCCATAAGTTGGAATTCATGATCCTTGTAGGTCCATTCCAACTCAGGATATTCTATGATTCTATGATTCCCCTTTTGTATACCTTTAGCCTTTCTAATATACTTAATAAACACCTAGGACAGCTGTCTTTCCACAATTACCTGACTTTATGCAAAACTGCATAGTCTGTGACAGGCAATCCAAACAACTGCTCACCAGATGAGTATGTGATAAACTTTCTCCAAAGCTCATCAAAATTAGCCTGGTGACATTAAGATTCATACAGACAAAATAAATTATATATATAATTTAAAATAGTCTCATAATAAATCTACAGTTCTACACTTGTCTTAAAACACTTGTATTAGAAGCATAAACGTCTGAAAAATACATTTAATCTAAATTTTTTAAACAGTTTTCATGTAAAGCAGTATCAATTCCATATGTTAAATTCAGTTAGTAAATATATTTATAAAGCAATAATTTGAAGAAACATTCTACAAAAATGGGATGTGAAATTAATTCCATATCATGCAGACAGAGAAGTAAATACTTGTATTAGGTGATAAAGTAGACGTCCTGAATTAAAAACATCAGAGAGTGCCAAAAATACAGCTACTTTCAGACAAAGTGTAAATGCTGTCCAAAGTATTGGATCAACATGGGAAAGTGAAAGAACAGTTTGGGTACAAAAGCATTACCTTGTCGGTATAAATGTATCTGACAAATTTATTTGAAGAGGAAATTCAAACAAAGTCATTTCATTTTCAGTATATATTAGATGCATGTGGAAGTTTAAGCTTTTGTTACTTTGTTGGTGCTTTTCAAGAACTTTGAATTCACTTTTTACAGAATAAATATATAATACATAAGATACTAACAATAGTCGTGTGGGTTGGGGCTGAGGCGGAATCTTCAAGTTACAACTTTTGAAGAAAAGAAGGATAAAAAATGGAATAAAGCTCATTGTGGAACCACGAACTAAGGTTCATAACAAAAACAAAACACTGAGTTGAAAGGCAAGTTTCTAATGGAAAATGTGATCTTTACAAGAGGGAAAGATTGGTTTATGTGACCAATATATAATCTGGCTTCTTTTTAGCTACTATCGAGTTGTACTTGCCTCTTCCCTTTTTTTTTATTGTTCTTATTTCTTTAGGTAGATAATTTCTGCTCAAGAAACATGAAAAGTGGAGCAGGGTTACTTACCAGTCCTTCTACTTAAAGGAAAACATTGCCTGATTAAATACTAAACAAAATACCCACCGAGATTGAGTCTTTGGTAAGTGTGTCTTTCTCTAAACTCACTTTGATAAGCAACAGTGGATCTAAATTTAATTATTTCAAAATGTAACTGTTTATTTTCTTACCTGAAAGATCTGTAGCCTATTACTAGCTTCCTGAGGTGGAATATTTGGAACCATAGGTCCTTCCTTTTAAAGAAACAATTAACAAAAACGTCAATACTAATTCTCAAAGTGACTGAAGTCCACTGTATATTTACAGTAGCTCATCACAAAATACATAACCTTTTGATAGTCAAGATCCAATCAAGTTACATGTGTTGGTAATGCAATATTTACAGTGGTAAATCTAATAAAAGATAACACTTATACGATTAAGAAGTCTTTAGCTTTATTAAATTGAATAGCAATAGATTTCGTTTCTCATATTTTGTTTGTTTGAAAGAAATAAATAATAAAAAAATAATTAAAAAAAATTATATATATATATACACATACATATATCTCCAGTGTGTGGCCTGCGACACTTCTTTAACATGGGAATACAATCAAAGATGTCATAATGTGCTGCAATTTCTAAACTAAGATCTCATGAAAAATCATGCCACCAGGGATTCTCTTCTCTGAGTTGTTTGTACTGCTGTTTCTCCAGACTGAAAAGGATGACCTATAACAATGACTGCTTAACAACCATGACATATTTACCATATTCAGTAGCTCAACAGCATAAAACTCTGGCATCCAACTGATGCAAATAAAAATATTGAAAAGCCAAGTACAAGTCTTTCAGATAACTAAAAAAATAATATTACAGTTACCGTTTCATATGATGTTTCGAAGTTTGACACATCTTCCCGAAAAACTGCAACCGATTCCAGTAAATTACTTTTAAATTTGGGCTGAACTTGAACCAACTCATCCTGAATTCTGGTCTGACAAAAAAGAATAACAAGAAATACATTATTATTTTCTTTATTTTTTTATTTTTTAAATCAGGAACAGATATTTGAGCTATATATAACCCAAAATCATACATACATAAGTATTAAAGTTTTGAACAAAAACGAATGATTTGAAACTAAACAGGTATTATTTTCTTTCATGGTGCTACATGTTCAATTTTTGAGATGAAAGGTGCAAACAGCAACAACACTCTCTCCCATCTACTAACAAATGAATATTTACAATGAATATTTACAAAAGGGAGAAGGGAATAAAAGGACACAGAAAACAGAACAATAAAGATCCTTTTTCTCTCCATCCCTCTCCTCCCTCTAAAAAAAAATAATCAAAACCCAAAGTCCTCATGGATTGCTCAGTATTTTCTTTAAAAACGTCAATATTCTTTGTTCAAAAGTTTGAGAGAGAACCAAGAACTGCCTGAAATCAAAATATAAATTACTCACGCCAGTGATTACTCTGCAGAATATGATGTAAATATTACAATAAAATATTTCCATATTTCCACCAAAACTTCCCCATTTCAGGAAAAGGTCCAACAGACACTGAGCTTTTGAGGGATATGTCTGTCCTAAACAATGACGTGTACAGTCATCATTTAAGGGGAAGGACGGTGAGAAAGTATGCAATTTTTTAAATTATGTAACCTAAGAGCTGTAATCTTGATCAGACAAGAATGGAGCAAAAACTGTAAATGAAAGACACCAGAAAAATCAGAGAATAAATAAATTTCTCATTTTCTTGCAGATTTTAGGCACATATATTAAAGCTATAATAAATATTTTAATATTAAAGAACTTCTCTATAAAAATAAAATTAGAAAATGAACGTCCTAATCAAAGGTACAGACACTAGTGAGCAACTAAAACCAAGAGTCAGAATACAAACCAGAGCCTGTCCCACACTCATTTATATCCTAAATTGTAGTTTTATATACTTACAGCTTTTTTCTGTAATTTATTAAAAGAATATCTGAGTGAATCAACACCTTCTGATTCTTCTTTTGTAACCTCAATTTCAAATGTGTTTAAAATGGCATAGGCTTCCTAGACGAAAAAAGAAAACCTTAGTAACAATCCATTTTAAGTTCATTTGCAGAAATATAGATCCAATGTGTTAATAACATTTCAAAGAAAATCTACACATGTAATTTAGGCATAAAATATTCATTTGTTCTTAAAAAAAAAAAAAAAAAGAAAAAAAAAAGGATGCTGAATAAATCAGAACTAGAGCAAAACAGCAAAAAAAGAGTTTCTTTAAATAAAATTCTCTTGGATGAGATAACAGAAAGATATACAAACACAATAAATTGAATATTAAATATATATGAAATTTTATCATCTTAATGGTATCTGTATTACATTACCTGAATGTATATTTTGATTTTTTTTTTTCCCACCTCTGAATTACTCTCACTAAATCACAGATTTTGGAAATATTTTGCCATCTGACCCGTAGAATCTTTACTATATGTTTTCAAGCTATCAAGTGTCTGCGTAAGTATCTATTTCATTATGAACCTTTCTTATTATTTATTCACACTAGTAACTTGTTTGCATCCATGGAGTTTGCACATCTTCTGTTTTATGACCCTCTTATCAGACCAAGGGAACAACTTATTTAAACATCCAGTCTTTTCCTTACATCAAGCCCTCCTTCCTTCAGTCATGTTCTAGCAAGAAATAAAATGCCTAATCACCCCCAAAAGTTCTAATTAAGCTCACTAAGGAAACAAGACAAAACATTGAACTTTTTCAATTGAAATTACTGATCAGGTGACACTATTTTATATTCAGATCTTGATTTTATCAGCTATAAACTCTTATTTATTTAAGGAAAGCTCATGAAGAAAGAACAGAGTGGAACTCATTATTTTAGTAAAGAAAAGGAGTAACTGTATAGAATGTAAGATGTAGAAAGGTTTGTAGAGAGGTTTGGGAAAGAATCTTTGGACTAATATTCATCTCAAAGTGCCAGAAACTGGTAAAAAATATTATTCCTTCAGAAATTAAAATATCTTTATTATATTATTTACAATTTTTGCATCACTTTTCCCACATATCTGAGAAAGAAACAGTGCCAAACTCAGTTTCTCTTGCTTATTTTATTTAATATCTATGTGTGTGATTATCACATCCCTATCTTTTGCCTGACAAGTAGTCTGAAGATACTCAGCCTAAGAAAGAACATTTAGTAATACTTCCTTAACTTAATATTAGGAATAATATCAACAATCCACTGAAAGTCCATTCTGGTATCACATTAACAGAACAGTCTTCCAGAAGGAAAATGTTAGTATTGAGCAGTACAATTTCTTCTGCAAAAGGTGGATAAAAATGTAAAACAGATGTTATATTAAGCTGACTATTTCTGAGTATGATAATAAAAAAAAAAAAAACAAACAGCGAAGTATATATAAAGCTTAATGAACTTCTTTATCCAGTTAAATCAGGGAAACTGGAAGAATGCTGCAAATTTCTGACAGCATACAATGATGTGTGGCTCCGTGAATGCATTCTGGTTATATTCAAGGGGGTTAGATTATAACAATGTTTTCTCTTGGACACAGAATAGTTAGGAAAAAGATTAAGGCTAATGGAAAAGCACACAGCAAAAGGGAGATTATTGTTCATGTCTCTTGTGCTCACATCTGCTTATTTCTGCATGCCATCTCCTATATTGTATTTAAGTTGTAAATTATTTGAGAATCTATTTTTTTTATTCTGAATTTATACAGTACCTACCAAACTATCTAATAGTGGTTCACAATTTACAATAAAAATAGCAATAAAAATACTGCTCTGTTTCCTATCTTCATTGTAGACCTTTTATAACAGTAAACTTCTTATTTGGGTTCTCAGTTTATTTTATGACTCCTCATATATAAAACTAACTGTTTTAATCAAAATAAAAAATTAAAGTCATCTTACTTCAATAGGTCCCAGGGTCATATCCATTTGTATTTTATTATCACGTATGATAGATAAAGCTTCCATTGCCAGTCTGACATCATCTAGGTCACGCAGAGGTCGAGACAATTTCTTTAAATATGTAGTTATGAATGACATCATATCTGTCATTTTCTTTTTATATTCCTCATTTAAATAATGACAGAGGAGCATCTTCCAGGCTTTGGCTTCAACTGATAAAGCTTTTTTCAGGGGTCCTGTTTTAAAAATAAATAAATAAATAAATAAAAATATATAAATCCACACATCATATATGGTTCTTTATAGCAATTTAGAATAACATCAGCAGAAATGCAATCCAATTACTCTAGTTTAAATTTTTTTTAGTAATTTCAAGTATACTTGAATACTTTTGTATTTTTCTATTTTCATCTGTAAGATGCATTGTTAAGTTTATCTGATACGACATATAGAGATGATAAATAAAGAAGAAAAATACCTAATTATTAATTTACATTCTCAGAGATTATCTTTAATTAATATATATTAACTAAGTGCATGAAGATCGGTGATATTTAAATGGCTTATACCAGTTGAAGAAATGACATCTTGAGATTTCAATACTGGGATTTGGAACACTTTGTAACTAAAGCTACAAGGTGTCAAATCAGATCATGAACAATTAATGTATGAACACAAACTGACACTGAAGAGACAGAAAAGCCAATCGTTGGCACTTTAACTTGTGCGAACAAGTTAGGATTTTGTCGTGGTTTAACCCAGCCGGCAGCTAAACACCACGCAGCCGTTCGCTCACCCTTCCCCCTCCCTCTCTGGGACGGGGGAGAGAAATGGAAAGTGAAGCCCATGAGTTGAGATAAAGACAGTTTATTAAGACAGGAAAATAATAATAACAAAAATAATAATAACAATAATAATAATAATAATACAATGGTGATAATAGGAAAGTAATAATAATGTGTACAAACAAGTGATGCACAATGCAATTGCTCACCACCCGCTGACCGATGCCCAGCCTATCCCCGAGCAGTCCGGCCCCCTCCCCCGGCTAGCCACCCCTATATATTGTTTAGCATGACGTCAGATGGTATGGAATACCCCTTTGGCTAGTTTGGGTCACCTGTCCTGGATCTGTCCCCTCCCAGCTCTTACTGCACCCCCAGCCTGCCTGTTGGCAGGACAGAGCAAAAGGCTGAGATGTCCTTGGCTTGGTACAAGCACTGCTCTGCAACAATTAAAACATCGGGGTGTTATCAGCACTCTTCTCATCCTAAGCCAAAACACAGCATTCCACCAGCTACTAGGAAGAAAATTAATTCTGTTCTAACTGAAACCAGGACAGATTTTAATAAGCAACATATTATACTCTAGTGACAGAAGCTGAAAGGTCCTAACACCATATAACCCTTTTAGTTACAAATTTTACAGAAGATATGCTTTCCTCTTTAGTAATGCAGCTATCAGTATTAAAATACTGATTCCAAAAGGCCATTAGATATCCAGAGCTAATCATCTAAAAATTGTCCTTGTGGATCCCTTCTAACTCTGAATATTCTGTGATACTCTCTCTACTGTTCGTATATATGAATTTATGTAAATTCCTATGGGCACATACACAACATAAGCACAAGCACTTGCATACTTACAATACTTATTAATTCTTTCAGCGTCTTCACTAAACAGGATTGTGCAGCAGTGGATTTCTTAAGCAAAAATATGCATTTTATGAAACTTATTTCCTTTAACTAGGGTTAAAATTGTTATTTTCCAAATTGTTATTTTCCATGTAATTAACTATACATTTTATATATATTTTATATATATAGACAATTCACTCAATTTTTATATACCCTTTCTCATACTGCCTCATTGACCACCTTATTCATGTTCTCCTAAATAAAAACACACACACACACACACACACAAAAACAAACACAAAAAAAAAAACAAAAAAAAAAACTTGAAGAAGTCTTTTAAAATCTTCACCAAGAACCCAAGGGTTCAAGGGATTTTGTTTGTTTGTTGATCTTTGAAGATCTATATTTTGTTAAAGAAACAAACTACCATGACGTTATCTTGCATAATGTCATGGTAGTATTTTCATTAGTTTCATGCCTAACTTCCTATTCTGCACAAAAATAAAAAGTATCTTAGGATCCAAACACTACTACACAGGGAAGCAATATAAACAAAATGAAGTGTCCTTGATAACTTCTATTCATATTTGTAAGCATTTTATTTTAGAGAATAAGCCAAGTAACCTATGACTATTTTATTCGTTATCTTACAATGTACAAAGAGAAGAAAATGTCATACCTGTGTGCAATTCAATTGGACCAAGAAGAATAATGGGTTTTAAATCTTCCATCTCTTGCTCAAACATAGCATAGTGAAGTATTTCTTCCTTAATTTCAGTCAGAGATGGACAGCTAGCCAAAAATTGCTGTATGAAGGTTAAAATGTCAATCAACAATTATCCTTTTTTCATATTTTTGGTAAAAAAGGTGGCAACACTTATTCAGGAATTACTGAAAATGCGTATCGATATTATGCCTGTATTTAGCCTTCCATGGCCTTGCTAAATTAGGAAAATGCACAGGAGTAGACATTCACATTTATGAATTTCTCCGTCAGTAATTCTCAAGCTTGTTGGAAAAATCTGATCAAATTTAACAGAGAAACAGACATCCAAGACATATTGTTCCTACCAGTTTTGTAAAAACATGTGACATAACAGATCAAAAAATATGTCTGCACTTACAGTAAGGGTAGACCATTAGCAGAATAACATACAAAACAACTGCAGTAAAACAAATTTTGTAAGGAGTTCCATGAGCATAAGAACTCAAGTGTAGAAAAGTTTTGTGATCCTGAAAAGCTACATTTTGGAAATGTTACACAAGATATGTATTCAATACACCTACACTGCGTGGATAAACAATAAATGATGAAAGTTATTTTCCTCTTCTTTTGTGTGAGAGCACCCAGACTGGCAGTGGGAGAGTTAGTACAGTGCTGAAGAAGGGGGATGGAAAAAAGGGCATGCATGCATAAAAATGAAATGCAGTATTAGTGAGGCTTCTTCTGTAACACTTTTCTTCAGCATTAACTAGACCAAGCTAACACTATTTGATTAAACTAAAAAATTAATTAGACTACAAGCAAAATAAGGTATATTTCTTAGCCCACATAAATTGCGCAAGTTGCAGTGTGATATCCAAAAGAGACCTAGTACTCCTGTAGCAAACAAGGTGATGTGATATTCACAGATTTATCTACATACAATGCAGTCTGTTAAATAGAAAGTAATAGAAAGCTGAATTAAGCCAAAGTTAAATGAAGTATATATAGTAGCCAACTTTCTTCTACTGAACCTCCAAATTCAAGCTTTAAATTAAAAATCTGTTGTAGAAGAACAGTGTGAATATTCTGAAGATTAATTCCCAGAGACTTCTAATTACTGGAAATGAGCTTTTTCCTGTTCGAAAAGGAACTACATTTTTCTACTGCTTCTGAGGACTCAACTTGCAGGAAACAACCTGTTAACAATAATTCAAACAACCAGGAAGGGAATACAGGATTTTTGTTGTTGTTGTTGTGTAGAGGTTGCAGAACTCACCTTCTCGAATTAACTAAAGAAAAGGTGGTGAATAAAAATATGTATTAAACTCAAAATAACAACTTAAATACTTTTCATAGAGAAAAATGCACATGTATCAACACTGACAGTGTGAGAAGTTCTGTGCGAAACTGGAGTACTTTCTTATGGCCTGAAATTCAGAGTTCCACAAACAAAAAAAGAAATTAAAAACAAGCAAAACAAAACAAACAAAAAACCTAGGACCACTTTATCATTATATAGAAAGGCACAGAAACAGAAAAACCCAACCTTCAACGTAAGAAATATGTAGCATGCTATTCCTTCTGCCTAGGAAATATATTACTACTATCACCACGACTACTTATGGACAGAATCAAAATTTGAGCTTCTAGTATCTTTTCTACATTCTTTTTCTTGATCTTTTTTTTTTTTTTTTATCAATGTTTTCTAATTTCAAATGATTAGATTAATGAAAAACAATCCTATAGATCAGCATTAAACTCACCTGAACTTTGGCATCTCTATCTTCTGTCCACAGCTCTTTATATTTCTGAAAATCCTGCAAAGCTTCACTAGCTACTTCTCTAATATAATTCACAGAAGAAGAGAGGAGCACAACTAATTTAGAAATATCTTCATGTTCTGCAACACCTGAGTAAAAATTTCGTAGCTTTCTTTGTATCACAACTTCTTTCATTCTTTCTGTAAGATAAAATCATATATAAATTAATAAACTATTACAAGTCTGGTTAGTTATAGTTCTTTAAACCTATGCAGGCTATCTTAAGCACAGTTGCTGTTCAGTAGGGCTGAATAACCTTCTTTACGTGTCTATCTGCTTAATATGAAGGCACCAAGCACTAGTTCAGTCTAAGCTCTATACAGTTAGGGCAAATTCAGCCTAGAATTGATGTTTCAAAATGCAAAGAAAATATCCTTCTTTATTCACTAATTTTCCTTTTTCTGGTTTACTTGCAACTAGAAGATGACAAGGCTTCATGAATATTTTAGGCTTTTTCTTTTTAAATTCATATAATAAGGTTTTAAAATCATATAAACCCCTTAAAACAGTATTTCTTGAACTCTAAGATACTTGAATTAAGTAGCCCTTCATTAACTATCTTTAGTGATATCAAAAGAGACATAAAACTTTACCAAGTTGCATCTTTTATTAGAGCAAAAATAAAGTTTGTGAGACAAATGTAGCTTCAAAACGGTTGATACCAAAGTCTTTTGAGTCTTGTCTGAAAGAGGGTAGAGCTGAAGGAAGAGGAAAAAAAAAAAGAGAGAGAGAGAGAGGGAGAGAGAGAAAAGAGATTCTGCTAAACCTTTCACTTCCGAATATGCTTCCAAAGGCATTTTGAAAGAAAACAGAAGCTACACAAACGTAGCTGCTGTTCCAGTTATATTGTTGATTTTGAAACAGGATCCCAGTCTCCTTTAAGAACTACAAACTCAAACAGAATGTAAGTAAAATACAATCTATCATGTCCCTACTTCATCTCTGATGAGCTGTTGATACAACCAAGATCAATGTAGACATTGCTGTTCCTAAAGTTCTAATGAGCCCATCTGCCATGACAAGGGCCTGAGCATTTTGAAGCATATGTAAGAGAATGGAGAAGGAAAATCCTTCTGCCATCTCTTCCTGCCATCCATGCTGTTTAATGGGGGGATTTAAAGCAATGCCATCTTTTCTTCTGGTCAGCAAACTTTTTCAGGGATCTGGTCACTGAAAACAGAGTCTCAGACTGATCCATCTGTGCCATCTGTTTCATAGAACTAGCTGACCAAGTAATAACATATCCCCTCCACACAACACCCTTTCCTGGGTGTTGCTGATGAGTTGCTTTAAAGTGATGAAAAAGATTACTCACTAACTTTGTATTTCGACACAGCAGAGGGAAAGGCTATGGCTGTCTTATGAGTAGTAGTCTTGGTAATTTTCTGTCACCCTGCTTAAGAGATTATTTTTCTATGTCTGTGCTTCAAATGATTATAAATCCCAACTCTGGACTACGAGAGAAAAAATTTCCAAGATACTAAATATTTCCCAAAGGAATCACAACAAAGATGTTACTGCAGTGTAGATCACAAAGAGGACCTGACAGTAAAAGTTTGTTGTTTTTCTTTGGTTGGTTGTTTCAGTGGGTGCTTGCTTCATATGGACATCTAACCATAGAAACAGCATGGACATCTAATCGTAGAAACAGAAATTTCTGCATAAAAATAATATTAGGGAAAAAAAGTATGTGACTAGAATGCCTGCAGGTCTATCTACATTGAGAATATTCACATGAACAAACACTTCAATCGTTTTATAATCCATTTTGGGAATACAGACAGAAAATAAACGTTGTCACTGAAATCTATACTATACAGATTATACTGTACTCTTTCTATCTCAATGTTTCAATGACATTTAGTCTACATAATTGTTTACGGCTAAAACTATAACATAACAAGTAAGTAAAAAAGATGACCTAAGGAGTTTACTTTGCCTCAATTAAATAGGAGATTCATAATTTAGCAATTTTTCAAAAAGAAAATTTTGATTATTGTTTCTAAAGGTTCTAATACTTACATAAACCAGAAAAGCTATTTCTGAAAAATATAGTTAATTTAAAAAAAAAAAAAAAAAGAACAACATATTAGTTCAAAAGAATCCACAGTTGGCTTCTTTGAAACAAAGTAAATATATTCATAAATATTTATATATGGCATTTTTATTAAAATCCAAAGTTTAAAGTAAGTTAAAAAAAAAAAAAAAACTTACTTTCCCCCTTTTTGGTTAATTTTCTTGATAATCCAAAACCTGCTGAAGATACTTGCTGTGTGTCTAGTTCTGCTTTTAAATTAGATTTTTGCAAATGCCTTTGTCCCCACTGAGCAACTCCACGACTTACGTCCAGTATCAGTTGAATCATACGATTTATGGCTTGCTGTATATCATCTAAACTGGGAACCATTACCTATTCAAAATAGTTGAAATATTGTTGAAACAAATGCAGGTGACTGTCATTTTCCAAGACTTCAGTTTTACTCTAATAGTGAATATAGAGAGCATGCCCCAGAAGAGAAAAATGTAACTAAGAGTTTGCCTCCCTCAGAATTGCCTCTAAAGAAATGAAATATACTGTACTGACCTATTTGTACACTTACATTGTAGGCAAGCTGACATGAAAGTATTAGTAGTGTGTTTTTGTGTTCTTTTTTTACAGTTGTTTTTACAATTCCTAAAATATTTTTAACAGCATTTTTCAAATACTTTTTTACAGTCTAGGGAATACACTACAAGCCTTATTTCCCACATTCTAGAATCACAAAGCATCAAAAACGTTAGGCCAAGTTCCTCTTCTCTGTTACTCTTAACCTCTGGATTGTAAATACTGTGAGAGTATTCGTCATGAAAGTACATATGGACAGCTCATTTCAAAGAAGATTTACAAGTATATACCTTCTAAGTGCTTATCTATTCATGCATTCATGCCATGGGACATAAGACAAGCAACTGTCATCTAGATCAAAGTGCCGAAGGTTCTAGTTGAATAAATATTTATTTTTTCTCCCCAAAGTAGCAGCACTTCAAACTTCTGCAAGAGCACAGTGTTTAGTAAATAAATGAAACTCCATGCAGTAGCCCTAAAGACCTCAAATTCTATATTTGGTAAGGATTTTGTAACAAGCCAGAAGGGGTAGAGAATTCATTATCATTTACCAGAGTAAAAAGAGGATTCTTGATCTGGAACAAAAACAACAAGCTAACAGAACAGGGTCAAACCACGCTGTCCATGATGTATAAATGCTATTATGCTCCCTAGCATAGTTTGAAGTGATGCAAAATAGCATTCTAGCAGACAAAATTCAGGCACAATTCGGAGAATAAAACATGATGAATGCTGAACCTAACACCCAGTTTGAATGCAAACTCTTGGATTCAGGAGAAAAAGCATTTACCACTGTAAATACAAACAGTTGTATTTACAGTAATAAATGCAAATACAAATTTCAGGTCAGTTGACTTTGAGGTCAAAAAACAGCCTTTAGCCACTTTTATTTAGTAGCACACAAACAGAAAGTCCCAAACACAGAACAAACAGCTGCATTGTCAGAATAATGTTAATTGTAGCTTTATCCTGTCCTTGTCTGATAAGAATTCCACATAGGATAAGGTGGAGGAAATGCAAACATCTGTTCCTCCAGGATGCTTACCAGGAGGAAGAACCTACCTGAGAGTGATCCAGGAAAGTACAGAAAAACAGCATTTGTTTTTAAACATCAGAACAAAGAACTTGGATAAAAAAACACTAAAAAGTGACTCTTATGTTTTATAAATCAATTTTACAGATTGAGTTTACAGATTTTATGCATACAGTTGTATGCATAAAAGCAAGGAACTTGTAAAATCCTATTTGTTAACATAAAGCAGTATGTTTTACCCAACATTACTTGATTGCTACCCTGGATCAACCAAGAATTTCAGAGGAGTTGAAGGAAAGATAGGTACATTTCCCTTTGCAGAGGACAAAGCCTGAAGCATTATGCAAATATTCATAAGGTAAAAATTCCACACTTTTGCAGACCTTGTAAATGTGTACACAGTGTGAAGTATATTAGAATGTCTGACATTGATACTGTGTTCAAACTAAGGAATATCACCTTAGAACAGAACCTCTATTCCATTATCATTTCACAAATGTAAAACTAAATTTTTGTAAGACAATTGGATAGTATTATCTTCTCACATAAAAAATAAAACAACATACGTATTGCTGACAAAATTATCTTACTGTACAGCAGGCAAACAAATGCATCTATTAATTCTTTGCAATCTTGTTGCCTTTTTGTTCTCTGCACAAAGAAATCCACAGCTGACTCCTTGCTTTTTAATCTTCTAATTTTTTGTTGAGTTTTCCTCTTTCAGGTCATCTTACTTCCTATTGAGGTGACTAAAACCAAACTGAACAAAAATAATGTTCATTATTTTTACTCAACAAAGGATTTAAAAATGCAAAGAACAAAACAGCTAAAATAAATATACAGAAACCATGAAAAATTTATACCAACAATTCAATCACTACAAGTGAAGGAGATTGGTGAACATTCTACAAAGACCACTGATGAATAGATTGCAATATACTTTCTGAAATACACAAGAACAATAAAAGGCCAGATTCTGCAAGTATTACTAAGACAAAAACAAGGAACATTAGTAATGTTAGCAAATTTCATCTGTACTGCCAGTGCACTAAAGAGCCTGAGCAACTGTTTTCCTGAATGGGTGCTGGTGCAGTAGTACAGTGCCCGCATTCTGTGCTTGGGCAAATGCAGACATAACCATAATATAGTGTATTTTACCATATCTGTATGACACATAACTTACCACATTAGGAATTGCAAGGTGTACTTCTGCTTTTAGAAAAGACACAATCTCTTCAGATTTGCTTGGGTGAGCAGAAAACATTGTTCTCCCAAATGTAGTTTTGCTGAAAATAATTTTGAAACATGTCATAAGTACTTCACCATGAAACACATTCAAATTACCTTAGAAACATCAGTTTGAGGTACCTTCTATGGAGAAACCTTCATGAAGAATTTTCACATCAGTGTACCAGCTATTTGACAAAGCTTCCAGAAGTTTTATGTTTTAAGGGTAAAAACAATAGCCAGAACTTCATCACTCAGACAAAGGTTATTTTGGATCTAGGCACTGAATTTGGAATTTTGTATCTAGAGTATTTTCCGACTTGGGATTTTAATCTCCAAATTTAAGAATGATGGAACTCTGCCAGTGTTATGAGTAGGGCATAAAAAGGTTTTATTGGCCATTTCATGTAACAACCTATTAAGGGTAAGAGTTGCCTCATTACATTTTAGGTAAATGTTCAACTGAACAGAACAGTTTCAAAGATGATAAGCTGGTACAAAATGATAGACAAAATAAAAATGAGTCCACTAAAGACAAAGTGTGACATACAATTTCTGGTTGCTATGTCATGACAAAGAGACCAAAAAAGGCAGCATTCAACAAATGTAAATACCATAGTCAATAGCAAACACTGTAGTCAAAAATAGAGGAAAAAGATATTTAATCATTACAACTGTTAAGGACACAACCAAAAAAGACCATGTTTTTAAAACATTTTGTATGAGAGATGTCCCCAGAAAATAAATAAATAAATAACAAAACAAAACAGTAACACAAGCTTCCACATATATTAAAAACAAAACATTGTCAACTTTACCTGCTTAAAATAAATTCTTAATAGGATTCTAAGTAGGACAGCTTTTTTATATGCAATGTACTATATGGAAGAAATTCTGTCTCTGAAGTATATGCCTCATCCAGCAGAGAACAATCTATTGAAATTATACTGAAAACAATGATACAACTGAACGAATAGAAGAAAATGGTACAACTGTATGGATCTTGATGTTATCAGATAAAATTAATAGCGATACCTGAATGATCTTTAACCCATGAGAAACAATTCTGAGTGAACAGCCATGTTTACACAAATAATCTGAAGTAAGGCAAATATATTGGCATGCTGCCACGTATGACCTAGAATAGTCACTTAAGTTCTAATCATTCACATCAAACAATAAATTGTACTTACATCTTGAAAGTAATGCCAAGGGAAATACATAAGAATAAAAGTAAAAGGGTACAGGCTGAGGGTAAAGAAGTAGAAAAAAAAAACCTTTCATTTTCTGCACAAAAGAAAGTGCATAGAATATAACTAACAACGTAAAGATGTAAAGAATAAAAGGAAAGTGTGGGCCCAAGGCATCACTTGCAACAAAGAGTGAGCACTCTCCTGGTTCTGCTTGAGCTAAAAAAGGTCTGGAACTCTATGACTAATGACACATGCACCCCACATGAATATAAGTGCATTATCATGTTAACACAGACATAATTACTGTTTTGGTAATACTATAGAAGAAATCTTCCATTTGCAACTCACTTTGAAACAAGTATTCTTTTTTTAAGACTATCCAAAGACAGACGGGTGGCTTTCTGGAGGCTATCTAGCAGCTGGTGACTGAAATAGGCAACTACCTCTTTACATTTCTGTAATAAAAAAAAAATAAATAAAAAAAATAAAAAAAAAAACAAGCAATAAAACCCACAACATTATTTAGTGTTTTATTCATACAGGAACATGAAGATTATTTCAAAGTGTATTCGTCAAGCATAATAGTCTGAAGAAATTTATGCTGTAAAGCTACACGAGAAACACAAGGGGAGACAGGGAGGAAAACAGCTTTTGAGTAAAGAAGTAAAAGCTGCACGGAGAGGATATAAAAAGCTAAAAAGAATAAAAAAGTTTCCCTTCTGATCACAAAATACCTTTTTAAACTCATCCTCTTTGTCATTGCCTTTGCTATCATCACAGTGAGGAGCTCCAGTATTATTTTCTCTCTCATCTTCAATATTTCCAAACAATACATGTTTTTCTTTTACTGTAAATTAAAAAATAATAATGAATGCATTTTTGTTAACTGAGATATATTCTGCTTTGAAGCATGCTACAGACATCTTTACACTCAAAATGATATTGCTAGCTCCAGCAATTAGCTAAAACAATTCAATTTTGATATGTACTAGTTAAGTCTAGAGAAATAGGGACAGAAATTTCCATTTAAATTATAATTATCTACCTGGTGATGTGTGCTTTTTTGATGCTTTCTCAGAATGTTTAATTTCATAATTATTTTCAAATACAGATATTAAGTCTTGAACAGCATCTTCAATATGCATACTTTTGTGATTCAGTAACTCAGCACATTCTTTAGTGAAAGTCTGTTAAGTAAAAATAAAAAGGAATCATCTTAGTACGACTAATGATCTTATCACCTTGCCCTTTCACGGAGAACCAAGTAATTTACCTGAATACCATCCTTCAGATGGAGACTGTTTGAAGGAGTTTTCTTTGAAAAGAAAACTGGGAAACCAAAACCAAAATCTTTTTGCTGTTTTTAAGATTTGCTGGATTTCCTGTTCCATTACACATTACATTATATTTTCATGTTTGTTTGTTTTTCCATTTTCAAAATGCAATGAAATTTTTAAAGTCCAGAAGGAAGGTAATCATCTGAATCTGAAGTTATCCAAATTAAGTCCTTCAACTACCCTTAATGAATGTATTTACTTGTACTCAGTTTAAAAATAATAAAATAAAGCAAAAAATACATTTAATTTCATTTGAAGTTGAGGAAACTTTCAAATTCTCAAATATACTTTTTGGAAGTTTTCTTTTTTAACCTTCTTCTTTAAAAAGGTTTAAGAAAAAAAAAATATGAAAGAAGACTGTATATGCCCAAGTATCTTCATGCAAAAAAATCTAATATGATTATAAAACAGCTAAATAAATAAATATATGTTTGAAATACTACAGTTTAAGTACCTCAAATGCCTAAGTGCCAATTTAAACACAAAATATTTTACCCAAAATATGTTAATCAAAATGAATGTCTTTTGAATTCCTTCAGTGAGATTAATTCTTTTTTAGATTTATATCAATGTACTAAGAGGTTGCTTGTAACACATTCAAGAATTCTAGTTAAAGGATGTAAAGCAGCACATACCTCATTCCGTGTCAACATATCCTCTACTTTGATAGGACCATCTACCGGTAAGGCAATTAAAAGAGTATTTGATATTTCCTTTAATATTAAATCAATTCGGACTTCACTTAAATCATTTACCTAGAAAGAGAAAATCATATTAACTCCATATATTTGTGTAAAGCAGAATCTATTCTTTTAGAGACTTCTAACATATAATGTCTTGCAGAGAGAAGAAAAATCAGTCTCTACCCAGTGAAAGCGTAAAAGCTTTATACTATAGAAAATCCTCTGAAAAAGTGAATCGTAACAGAAAAACAAACAAGCAACAACAAAAAATGGAGGAAAAAGGATCAGCACACAAGACATTAAGATGACAGAAGCAGACAAAAAAAGGAAGCAAAACAATGTCTTGAATTATGTTAACTTAGGTAATATTTACAGTGGCTAAATATTGTCGTGTTTACTGTGAATTATCCTCTATTTTGTACAGATAGAATTTAGGGAGATGTGTACCCAACAAAAAAGTTCAGCCTTTGTTAACATGTTCACTGCAGACATTCTGAAATATGAAAAAGAACAGATAGATAAGTCTGGAAATATGTTTACTATTGCCATAGAAAACAAAACTAGGTTGCTAGGAGTGTATGTATTTAAATCCTACACACTTTGATAACACAGTTTTAAAAGGATTATACTGTACACAGTTTCATTTGAGACAGTTCATTAAAAACAAAATCTTGTAATTTATAAGATCTGCTGGTTCTATGTTGGGAATCAGACAAATGAATCCCAGAGAAAGTGAAATCTTTAGAGAAAGCATGTTTCCACCTATTTCCTCACAGATTCCTAGTTATCAGCATCATATTTTGAAATTTGTCTTCAGACAGGATAAGCTAAGACTACTTCTGCAGCATAACAGCAATGATTTAATTTCTGCATGAGTTTCCATTGACAGCTCTTTGAGCTGGTCAGTTTTGGAGAGTAGATTAATAAGCAAATATGCCAAGAACTACCTTCTGTGCCCTAAGAACATCATTAGAAAGTGGCTCTGAGACTTAAAAGTAGCTTCTTTAAATTTGTTTTTCTTCTGTCCTTAAAGTTCAGGAATTTCTGGAATAGATGAGAACTTTTGCTCCATGACGCTACCTGTGCTTGACTTACAGAGAAATTTGTGGCCACGATAAAGAAAAGATTCCTGAAGCACCCTTGCGATTTTAACAACAGTTTTAGGCAGACAGGCAATAGCAGTTAGTTACATCCCAAACCATGGGAATTATACAGCCTACATGGCTACTAGATCAAGAGCAAACAAGCTATGCTAATATAGGATGATTAGCTTCTTTTTCATGATCTTGCTGGCCATGATTCCAGTTTTAAGACAAGGGGGCCACAAGCTTCTCCAGCTTGTAGTCAACATAGCTTTTCACTAGGCTTTTGATTCCAACTTACAACATTTTTAGGATTCAGTTGTCATGGCAGATTTCAAATAAAACTGATTTCTGTCCAATTTTTAACTTTTTAACTGAAAGATTCAATATCTGTAATACCCTCTTGTTTTTCAGCATATCACACAAGTCTTTGCTTTATAACACATTTTCTCTATTTGTTTGCCATACTCCATCCACAGAAAACAAAGGTCTAACCAAGTTTACATCTTTTTGTTTTGATATGGGATGGCTAAAAAAATGTGAAATATATACAACCTACATATTTAAGGAAAATAGAGAGTATCTACAAAATACCTGGTTATTTCAGATATTCTCAGGCTCACAATCATTAATTTCTTACACAATCAATCATTTTTCCAGCTTTAGCAAACCAAGCACAAGATTTCAATTGCTTTTCTGCCATACAAAAAGCAAATTGGATACACTCACCAGAAATTTTCTACCACAGAAAACAATGTTTATAATATAAGTAAGAAAGATCGTAAGTATACAGTTAAATAATCAGGCAAGAAATACGATCTGAATATCACAGAGAAGTAGGAGCTTGAGAACCACCACTACAGTTCCTCAAGCATGTTAATGTAATCAGAGGAACTTAAACTGTGTCAATCACTACAACAGGAAAAAAGCACAGACTCAGTGAACATGCAGAGAAATGTGAGGGAAAAAACTTGCTTCCCTTCATCATTTTGTGGACTGTACAAGCAGAAGACAATTTCACAGCATGTCTGCTATGAATACAGTTAACATTAAAAATTTCTCCAGTGGATAACATTTGCATGGAGGTATCTTCTGGGCAACTGCACTCATGGCAGAGTGATAGTCACAGAATAAGAGGACAACAGGCAGAAATATATTGTACTGCAAGAGCAGAAGCAAAGATCAAACATATGAGGGTACTCATTGGAGAGAATCACCAAGTACATCATTCCTAAGAAAAACAAAACAAAACAAAACAAAACAAACATACAAACAAAACAGATACTTGAAAAAGCAAGCAAAATTTCTACATATTTCAAGAAGTAAACCCAGATTGATTTGCAATATGAAGAGCAGTTTACTTGGAGCAATTTTTCTAAACTAGCATTTAAGTAGTCATCAAAACTATACCTTTTTCAAAAACTGTTTAAACATATTCAGAACTTCATCAGATTCTTGAAAGAAACTGTCCAGTGTCACAGATGACCAAGTCAACATGGTAAGTCCTTGCCTCAACACAGCTTCCATCTAAGCATAAAAACATTTATTTCATAGATTAAAAAGAAAAATATATATATAGAAATGTAATTTAAAACAAATACCATTGTTATTAGAATCACTGATGTCATTGATGAGAGAAAGAGTTGTATAAGTTTTGTAAGGAAGTTTTTAAATTTTCAAGAAAAATGTCAAGGAAATTTACGCAATACTGGATGAGAAGGGGTAGGGCATGCTACAGCCATAACTGTAAACTCAGCAAAGATCTTCCTCTTCCTGCTCTTTTGGATAGTATCTTTTAGTATTTGAGCTAAATTAAATATGCAATTTCCTGTGAAAACCTATAAACTGAGAGAAGTGATAATTTACTTCCATATCAAAGGTAGAGACTTGTGTAGATAAATACACCCACAAAGTCCATATTCTTTGTTCCACTGGGTTTATATCTCAAAGACGTTAAGATTATTCTACTCTGATACACATTATTTGAGCGTTATATGTGGGATACAAAGAGCAAATGTTTGGTCTTAAAGGTATTAGTAAAACTCATTAAGTCCATAACGTACAGATCCATTAAGTGTTTTAAAATTATAAACTATTATTAAATTACCCACATTCCTTCTGAAGTGTATTGAAGTGCATTTAGCAATACCAACCTTCTGCATTTTTGGTGCCATTAGATTTAGAAAAATGGTTCGTGTTTCTTGACACAAATCTTCATAGCATTGAAGAAGACCCTGTTAATTAATAGGAAGGGGTAATATCAAGAAGAGTATCTTATGTGCTTTCTTTACTGATGCAAACATACTACTACATAAAAAAAAAAAAAAAAAATCATCACAAAACCAAAAACACAGTACAGAACTACTTTTGAAAAACATGTAGTATTTTACAGATATTACATACCTATGTACACCATTCCTGGAAGGTAATAGATTTATCATGCTACCCACTAAGAATAAAAGCAGCCTTCATACAGCACATTTCCAGTCCATAGGCAAAAAAGTATGGCCTTTCCCTAGAGCTCAAGGCAGCTTGGGCTAGAGTGACCATACCCTCTTGAAACTATTAAATGCTTTAGATAATTCAAATCATGTATAAACTCAGTTTCAAAATAACCTCTTGTCTTTTGTCTTATATACATACACATACAAAAACAAACAAACAAACAACAACAACAAAACCAGAAAGAATCCACTCAAAATCTTACACAGTATACCTAACCCCTAAAATACAAGCTTCTTGAAAAATCTGTGGCAAATGGTACAACAGATAACAGAAATCTGACTTCTCTGGCACAGTCTGTGAAGTTCTTGATGTTTTTGTGGCTCACCATATCTTCCAAATAAGGAATTCCAATCTTTACTTCTCAGAAGCAATGTAAAACTACTCTTTACTGATTTTCAAAGAGTGAATGTATTTTGGATGGCTTTAATTGTTTCAGTACCAGAACACATTTAACACACCACAAGGTATGAGAAATATAAATGCTTCTACTTTAAGTATGGAATAGCACACACTACAGTTACTACAGGTTTGTAAAATGAGAATCTCTATGTCCCCATTCTACAAACTTACCTTAAACTACCTGTCGTGGTTTAACCCGACCGGCAGCTAAACACCACGCAGCCGTTCGCTCACCCTCCCCCCTCCCTCTCTGGGACGGGGGAGAGAAATGGAAAGTGAAGCCCGTGAGTTGAGATAAAGACAGTTTAATAAGACAGGAAAAAAAATAACAAAAATAATAATAACAATAATAATAATGATGATACAATGGTGATAATACGAAAGTAATAATAGTATGTACAAACAAGTGATGCACAATGCAATTGCTCACCACCCGCTGACCGATGCCCAGCCTAACCCCGAGCAGTCCCGCCCCCTCCCCCCGGCTAGCCACCCCTATATATTGTTTAGCATGACGTCAGATGGTATGGAATACCCCTTTGGCTAGTTTGGGTCACCTGTCCTGGGTCTGTCCCCTCCCAGCTCTTACTGCACCCCCCAGCCTGCCCGTTGGCAGGACAGAGCAAAGGCTGAGATGTCCTTGGCTTAGTATAAGCACTGCTCTGCAACAATTAAAGCATCGGGGTGTTATCAGCACTCTTCTCATTCTAAGCCAAAACACAGCATTCCACCAGCTACTAGGAAGAAAATTAATTCTGTGCTAACTGAAACCAGGACATCTATCCACCCCTTATTCCATACCATTTATGTCATGCTCAGGTTACACTCTTTTCCATACATTCTAATTAGTCACCTATAGTAATCATGGTAGTGATAACATACAGTATAATATACTATTTAACATGGTGCAATTCAGTTCATGGGCTATTCTCACCCAGTATTAAATCTCCTTGAGGTACACACCGGACCTCTCCGTTCTTTTGCATCACCCACCAAGTATATCCAGGTCCCTGAGCGAAAACAATTCCACGAATAGGTTTGCCTTTTCCTGAGGCAGGAGTAGCCCAGACTGTTTTACCCAGCATATTTTTTACATGCACTACAGGAACTTTATCCCCATCTACAGTACGTAACAGGTTTGATTGGGCAGGTCCAGCTCGGTTGGTAGATCCCCTAGTATTGACTAACCAGGTGGCCTTTGCCAAATGCGTATCCCAGTTTTTGAACGTCCCAGCGCCCATTGCTTTCAAGGTAGTCTTTAACAGGCCATTGTATCGTTCAACTTTCCCGGAGGCTGGTGCATGATAGGGGATGTGATACACCCATTCAATACCATGTTCTTTGGCCCAAGTGTCTATAAGGTTGTTTCGGAAGTGAGTCCCATTGTCTGATTCTATTCTTTCTGGGGTGCCATGTCGCCATAGGACTTGCTTTTCAAGGCCCAGGATGGTGTTCCGGGCGGTAGCATGAGGCACAGGATATGTTTCCAGCCATCCGGTGGTTGCTTCCACCATTGTAAGTACGTGGCGCTTGCCATTGCGAGTTTGAGGGAGTGTGATGTAATCAATCTGCCAGGCCTCTCCATATTTATATTTCAGCCATCGTCCTCCATACCAAAGAGGCTTTGACCGTTTGGCTTGCTTGATTGCAGCACATGTTTCACAGTCATGAATAACCTGTGCTATAGCGTCCATGGTCAAGTCCACCCCTCGATCACGAGCCCATCTGTATGTTGCATCTCTACCTTGATGGCCTGAGGTGTCATGGGCCCATCGGGCTATAAATAATTCACCTTTATGCTGCCAATCCAGGTCCACCTGAGCTACTTCAATCTTAGCAGCCTGATCCACCTGCTGGTTGTTTTGATGTTCTTCAGTAGCCCGATTCTTGGGCACATGAGCATCTACGTGGCGTACTTTCACAGCCAGGTTCTCTACCCGAGCAGCAATATCTTGCCACAATGCAGCAGCCCAGATAGGTTTGCCCCTACGCTGCCAGTTGTTTTGCTTCCATTGCTGTAACCATCCCCACAGGGCATTTGCTACCATCCATGAATCGGTGTAGAGATAGAGAACTGGCCATTTTTCTCGTTCAGCAATGTCTAAAGCCAGCTGAATGGCTTTCACTTCTGCAAACTGACTCGATTCACCTTCTCCCTCAGCAGCTTCTGCAACTCGTCGCGTAGGACTCCATACAGCAGCCTTCCATCTCCGATGCTTCCCCACAATACGACAGGACCCATCAGTGAACAGGGCATATTTCTTTTCATTCTCTGGCAACTGGTTGTACAGTGGGGCTTCTTCAGCACGACCCACCTCCTCCTCTGATGATATCCCAAGGTATTTGCCTTCTGGCCAGTCCATGATCACTTCCAATATTCCTGGGCGACTGGGGTTTCCTATTCGAGCCCGCTGAGTAATCAGTGCAACCCACTTGCTCCATGTAGCATCAGTTGCATGATGCGTAGAGGGGACCCTTCCCTTGAACATCCAGCCTAGTACCGGTAATCGGGGTGCTAGGAGGAGCTGCGCTTCAGTACCGACCACCTCCGAAGCAGATCGAACTCCTTCATATGCTGCCAATATCTCCTTTTCAGTTGGAGTATAGCGGGCCTCAGATCCTCTGTATCCCCGACTCCAAAACCCCAGAGGCCGACCTCGAGTTTCCCCAGGTTCTTTCTGCCAGAGGCTCCAGGTGGGGCCGTTCTCCCCGGCTGCAGTGTAGAGCACATTCTTTACATCTGGTCCTGTTCGAACTGGCCCAAGGGCTACTGCATGGACTATTTCCTGCTTGATTTGTTCAAAGGCTTGTCGTTGTTCAGGGCCCCATTCAAACTCATTCTTCTTACGAGTTACTTGGTAGAGTGGGTTTACAATCAGACTGTAATTTGGGATGTGCATTCTCCAAAACCCCACAACACCTAGGAAAGTCTGTGTTTCTTTTTTGTTAGTTGGTGGAGACATAGCTGTTATTTTGTTGATCACATCCATTGGGATTTGACGACGTCCATCTTGCCATTTTATTCCTAAAAACTGGATCTCCCGTGCAGGTCCTTTGACTTTATTTTGTTTTATGGCAAAACCGGCTTTCAGAAGGATTTGGGCTATTTTCTTCCCTTTCTCGAAAACTTCCTCTGCTGTGTCACCCCACACAATAATGTCATCGATGTACTGCAGGTGTTCAGGAGCTTCCCCCTGCTCTAGTGCAGACTGGATCAGCCCATGGCAAATGGTAGGGCTGTGTTTCCACCCCTGGGGCAGCCTATTCCAAGTATATTGGACTCCCCTCCAAGTGAAGGCAAATTGTGGCCTGCACTCTGCTGCTAGAGGGATGGAGAAAAATGCATTAGCGATATCAATTGTGGCGTACCACTTGGCTGCCTTCGATTCAAGTTCATACTGAAGTTCCAGCATGTCCGGCACTGCAGCACTCAGTGGTGGCGTGACTTCGTTCAGGCCGCGATAGTCCACTGTTAGTCTCCACTCGCCATTAGACTTTCGCACTGGCCATATGGGACTATTGAAAGGTGAATGAGTCTTGCTGATCACTCCTTGGCTCTCCAATTGACGAATTAGCTTATGGATGGGAATCAGGGAGTCTCGGTTGGTGCGATATTGCCGCCGGTGCACAGTTGTGGTAGCAATTGGCACTTGCTGTTCTTCGACCCTCAGCAGCCCCACAACAGAGGAGTCCTCTGAGAGACCAGGCAAGGTAGATAATTGTTTAATGCCCTCTGTCTCTAAGGCAGCAATACCAAAAGCCCACCGGAACCCTTTTGGGTCCTTGCAGTATCCTCTTCTAAGATAGTCTATGCCAAGGATACATGGAGCATCCGGACCAGTCACAATGCGGTGCTTTTCCCACTCATTCCCAGTCAGACTCACTTCAGCCTCCAATACAGTCAACTGCTGAGATCCCCCTGTCACTCCACAAATATAGATGGGCTCTGGTCCTTTATAGCTCGATGGCATTATAGTACATTGTGCACCGGTGTCTACTAAAGCCTTATACTTCTGTGCGCGTGATGTGCCAGGCCATCGAATCCACACAGTCCAATAAACTCGATTGTCCCTTTCCTCCCCCTGGCTGGAGGCAGGGCCCCCCTAATCCTGGTCAGAATCTTCCTCGTTTCTGTGTTTGAAGGACTGTCTGCTGGAAGTTGGAGCAGCTTCAGGAGCTGGGACTGGAGCAGTTGCAGGAACTGGGACTGGAGTAGCGGCCGGAGCTGGAACTGGAGCGACTGCAGGAACTGGGACTGGAGCAGCTGCAGGAGCTGGGACTGGAGCGGCTGCAGGAGCTGGGACTGGAGCGGCTGCAGGAGCTGGAGCTGGAGCGGCTGCAGGAGCTGGGACTGGAGCGGCTGCAGGAGCTGGGACTGGAGCGGCTGCAGGAGCTGGGACTGGAGCGGCTGCAGAATCCACCGTAGGGGTCACAGTGGCCGTTGGATCTGTCACAGGGTTTGGAGTGGCCGCAGGGTCTGTCACTAAGTTGACAGCAGTATCAATGGCAGCTCGATAGGCATGAGCCAGGCCCCAGCACGTTACAATGATTTGTGTTACTTTGGAACTGCCAGAATCATTACACCTTTTTTTCAAGCATTCTGCCAGTTTTTGAGGATTTTGCCATTGTTCAGGGGTGAATTTCCAACACACTGGGGGTGCCAACTGCTCTAGATGCCTGCCCATATCCACCCATACTCCCTGCCACCCACAACTATATTGCCTCCGGGCAGATCTCCGGATGAGCTTCATAAGTAGTTGTTTAACTTTAAGCAGAATCTGAAGTGCATTCATGAGGCAGAACAACAAGACTATGGTATTCTGAGTATTCCAGAAATATTCAATATCTTGGAGAGCTATTGTGACAAGCTCAGGGGATAAGAGGGTGGTGAAGGAGGAAGGCAGAGTGACCCAGGAGGATACAGGGGTGGTGAAGGAGAAAGGGAGAGTAAGCAAGTAAGGAAAAATATCCTCCCCTTTCCCCTCCACAGATTGACTCTCTAATGGAGAAAAACAATAGGTATAATTGCTAATAGTTCCCAAGATGCTGTTTCCAAAGTACAGAGTCCACGATGTTACTGAGTATAAATACCAAGTTAGAGTCATGACCAGATATCTTATCGTCTCATAAGCCATTGCTATAACACTTAGTACCATAATGGTCTGAAACCAGGGCCCGGAGAGGAGAAACAACACTACAGAGAGCAAATACGGAAAATAATGTACTATAATACTCAATTTGGAAAACAGGCGCAGCAGAGTTGTGATTAAAGCAATCAGCATCATGACAAGTGACTATTAAGCAGGTCTAATCCTTCCACCAATTTTAGTTTAACACACTCTGATCAGATCTGCCGTTATCTCAACCTTTCGGGCCCCACGTTGGGCGCCAAAAAGACTGTCGTGGTTTAACCCGACCGGCAGCTAAACACCACGCAGCCGTTCGCTCACCCTCCCCCCTCCCTCTCTGGGACGGGGGAGAGAAATGGAAAGTGAAGCCCGTGAGTTGAGATAAAGACAGTTTAATAAGACAGGAAAAAAAATAACAAAAATAATAATAACAATAATAATAATGATGATACAATGGTGATAATACGAAAGTAATAATAGTATGTACAAACAAGTGATGCACAATGCAATTGCTCACCACCCGCTGACCGATGCCCAGCCTAACCCCGAGCAGTCCCGCCCCCTCCCCCCGGCTAGCCACCCCTATATATTGTTTAGCATGACGTCAGATGGTATGGAATACCCCTTTGGCTAGTTTGGGTCACCTGTCCTGGGTCTGTCCCCTCCCAGCTCTTACTGCACCCCCCAGCCTGCCCGTTGGCAGGACAGAGCAAAGGCTGAGATGTCCTTGGCTTAGTATAAGCACTGCTCTGCAACAATTAAAGCATCGGGGTGTTATCAGCACTCTTCTCATTCTAAGCCAAAACACAGCATTCCACCAGCTACTAGGAAGAAAATTAATTCTGTGCTAACTGAAACCAGGACACTACCTTATACCCAGCTTTAACATTCACATTGTCTAACAAGTTTTTGTTTTGTTTTTTAAACAAATACTTCACATCTCCTACTTGAGGATGCATTAGCTGCTGAATTCTTGTGTAAATCTACATATTCCCAAACACTGGTGATGATCTAAGGAAAAGGTACAATTTTTCATCTGATTCATCTTAATCTACCCGCATAATTGATAAAAGTAAAATGTAAAGGAGAACAAGGATCAATAACATTGGGAGAAAAAAGATTGTTTTTCTAAGGTTAAAGTAATCATGATGATTTCTAATTTACCTCTAAACGCAACTTGTTTGACTTCAAGTTATTTTCTAATTTTACTATCTTTTTGGCTTGCTCTGGTACTTCCAAGCCCAACTTTATCATACATTTGGTCTCTCGGACAGTCTCTGGAATTTGAGGATCAAAATTAACCAGGAACTTTCCAGTTTTAGGATGACGCACAAATACTGTAGCTTGTAAGGCTGCAAAGATATTTTTATGTCAGCAACTAAGACAAATTATTGTTTTGGTTATATAACTTATCATGGAATACAGATTTCTAACGTTATTATATAGTGATTACATTTTTGGTTACTTGCAACATTGTTTTATACTGTTTTGAGTTAAAGAAAATATACAACTGATTTTCACCATATTTGTTTTCTGCCATATAGCCTCTCTCTTCGTAAGCCAAACAAGCCTTAGTTCCAGTATTATTATTTCTGGTATATATATATATATATATTCAGATTGAGTTACAAAATTATCAACATCATTTTCTAAGGACCCAGAAACATAAAACATAGAAGAGCTGCTCAGTATCTTAAGGAATTTGTTCAGAAAATGAATGCTTAGATAGTGATATTTCAACAATACCAAACTAAATTAAAAGCATAAACACTAAACTAAAACCTTTGTTGACTCTCTGATGACACCATTACAATTTTGTTCTTATGGATCTCCTTGCAGATTTAAAGCTAAAGCTAAAAAATCTATTTAAAGCAAACAAACAAAATAATCATCTTCAACTCCCATTTAATCTTAAAATGCTAGAACTTCGTTAACAGTTTTTTTTTCCTAGTAATAAAGTAATACTGGTCCTGAAAGGGAACGTGATACTCTACACTGTAACTATATAAATTTTTACAGCAGAAAGAAAACAGAAAGAATTCTTAAATGGTATATATGAATTACTCAGAAATGAACTACTGTGGGCCTTAAATTTTTTTCAGTATATTTCTTCTAGTTATCTGTCAAACACTGTACCAAAACTTCAATCCTCTGCATCAAAACCAAGTTTCAAGGACAGACACAGATTTGCATTATCAGGCCTGTTTATTAGAACATAACCTGATCTAATTTGCACATTTTTATGATAAATAAGGCTTAAAAATTATCTGTTTTGCATCATCTTAACATTCAATAACAGTTAGAAGAAGACAATTACATATTCAATTACTTACGATACTGTAATTGTGAAATTTCTTTCATCCACACATTATGATAGACTACCTCAAATTCCACCAATACATAGGCAATTCTGTTGTATAATCGAACAACTGCTTTACCTTCTGGACTTGACAAGATACTTGAATTTTTCTAGTGAAACACAGAACATTCTGATTAATACCATATCAGAAGAAATACATCCTATTTGGGTTTTTCTTCAGTTTAGCTACTGATTATACAGTATGCAAGTTATTAAAATTACAGTTACAGAATTATTTAAAATATTATTTATTAATCAAGTTTATAGGAGAGTGAAGTCAATAGGAACTTGTAGAGTAATTAATAGTAAATATATAACACAATTACTTTATTACACTGTGTTACACACACGTAATTACCAGTGAAATGGATGCTCAGTTCAAATCAAAAATGAATAGTAACTAAAAATGTCGTTTTTAAAGAAAAAAAATCTCCTTTTGTAATCAGTACCGATACTTATGTCTATTTTCTTTCGAGTAGATTTGGGTACCAGAATATACACAATTGACAATTCCAGGATGTTAGATAGTCCACATTCATGCCTTAAGCTATTCCTAATGGTTTAGTACGGCTTAGTAAACACACATGATTCTCCATGGAGAATCCTACATGGCTAGAGGAACAGAAGGGTGGGTACTCAGTTAAAATACAGAACATAAGTAAGTCTTATTTACAGGCCTTAGTCTGCTCCATTATAAACAGAAGCAGAAATCCACAGCTGGCTGGAATGGTGAGACATTTCTTCAGGTGATGTGAAAACAGATCAAGTCAGTGCATATTTCCAGCTTGGTGCGCTAGTTCAGAAATAAGTCAAAGAAACGCTACATCTTCGATGTACAATAGTGGTTATTACGGAGCATGTGTGTTTTAAATAGCAATTCACATACAAATAAAGAGGTTGCCCAGCATATGAGAAGTGACTACATCATAACCGAAACAGTATGGTCACTCTACTGAAGTAAGGTCATGGTTACAAACAACACTTAATTTTTCCTCACATCAACTTACATAGAAATAGTCGATTGGTTCATTTATCCTCCTAAAGAGCTGTCTCACCCACAGTATCTTTCCTGCAACAGGTGGCATGTTCCGAGCAAGGGGAGGGTCATCTTTCTGAATTTGGTAAAGCTGCAATAAGAACAATATCACTAAACACATGAATTAAAGAAATTAAACTGTTGAAAAATGTTAAACTGTTTTTTCTTTACTACCACAATTTCTTCTTCCCCTCAGATTAGATTTGTATGCAGTGACATGACACTCCACAGAGAAAAAATTAATAGTTGACAATGTGATACGCTTTGGAGATGAACCCATTGATACCATTGTTATCATTGTCTTCTTTCTATGCTGTTTCTTAGCTCATCTTACTTATTTCAGAGCCCCAAGCACACCTAAAGGTTTTGCAAACCTAGGAGCTGAGCAACCAGTGTTCAAGGCCAAGCCTGATATAGCACAGCTGTGGAGCCACCTTCTGTGAAAGAAAAGCTATGTCAAGAAGCTTTGTCATAAAGGCTTTTCAAATGAAAAGCCTTGCTGCGGCTTTTCCTCCTTGGGAATTGCCCACAGAAATGGCCTAACCAGTATTGTTAAGAGAGATTTTACATGAGTAAAAACGTCAAGATATTCTTCAGATGTATTCATCTGACTAATAGCTAATATCTGCTATTTTCTACAAACGTCTCATTGATCTGCATGTAGAGACTTCTTCGTACACAATCCATGCTGTGATCTTTGCATAACCTAAGAAAAAAGGAGGCTCTGCTCACTGAATGCCTGCATTGCAGTCAAGCAAAATTTGCCCTGGAATCACATATTAAATTTGCATTGGCAAATTATTTGTACACTTAAAGTACATTATTTCTATTAAAATTTGTTTAGAAAAGATAAAAAGTAATCCAGTATTATCAAATAAAATATTATATCTAGCCAGTTTATTGGTGACGGCTTCTTCAACAGATAAAAGAGGAATATTTATACCCACTTAAATTTAGGTACACAAACTGATGCAGTGATTACACATACTGCTTAAGCAACCACTACTCTCTTCACTTCCTGGCACCACTTCTTACCCCTAATACTGTCTCCTGCATGCTGCTAACAAAAATATACAAGTAGCTTCATGGTGAACTTAACAGAAGAACTGATCTGGATGAAAAGCCCTCAGAAAACTTATTTATTTATTTATTTATTTATTTATTTATTTTTGGACTGGAAAAAGTCAGTGGTGGAGGCAGTGATTTCTTAAACAGTCAGTGCTGCTGAAAATATCTTCATCAAACTAAGACATCAATTGGAGGTTCAGGATGTGTTGTACACAGTTAGTAGACAGGGAAACTACACCGTCAAAAGTGGTTCAGAGCAGCTATGTTAGGCTACATTTTTAAGTCACTGTCTGGAGTAATTCAGTATCTTCTAGTACGTGCAGTTACAGAGACTTGTCACCTCATGTAAACGTGTCAGTTGTCTGACCAATTTTAAACATCTCAAAAAATATTTATATTAGTCTGGTTTTCTAGATGTCCTTTATTCTCACTGAAGAAAAATGGCCATTTCAAGTGAATTATTTTAGTCTCCAAATTAGCATATGAAATAGATCAGATGAATTGACTCCAGAACGAACTTTTTTTCTTGAGTAGAGAGTATGGATGTCAAGCTCAGACACAGGTGTTTACTTTGCAGACATACAAAATCACATTACATGAATTCCTCTCCAAATGTTTAAAAGTCAGATGATGGGAACAGTGCCCAAAAGTTAATTTGCATTTACACCACAGTCACAGTACACTACACAAACCATAATAAATGACATTATAATGAACAAAAATACAATCTACCAAAATTTTGTGCCTATTACATACTGTTGCAGCTTTAGATAAAAGCCATATGTAAATGGCTAATTAACTGCAGAGGCTCCATATAATAACGAAACAAAAACTATATACAAGTGATGTATGCTTGTCAGTAGAGACCATATAATTTACTTGCTGAAGTAGTAATAGCTAAGATTTTGTTTTAACATTAAAATTTGTGTTTTAACAGATTTGCCTGGAAGAGCATGTATATCATTTGCCTACACACTCAGATGTGTTCCTTGTAACAGGAAAGCAGAAGTATAACTTAAACATTTACAATCAGTTTGTGAAACCAGCACAATAAATACAAATTAAGCATATTAAAATATTTGTTTTCTTATTTTAAAATGTTTTTAATTTACTGCAAAGAAATAAAATACCTTTTTAGTAGCTTCAAGTTCTGCTACATAATGTTGAAGAATACAAGAAACTGTATGTACTATTTCTTCTTGAAGGCACGGCATTCTCAGATTTTGAAATCTGTATTAAAAATGAGTATGTATAGTGACATTTCCAAAACACATGTTTTTTTCTTCTCCCTTCCACTTTGGGTACATAAACTATATAAAATGAAAGCAGCACAAATCTAGGAAATGCTTCTCAATCTGTGTAATTTTTTTTGTTTGTTTATTTTGAGCAATTTGACAAGTTATGCCCTGGCTTCATTTATTTATATTTTTCTTTGACTTGTTTTAGTAACTTTTGGTATGTACAAAATAAACCATAATGAAATAAAGAAACAGAAAAGTATGTTGATTTGTATTAGAAAGCTAAAACACACTGCATCGTTCATAACACCAACAGTAAAAACATTCTTATTAGACCCTTTTTTCTAAAATTAGACATTTATTTAAATAGTGCTAATCAGTAATTTCAAGTTGCTTTAAAATATTTTAAAGCTTAATTGCCAATACCTTTGAAGTAACTGGAGTGCATTCTGTGAAGACAATATTCTCCCAAAACATGTACGCATAAATGTCTGTATCTGTACCTAAAGGATATGTAATTTAGTATAGTTGTTTTCTAGTTATGTTGTAATATTTTTACATCTGATCATTTCTTAACATAGTGCTATTTAAAAGTGTTACTGCTTAAAACACAAAACAGCAGCCTTCACTGGTCTATGCTTAATAAAGGTAATAGCTAGTGTCAGTCAAGCAATCTCTTAAATTGCCAAACAATTTAGCAAACAATGAATATTTAGCAAAAACAATGTATTAAAAACAGGAGCTTTGCTCATGAAAAATCTAACCATGTGTCTTCAGCCTAATAAATTACCTCCATCTAGATCATTCTCTTAGATCTCAGAATTTTTGTCATTTTGGCTGCAAAATGACAAAATCTCAGTGAGGACTGTACGATATATCTTACAGCTTTGTTTGGAAGAAGGAGTGGAGAGTGCCTCCCTCCAGACAACTACAGACTATTTATTTCTGTTCCACTTGCTGTGAAGACATATATCCTCTTGAGATGCTTTTTGAATTAAGAGTTCCAATACTTTTCCACTTGGTCTCTGGAGTACAGTGGGACTTAATGCTTCTCTTTCCAGACATGGCCATGGCTAGACATGAATGCCCACTAAATTAAGGCAGATTTGTAAATTTGGGAACTATGTATGTATAATGATAGGAAAATGGGGAATTATTTAAATATTATTGGAGAAATATATATTCCAGAAGGTAAGGATCTTTTCTTTAAATATGTTCATGACCAACCAATGTAAGAGTTAAGTAAAATATCATTATAATAACTTTTAAAAGCATAAAAATAATAATGTGCTCTCTTCACAGTCCAAGATTTCACTGACATTCAGGAAGATACAGAGTAAGTAATGATGAGATCATTCCTCAAGTGAGTTACAGACAGCAATATTACTTACCTGTAAAGCTTCAACTTTTGCCATGAAGTCCACAAAATCCACATCAAATTCTGTTTTTCGTGGATCAAGGATGTCATATTGTTTCTTTTGAACACTTTGGTAGATATTTTTGAATTTTATTGCCATAATATCTATCCCTTCAATAGTAGACATACTCAGTGCACCAAAAGTTTGGACTACAGTTATCATCTCTGTAATCTAAAATATAGAAGTTATGTTCATGCTCATAAGAAATAATTTGCTACTTCCTGTATTAACTAAAACCAGAGGAAAATAATCTAAACAACAGCCAGTCCCCTCAATTTAACTACTGTATTCAGAAAAGTGTTGCTTCCAACTTTTAAGTCAAATACCTTACACAAAGCAAGCTAGCTCAGTTTTCAACATCAGTTCTCAACATAACAAAATACAATGTAAAACCATCTTCATTTTTCTTGATGGGGAAGGGTTTCTTCTTTGTATTTGACTGTTATGTTGAATAGAGTAATATGGAAAAATAGTTCAAACATGACATATACATACTAGTGACATAATATTTCACTGAATTAAAAAAAAAAAATAAAAAAAATACACCCACAATCATATTGATTAGCATGTATACATCACATAAGGAAAACATCAAACAATCACAGAATTCCTACCTTGTGATGACTGCCCAATTATCTTTCATCCCTTGTCTGACTTTATTCTGCACCTAGGAGCACCTGTAATCTTTTCCATGCAAACTCTATGAATGCTAGTTTAAAATCCTTTCAGCTAAGTTAGCTAGCTAAATGTTAAGACCACAGCAAGCAGCGGAATCATCTGCATAACTGTGTTCAGCAGTAACAGGAGATTTTAATGACTTAAGTCATGCTTCAAATAAGATAAGGTGTGATATTTTTTCAAATAACTTTAAACTTCTGACAATCATAATGTACATCTAGATTAGTATGGAGAGAATTCAGCTAATTAACAGAGATAAACTGGCAAATTCAATAGGACGTTGCAAGGTAATTGCCTAAAATATTGCCATGACTTACTCTATGGAAGTGCATAGTTGCTCTCAATAAAAGGCTCCTTCACAGGTTAATTAAGAGCACATATAGTTGAGTCCACCTTGTGAAACGTTCTCTGGAGGAACCCTATTTCTCCACTGATATTAACAGCATACAGTATACTCACTTTTTCTAATCTCCTACAAAAAGCTTCAGACTTTCCAAAAATGTACATTTCTGATACTTCAAATGACTTTTCTCCTAGAGTTTCCAAAATCTCTTGCTTTGTTTCATGAAAGCATTTCTGATACTCTTTCAATAGGAACATGCACTCCTAAAAAGTGAAGAAATAAATACCATATTCATTATGGTATGCTCACGGGTAAGAGATTAGAGAATCCAAACCCCCTGTTAGTGGGTAATTATCACAGAATCTAGCTTCAGTCAACAGGCAGTAATGGCTTATGTAGAAATCTTTTCTTTTAATATTTGTAGCAAACACTTGCAGCATATTGACATACAACTGCACAACCCAGTGAAAGACAGTCATAATACTTTGTCTTTGCCACTTCTTCCTCTTCATGCTCTTCCCCCGCCCCAACGTGGGGTCCTTCCCACACCAACACAGTCTTTCACAAACTGCACAGAGGTGGGCCTCCCACTGGCTGCAGTTCAGGAACTGCTCCAGCATGGGTGAATTCCAGAGGGTGCAGTCCTTCCAGAACAGGCTGTGCCAGCACACTTCCCCCGTGGTCAGCAGTTCCTACCAGGAGCCTGCTCCCACATGTTCTCCTCCATGGGCTGCAGTGTGGATAGTCTGCACTGTGTCTGCCCCACTTTGATCCTCCATGGACTGGAGAGGACAATCTGCACCACCATAGTCTTCTCCATAGACTGCAGGGAAATCACTGCTCTGGCACCTGGAACACCTCCTCTCCTTCCTTCTTCACTGACCTTGGTGTCTGTAGTTTTTTCACTCACATTTTCTTCTTCCTCTGCCTCACACAGCTGCCATGCATGTTTTCAATCCTTTCTTAAAGATTATCACAGAGGTGCAACCAGGATCACTCATTGTCTCAACTTTGGCCAGTAGTAGGTCCCTTTCTGATCCAGCTGGAACTCATTCTATCCAATACAGGACAGCTTCTGGTCTCTTCTCACAGAGGCCCCCCCTTCATCTCTCCACCACTACCAAAACCTTACCATGTAAACCCCATACATATGTCTTTGTGTGTAAGGTAGGAAGTCAGTAGCTGAGGTCTTCTAAAGGAGAAGGTACAAACGGAGTCAATATTGGCAACCAGTAACCCCACAGCTAGAGGTATTTTGTCATGGCACATTTCATGTCTTTAATTTGTTCTTCATGTACCACCATCACCTGGTAAAGAGGAGGACTCTTAGCGCTGACAGTGGGTTATGCAGGATAATGAAATTCCTTGTTTGCAAATATGGTGAAGATGCTAGTTCCAAGATCAGTGACAGACGACATTGATGAAAAGGAAGCCATTCTAATTTCATCAAATGTCAGTGGGATAAGAAATGAAAAAATTCTTACAGAAGCATGAAATAAATTAGGAAAGAGGTGTGAAATACTTGATACATATTGAAATGCACAAGTAAGTTCAAGAAAGTATGTGCTTCTTTGTGCATATCAATACGTAATCAAAAGGTTTAACAGGTAAATAACAAAAATACTAAAACACAAACCTTAATTTTTCCGATGACTATTGGTATCTCCTGTTCCCATACACAAGAAAAGCCACCATCTGTAATATATGCTCTGCATGTCGTGACCATTTGATTTGTAACCTAGAGCAAACAAATGAAAACAAACAGGTCTCAAGCTTACATGGAAATTCACCTGTTTCACAAAATCTGACAAAATTTCCACATGCATATATTATTACTATCAGAGTTTGAATAAATTTTATATATGGGAATAATAGTGGCTAAATAATGTAAGTAATACATGGGAAAAAAAATCCATAGAAGTTTTAAAACTTTCCCAGAAGTGTACTCAAGTCCCAAGAAGTATTTATGACTGCATGTAATTTATAAGCACAGCAATACGTAAAAACAGAATATCACCAATCACACAAGAACAGGGAGAAGTTATTTAACCCTAACTATTCTTCACTTACATTGTCATCTTCACACTTTGTAATGCATACTTATTTAAATGCTGCCATTTAAAGAATTTTCTATATTAGCAGCATGTCTTTGCCTTAGTCTCCTATGAATAAGAAAAGGGGAGAATACACTTCTACTTTTCAACCACTGAAATCCAAAGTTTTATAGTGACACAAAGAGAGAGGAGAACAGGAATGAATGCAGAGACAAAAAAAAAAAAAAAAAAACACATCTCGAAGAACAGCAGCAGGTAAACAATCTTTTCTGTCTGTTAAATATTGTGAACAATTCAAATTAGTTCATGTTTGAGTACTGTAAGCACGTCTTAAGAATCCTTAAAAATAAAGACTGCAAACTGAACCACTGCAAGCAGCCTCACACTGTAACACAATTACTGGTGAGGCTGTAGGTAGGACCTCCAGTATCCCCTCTGATGATCTTTAAATGGAAGTACTCACTAAGGCTGACAGTTAAGCCACTTGAGCTTTGGTGAAAAATGCTTAGCTTGAAATGCAATTATTTCTTGCTACATCATAGAACAGTTTACAGTTTCATGTAACCAGCTTGTCTGTAAACTAGCCTCTACAGTGAAATGCTCAATTTTTTAGACTATTAAGTATATTATCACGTGCCAACATACAAAAATGTAAAAAACAAAACAAAACAAACAAACAAACAAACAAACAAAACACAGAAAAAACAGTTCAAATGGATTCAAAAAGCGTAACAGTTTTATATTGCATGACCCAAAGTGAAAATGTGGGATCTGTAGCTTTAACCCTTTTATGCATTTTAATCAGTGATACAGCATCATAAATAAAGCACTAACTTCTCATTTTCATTTGCCCAAAGGAGAATGATCAAATGATCAAATTAGATCTAGTGTGTGTTTGTTTCTTTGCTTCTAAATCCTGTCCTTTTGAGAGAAAATAAAATAAAAAAATCACTCATTAGGTCCTTTTTGAAAACCACAGGAAAAGATAAGAAGACTAAAGTGAAATTTGTCAACTGGGCAATGACCATTAACACTGTACGATATCATAGCACAAAGTGTAAAAGAGGTATGAAAACACCATATTTGTGGGAATTCTGCTTTTCATCCAAACTGAAATTAAGAATGAAAGAAACTAGGAAAATCCATGTTTAAGACAACTCCACATTTAAGAGGATTCTGAACTTCAGTTAGAGTGAAAATTGTTCTTCAGAATTAGAAATGAACTACTAACAGAAACCTAACATGAATGAGAGAGTGCCAGAAGCTGGTAGCCTAATGTATAGAGGGGAAAAAAAAAAAAAGTTATTAGGAGAATAAACATATTTTCAAAAAGGGAGAAAGTAGAATTAAACATCCATTTCCTTTTGCAAAAATGAGAGCCAAGGATAACACCTTTGGATAAACTTTACTTTCTGCAGGTTTCTAGAAGACTGATTCGTTGCATTTCCAGATTGCAGATACATACAGTGTATTTTAGTTATGAAGAACTTCTTTGTTCTAAAACCATTACACAAACCATCTTTTCCTACAGTGAATACCTGGATTTTGCCAGCTAGACAGTGTAATTATCTAGCTGGTCTTAATTTTCTGTTTAATGTGTAAGAGTTTATGACCTGAGATTCAGTTAACTTTTCAAGTATGACTTGCTTCTAAAAACGGGAAACTTTTGTCTTTCTTATCTTTTTGAGGAATAACACAGTCAGACTGAGGGCCATCTGCTTAATCAAGTCTCCAAGGCTGATAATAAGAGAATTCTGGGGAATGCGGTGATTTAGAGAACAACAGATCATAACAGATCATTTGTCAATAAGATAAGAAAATTTAATTTTGCTGAATAATAAAGTTCCTTCCAACAGACAAGTCTCTACTCCAAGTTCAGTCCTTTCTTGATCAACATACTTCTCTTCCTTTCTCTTACAGACAGGCACTATGTTACCAGTTTTTAGCAAGTGTCCTACTAATTTAAAAAATATGCTTTTTTCAGAGAAAAATCATATGCTTTTTAATAATGAATATTAAACTTAATATATTTACCTTTATAAACAATGATGTCATTCTCTCAGAAGTATTGTAATATCTTGAAACACTGTGAATCATCCGTATAGCATTTATCAAGTTCGGTATTCCACGTGTCATAGCTTCCTTAAAGTAGAGTTTTGAGAAAAACTTTACTTTCTATTCTTAGCAACTGTATTTATTACATTGACAATATCTAAATCGCATTTGTTAGGGTTGTTCAGCCTGGAGAAGAGAAGGCACCAGGGAGACCTCTTAGCAGCCCTCCAGTACCTAAAGGGGGCTATAGGAAAGCTGGGGAGGGACTCTATGCCAAGGCATGTAATAACAAGACAAGGGGTAATGACTTCAAACTTAAAGAGGGTAGGTTTAAATTATTCATTAGGAAGTAATTTCTCCATCAGAGTGTGATGAGGCACTGGCACAGGTTGCCCAGAGAAGCTGTGGGTGCCCCATCCGTGGAAGTGTTTAAGGCCAGGCTGGATGGGACTTTGGGCAACCTGGTATGGTGGGAGGTGTCCCTGGCCATGGCGGGGGGGTTGAAACCAGAATTCCCTTTAAAGTCCCTTCCAACCCAAACCGTTCTGTGGTTCTAATATGCAGAAATTGTATAGAAATTGTAATTACCAAGCAAATATCAAATACTCCCAAGATGTTCTTACATTTATTACATAATACATGAGACACTGTCTTGTAAGAGAGGTTACTGTACAAGACCTTCACATTTGTCAAATAATCACTACTAAAGAAGGCTTAGTTCAAAAAAAGTTACTTCACTAAAAAAATGGAAAGCATCCAAAGCATATGGTACCACTGGAGGAATAGTATCTGCTTAAGGAATGTCTAAAAATATTTCTTTATGTCCATAACATTCTTCAGTCATGAGTCAAGACTAGAAGCAAATTATTTGTAGTTCGTTCATGCAGATACAAAATTTCATGGTATAGTGACACTGAGAAAAATGACCAAAAAGTGTGGTTTAAAAATAATCTCCAATTGTTGTGGCTTAACCTGGCAGGCAGCTAAGCACGACACAGCTTTTCACTCACTCCCATTACAGTGGGAATGGGGGAAAACTGGATGTTAAAAGCCATGGGTTGAGATAAAGACAGTTTAATAAGAAAGGAAAGGGGAAAAAATACACAAAAGTGATACACAGTGGAATTGCTCACCACCGGCTGACCAATGCTTAACCAGTCCCCAGGCAATAGTAATCCATCCAGCCAACTCCCCCAACCAACTGTTGGTACTCAACAATTTCATACTCATGGTATGAAATACCCTGCTAGTCAGTTTGTGTCAGTTGTCCTGGCTGTATCCCCTCCCAGCTTCTTGTGCTCCCCAGCCTCCTTGTTGGCAGAGCAGTGTGAGAAGCTGAAAAGTCCTTGACTTAGCATATAAGTACTACTCTGCTTAACAGTTAAAAGCGTTGGTGTGTTATCAACATTATTTTCCTCATAAATCTAAAACACAGCACTATACCAGCTACTACGAAGAAAAATTAACTCTATCCCAGCTAAAACCGGGAAACCAACGTATTATTCAAATATTGAGAATAGTTACTTAAGAGCCCTTGTACTTAAATATACAAATATTTTAAGAGGTATGCAGATAGCAGAAGTTCCTCAATTCCTTTGGTCTTGAGTGACAGGCAAAAAAGAAAAAGGGAAAAAACTCACCACTCTAAGTGGTCTATTCTAAATTAGGCAAGTAGATCTCATATGAATTTGGAAAATACTGAGGGTAGGCCTCCCCTTCCTCACAAAGTAAAAGAAGGCACATCCACCAAAAACGTGGATGAGGAAGAGGACTGGCACAGATGATCAACCCTGCACAGACTAAAAAGACAATAAAAGACAATATGATGGTTTGGTTCAATGTCAAGAATCAGCACAAGAATCAGCACTTTTTAACTATAAAACCAGAAAGCTCTGGGATTGTGTTCTACTTTGGAAAAGAAAAAGACAGGCCCAGAACTGACATTTTAAGTACCCCTATACTAGTGAAAAATGTTGCCCGCTGGTTACCTGTGCCACTGCAAACTCATTCTGGTGGAGATACCGTGCTCTGATAAAGCGTAAGGAAGAAGATTCATCTCATTGTGCTGCTAAAAGGGCAAACTTCAATGAGTGACTGCATCTCCCAGCACCTTGGTGCTGCTGCTGACAAATTCAGGTTTAAGGAAGGGATGCAAAGCTACAGAAGCAGTGTACTTCAGGTGCCAGCCCTCAGGACCAATGGTAGTTTGTGCAGAATTTCCATCTCTTCTAGTGCTGCAGGGATTGTTAAGAGCAGAACAATGTCCCCAACCAAAAGATCCTGTGATCAGGAGTAAAGCCACACCAAGGAATTCAGCAATGAAACCAAAGCTACTGAACAGAAGGTTGCTAGAAGAGAGGTAAGTGGCATGACTTTCCAGCATTTTACCTGAATAATGTTGACAAGGATTTACTTGTCACCAAACAACTGGTCTAAACAAATAGGAGAGAAGCTAATACAATGGTAACATAATGCCACAGGCCTAGGAAAGTTCAGTTCTGTAGACCACAAGAGGTAAGACAGCAGATGAGTGTTTAGCCAGGATCTCTGAAATACAACCTTCTCCAAAGTCTCTCCAAAGGAACCAGAGCATAACTCACTTTGGCCAAAGGATGACTGATGGTTCCAGTGTTGGAGGAAGCCTTCATTGCACACCTACACAAAATACCCTAAAGGCTGAACTCTTGCTTGTAATTTCTGTAAGGCTTGAAGAAGTAGCACCAGTGGCACATCACAATGATATCACAAACACTGTACTAGAGGATTAAATTAAAATTTCAGTTTTGTCTGGCTCAGCCATTTAGCTCTAAAATAGCTGAAAACCTCTTTAGGAACTTAGCAGAGCTGCAATTCAGATCATCAAGAGCAAGTAAGTTTGACTGTCACTACTTAACAGAGAAGCCAAGATCCAGGAATTAACTTTGGCCTGCAGACTCGAAATACACTAATGCCGGGGACAGATGGAGAAGGCATCTGCACATGGGAGAAAAGTCTCTTTTTCATCTCGATGAAAAAGAAAACCCTGGATACTGGACTGTATAGAGATTTCTCTTATTCAAAGCCCTGAATTAAACACTCATTCCAAATTTTCAGCTAGTTGTAGTCTCCTTCAGCTATAGATATGTGACATTGCATACACCAAATACCATATTTTATGCACATGCTGAATATCAAATCTGTATATATTCTATGCCTAGTCTTTTAATATTTAATGTATTTTAAGTACCAGATATTAAATTCAATTCAATCCACAATGCAATTATTTTTAAAAGAGAGAATATTCAGCTTGGATGTCGTTATTTTTTATGTTGGATACAACAGAAAACCCTGCGTAAATTATCTTGGTCTCTGGAACAATGCTCCAAGAGATTAAACTAATTCAGATTTATCCAAAGTGTTCCAGATTAAACAAAGAACTAAGTTCATTTTCCCCTAATAGTAAACTAACAATCAAACTCTTTAATGGGTTTCTACCCACAGATAGATTTATTTAAAATAAAAAAAGTATTCTATCAATTCCTATGAAATAGCTCGTCTGGTACACACTTGACTATGATTTTTATTCCCTGGTTCCTGGCGCCCTCTAGTGATAGGCTGAAGGACTGAAGGTAAACTGCTTAGTATTAGAGTCCTCATTTCTTCTATTCCATCCAGTATCATCTCTGTATCATAGATTATCACGGTCTTTTTGCTTCCCCTCAGTTAAAACTTTGAAGTAGGATCCTAAACTGCAATAAATTGAAAAAAAAAAATGCAGCTCTCCCTGACAGCAGACAGGAGGCAGGTAGGATCAAAACACAGAGTACTGGAAAACAAGGTGGAACAAGCAGTTTTTCCTAGGGTATTTCCTCCTTCCACCCTATTCTGCAAAAACCTTTAGAAACAAATCCTTGTTATAACAATAAGTATTAAAAATTAAACCTAAAATTTTGCTTTGAATTAGGGCTGAATAGTCTACATGGGCAATCTTTCATTTAAGTTCTCACTAGCTGTTACTTCTACAAATAAAAACAGTTAATATAATTTTCAACACCAAAATATTGTATTACCCTGAGAGAAACATTTGGGACCTCATTAGGTTTCATTATTTTTTATATAATTGAAATTTTGTTATTTTGATTACAGCTGTGTGATTATTCATTGACATATGGAATTTTCAATTAAATACGTATTTTGAGATTATTGCACTATAAAATATGTATATTTCAGCTCATTTAAAAATAATATTGGCAGCAGGACTAACTTGGCAATCACATACATTTTTTTTAAATACATATTTTTAAATATATTGCAATGTAATACATAATAAAATGTTTTAATTTAACACTTAGTTTGACAGATGTTTAGAAAAATCAGTACTTTTAAGCAAATACACAGAAGTATTCTTTTGCTGTGAAGTTTGTCTTATGGACATTCTATGTAAATATCTAAACTATGCTTAAATAATAATGAAAGGCATACTTACAAGGTCATAGTTATAAAGTGGTTGACAAACGTTCTCAAGTGTGTATAAATATTTCACATTATCTTTTGATTCGTTTGCTGCATCTGTTATTCTGGCATCTAGCTCTTGCCACATCTAGAGGAAAAACATGACTGTGAAAAACTTTATATATAGTGAACTACTTATTTTAGCTTGCACTGATGTTCCAGAAGCAAACTTTGGTAAATCGAATTTTAAAGGCCCTGACAAAAAAAAAAAAAAAAAGTTATTTTTTCATTATTATTTTTTTTTTCCTAGATCTCTAGTATCTTCTTCGTTCTCTCAATATATTAAACACACTAGCACTTTTCTCTTAATTCTCCTCAGGAAATCTCTCTTAAATGTGATAAAAAAAAAATAATATTGCAAGCTTTGTCCACTATAGTCAAAACCAATATAAAAAAGGAAAAAAAAAAAGAATTACCTTCAGTAATCTAGAATGTGCAACATTCAGAATATTAATGACAGCTTTGCAGTTGCGTCCTTTGATCTGCTCAATAAGGAAATTAAATTTAGCGGACATGCATTTCCAGTGCTCTAGTTCAGTCAGTGGACCTGAATCATCAGCTTCTTTCCTCATCTGTTGACTCTCAATCAGAACCTGCAAACAATTTGAAAATAAAATAAAATAAAATAAAATAAAATAAAATAAAATAAAATAAAATAAAATAAAATAAAATAAAATAAAATAAAATAAAATAAAATAAAATAAAATAAAATAAAATAAAATAAAAATCTATTGTCGAGAATAGACAAATCATAAAAAAAGAAGAGAAGGAATGTTCTGAGGATACTAACTAAACAGGAACAAGCACGTTAGTGTCACATGAAAATGGTTCTGATTTGTAAAAGAATCCTAATTCAGAATTGCAGTTAATGCTATTCTTATACTGAAGTCAAAGCAACAACTGCATTATGTTCAGCTGCTGTCAAAAATTGGGTGGAACTCAGCATACGCCTCTATTTATTTTTGTTTTTCTGTAATCAGAATTTGAAATGCATCCAGTTTTGGTGGGAAGAAAAAAATATATATATATATAAAAAAGTGAAAAACTATTTAATAAATGCGTTGCATATCAGATGTAAAAGTCATAAATGTACTCATCTTTGTACAGATAAATATGCATACAGCTCTGTTTACATTTCATTGATATTTTTATTTACATGCCCAGTTTATACGGATTCAGTATTACAACAAAGGGTTCTGTGCTTTATCCTGGAAATCTCAGACAATAATTTCTTGGATAACTGAGACATCACCATTTAAGATTTGCACAGAAACACCAGATGAAAAATGCCATGCTGGGCCTCTTCCAAGAGCAATATCTCATGCCACAAATGGAGCAGAAACTTAATATGTCATCACATATTACACACACTGTATATATGTGTGTATAGATGTATATATGTTTATATGTGTGGTATACATGTATGCAGTCTGCATCAGCATTATTCCTTTTGCATCCCTCTGTCCTTTCCTCTTTATTAATATTATATAATAATTCTCTTTATTATATCCTCCTTATTTGTGTAGTAACAGTTCTGAAACTTGTATTCTTACTAGACTGCCAGTACCCATGGAAAAGGACTGCCTTCTCAACTTCATTTGTCTATAGAAGTGAAGCAATCAGCATGTCTACATGTAAGTATGACAGTATGTCTAAGACACAGTTTTAGCCTTAAAATAATTTCAGACAAGTTTCATATATCATTTTTAAGTATCTATCCACATTCGTGTTGGACTGATGTGTTAAAACAACTTACTCTTTCAATTTGTCTATACCAGATCATAAGTACTTCCTCTAGCTGGTGAACCATATCAGGATTATCTGCTGCTGCTGTTACTTCCTCAAAGGACTGGAGTTTAGAAAAGTTAATATGATCTACTTGTTTCAACTGAACAGTTCCTTCAATGCTTATTATAGCCCCTGAAAAAAAAAAATAAAAAAATCATTAATACAAAATTAAAAAGTGATTACAATACAGAACCAATTAAAACTTGAAAATTTGTTTCTACCAGTGTAAACAATTTAAGTTTACTGATCACAGAAATGTACTTCCAAAGTTTTAATGTAGCAGCCATTTCACTGCAGTTGTATAAAACAGAAAATTCTTTTAAATCCAGTATGTCCTTCCTTAGAAGTAACATATAACTAGATAATTTTCTCAAGCAAATAATCTATCCATGTATTTAGTATGCAATTAATTGATCATTTTATTTTTTTCCTTGAAAAAGAATGGGGTAAGTTGCTTACCTATGTCCTACTGCATTTAAAGGGAAATTCTTATATAGAATTTCTCTAATGTGATCATTTCCTAAATGCAAAGCTTACCTTCCAGAAATGAAAGGTATCTGTTAATTGTTTCCACAAAATTTTGTTTGTCTTTTGTATCCTGTTTGGTCTGACTTAAAACACCCCAATTATTTGTTGCAAGGATAGCTGGGAGAAAAATCTTTTCTATCATATTCCTAACACCACGTAAAAGTCCTTCAGTAGCATCCAAAACACAAAAGAATATATCCTGTAATGTAACAGAATGATCATTAGTGATGCAATAACTTATACTGTAAACAGTATTATAAAACCAACAATTTTTTATAAAGTTACTCTGTTTTTGTGTATGAAAACTTTAATTTAAGGATAAAAGTCTTGATAATTTATGAGAATCCCATACAAATCTAATAATTTGTCTTATATAGTTGTAAAGCAGAAAACCTCATGCCACATGATTTATTTAGGATAAACTTGCATTTCATACATTCAAAGATACATAAAAGAGAAAGGTACAAATAAACTTTTTATTTCCTGGAGTTTGCTGTATATAAAGTCTTCTAGGTAAATGTGAGTCCTTATAGTTTAGAGATTTTGTTCACACCTACAATGAACTTAGTGTCATTAACTTCTTCTAAAATGTTAAGGAGGAGAATGAGAAACTAATCTAAATGTTGATTTCTCATTTAACAAGAGCTCTGCAAGACACTGAATTCACAGGATATTCTGAGTACTTGCTGAATGCATCATTGTCTCCCCAAAGAGGGGAGCACAGAGTGTCATACAGGCTAACAATGAAAAACTGCAGTAATCAGTAACTTTATGTATGTAAGAACAATAACACAAATAAAGAAACAAGAATAGCTACTTCTTAAGTTCCTAGTTTTTAAAATATGTGAAAGAATACCTCATGTATAGTTTTTGCATTTATAGGACTGTCATTCTTAAAGCGAACAAAAAATAAGCATAGCCCGACAAATTTGTCTGGTGTGTTGTCCACATACAACTGCATCATTTTACTTCCTTTTACAACTGCTGGAAATGTCCGACCACATTCTGAAAAGAATTTCACAGGTATCACTATATTTATTTATTTATTTATTTATTTATTTATTTTTCTTAAAGTAAGGTATTATAAACTGTTTGAAATATAGTGAAATCAAATTCAACAAATAAATTATTTATTTTCTTCTTTTGTAAGAGAAGTAAATAATCCATGGTTGTTATCCACACAATTAAAAATCTATACCAAGCCTACAATATATGCCTCACAAAGCACTTTCAGTTTATTGTACTACACTGAAAAGGGAATTTACTTAGGTCCATCTTTCTGGGGTAATTTGCTGGTGGCTGAGATACCTTATAGGCTGATTCTTATTCACTCTATCAAAGATGTCATACCCAAGTGAAAAAATAGGGAAAAATGAGTAGGGAGGCAGTAAGGAGTTAGAGAGGAGTGGCATAGGAAGCAGAAATGGTAGAAAAAGCAGTGTATGGAAAACAGGCAAATGGTAGAAGAAAGTGAGGCAGTCTTTAATGTCCTGCTCAAAAACATATTATATTGATATACTCAAAGAAAATTAATTAAAATTATTCTGGCAATCTGAATTCTATTTTTTCCTCATTTTTGAGTGCTCATATTTCATCTTGTGCATTATTTCAGTATCTGAATATAAGCTAATATGCAATGCTAAAAAAAAAAAAAAAAAAAAAAAGGACGAATTCTATCATGTGACAGCTTATTAACATAAGATTCATCATTAGATTTTCAACCTTCAGGTTTACCACACATTTCTGCCAGTAGGTGAGGAATAATTGGCTGCAACAGTCTTCTATATTTTTGATAAAGGTTAGCAGTAGATGAGTGGGCATAATACATCTATACAAAAGGGTGATAAGGGGGTGAGATACTCTCAGTTCCTCTGTGAATATAATCCTCTGCAATTTGATTGTTTCTTATAAGTAGGTAAGGGAACAGCATGTTCAGAGCTTAGAAAATCATTATGCATTTTAGACATCAAATTTTAATTCTCTACTGAGCATTTGAAAATCAAACATTTTAAAACATAATAAATGCAAATTCAAACAGGTTTTATGAAAGAAGTTTCTAATGAATTGAAGGCAAAATTCCTGGAAGAAATAGTTGCAAACAATTTAGCATTTCAAAATAACTTCTCTTTTTATAGCCCTCCATTCAGGAAAGGCTGAAATTGGTGGTTTTTTTGTTTGTTTGTTTGTTTGTTTGTTTGTTTTTGTTTTGTTTGTTTGTTTGTTTTTTCTGGACAATTTCACAAAGCAAGCATTTACAATATGCATTTTCAGTCCTTACAGCAAAAGCCTGCAAAATTATGAACAACTGAAAATCAGATTTTATTCTGGTAATATTAAACACATTTAACAATAGATGATATACAATATAGATGGTATACATCTGCTTTAATGTATTAATGTTGTTAAAAAGTTACCTATTCCTGGTACATCTCCTTCTTGATAGAAAATTTTCAATGCTTTACTTCCTCCCTTGGCAAAAAAATAATCAAATGCATCCAACTGTTAAATCAAAAAGTGAATACTTGTTACTCAAAATATTATTATTTTTATGTTGATTTAAGATGTGCAGCATCATTTGAACATGCCACTGCTTAAGGTTTTGATGGCATTTAGCATTTATACTTAACATGTTATTAGAAGTTGCAAAACAACATAATAGACCATTCAACTATTTCCTTCAATTACTGAACCTGCATACACAGGTTCCCGATAATCGTATAACAAATATTTGTGATCTTGACAAGTAATGCAGAGAAACTACAGGGTATTCTGTTACTCTAAGAGATCTGCAAGTCTCAAGTATCAGCTGGAAGTAACTAGTCATGAAGACACTTAGCAACATATATAGCAGGCTTGCATGACCTGACATATCCTGCTGTTGCAACTCTACTCCCTTAAAAGTAAAAGATTTGTTTGTAAAACTGAAATAACATCAGACACTAGGATTTTACCCTGGAGATACTAACTGGTCACATTTCCTCAAAAACCTTTTCATGATAACAAAGATTTTGCTGACTTCTGGACGGCCAATTATCTCAGCTGAGGGAAACCATAGTGACCCATAATCAGCTTGCTGTACCTATCTATGAAGTGACTATTCTGAAACCCTACAAGTCTCTGGACAGCAGTTTTGATTTTGTCATGTTATACAAGGTGTTTTGGAAAGTACAAATTGTATTGCAAAGCTTTGAAGTGAAAACTGTTTGCATACAGATAATCATTTCAAAAAACATGCCTGAAATTATAACCAAGGCTTCTAAAATCTGGATTTCCAAACTGTCCTAGGCAATCTCCTGGTGAATATGTGGTTCACAGGAAACAGAGCTCTAAAAAGCACTGAAAGAAGGCCTGGGGGAGATCAGAAGGTCTCAGAGCATGGAGTAAGTATGGGTACTGATCTGGTCAAAATCTAGCTTCTTTCACAGCCTCTGTACTTATCTGCAAGGATGATGAAATCGCTAAGATATGGCTTGGCATTCAAACTGTCCAACTAAAGGGCTCTACTTGGTAGTTACCTCCTTCCCATAAAATATATATATATATATACACATATACATACATATATATATATATATATAAAATTTGAATGAGAAGTGAGGTAGGAAAATAAGTAACACCCAAATGGACATAATTTAAACCCACTCTTCTGAGAAGACAACACTGTGCAAAAATAAAAGAACTAAAGGCAAGGCAGATCAAGAAATGTACACTGTGCTTTCACTTAGGTTAATAGGCAATAGTTGATAACAGGGTTGGAACTGAAAGAAAAAAAAAAGAAAAAGAAAAAAGAAAAATCCCCCCTGAAATAGTTAGATATATATTATATATAAAGTAAATAGATAAAGTGCTCAAAGGTCAATGAGAAAATCAGAGAAAGATTCACTACAGCAAAAAGTACTCCAACTTGAGAGCAAAAGAAAGGTGAACAGTAACTTCTGGGCTTGCATGATTTTATAAATGAGGTAAGATGTGAGCTATCTCTGTGGCTACTGCTTCTGCAAATACAGCTTCTGGTTCAAGTGAATGTAGTACAAACACTTGGTGTGTGAATACACCATATAGGCTGCTGTTTTAAGGATAAAACTTAATTTACATATATCAAAGACAGTACCCAAAGACTCTTATGTGTCTGAGTTAATCAGTGTAGAACAGCAATTTTATATGAAGTCAGGATGATCAAAAAATACGTACCATTTAGCAAATGCAAAGAAAGGAAATGTTAGTTGATTGACAAAACTTAAAGTACTTCTATATTCTGTAAGCATTAGGAAAAAAAAAAAAGGACTTTAAAAACATTTTATGGTGTATAAATATCAATAAAGAAACAATGAACAATGATTTTGATCAGGACTACATTCAGCTTGTAACTGAACAGCTGAAGTTCTAACAAGTGATATATTTGATCAAAAGAGACAGTATCTGTTTGAATTTTGAATGCTAAGTCAAATCTCTAACAGCCGAAAAAATCATGCAATCAGAGATGGCAAGGGCTGTAAGTTTACATATATTTATATTGAATTTTGATGCTCTACTAAAAGAGAAATTTAGCTGTTTGCTCCTGATTTTTTAAGCACTTTGAAACGTTGAGCTTTCACAAGCCCCACAAGTTTGGAACCTTTTCACACAATAAATTCACTTTATTCCTTCTTTTAAACATTTAAAAGAAACTAAAGCAATCATAATCAGAAGTTATTTAATGGGTCCTTTCTAAATATAATAGCATTAATGAAGTTTATTCATCCTTCCTCTCATCACTAAATAAAATTCTATATTTTCCAAAAAGGTTCTATGAAGTTACATGTATTTTTGCAGTCTTGACATTTCAGTCAAGACTTGCTTTACAAACAAAATCTATTATTTTTAGAATATAATAATGTCAGGCTGAGATGGATGAAACTTGTTGGAACTGGTGGATATGACAAGAATCTCTTGGGTCAAAATAACAGCAATAATTATGTTTTCCTTGAGGTAAGAAAGATGAAAAAGCTGCTATCAAAAACACAGGGAATATTTGAAAATCTTCCAGGAAACTCAGCTGAATGATTTAGTCGGGTATCATTTTAGATGAGTCATGTGCCTTATTAATCACATTTTCTGGTAGAAACAATCTAAATGATGAATAACATTTCATATCAAAGGGGGCAATCTGCTACATATTTTGACTAATAACCAAAATTCAACAAACGTACAGAACAGACTCACCGAAGGAGAATCCAAAATCATTTCTTCCACAGTTGTTATGTCTAAACCTAGCCTGACACTGAGAACTTCAAACACGTATTTATATGAAGCATCAATTTTTGTTCTTCGATATTCCCTTGCTTCTTTGTATCGAGCCTAGAACATTAAAAATATCTTTCAAACAAAAAAATACAGAAATTGATCGCAACACTAATTTGCTACTTAACTTGCAACGAATGCTGAATGCTACTGTCTTGTATTATAAGAATATATAACTACTCCATCTTTTAAAAAATATGTGAGTTTTCAGAAGCTAAAAAGAGCAAAATACTAAGAATTATTATAAAACAAAGTCAACTCAGAATATGACAAGGAGAAGCAAACATGAAATATACTACAGTAGATTTCAAGATATTTGTGTGCCATATTACCCAGTTGGTTTTTTTTGTTTGTTTGTTTTTTTTCTACAATCGATATTTCATTTTATTATATCAATACAGAAATTTAGCAACTTCAAAATAAAGTATCTAGAGATGATAAATATTTGCAGGAACTAAGCAGTTCCTACTAAGCTTTGCTTCAGTGTAAATTACTCAGTTAATATCTCCTGCTTCCTTCCAATATAACTTCAAAACAAAACACTAAGAACAGATTAACTTTTCACCTGGAATAAAAAAACTGAATATAAACAAAGAAACAACAACAACAAAGAAAAAATTTACTTATACTGAGTTTAATTGTCTATGAAAAGAACCAGAAACATATTTCAAGACCTAATGTTGAATACTAAACCTGTTTTTCTTTTAAAGCTTCTTGCAAGGACAGAACTCCACTAGAGCTCCGACAAAATTTAGGCAACCTGTGGCTGGCAGCAGAAAAAGTCTCTTGGGAAGAGGAAAAGGCCATTTGTCGAGCAGGTTTGGCTCCAGCATTTTCTGGTGCAGCAGGCACAGACAGGGTGTCTTCCACAGTACTCTTTGCTGCCTCAGGATGGGGCCCAGCATCTTCCCCAGTGTTTGAATTTTCATTATTACCTTCTTGTACACCTTCCATTCTGAAATATGCCAAAAAGCGAGTGTTTGTAACAATTCACATTTTTCAAGACTAACTTTTCAAGAGGACTGTGAGGAATGGAAATGCTGGGAATAAAAGAAAGGAAAATGAGAGCATCTCAAAACTGACTTGCCAGGTATATAAACTTAATAGTTTCATCAAGTCCTCTCTGAGTTGTTAAGAAGATTTATATATATGCTTTTTGATAGTTCACAAATGTCATACTGAAGATCATTACAGACAGATTTTTAAAATTAATTTACCATACAATTACATCTTGAGGAGCAAGTAGCAACATAATAACAAACTATTAATACTTTTACTGAATACCTGATTACTGAGAACTAGAAGTGGTTTACATATAAATGTTTTATTTATATGTTAAGTTGTAAAATATGCACACATACTCAGCAAATGAGCTTACATAGAGGCTTGTATAGACTTCCAAATCAAGTCTTAAAGCATTGCTCCCATAAGCATTTACTCTGTATTTTTATAAAATATGCCCCACCATGCATAATATCCTTAACACATCTAAGTGTTTGCAGATATAATTTAAGATGGAGGGTATGGGTAGTATTTTTTTCAGCAGAAGCATTTTTATTAAATAGAGACATAGTAAAACTATAAGCTTTATCTTGATTTAAATTAGTACAAGAAAAAAGAAAAAAAGATTTTTTGTCATTGAAAACTTATCAAGACAGTAATAACACCCAAGACTGCACAGTTTTCTAATGTTACCAGCAATGTCCTAAAAAAATATACCGACTGGCAACCTCTTTGCACAACGACATTTTTAAAGTTTTGCACAGTACATTAAAAGTTACTAGAACACTGAACACATCAAGAAAACTTCATCACAGTGCAAGAGTCAGACTTTCTCTTAATTCTGTGACTAACCCCAGATGCCTAAAATACTAGCAGGTTAATCATTCTTAGATGAGGATTTCTAAAACGGCCCAAAACAAAATATATTCATGGATGACAGCTAAGCAGTTGGCTGCTATACAAAGGTGGCCCTGCCATTTTCTTCCTTTTTCTACTCCACTACATCAAAAGCCCAATAAAGGTTTGGTTTGTGAATCCCAAGCCTGTAATTCATGGCTACAAAGAAGTATCTAAATCATCTTTACCTGTTTTCCTATTAGGAAGCATGCTCATCTGCTTGCATTTGCCAGCTGTCATCAGTCCTTTTCAGTCAATCTTAACATTCTTAAATACACAGATAATTGTTTTGTTCAGTGCCCTCAACTCTACACATGGATTCAACAACTAGTTTTAAGGAATTGTAACCATCAGTAGAGCTCCACCTGAAGTCATCATCTTGTGGCTAGTTTAGTCCTCTAAAAATAGCTTGTTCAGCCACATGGGGAAGTCATAATGGATAAATTTTTGCAGAACCCGTGTAAACACCCAGGGTAACAGAGAAAAAGAAAAACATGGAAATTGCCATTCTACTCAGTGTACTATTACCATGAAGATTAAAATAAATATCACAAATTACCTAGTATTTCATATTACAGATGGCTTTAGACAGCCAATCACAGTTATAACTGTGTGTTAAATGCTCTTAGACACCATTGCCAGCTTTAGGAAATAGAAAATTTGGCTGACATGAAAAGTAATGATGGTTTTACATTACTAGCTCCTTATTTTTGCCCATGATTTGCAAAGTAGCCAGTGTTCTGTGGACTTTGGCCAGGTAATCATCTCTTACAGAAAATATTATCTTTCCTGAAGTAAAAGTACTAGGAAAAAACATCTTAGGAAAAGTCACAAAAGTCACACACACGCACCAAAAAAAAACCCAACAAATCAAACCAAACCACCACCACCAACAAAACACAAAACAAACAAACAAACAACAACAGAAAAAAACCTTAAGATGTAAAGTCTGAATTTATTAATAACTTTATTTTCCTCTATATTAATCTGACTGGGCTGGACATCTATAAGGTCAGCAGTGGCACTTTTGTCTTTGAAACTCAGGTTGGATGTTAATTTCTTTGCCTTTTGCCATTGTACCATTGTACATGTATCATTGTACCATGATGTTGATACTTTAACCTAAACTTCAAGATTAGAGAGATGGGTTCTCACAGCTTTCTTTAGAAACAAAGACTACATTGTATACCAGCATCCTCCCTCACTCTCCAAACATATATGCACAAGTTGTCTGGTGTCTAGGCTGAGATTTTCAGATCTCAGCATGAGAAGAGCATGATCTTCAGATGAAAACAGCATGAACTCCAGCTGACTACTTATCCCAGTTATAACAGTAGATGTTCTTTTATGTTCAAACTTTCTTTTCCTACTCTCCAGATGCCCTAAACCTTGTCTACAGGGCCTATTCATGCAAAACAAATGAATAGTGAGCCTAGTTTCCAGCACCATCTTTTACGTACAGTTGAAGTATAGCATAAACCAACAAATTCAATCTTTCCACTTTTCCTTGGAACTCAAATCCAAGATTTAGTATCCTTTATTCTACATCATTCCAAACACTGGCAGTATTTCTCTCCCTCTTTCTCGAAAGTTTTGGCAAAGGGATAGCAGTCATTCTCTGGTTTTGATAGCAGCTTGAAGAATGTTATTTGAATTTTCTTATTTTTATGCAGAAAATGTTTATGCCTCTCCTCTGAACTCTGAGATTCAGAGATGAGGCACTGCTCTGCCTCTGAAATCTAGGCAAACTTGTAGTCCCCAAGCTTCTGTTTGACAGAATCTGAAGGGGCTACCAGGAGATATCCCCTGGTCTGTATAGTGTCTTGGTCCTTGCATTTTTTCCCAAATTAGCCAGCAACTACTGACCACTATTAGAGAGGGAACACAAGGGAGAAAGATCATTAGTCTGACATAGTATGGTAGTTCTGATTTTCTTATGTTCTTAATCCTAGAGCTAAGATCCAACCCAAATGCTTGGTTCATAACAGGTTTTGCCATTAAAATAAATAAATAAATAAACAAATAAACAAACAACATGATCCCAGCAAATCTGTAGAAAAATGTTGACCAATGCACTAGTTCTTTATAAAATAATAAGATTAAAATGGTGGTACCTTGTTTACCATTAGCACCAGTCCATTGAAAAGTGATTCTCCCAACTTCTCTCCCAACCCCTTTAGAGCAGCAGCAAGTTGACAGTAGGACTTAGGGAGAGGAAGAAAGAAACAAAGTCTCAGTGCTGCTCCATAGCTGCCAAGGTTTCCACAGTCCTTGGGGCAGCCTCACCTTGGGGACCAGCCTAAGGGCAATTCTAAACCTTCCAGTTTCAGCAATCAAGTACGGTAACGGAGCCAGCCCAAATGGCTGGGAGCAGGGATACCCGTTAGTGGGATGCCAGGAAAGCCCCATATTGCTCCAGAGGAGCACATCTGAGAAGGTGCGGGGAGGAGGAAGGGAAGGAGAAGCCACCCCCCCAAGCGTAGAGGAGCAGGGATCCTGATGTCTATCTCTCTCGACAAGCTGAGGTGCCTAAACCAGCACTGCTGCTTCAGCAGAGAGATGTAGGCAGCACCTCACCAGCCTGGCTCCAACTATACCTCACAGCGCGGGGACCGAGAGAGCGACCCCCCGGCAGCACAACGGCCCCGTCGCGGCGAGCTCCCCCCGGCCCCGTCTGCCGTTGCCAGCCACCGTGCCAGTACTGCGCAAGGCGGCGGCTTCTGTGGGGCCGGCCGTTATGGGGCCGGGCCGTTACCGGGCGCCCGTAACCGCTGCGGGCTCGGCTCGGTTCGGTTCCAGCCACCGCCGCCCTTCAGGGGCCCCCAGCTGCACCTCAGCTCCCAGGAGCTGAACCTTGCCCCTGCCTTCTCCCTGTGGAGAGCACCAAAGGCCTCTGTAAAGGGACTTGCACAGCTTGGTATCATAAAATCAGGGATTTGTTTCATATGCACTACGTGTACTTACTGAACTCAAGAAACGTAACAAGATTTACAGAAAGTTTTTGTGCTGCCGTGTTTTTTTGCTTTGTTTGTTTTTCCCCTTCTTAATTACAAGTGGAAGTTTATGTTGAATATTCAGTTCGGGAAGGAAAAAACTGTTTTCCATTCCTAGCTTTGAAAGATGGGATATTCTTATCTTTTACACCTACGGGTCAACGGGTTAGCCCAAAGCAGTACTACCTAACTCTAACGGGTAGCAACTACTATCCAAAATGTTCCCTTAGCTTCTGTCAGTAAAAGCAGAAACTGACATCTGTAAGTACTAAAATATGTGAACCACACATTTATAAGCTCACAGTCTAAAGGCATGAAGTCAGATCTTCAAGCCACCTTAACGTGTCATCAGTTGGAGGAGTTTACAGAATAAAGCACTGTTTATTGGAGTTATATGTGTAAACCTGCCCAGGGGCTTTTATGGTCCCCTCTGCCTGCGATCCAGAGAGGGGCACTCCTTCACAGCCACGCAGAACACCCGTGCTTCCACATTTGCGGTAATTAACCAGCCGCACGCTGCAGGTTAAATTTGACTAACATTTAAAAGCACTCGTTTATTAGTACGGCAGAGCCACCAATCCCGCTACCTCAAAAGCGGGACTGGTGGGATTTTTTAATACATAAATAAATAAACAAGCAAATAAATAAATAAGTAAATAAAACAAAACAAAGCAAAATAAAATAAATAAGGCGGGGGAAAGCCCTGCCCGTCCTCCTTTCGCGGACACCCCCCTAGCACGAACCCCCGCCACACCTCTGGGGCGGAGCGCTGCCTCCCCCGGGCAGCCTTCATCCTCCCTTCTCCTCCCCTTCTCCCAGCTCCGTAAAATGGCGGCCCCGGCAGAGCCGTGCGGCCTCAGCGATGAGGCAGCCTATGGCGCCTGCTCCGAGCCGGATCCCAGCACCAAGGTGGGGCGGGCGGCTGGGGAGTGTGGGGGGCAACTCGGGGCTGTGGTAGCGGCGGCGTCCTGCCCCTTTGGAGGGTGGCGGGGAGCGGCAAGGGAGAGAATTGGGGGCTGTTTTATTAGGGGGAATAGGTAGTAGTATTTAAGCTTAGCTTCTAAGTCTGTCCCTTGCATGGAATATGTGTTGAAAATATCTAACTTGCGTTTCATCCACCTAGCTGTTCAGTAGCCCTTGGTATATAAAGTAATGCTATGGCTTGAGAAAATACCTTTACAGAATGGTAGGCCAAAATATCGTTGTGCTTGACAGAGATTCAACAACTGTGAAATGAAATCATGAGCTTAGCAGTTTAGCTTCAATTAAGTTCTGCGTAAGCGTGCAGTGAGACCCAGTACCAACTGCTAGCGTACCTGTGTGCAGAACAGAGCATGTGTAGTACAGCTCCATAAAAAAAATAATAAAAATAAGAATGCTACAAACTTTTGATATTTCTGATTTACATATTTAATGATGTCTGCATTTTTTTTGTCTTCTTATAGTACAAAGCTATGTTTATTTAATATGAAGATGCATCGGTTGTATCAAGAACAAATATTTTATTTACACTGGATATAATACTGTATTTGTTACTTCTATACCTGCTGTTTTTAGTTTAATTATTAACTGACTTCTTTGTTAATATGTATTTGTTTCATATATAAACTCTTTTCTTTTTTTTCCCCCCTCCAGGACTTTTTGTTTCAGCAGACAATGTTAAGAGTAAAGGATCCTAAGAAGTCGCTGGATTTTTATACAAGAATTCTTGGAATGACGTGAGTGGAAGTTGTATGCTACAGTAACTTTGCTTGTTCATACTATCCTTTTGAAAAGACAAACTTCTGTTATTTTGATGTAATTATATTAATTGCTTTAACTACATCAACAATGCTGGCCTATCAGCTAATGCCAAGTTAGGTAATCTGGCAATCTCCAAGAATTTCCACAGCACGATTAATGCCGAAGTTACAAATGAGCTAAAATTGGTGTTGGCTAGAACTTTTTTTTTTTCTTAAGTAGGTCATTAATTATCAGTATACAGCTTGCTTATTTTCCCCTCACTGATTCTGCAGTTACCAGTTAACTTGTATGACAGTGCTTATAATCAGGAGTCATTGCTATAAGTCTTAAAACTTTCTGCTAGTTCTCAGAGTTGGCTGAGAACCACCTCTAAACGTAAGAGTCCAGGATGACACAAACTGGTGACAAGGTTTGAATTCCTTTTGGAGAAGGCTGTGAGGAGGCAGATGCCCTGCAGTAGCCTAAGGTATTTGTACTAAGACTGTGCACGTTTTTGTCATATGAAAAGAGTTTATTTTAAAACAACATTCTAGTTTATTTTTAAACATCCTGAAATCAGTCCAGACTAAGGTAAAATAAAATGCCTCAACTTTAGTGAAGAGGTGTGTGATAGAAATTAAAAAGTAATTAAATGGTAAGCTGAAAAATAAATTAGGTGTGTTTTGCTTGCTTGCTCTGATCAAACTTCCTATGTAAAAATGATTTGAAGTATGCAACATTTCTAGGAATAAGGGAAAAATAGCGGAGTCTTGTCTAAAGTTCTTTGAAGCTTACAACACTTTGTACGCATCATATGAGATCACTCTTAGCAGTCTTATCTTGTGCAATTTTCTATAGAACAATGGAACAATGGTGTGTATGTATCAAATATGTCACAGTAAAGTGAGTGAATTCTTGCTGTTAGCAAAGGGATAAACCTTATAAGCTGCTTATATAGCAGCTTTTTACGACCTAGGGTATTTTGTAGTTGATTAAGTTATCACATCTGAAATGGCTTTTATGGTTATACCAATCTGTGAAAATAGTAAAAAAAAAAAAAAAAAAAAAAATATATATATATATATAAAATAATAATAATAAAAAAATCATCCATATGTTTGTTTTTTTTTTTAACTTGCCTGTGTTTGTAAACTTGGTCTGGTGCCAGCAAGTTCCATGGCATGAGTAAATTTCAAAGTAAATGTTTTCTACTCTGTGGTGATACTGTAATGTGGTTTATAAACATAAGGATCTTCCTGAGGAAATACATACCAGTAACAGTGGTGGCCTCAGACTTAAGCCTTTGTATTGATTTTGCTATCCAGTTACTGATGGCTTGGCTTTTAAGCATCTGTTTCTTCTAGTCTTTGGAAGTTTATGATGTGTTCTGGAATGTTTTTACTTGATAGTTCAAAACAGCTATTTTAAGGTGTGGATTGCAGTCAGGCAAAAATCGTGGCAGTAATTCTTCCATGGGGGAAGAATACTGGTTTATTTGCAGGCTACCCGACTATCTTTTTTGGGTACTATTTCAAAATATTTTTTTCCACTTAGACTGCTTCAAAAATTTGACTTCCCTACTATGAAGTTCTCGCTGTTTTTCCTGGGATACGAAGATAAAAATGATATCCCAAAAGATAAAGCTGAGAGAACACCTTGGACCTTCTCTAGAAAAGCTACACTTGAACTGACACAGTAAGTATTAATAGTGAGAGATGACATTTAATTAATGGTGATTCTGCAGAAGCAGATGACTGTAAGTCCTGTTGGATTGAATGAAAATGCAGTAACTACTGTAGAAACATCTTCACTGTTATATAGCCTTAAAATATGGCTGAGATCTTAGAGACTTAGTCTTCATCTTTATAGAGCTCTTCCAAACTTCTGGATGAACAGTGGTATGTAAGTATGAAATAGTATTTGCTGTCTCTTCTGAATATGCATACTCCCTGGGGAGCGATACCATGGAACTGAGGAAAAATGATGTGGTTAGAACTTCTGGGATATCTGAAGCATCCCGATAGTTGGGTAACTATTGCTTCTGAAATCTAATCAAAAGAGGTATTAAGTCAAAAAAAAAAAAACAAAACAAACAAATGGAAAAAAAACACTTTACATGAACAGGGCAATTATGTTAATGCTACTAATGATTGCACAGAAGTGCAGGGAGACTTGTTCTCCTTTGTAATTGGAATGAGATAGGAGTGTCTCTCAAACTCATCCAAATGTAGAACCTGAATATTAGTGAGGGGTATGAACCTGACTGAATTAGCCCTTTGTCTGCTTTGAAGACTCCCTAGGACCTATGATTTGGGAAAATCTTGATAGTTTAATGAATGCAGCCAGCAATTGAAATTTTCTGGTTTTTAGAAGAGACAACTTCCATGGAAACTGAACATGCAGAACTTGTTGATTTCAATGGTCTTCTTCAATGTATAATAATTGCTTCTTACAGCAACTGGGGCACTGAAAATGATGAAAATCAGTCCTATCACAATGGTAATTCGGATCCTCGAGGATTTGGTAGGTCTTTTGTTTAGTGCTTGTAATTTTCATGTTTTGTTTTATTGTCATTATATTTTTACTCTTGTGTATTGGAGAAGAATGGCGTTTCAAAGTTTTTTGTTTTTTTTTTTTTTTTAGAAAACATCTATATAACTAAAGTGCAAAAATTATGCAGTAGGCTTTGTTTTGTTTTTTTTTTTTTTTTGAGAAATCTTAAAATATTTTAACTTGTGTGGATGAGAAGACTTTTCTAGTGGTAAATAAGGAAACTTGTATCCCTGTCCTTTACATGCTGGAAGAAGCAAGATACACTGTGAAAGATGATGAAAATATGTCAACATGTTTCAGAGTAATGATCCACAGTTACACTTTTTATATGTCTAATCTTTTGGCAAGCAAACACATGAATAGTAACTACTCAATTAAGTGCAATAATTGCTCCTGCATATTGGATTGTGATGTTCAGACTGATTTAAATTCAGATTTCTATTCAGTAATGCACTGATCACCCCTTTTGAGCTAGAAGGAGAATTCTGTTCATATGTAGCACTGAGGGTAGTATTCATGTGGCTTGACTTTATTTTGAGCACTTGAAAGGTCACTGGCTTGTGAAATAAGTCTCATACTCAATCTAGCCACTTGACATTTAAAGCTTCTGAACTGATTTGTAAATTCAGGCCTTGCATGGTGCTACTGTTAGTCTCTACAAATACAGCATTAATGATAAATGCCTTGCATTGTTGAACTGAGCAAATGCAACAAAATCCTGTTACGTGGTTGCCTTCTTGAAAAGCAATACACAAAATAGCTTGAGTATCCTATTTCTTTCCTACTCTAGATAATATTCTCATCTAAATAACATGAGCTACTTCAAATGTCCTATTTTAAAAGCATTGTCAGAAAGCTAATTTTCTGAAGGAGAATATTATTAAAATTTGAAATGCTCTTCTTTCTGGAAGCAATAATTTCCTTAGGTATGTCACATCTGAAGTGAACTTCTTGCACAGGATGAAATGCTGAGCAAACTTTTTTCTCAAATACCCAGCAATGCTGAGAGTGTACCTGACTCTTCTTACCCCATTTCACAGGACACATTGGAATTGCTGTCCCTGATGTCAATAAAGCTTGTAAGAGGTTTGAAGAACTAGGAGTGAAATTTGTGAAGAAACCAGATGATGGTAAGACTTAATCAGGAATGCAAGTAATTTTGCTGTTGTTCCTTGTTCTTAAAATACTATGTCTGGTAGCTTTGCCTCCTGGAAAGCTCAATCTGTCTCTGTAGTTGTCACTCCTTAAAACGTACTGGAACCAATTACCCGTTACCTCTTATACAATTGGCAAAAATGACAGTGCAGAATTATATCATTTGTCTGTTCTTGCATGTTATTCTGTGTCTGTCTGTAGCAACCGTATCTTGAATGTAGATTTCTTATTTGAAAATTTGAACTCAATATTGCTAGGATTTTAAAGTTTCAGAGCCCTTACTTGTTCAGCACCTAATAAACCTTGAGAGAGTTGATACTTAAGCTCTTTACTTCAATGCTCTATCACTTCACAGCTCTAAGAATGTAGAAGGAACTTAGACTGTGAGTGGTGTAAACTCCTGGAATCAGCTAAGCATAAGGGTAAAAAAAGAGAAAGCTGTTTTTAACATTAAAAATTAAAATTGATGCAGCAAGTACCAGAGAGTAGGAAGAGGCTTGGGGCTTCACATTCACTGTTTATGGGGCAGGCTGAGAGAGTTAATGCTATTTTTTTTCCCTGTGTTACTGAATCTAACTCCTATTCTCAGCAGTTTTTCTAACTAGAATATAATAGGAATTAGGTTGGTTCTGTTATAGTGAACAGGGTAATAGAGGAAGTATAACTAAAACCAGGTACTTAACACTCTAAGGTAACATGTTAAGCTGTGCTATCCTGATTAACTGTTAAAGAATGATTTTGGGGACCCTGTTTTTGTGAGTAGTATTCTTTTCCAACAGTTTAAAACTACTGCATTTGTCTTATCTAGTGATGCAAGTGTGTACTGTAAACCAGGTCAGGTGTGGGGAACAAACAACTGAAAAACAGTACTGTACAAAACTTCAGTGTTGAGGCAGGCATGGGAAAAATGCAGGGTAGAGGAACAGAGGATTTTTTTTATTTTTATTTTTTTTTACTAGCAAAGGCAGTTCAAGAAAGTGTATCAAAACATCTCAGAGCACAAAAATGTTTTCCTGATACATTCAGGAAAATATGAACATTTACATGGGCAAGGAATTCAGGAAAAGAGGAACACTTACAGGGGCAAGAACATTGATTTAAGTCAACAGAAGATGGATTTCAAGGTGACTTTATAGCTTCATTGAGTGTCAGATTGACAACACAGCACTCAAAGATCTTACTGATTAAAAACTAATCTGGATGTTTTCAAATTTAAACAGCAAATTCTGAACTAGTACAAAAAGAAAATGTGGAAGTTCTTGTATTTAAGACTTAGTTATGTAGTCTTACCTTGTTTCTTTGGTGTTTTGTTTTCTCAAATAGGTAAAATGAAAGGACTTGCATTTGTTCAAGATCCTGATGGCTACTGGATTGAAATTCTGAATCCTAAACACATGGTGACTCTCACTTAGATGAACACTTTCAGTTCCGTGGAGAAAATCTGCAACAGCATTTGTGGAATTTCTTGCTTAATGGAGAGGAATCAACTATGCTCAGAGTCTCCTCTAAAACTGTCCCCTTGGACCTCAATGTACTTGAATTCCCTCTTGTTTTCCCGTGATGCCCCTGCAATTTGCTTCCAACTAGGAATCCTCAACTGTCTTTTGGAAGAGCACTAATATGTACTCTGCTCTTGAACATTGATTATGTTAATATTTAACTAAACACTCTCATAAGATAGATTACCAGAAATTCACTTCACTTTAGAGTCTTTAGATTTAAACTAAAAGAAAAAATAAAATCTTGCATTACTGCTGGTGATCTTCAACAAGGAGAAAAAGAAACTTTAAATTTAATGAAGTCAAAGGATCCTGAAGGCTTCATGCCCTATCTTGTATGCTAGAAAATAAAGTATCTAACTTTTTGCTTTAGTAGCATGTTTATGGAAGTCTTAATCTTACATTATGCAAAGGAAAAGTCTGGCCACCGTTAAGCAGCCTTGCCTGGAACAAGAAACTTTGTAGATTAGTTCACCCGAAAGAATTCTGTATTTAAACTTCTGGCTGCTGACTGGGAGACAATATAAGAGGTCTCACAGTAGTCCTTCTAGTGTCTTTTAACACTAGAAGGAACTTGTTCATAGTTCTTGTTTTGATGCAAGTCTGGGGCTATATTCTTTTTACGTGCTGTGTATAGTCCTGTATTAGGAGTGCAATGAAGAAGAATACTTGAAATGGCTTCCTATAAGTAGGCATTTTGGTTGCCCTCTCTAACTGAGTGATGGTTACTGAAATTATACTTGTAAATGCTACATTTTCCTGTTATTTATATCTGTTACACAAATCATTTTACTTCACATGGTTCACCTGGTATGAGTAGCGTAAAACATACTGACTTCTGAAATCCTGTTAACAAAACCAAGAAAATCTCTCTGCATTTACTGTGGTTCGAGTAGCACTTAACTCATACTCAGTCTTCAACTGTGCAATGGCATCTCCATTCACTTCCAACTATAAAGCATTGATGAAAATAACAAAACAACTTTTAAAGCAGTATGACAAGTTACTTTGGTAGTTTTTGAATCCTAGATAAACAAAAAGCTCTTTGTTTTAGTTTGTTTTTTTTTTTTTTTTTGAGGGGTGAGAGACTTGGTCATAAAAGAAGAATAAGTGGGAGAACAGCAATGAAGGTAACTGTGTAACTTGATTAGCAGGATAATGGCGATGTGCAGAGTTGTTGATAACTTATTCAGTAACTCTCTGTCCTTTCAGTTAAAAAGTATAGAAGGTACTGCATTTGATTTCTACTATGCTAATCTAGATATTAATGACAAATATAAAGCATCGTTGTCCAAGAGTAGTCTACAATATTTTGTTTACCTTTGGAAATGAGTAAAAAACATTATATGCTTCATCTGAGTTTTAATAGCTGTTGGAAAAGAGAATGGGAAATGCATTGCCCTGTTTACTGTCCCCTACAGATGTACAAAAAAACCTACAAATTTATTGGAAAGTAGACAGCAACTCTATAAAGATGTTTCCTATATTTTATAAAGCAACCCCAATACTTCAAATTGTCTTCTGTATGATATTTTGTGGATGGTCTCTGCTTAAGTAGATAGGGCACTATAGGTAGTGCCCTATAAGTGTTGTTCACAAATCTTCTCCATTCTTGAATGTTTGCCGAGTAGTTGTTTTCTGAAACAGTAAACAGCTTATGCTGTCTGCACTCCTTTATTTCCAGAGGTAATACCTAGACTGTTTACTGTCTTGTTTCTGTGTTGTTTCTTTCATTTTCTCTTATGTTAGGCCCTTCTGATAGGGACAATGTAGTTACCACTGCTTGCAGTGAGATCTTAGAAACTGAGCTGTCATAATAGCTGTCTCAGTCATCTTCCTCACAAATGTGGCATGTCTGATGTTGTGCCCAGCCCCAGGCAGGCTACTTCAGTATAATAAATTAGCACTGATGTGCTTAAATGCTGGGTTACTTTTATACCAAGTTTATTAAGCAGAAATGAGAAGCCAGTTCAAGGCTCTGTAGTTTCCTGAACAATTAAATCGGGCTGTTCATTTTAGCAGAAATTTAGGTTGGCTCTGGTGACTCAGGAAACCTCACCCTACTTTAAAAAAAAAAAAAAAAAAGTACATGATATTGCAGGATATCTTACAGCAGCAATTAAGAGAATTCTTAATTTGAAGACTATGGTAGTGTAGTTTTAGTATGATAAGGTGTCTTCTGAAGTCAATAGCCAGTTGGATGAGAATATTGCTGAGAAGGAGAGCTACAGCAATGAGATGAGACAAAGCATGCACTTGTCTGCAGTTTACATCTGCTCTGATGGTTAAACTTTCTTATGTATGTACCTTCTCATGCTGGTGTGCTGAAATAGGAACTTAAGATGAAGTAAAACTCACTTGAAGCACAAGGGCTAACTGCATTTCCTTACCATCCGGAATCTTGCTTTAGATGGTGAGTAGAATAAAACAGGCTAAGAGTAGTCTAAGTGAAGTTGTCTGAAACTAGTTTTATTTTAATCAATACAGATATATCATCTAAAGCTTTGTGACAAAGGTCTGGGCAAGGAAAATCCCTACATTTTACAAGTGTGTAACTTGGGAGTTACATGCTCATATTTTATCTACATGAAGTATTTCACTCAGACTTGTGTCATTACAGTTCAAAGTGCAGGTGTGACTGGAAATGCTATTGACAAAACTGTATGGAATCCGGTAATTAAAAGCGGGATAGGTTGTAAGTTGCGTGAATAAGTCAAAGGGTGTGCACATGTAGTTCAGTAGTAACTCCACGAGAAGCAGGAGGCTGTGTCGGAGGGAGGTTCTCTGCTTAGCACTTAAAGCTTGCTTCAGATGTGGCTGCTGATCTTGTGGCTGCTGATCTTGGGATGACCCTTCAGTTTAATTTATATGCATGTGTCAGTATAAACAATGCAATGGATAATGAAATAATAAAGAGGATAGCACAAAAACCGATGTAATTGCAGAAATAGCATGAAGTGGGCAAGGTACATTTTTTTTTTTTTTAATTAGGGGAAAAAACAAAAAACAACTGTTTCTTGACATATTGTGAACTATTTAAAAGCAGTGGTGCCAGCTATGAAAGCCAAGACGGAGGTGCACTTTAATACCAGGAGCAGGCTGAAAAGAATCGACGTGCAGATTTTAAACGTGCAATCGTCTGAAAACGCTGGGGGCTCTCACTGATGACAGACTGCGGCATTTTTACATCTTCCAAGCTCACTTTTACGGAACAAAGCGTGGAATCTGGGCGCTTCAGGCTCTGGGGCGCAGCCCGACCCTACCGCCCGCGCCCTGAGGCGCCCGGGGGTCTCCCGAGCGCCCCTCCCGCTGGCCCGGCGGCGGGCGAACCCCGCGCATGCGCCCCGCGGGCGGCCCCGCCTCAGCACGGAGGAGGCCGGCGGCTGTTGCTAAGTGACGTCAAGGCGCCCGGTGGCGTCACGACGGCGGCGGGGTGGAGGCCCGCTCGGTGCCGGGGCCGGTGAGTCCTGGGGGGGGGAAGGGGGCGGCGGGGCCGGGTCGGGGCCCGGGGGCGCCTCCTGCGTGCGGAGCGCTGGGGCCGCGCGGAGCGCAGGCTGGGGCCGTGCCCCCCCCTGAGGCTCGTCGGGCGGCCGCACGCCTCCCAGGGCTCCGCTCTGGCTTTTTATTCCCCCCTCCTCGGTAATTAGGTCGGCGTATCGCGGCGCGGTGTTGCCGGGGTCGTGCTGCGAGGCTCCTGTGGCAGGTCAGGCGCTGCCGTGCCCGTGCCTGTGGCGGGGAGGTTGTTGTCACGTTATCACGTCAAAAGGCAGTGAGGCCACCCGGGTGTTACCCGCTCTGCGCAGAGCCTGCCCAAAGCCCTGCGCTGGCGTGGCTCCGTGTTGTGGTGCGGGTTTTAGGGTTTAATCCGGTCCTTCCCTCAGCGCGGATGCGTTTGATATGTCCCTTCGGACAAGTCCGTAACTCAGGTGCACGAAGTGTACTGCTCTGTCAGAGATTGTGCCTCGATATTTACGTTTTTAACCCCCCCCCACCCCCCCAGTTTTCATAATTTGCTCTTGAGTACGTCTTGACAATACAAGACACTTCATTAATACACAATACTTATGGGAATAAATATGTACATAGCCTTGTTATTCTCCAAAAATAGGAGAACTTCTTTGTCATACCTATTTTCAAGTTGCTGGATGGAGGTGTGGTTACTTTCCTGTTCAAGAGACTACCTAAAAATACTTTTTCCTTCTCTTCCCTTGTTCCCCTTAAACACGCTTTAGAGAAGATTGCTGTCTCTTATGTGAAAATTCATAGGTCAAGGTGTCATCTAGTTAGCAATTTAAATACAGTTCATCTTTCCTGCTGGCAGGTATGAGAATAACAGCAATAGTTCATACTGCTGAGATAAAAACATTGTGTCAGTTTTGTTTACTTTTTTTTGTTTACAGCGTCAGTTTTTGTTTACAGAAATATACAGGCTTCATTTGTTTATTTCCTCATTCTACAGTTTTGTTTTCCTGTTTATAAGAATAAAGGCTTGCCCAGGAGAAGGATCTGCCACTGCCTAAAATAGTGTAAAACACCAACCAAGCGAACAAAAAAAACAAGCCTGCCCACCACCTTAGGCTAGGCAAGACCACTTATAGAGATTTGGATGTGTAGGGAGTGAAACGTGCATGATACGCTTTGTATAGATGCAGTTTAATTAGGACACCCACATGGTAGAACTCTGCGCTCAGGGATGCTGATGTTTCAGCAAGAGCCTTAGTGAAATATTTGTGCGTTACAATGAACAAATTAATGACAACTCTTACCTTTTTTTTTGGTGACAGTTAAAAGAAAAAAAAAATCAAATGATGACTTATAAAAAAAAATAATTCTAATATAACGATATAATGTTATTAGAGCACTTCCCATAGAATGGAGGGATTCTTAAAATTTATTTCCACAAAATTTTCAACTGAGAAATGTGCATTTCAGTCGATTTCTGCTGTAGCCGTGTGCTACCTGTTTTTAATGGTATATATTTTATGCGTTGTTACAGGAATATGGTATTCAGCTGGATGTTTCTGAACAGCATTTCTATGAGCTTGGTGTTCAATCTATCAGTTCAGAATGGCAAAGAACCCTAATTTTCAGGAAGTTGGTCATCTGCCAGCAGGCTACGTCCACTGTAGATCTTCAGAGACTTTTACTGGTGAGCGTACTGATGTATTTGCTTGAGATTTTTAGTTTAAGGGTTTAGTTACATGCTATTTTAACTGTCACATCATGTGTATTAATATTGATTTCATATGTGTATTAATAAATCATCCATTCCTAGTATATTGTTCTTTGTACATAGCTAAACTTATTCCTGCTGTTCTGTCAGAGGAATACCTTTCTGAGCAGAAAGTAAAACATTAGCACTACAATGCTTAAGAACGGGAATGTGCTTGCAGATGACTACTGCGTAAGTTTACGTATGTCTGAAGACACAACACTTTCAGTACTACATTTTTATTTATAATGCTGTCATTGAGTTACATGGTAAATAGAGTTAACATCAGACGGTTTTGTTTTTCTGTTTTTTAAAGTTCTTTCGCAACAGAAGGGTTGGTGATAACTGTTATGAAAATTCCATGTACTTGTTTTTTCTTATTTTGTATCTGTGAATTCATGCTACGTGGATTATATTATTGTATTTGCGCATATTGGATAAATAGGACAAATCAGTTCCTCAGATATGCAGAGGTAGTTATTAATATGACATCAAGAAGCTTGTTGGTGGTGATGGTTTTAGATTAAAGTTAGAATTTACTTTTTTAATGACTATGCATTGTGGAGGTCTCCTACAGACCGTGCAATTCCAGTAAAAGCATTAGTGTGATATATTGATTTAGTTAGTATCTTTTTTTTTTTTTTTTTTTTTCTCAGTGCTTTGAAGCAGTTATCACTGGGAGCTGTTCATGTATAAGTCAATGTGATCTAATGCATTGCTGTAGGTCAAATTTTAACTTTTTTTTTCTTTCTTTCTTTCTGTGTTACTATGACTGTTACATACAAGTAAGACTTTCTGTGAAATACCATGGAGCTATGTTTATGAAACGCCTAATCAAGAAAATTGGGGACATTTGAGAATCAGTTAATTGATGGTGTTCAAAATTAGAGGAAGACTTTCTCCTTAAAGATCATCTTGAGTAAAACTTTTTTTTTTGCAGTGCTCTTTTTTTTTTTTTTTTTTTTTTTTTTTTACATTAGGGAGGCATTCATATAAAACCAGTAACTTTTTTTTTTCTCTGGTGCCTCATATTGTAGATGGTAGCTTGACTCTCATATGGACAATCCCAGAGCTCTGTAGAACAAAGACTTCCATATTATTAGAAATATTATATAGAAGTAAAAGGATTAAAAGTATAGAAAATTAATGTTAGAGAACAAATACTATTTTCCTCCGATGTATAATTTGGCTTGTGCTGCAGTACTGAATTGCTTTTTTCTTGATGAAACAGAGTAAATTAATGATATTTGTAACTAAATTCTAAATGTCAATGCTTCTCTTTTTTAAAAGTCTTGATTAAAATTAAAAACTATAAAAAATCCCCCAAACAGTTGTAGCTGAACATTATTGCATATCAATCCTTTCACCTGTTGTGAAGCTGAAGGAAATGGTGACCAGGCTTTCGTGGTTTTATGGGTTTGCATCAAACCATAAAACTTTGTTTTACTCTTGGTGCTTGTGAACACTTCACAAGAGCAAACTTAGAATTCTTCCCAACCTCTGTGTCCTTCAACCAGAACAGTTTTACTTTTAGAACTTTTTTTTTTCCCCTTTTTGTTACATTTTTCACTCGGTCACCATTGTTACTGTTATTCAGAAGTACAAAGGAGCTTCTGTAGCAAGGGTTCTGACAGTGTCTAAGTATTTACTTGTGTTTTCCTCACTCTATATTGTAATATGTACAAACAACAACAAACTTTTTCCTGAGATGTTAGTTTGTTGCACCTGAACTACTGAGAACAAAAATAGTTTGTAGAAATTGTGATTAAAATAGTGTGGTTTTTTTGTTGTTTTTTTTTTCCCCCCCCCTGGAACTTTGTTAAAACATAGCAGAGTACTTTATGAAGGAATGAATCAGCTCAGAACTGTCACGATTCCTATTTCTAGAAACAATAGCAGTGTAAGAGTTTTATATTTAAAAAAAAATCCCTTTGTGTAATTCCAACAAGAACTGTATTATGTAGGTATAGGTGATAAAGGAATTGTTTTTCAGGGGTATAATTATTTTCTCTGTGTTTATAATCCAGATTTATTTCATAACACTTTCTATTCTGTCATTTTTTCTGTCTACTTGCTATTTTGTTTTCTGTAGATTTTTTCTATAAACTTCCAGTAGGTATATTACTTACATATATTTCTTTACTGTTTTATATATAAAATAAAAAATTCCAACTTATTCATGGACAATTTCTTAAATGCCCTTTTCTGTGCTGTATAAAATCATTTCTTCCCTTTTTTTTTTTTTTTTTTTTTTTTTTTTTTTCAATGAAAGCAGCACTGTGTTGCAGAGGGCTGTCTTTTGTAACAGCCCAAATGGGGCGGGAAAGTGACTTAGTGCTGATCTTTATCGCAGTTCTAGTTCAAGAGTAGTTTAGTAAAGAAGTCACTGTGTTTTTTTTCGTTGCTGCATTTTGTAGCTCACGTTATTGTATGCTATAACATGTTACAGATCATTTACTGAAAAGAGTTTTTTCTAACGTTGACACGCTGTATATAATATTGCATTGTGAAAAATGTGGCCCAGTATTTATTACATAGTCTTACTATTGAAGATGGCAACCAAGAAGAGGCTCTTCCATTTGGGTTTGGATAGCAGAGGTTATACCTTACTGACTTCACAGGCACCATTTAAGATTGGTGCAGATTTAATAGCTCCTCAGATTTACCGAGGAGAATGCTATACTTATTTCTGTGGCATGAACAAAGCTGCAGCAGCTGATTCCTGAACCATCTGATTAGCTTTTAATAGCTACTGGAAATAGGTTATGGTGCTGGCAGGACATTTGTAAATGGCTTAGCCTTTTATCTGCAGTTAGTTAAATGTTCTTCTTTGACCACTGGGAAGAGCAAATACCTGAATTCTCTGATTGGGGTGTAAATGATTATAGAAGATGCCAGAGAGATCATCATAAAGGGTTTTGCTAAGCTGCAGGCAGCTTCTGCCTTTTTTTATTCTATTTAAAACTTTGAATTGCTGGTTGTAATATTTAGCTCTACAGGTAAGCGATGAGCTCATAGCAATTTGCCACAACCAAACCAGTATATTACTATTTACTTCCTCAAATGAGAATTGTGCAGATGGCTTCAAGAGTTGACTGAATTAATACCGCTAAGTAATCCAGGCTGGGAAGCTCTGGAGTCATGTACTATTTAGTTCTACATTTTGAAGACATGACTGCTCTCACAGTGTTGCTTGCTTTGCAGGTGAAACTTGCAATAGAAATTTGTAGTAGGCTGAGTAAATGAATTTTAATTCTTCCTCATACTAGTGTTACCCACCAAAAGCATCTAAGTCACGTACACAGCTTTCATAGACTTGCCAGTTTTCAACCGTTTGGGTCACTCAAGCATTTGAAAGGTTCCTCAGCCAGAGGCTCATAGCCACTGTTTGAGTCCCATATTCCCAGTGACCAGTTTGAAACTGGTAATTCAGAATAATACCAGCAATTTGGAGAGTGTTGAACATCTGTGAAACAAACTTGTCTTGCAGCTGACACAAAAGGACTTCTCAATTTCTGCTTTCATCACTTGATCTAGTCCCAGGTCTCCGTGTTCATAAAGACTGTCATCGTGGGATTATTAGCAAGTGTCCCTGGTTCAGACTTGGCGCACTTATTCTTGTGTATTTTTGTTTAGAGGTAGGGTTATATACTCTTGGGAGAGAAGTGTTCTTTTGATTTTATTTATTTGTTTACCTGAAATGGGAACAGTTTTCCCTTGAACTTTTCACCCTTTTGGCACATGACAACATCCACAGCTACAGCAGGCAAAGTTAGTGTGCAACTAATGGTTTTCCTGCATTTTTTGTAGTCTCTCAGACAGTATCTGGTCTTAATTTTACAGAAAAAAAAAAAAAGGGTGAATGAAGACAGCAATAAATTAGACTGTAGAGTAAGTGGAAGTAAAATAGATTTTAAAACCCAAATGTACCTTAAGTGTCTTAAATGAATTTCCCTAATTAATCAGAAGTGGAACTAGCAAAAGAGAGAGAGTACATTTTGCTTGATAATGTGCATGTAACTCGCATGTAATTGGATTGCCTGGCTATTGTGCATAACAATGAAGATCAAGAACAGCAATTACAGACTTGTAAGGTACAGAAGTCTTGAAGGACTATGGAGGCTTTAGATTTGCAACTGAGTACCAAATGTATTCTTTTGTTTGCTCCTTTATTGTAGTAAAAGGTTTTACATTTTGAGGGCATTTAAATTTCAGTGTAGCCTCTAAACTCTCACATAATTATGTTGTGATAAAGGCTGTTGCTAGTTGCAGCTCGATTGATGTGAATTAAATTAATCTTGCTTGATACAAGCAAACATTGCTGGAAGTGGATCTGTTGTGTAAATGTGTTCATTACAGTGTTGCCTTAGCTAATTTAACCAGTGCAAATCAGTGCAAACCAGTACAGACAATCTGTTGTTATGACAGGAGAAAAAACAAACACACAAAACAATTAAAAAATCCCACCTAATTTACTTGTATGTTAGATAGCAGAGTAACTTCCTGCAGTGTTGTTGTGTTATCATGGTTAGATGGCTTCTCAGGTGCAGTGCTGGTTTTGCACTGTGATGTCTCCATGGGCGTGCAGCTTCAAATTGCAGAGGGAGCCTGAGGAAAGCTGAGGTCTGCTCCCACTCTGGCTGTCATCTGTATCAGCTATTTAGTATGCTGTATTTTTCTCCAGTCTGACTTTCTACTGCTTTTTCTGGTTTAGTTTAGAGCTCTTCGGGATGGTGTTTCCATGGTATCTTGATTTTGGGTTAGGTGTTTCCAGGTGTTATGGAGGTGCAAATAATATTTAACCCTATATACATGTACATCTATTTCCCTTTCCTTCTTCCATAGGAGTGACTGGGGACAGATGTGTATTTTCTAATTATACTTTTAAAATACAGCTAAAAATGCATTCCTGTCATGAGTTTTTCACTTAATGCGTTAGCTGTGTTCAGGGTATGTGTTCATTTTCCTGCACACTGTCTTTCTTCAGCACTAAGTATATGCCCGTTTTGAAAAGTGGTCAGTCACTGGAGCACAGAAAGTGTCACTGAAAATACAGGTGGTTATTACCTGAAACAGGTAACCTTTTTATTTAAAAGGAATCTGAGGTATAATAATAGAAGCTGATTTAAGACCTAAATTCTCCTGTGGATACTCTTGCCATTGCGTCTGTGGAAAGCCTGCAGAAAGGTTGCAGAAATAAGCCAAAAATAACATCAAGACTAAAACCTCTTGTGAATTAAGTAGCAGCAAAATAATTCCATAGAATTGTATTGTTTTATAAATTAGTAAAGTTTCCTACATTTATAACTGAGAGGTATTTGAGGTTTAATTGGTTTAATTTTCTTTAAGAGATCAAGAAGGCATCAAGAAAACTGAGTAGAAAGAATAAGAAAAATGTACATTGTAAAGCTTTGCTTTTTGACAGACTTCATCCATTAATAGTTACAAGTTATCCCCAATTCTTCATTTTCTCCCAGTTCTGCAAGAATGGGTTATAAACACTGCTAGTTTATAAATTTTACTTATTATAAACTCACTGATTTTAGTAGAGACTTCAGAGTTAAGACTAAGATTAATTGGTCAAATAATTTATTTCTCTTTAATTATGTGCATTTTAATTCAGACAAAAATTGGTTTCTAATGGTAATTGCAATTAAAATTGTTTAATTTTTAATTAAATTAATTTTTAATTCATTTTTGGAAGTTTTTTTTTTTTAAGTAAATGGCTTGACAAAAGAGCAAGGTGATGGAATTCTCTGATTTTTTTTTAATTTTTTTTTTTATGAACAGAATTGTTGATTCAAGCTGCACTAAGTCCTGTCATAAATGAACTTCAATTGAAAACCTCTTTGTTTCATTTTCATTGTAATAAATGGGAACTTACACTTTTTCATAATTGCAGCTTGGTCTTTGCCATTTCTAAATATTTGTGCTCTTTATATTCCTAGTTGTTTTCTTTTTCTCTTCAGGCTACCAATATCCCCATCCCTCAAAGATGAGTAACAGCCATCCACTTCGTCCTTACACAGCTGTGGGTGAGATTGACCATGTTCACATTCTGTCAGAGCATATCGGTGCTCTGATGAATGGGGAAGAATATAGCGACGTTACCTTTATAGTGGAAAAGAAACGTTTTCCAGCACACAGAGTGATCCTGGCTGCTAGGTGCCATTATTTCAGGTGAAGTACAGCTTTTTGGCAGGCTCGCAGGAAAATTTCATGCAGATAAGATAAACATTGTTTCTCTATGAACTTTTCAGCATGTAATCATCTGTCCATTGAGTGTGACCTTTTCTCTGTGAATGTTTCCAAGCACTTCAAATCATTGTGTCCAGATATAAAAAGATAAATACCATGTCATGATGTTATTCTTTTGACCTTCATTAAATTGGACTTTGAAGTTATTTTCACAAATTCAAGAGAAAGGTAACTTCTGGAACAGAAAATTCTACGGTAAAATTGTTTTGATTTCTCAGAGCATGGATAGCATGCTTCTGTGAAATACATTAATTAGAAAGTTTACTTTTGACACATTTAAATTAAGTATTTAAAAAGGTCTGGTTGATTCAGGTTAGAATATTTATTTGTAAACTAGGAATAGTACTAAACCAGCTTTTTTAAAGAGCTGGGCATTTTTCAATCTAAATGGAATTAGATACACTTCCTGATGATCTTTTTCCTGTTAGTTTTGTCAGAGGGATAAGTTAATAACTAAACCAAGACTGAATGCAAATTGTTTTCAAACTGTGTATCACACTTAAAACAATTCAGCATACCCACATTTTTTTTTTTTATTATTATTTTTTTATTTTTCTCAAGATTCAGGACATCATCAGGGTTGCCATGTGTTGGTTTTAGCAAATCTTAGGATTTTTGATCCTTTATTCCTTACTGTAATCTGTCAATGTTTTTATGGTGATGAACTCATTGTTTCACTTGTTTTTTTCTGCATTTTTTTTCTTTAACACTGATAGCACTATATTAAAAAAACAAATCTGCAACAAAATAATTCTAGCTAAATGGTAACTGAATTTCTGCTTTGTGAACTATTGCTCAAAACAGAGATAGAGCAAGTGTTCTCTAGGATAAAAGCATGATGCATTAGACTATTATTCTGTTCCTGTGCAGCTGCTTTCAGAGTAGAACTGCACTTTAAATGCCAAGCATAAGGCTTTTTCTTTTGTAGTTTCTTAATGTGCATCTCCATTCCATCCCCTCTGTTGTAACTTGTCATTTTCTTTCTCTTTCTATTTTTATCTGCTTTTTTTTTTCTTTGTTAGTCATGCAGATATTATCAGGATATAAGTTTCTCAAATTTTATCTTTCTTATAGAGCATTATTGTATGGTGGAATGAGAGAATCTCAGCCTGAAGCAGAAATTCCTCTTCAGGACACCACTGCAGAAGCATTTACCATGCTATTGAAGTATATTTACACTGGTCGTGCTACACTACGAGATGAGAAAGAGGAAGTTCTCCTAGACTTCCTAAGCCTGGCACATAAATATGGGTTTCCAGAACTGGAAGATTCTACATCTGAGTATCTTTGCACCATACTTAATATTCAGAATGTCTGTATGACGTTTGATGTTGCTAGTCTTTATTCTCTTCCAAAATTAACTTTTATGTGCTGTATGTTCATGGATAGAAATGCCCAGGAGGTGCTCTCCAGTGAAGGCTTCCTGTCACTTTCTAAGGTATATCTTTTGTTCGTATTTTTTTTCCCAGGAATGTTAATTTTAATCTGTATACACTTCTTGATAAAATACTAATGGGGGTATAAAATACAAGCTTATAGGTTTGATAACAGGTGACACGTTATACTAGTGAAATTGAAGCAGTTGGAAGTATTCAAGGCAAGGTGAGGTGAAAATACTGATGACCTTTTCTGAACTTTTTAGGTACTTAATTCTGACAAGTCAGTATAGCTAAATATGAGAATATTTTACTAAGTGGGAACAGGTAACTTAATCTTATCTTCTTGGTTTTAATCAGTCCTTGAAGTAATATCACTTGGTTTCTGAATAATCTTGTAGTTATTAAGTAAAGATAAGATAGCAGAAGGTATTCCATTCTGTTAATTTCTTGATACAGGCAGTCTCTGTGATGGGTGATTTCCTACAGTGTAAGCTAGAGTTTCATGGGGGTTGGTATGATTTATCATTGTCAAGTTCTGATATCATGTAATAAGATGGTGTTGTAGGCTGTGGGTTTTGCTGTTGTTTTTTATATGTAGTATTTATTCTTGTTAGATGCATAAATATTTGCTGGAGTCAGGTGATCCTATGCTACTGAATTTTTCCACTTGCTCTGGAATAGCCTTTGAGCTGGATATAATAGTGGTAAAGTGTTTTCAAGTGGTGAAGCAGCAGAGCATCTTGAATGAATGATAGTTTAATTTTATTTTTAAAAAGAAGAAAGTGTTATAAGTATTAGTGGAAAAGCTGTGATGGGTCTGTTCCCTGAACAAGTACAAGACATTCTGCTCTGCTGACTAACTTACTAGCTGTGTAGGGAAAAGATACGTTTCCCCTGCTGTATTCTGTCACATGCAGTTTATTAAATCTGAGCTCTGAGAGTATATTTTCAATTAAAAAAAAAAAAAAAAAAAAAAAAGCAGATGTCATTTATTAGGAAACATGTACTTTCTAAAATCTTTATCACAGCCAATCCTGGCATGTAAGAGATGTAAGAGAGACTTGTCCTTTTCTGAGGCAGACTCCTTAATTATTGTGCTTGCTAAATGAAAATCAAAAACCATTCAGTTCTTTTTGTTCTCATTATTTGTTCTCATTTGTTCTTCATATTTTGTTCTCATTATTATTATTCTCATATTTGTTGGTTATTTGTATGAATAAGGGTCAGTCAGGTTTTTACTTGATGATACCAAGTTGGTCCCAGGAGAGAGGGGCAGGGAAAAAAAAAAAGCTCAGGTAGTTAAAATAGTTTAAAAAGGTGACTCCAAGCCACAGCTGATTTTTTGCATCTGTTACCTTAGTCAGCCTAAGCTTAAAGGAATGCTTTGAACCATACTACTAAACCCCCGAATGAGTTCTTATATTCCTAATTATCATATATTAAATTATATACCTTAATTTAAGTTGGAATAAAATTGATTTGAATAGTTTTTCCTTTGTCTTATTTCTCATAGTGGATTAGTATTATTTCTTAATATATACATAAGAAACTAAAACAAGCCATAAATGCAGTACTGAAACTGAAGATTAAGTCTAGTTGAGGAGTTCTGTTAGTGCAGTTACTGTAGACTAATAAAATGTTTTTGTGTCTGTGTGTTTGTGTATTTTGAATCTGAGAAACAAGATTCAAATTCAGGAATTTTTAGGGACTTATTGTTCTATTGTGGGCTTACTGTTTCAAGTAGTCACGCCTTTTTAATAAGTACAAGATAAATGATCCATTAAATTTTAAAAATAAATAAATAAAGTATCTTAAAATACAGCTGTTTTTTGTTTGATTTCTTTTCCAGGCTGCTCTTCTAAGTATTGTATTGAGGGACTCTTTTGCAGCTCCTGAGAAGGATATTTTCCAAGCCTTGATGAATTGGTGTAAACATAACCCCAAGGAAAACCATGCTGAAATTATGCAAGCCGTGCGTTTGCCACTAATGAGTCTAACAGAACTGCTAAATGTTGTAAGACCTTCTGGACTGTTGTCACCAGATGCCATCCTAGATGCCATTAAGATTCGTTCTGAGAGTCGGGACATGGACCTCAACTACAGGGGCATGTTAAGTAAGCATCTTTTTTTTTTTCTTCTTCTCTCTTATTTAGTGATTGATGGACTATAGTTGTCTGGATGATGTGGTTAATGTGTTCTTTGAGTTTTTGCCTATTGCTGTATGTTTTTAAAAGGCTTGCGTAATGAAATGTCTTGTTATGTAACATTCTTGACTTTGTTGTTCCTCAAATAGGAAATAACATTAGTCAGCATATTTTCTTTTTTTTTTTTTTTTTGCCTTGGGTATTGCTCAAACATGTACATTGTTATAAAAATGTATTTTCCTTGAGGAAATAGTATTTTAATAGAAAATCCTTTGCAAAAACAATAAACAAGAATGCTTTGGCTGTGGGCTGTATGGAATTTCAATGATTTTATGTTGATGCTGACTTGTTTTCTAGGTCATTAAAATTTTCATACATCTTTTCTCCAGTGTTTTTGATTTTTCTGTTATTTTTTATGTATTTGCCCAAATAATCTAAAAAGGTCTTCCAAATTGTGTAAGGGAAGTATAAAAACCATGAGAAGCCTTTTGTTTGACTTCTTATCCATGCTGTCTATTAATTCAACAGGAATATGTGATGCTGAGCTTTTTAAAAGTACTATTACTTTGCATACAACATGGGATGTATAGAAAGTATTTGTCCCACAACAAAGAATAGCATTAAATATTCTTTGACAGCCTGCACTGTAGTCTGTCAGTCATTCAGGATGAGCCCTGAAAAAGAGAACTGATTTTTTAGCACTGCATCTTCCCTTAGAAGTTAGATATTAATATTTAAAAATCTGAGTTAATATTAGGATACTGTAAAAATCCTATGGTATGGGACGTTCTGTTGACAGTCTATTAGATAAATTTTATAAAGTTAAATGGTGTCTTCTGACTTCTTTTTCTGCTTCCTTACATCTCAATAATGTGTTCCTAATCTCAGAATTTCTAGCTTTGTCAAAATCACAGCTTTATAAAGAATTGAATTTCTATGTTGTTTTAATACTAGTTCAAACTCTTGGGACTTTCTCTGTTTGTGGAAACATTGATGGTTACTTGCAATTACATAGTTGTATATTAGTGCATTTGATGTTTTTATGTAGTAGTAATAAAATACAGTTAAAGTTTTATCACCTCAAATCCTGTTCTTTAGATAACAGAAATAACATTCTGTTAGAATTCATACTTCTCTTCCCAACGTGCTTCAAGTTCAGGGCAGAGTTTCATTTATTTAATTTTTTAACACTGAGATCCTGGCTTCCAGGTTCTGTCCTGAAACAAAAGTGTTAACAATGTCTTTTTAACAGGGTGTTTCATCAGTGTGGTGTTTTGTAGTAGAGTTAGGGATTGTTATCCCCAGTTGTCTTGATGGGAGATTTGTTTCTAGGATAAACATGTTTATTACTCTGAAATGCAGGCATAAAAGGCTTGCTTTAATGTGTTAGTTCAAAGCCTAAGAAGCCAGTAGGAAATTTCACATAAACTTTACTAGTCTTTTGGTCAGGTTCATTTAGCTTTGCAGAGTACTGGGAGCTTATATAGATACCAAAATAGCTTGAGATATACTCTATATACCACTCTGCGTATTCCATCAGCTATACCTCTCTGCACATTCATAATTCCTCCATGTCTTTAATGTGGTTTTAGTTTCCTTTTCCCCCTACTGTCCTCCCTTCTTCCTCTCCCCTTCCCCCCCCCCCCCAAAAAAAAAAAAAGAGAGAGAGAGAGAGAGAGAAGGGGATCAAAAAAGGGATCAAATGTGATGAGAGGTGTAGTGAAAGGCTTACTATGAGAGAAGCTAAATAGACCCAAAATTTCAAACCAGAAGGAAAGTGACAGTTGACTAAGGAACGCATGCAAGAATTCTGTAAAATCATGAAAGGCACTAAGCATATAGGGACTATGTAGTAGTAAATGATCACTACTTTTACCATGCAAGGACTAGGTGGCATCAAATTAAATGGAAGAACAAAAAATTCTAAAATGTGTTTTCAAAATGTATAATTACGTTGTGGTCATAATTCTACGTTATAGGATTGTAAAATAAAACAGCTTTTATTAAGGCAGTGAAAATAATTTGTGAAGTATACTATTCTTGGCTGGAAACTGAGCTGTGGAGTGCTGGAAGCAATGGATTTACAGGGGAGGTTTTACTTTGCACTGGCTCTGGTTTTTTCTTCTTTCCTTGAGCATGTGTTTGTAGCCAGCATTGGAGAAACGATACGGGCAATAAATCTTCATTCCGACCTAATACAGTTGATGTTCAGAAGATCTGATTTGCATGATGAGAGTATAAGTACTAAGCAGTTATTTCTGTTTCTTCTTAGTACCAGGAGAAAATATCGCAACAATGAAGTATGGAGCCCAGGTTGTAAAAGGGGAGCTGAAGTCTGCTTTATTAGATGGGGACACTCAGAACTATGACTTGGATCATGGCTTTTCTCGACACCCAATCGATGATGACTGCCGTTCTGGTATTGAAATTAAACTAGGCCAGCCATCAATAATCAACCACATACGAATACTGCTGTGGGACAGAGATAGTCGGTAGGTGCCAAGCTAACATAAAAAAGGAAGGTGATGCTTTTTTTTTTTTTTTTTTTGATAACATATAAATGCAAATTATTCATAAATGTTTTATAGAAACAGCATGATACAGTGTTGGAGATGGCAGTGACAGGTTTTATTTGAAAAGGCTGGTTTTTAAATAGAGTTTTAGTTACACTACAGACTTTATTTTGCAAGACTAAAGTGTCTCGTAATACTTCAGTGTGTTCTCAGTGTTCTCATTAAATATTTTATATCACTATTGAAAGCTTACATTGTTTAAATAGTTTTAATTAATAATACTTTAATTAACACCTTTAATTTGCTTTTCTATTTGCCATTTAATATCCACTAGCTCTAATTCATGCCACTTAACTCTAATTCTTTTGCAGAATATTTTCAGATATTATGTCCTAGACACTAAAAGAATATTTGTTTAAAGTTTTTCAATATCAAAATTGTTAAGAAATACCATATTTTCAACAATAAATCAGAGAATAAAAAATTATTTAGAATAGAATTTGCCTGCTAACTGCAGTAGTTAGTAAAAGCCACTTTGTAGTGGAACTGGTGAAGTATGAATTATCATGGATGCCTTAGCCAATTTATGCTCAGCTTCTTTAGGTTATTATGGGACGCATGAAAGATCAAATTATGTGTACTTCAACAAATGAATGACTATTTAAGTAGCAAAAAGAATATTTCAAGGCTCTTTTTATCTCACAAAAGCAATATATTCATTTTATAACATGCCATCACAAAAATTTTGCAATTTAGAAGACATCTCATGCAGGTATTTATAAGCAGTTTTCTATTTAAATGAAAACAAAAGCCGAAACTATTTATACTTTACCACCTATACTTTACCACCTTTCTGATAAGAGGTTGATTTTTTTGTAATTTCAAATTAACAGTTTAGAATTGCAAAACAGTTATATTTTGTTTTCTTAACTAAGCTGTGTTATTTTAGAACAGGAGGCATTCTACAGATTTTTATTTTTACTTTTTTTGTAAATTAAAATTTATTTAAAATATGAATTACAGTTATTAATCATTCAAAACAAGCTGCATTAACTTACAGCGATTTATTTATTTGAAGTTCTGATTCAGTTCAGCTGAAACTTGCACTTCTCTTTTCCTTTTGGAAAGACTGAAAATTGAACTTTCAAAGGCCCAAGGTACAACTTCACACAATATTAAACTATTTGTCACAGAAGATCAACTAAGAAAACCAAGTATTTAATAAAATTTTAAAAAATATTAGAGCCATTAATAATGAGTAGTTCTCTTGCAATTTTCAGAAAGCTTGTAACTGGTAAGATGCCCCTCATCTGCAAGGCATATATCAGCTAGCAGCTGATAAAACAAAGGAAAAAGCATTTGGAAAACTTATAAAGGGTGGCTTTTTTTTTTTTTTTCCCCTGCTGCTTAGTGTCACGTGACACCTCTGAACTTTGTAGAGCAAACCATTGTTGGTGGCAGAGTTGGACAAGATGAACCTCTTTTTGTCTTCATAAAATACTGAGGCTACAGTGGTTTACTGATTTCATATCTAGTTTGTGTTATCCTGTGTGGTTGTTCGTTTTTTTTTTTTTTTTTTTTTTTTTTTTTTTTTTTTTCCCCTGTGGTAAATCTCTTATTGGGCTTTCTCTTGCTTCTTATTAGGTAGGATACCTGAATTGTCTTTTTTGTGTGTTTGTTGTTGTTTTCTTCCAGTAGCTCAACTGTCTTAAGATAAATGCAAAAGGAAGCATGTATAGTAGTGTCCAATTGTGGGCTGTGTCCAGTATATTGTTAATATACTGGAGTGAGTCCAGCAGAAGGGCACCAAGATGATAAGGGTTTGAGCATGTTATGTACAAGGAGATCCTGAGAGAACTTCTTCCATTTTGAGAAGAAGAGGAGGGATGTTATTGCTGTCTTCACCTTTTTAATATAGGAATATAGGGCTAGGCTCTTCTCACAACTGTGTGCTGAGAAAAGGCAGTGGACACGAGCAGCAGTGAGGGAAATTCCTATTAAACATTAGGAAAAAAAATCATAATGAGGGTAGTTAAACTTGGGAAGGGTTTGCACAGAGAAGTTCTGGATGTCAGTCCTTACATGTATGCAGAAATTAACCAGCCAAGACTGTAAGTAACCCACGCTGTTTGGCATTGCTTTGGCTGTAGGGTTGGGAAAAATTCTAGAGATCCCTTCCAACCTTTTTTTTTTTTTTTTTTTTTTGAGAATTGCCAGCCTCTCATCTACATCTTTCTCATGGGATACATAAATATCCTTCTTAAGGAGATGTTTCAGCAACTGTACAAGTTTACTGTGGCTTCTTGTTAAACATCTTTTTAAACTACTCATTAACTTCAACTGTCTCTGTAAAGCTTTAGCCTATTGGATATCTTTATATAGTGTACATTCGTAATAAAAATAAATACATACTTGCATGTTTTGCATCTATAATTTAGAGGTGTTATTAACAGATGAATCTTAGATATAAATGTGCAAAGGAGACTAGCTGTACAAATTATCTGCAAAAAAAATAGCCATCTTTAAGAATAGATAAGGCATTTTTTAGATAATTTTTGTTTGCTTAGAACCTTGACCCCCCCCCAAAAAAAAAAAAAAAAAAGAAAAAGAAATTTTGTATATTGGTTACAAATGTACATTATTCTGGTGATAGTGGTGTGAGAACTCTAAATTCTCATCACACAGTACGTAGAAAAGTCTTTTGGATCTCACTGCTCAAACTCTGAAATGCTGAAACGTAGTTTGGTCAAGTATACACAGGCTGGTAATAATCATGTTGCTGAAACACAGTGTGTTTATATGGGTTGTGAGTATTACGCATCTGATTACTATGGATGTGAAAGCTGATTATGAGTTGACATCTTAAAGACCTTTCTAGGTGCATAAATTGAAACTAAATGTTATCTAGAGGAGAGTTTAAAACATAATACGTGAGGCAACCGCCACTCTAAGCCCCCGTGGGGGGGGGGGGAGGAGAGGGGAAGATTAGTAATTGAGAGTAAATATAAACAAGAGGAACACACATTGTGTTGTAGATATTTTTTGTTTTTATTTTTGATGAGGTAATTTTGGGGTGTATAAATGATGCATCACTGGCTTAACAATGTATCATAAACAGCTGGGATGGTCAAAAGTGGTCAAGAAGAGCTTGAGTGAGAAAAAGATTATGCCACAAAGTAAAATAGTCCTCTTCAAGTAAAACATTTCAATTTGCTAAATCTTTTTGGATTTTCTTCATTCATATGGCAATAGAAATACCTTCATCACTGGTGTTTTAGATTTATTCTGTGAAGAAAGAATACAAATTAGTATTTTATGGCTAAACATGACTGAATTTGAAAGTTTTGATTGCATTTTTTGAGAGGTGAGGGTCTTATTTGATTACAGCAGATTGTGGATGTTGGGATGTTTTAAGTCATTCTGAAAACAGCTCTAAATATAACTGCATGTGAATTTATTTTCAAAGCTAGTTTGGAATAGGAATCTTTCTTAGAGACTTTAGACATAGGACTGTGGGTAGCCTTCTTTTCAGCACAATTAAAAATTGAGAAGAAATTGTAGAATTTAATACCTAATATGTGACTGCTTGTATTCTAACCATTTTTTTTTTCTCCTGACAATCCAAAGGTCTTACTCCTACTACATTGAAGTGTCCATGGACGAGTTAGACTGGATTCGAGTTATCGATCACTCTAAATACCTCTGTCGGTCCTGGCAGAGCCTGTATTTTCCTGCCCGTGTCTGCAGGTTAGTTCATCAATGTAACATTGCATGGCTGTCATTCGATAATGTAGACAGCAGAATAAGTTGCTGGATTTTGTTGCTATATTATGTATTTCTGATGGTGTATGGTATACACAACTTTCATAAGCTGTCAAAAAAAAAATCCCAACACTTGTCTGTCTTGCTTTTTAATATAAATAGTTGATAAATTACAGGCATCCTGTTTTGAAAACTATGATTCTTCTACCTCTGGCCTTGTATCAATTTTTTCATCTTACTCTCTTCTTTTTTTTAATTATTATTTTGAGTCATACTCTCTTCCTCTTGCAGCTGCATTCTGACAACAGTGATGGTTTTTTTTTTCACTTGGCAGTCAAGGAATGATGTTTACTACCATTTTTTTTTTTTTTATGGTTTTAAATGCTTGCTATACAACTTGGAAATGTATTTTCTATATTTTACATGTTTTCTGTTGTTGCACTGAAAGAGTATGAAAGTTATGAAAGCGAGAAAGAGGAAAGTTAAGATTAAGGAGGTTTGAGCAATGATATGTGTAAAACAAAGCAGCTAGGTGGGCTTAATCGTTATTGAGGTGATGATGTCTTTTTGTTGGAGGTGCTGGTAATTCTGGAAAAAGCTTGTGATCACACTGAAGCTCTCCTATCCAAAAATTGTATTGAACTTGTTAACAGAGAAACCGTAATCTGTAGATTCCAGAGATGTTATGATCACTATGCTTTGTATCATAGACCCAGTGTTGTAGTGATTAGTCTGTAGACACAGGTGTCTTAATCATTTAGCAATTAATGGAATCACCAAGGAAGGGAAGCACTTTTTTTTTTCCTTCAAAGAGTGGCGTCTTGCTCTGATCCTTCACTGCTCTGCAACATGGAATTGCAGACAAACTGTTGTAGCGTATGTGGTAAAATTCTAGTGGGTCGTTTGTGTGCCCCCTTCTCAGGTAACTTTTTTCTCAGCCTCCCTGTTGCTTTAGTAATCTCATACTAAATGTAACTGGCTTCAAATGTATTTTTCCTGATGCAGGCAAATGCATCTTCACTTCTTCCCTGCAAGCTCTATGATTCTTATTTTACTGTTTTCTCACTCTGAGATTGCAGCTGTCCTCTAGTTTGTATCTCTGTCTGATAAGTCTTGCTTAAAGGTGTCTCTGTTAATTCATCCATCAATGATGAAATGCCTCATGGAGTTTATAGGTGTGTTTTGTTTTGTCTGGTTTTGTTTTTCTTGTGACCTTAGCTTAGTACAAAGTGGACAGCTTGTTACTAAGGACAGTGATTTTTGATTCCATCATGTTAACAAAATTTGAAGAGATCTAAGGTGGTGTGGCAGGACTTTTCTTAATCTTCTTTCAAAAGGACAGCCATTCTATGACTTCATCCAAAGACTTGTCCAAAATTGATTTTCTATTTCAGCATTAGTTTGTCTGCTTGTCATAAAGCAGAGTTCTTTATAGTATCACTGTATAGGATGACTTTTTGACGAGTAAGGGAGAACTGGAGAACTAAGTTTATTGACTGTGGTTTTAATATACACATTGTTTTTCAAAAGAAGGGAGTGGAATGTGTCAGGTTCTGTAGGTGTTGTTGTAGGACAGTGTGTTTTTGTCTGCTACACTAGGGCAATTGTTCAAACATAGATTAAAAAGAGGATATTAGCCCTGAAATGCTAGGCAACATTAGTTTCCTTTCTGAGTCATCTTTCATATAAGTATTAGTTATGCAAGGTGAGAGCTGTCAAGAGCTGAATTAATGTGTTCACCTGAGTTTTAAGGAGCTCTTCAAGCATTTAATTAGGAAGAAAATGTGAATGTATTTTCTATTTGCATGTATGCAGGGTTGGATTTTTGTTTGTTTTTTGAAAACCTTTCATTTTTCTCTTAGGTGAGTCATTATCTATTTTCAAATCTGTAGTCAATGTCTCTTTCACACTAGCTGAATGAAAAAGATGCAACTTTCTGGCAGTTAGTTGATGAATAAAATACACGCAATTTATTTCACAATGAATTAAGGCCAATTTAGTGTGCTTGATAAGTTATTCGTTGCATTATGTGTATTGCAGCCCTTACCATGACTGATTTTTGATATATGAAGCATTGTGAACGTGTATCCGCAATGCTTTTAGAGTTAGGGGCATTACTGTGCTTCCCATGAAAAATAATTTGTGGGGCATTGGTACATCAAGTGAATGTTAACACCTCCAATGATCTTTGAATAGGCAGTGCTGTTTTGTGTTTTAGCCTTTTCAGTTTTTCATCCTTTCATTTTTGTTTTGCAGTTTCATCTTTGTTCTTTGTCCTAGATCACAAATTTTGAAAACCTCTTTAAAGCAATTACAAGAAAATGAAACCTCTGAGAGATTCCAAATCAAATGTAGCCACAAGGTGTCACTGTCATAAAAGTCTAAGATACGTAGTTTTTCTGTGTGTAAACTCTTGAGTGAAAGTGTTATTGCTAGTGTATGCTGTGATTTTATCCTAAACTTCCCAGGTTTCTGGAACCATTACGGTTTGTTGTTCTGAGCTGTAGAGAGAACCAGTACAGAGATCAAGTCAGAAGGAAATTCTCCATTAGCTTTCTTACATTTAATCTGCCACTGGATGATGCTGAGTTTTAACTGTGGGAGTAATGGTCCAACCAGACCAATTTAAATTTGGTCAGTAATACCAGAATGTGAAAAAGATTGTGAAAGGGGGAAAAGGTCAAATTTTATCTGTATTTGCTATTTCTTTATTGTCTTAGAGAAATACTAATTGTAGAAATTATTGAAATAGAAATTGTTTTTCTTCTTGAGATATTATAACGTGACTAATGAAAATGAAGTATTAATTATTACTACATAAATTCTTTATCCTAAAACACGTTTAAAAAACAGAACAAAAAAAAAAATGGTAGAGGACTGTAGAAAAACCCTGTAAATGTGGAAAATGTTTTGCACTTTTTTGGCCTCTTTAAAATTTATTTTAAACTGAAAAAATTGTTATTATAGCAGTACTAATTCAATCTGCTAGTATTAGAATATATCTAAGTACTTTGTGTTTCCCTCGAAGTACTTAGCTGCTATAGAAACTATAGCGTAGAAATACTTTTACCTTAGAAGGTAAGATGTGTATTACATGTATTTATCAGTGCAGAGGGAATATCTTCCCTTTCCTTTTATTAAGCAATGATGATACTGGGTGTTTTTTGTTCAGTGCCTCAAGAGTTTTTAATACTAGTGATTACAGCATTTGTAATCCTCGGCCTGAGTGCAGGCAAATAAAATTATAAGCCCTGTGTCTCCTGAGCTTTTGGTAGGGAGGGGGCCTATATATATATAGGCCCTATATATATATATATATATATTTATTTTTTTTTTAATAAAAAAGTGTGAGTTTCAGTAGGAAAGTTCTTAACTAAGGAATGTTGGTAATCGTGACCACTTGTTTTGCAGGTAGAGGCATGCTTGAAAACAACATCTCTTTGTGTAGGTTAGACAGTTTTAGTTTTTTTTCCCTTAATTCTCTTCTTGGCCAGACAGCTTCAGATACATGTCCTTAATAATAGTGATGGTGCAGTCGCTTCATTTTTTCTTCTGCTTTGTGATTCACTTGCTGAAGTTAGCTACTGCTTAAGCAGCAGTGTTTCACTTCCAGCCTTACCGGTAGATCTCTGAATTCCCTATCTGTAGTAGGTATCTATTTTGCAGTGTTCCTTTGCTTGATGGAAATGCAATGATAATAACTTGCTAGATGACATTCTGAATATGGTTCAATTTAAGAGCATGCTGAAACAAGAGAAAAGTTAACTCTTGAGGAAGAAGCAGTTGAAACACTTTCCTGGGTACATAAAATAAACATCATCTGCAACTCAAATTCAGCACTAGCTTTTTTAAGCAAGTAATTCTTCCTCCTCCCTATACATCTACCGGTAGAGAAGGCTGGTGTTTACAAAAAGCATGTAGACATCCAAAAGGGACTGTTGAACAATTGTTTTAACTTAAAATCCAACTCTGCTATATCACTGACCTAACTGAAAAACACAGAGCAAAAGTTGTTGGCAGGAGCTCTGGTAAGGCATTCAGAATGTCCAGAAACATCTGGAAAAAGAAGAGGAGAAAAAAAAAAAAAAAAAGACTGCCATTAATATCCTTATAAAATGTCTTCTTGTGAATGCAGTGATTAATCTTGGCCGACTGAAATATCTTTGCCTTAGTTACCGCACTTGAGAAATATAAATGGTTACATAGGCAACGTGTTAATTTGATTAGTTATTTTATTTGCACTGTGCTTTGGGAAGCATTTACTGCTGTGAAAATATTTTATTTCTAACTGTGCAGATATGCTGACATTTCAGAGTTTAGAAAAAAAAATCTTGCTTGGCAAGACAAACAAGGTTTTCTTCATCTCTGGATAACTGAATTTTTAAAATCTTTTCCAAATTCAATACCGTATGCAGTACAGTGATAATGTAATGTCCAGAGATAATTAAAATATGCTGTGTTTTTTTGTTTTGTTTTGTTTTGTTTTACAAAAAAATAGTATTAAAAGAAAATACTTTTGAAATGTCACTCCAGACCTTTGAGGGTTTACACTGCTATTAGATTGACAAATCAGCTTTTACTGCAAGCGTGTAGGTTTTTTTTCCTTTTTCTTTTTTTGATTGTTTGTTTCTTTTGCTTGTTTTTCTGAGAGTTCTGCGAGTGGAGAGAAGAGCTAAGCACTCTTTCTAGTAGAAGGTGATCACACTGAGGAATCGTTCTTGGCATGTTTCCAATACCTTTCTTTTTATACCTGTGAAATGCATGGAAATTATTTTCTAACATCTCCATTTTAGTGGCTAGGTGCTGCTTGCTTATCTTTCTATCTTTGCACATTTTTTCATTTTTTTCCCAGCAATTTTTTCTAGTATGTGTTCAGTCTGGTATTTTTTTCTTTTCCAAAGATAATGAGATCGTCTCAGACTTTTCAAATGGCATAGATCTTCTACATGAGATCAAGAAAGCTATTGCCTGTCCGTGACAGAATGCTTATTGATTTAAAATATTCTTTTTCTCATCTTAGTTCATGTACTCTTTTGATCCGAAGCTTGCACTTCTAATTTTGGCTCCAAATATGTTCTTTTTATTCGTAGTGATACAGAAGCTCACTTCTCTAGAGGCATCATCAATAACATTTTTCAAGAACTTTATCAAGACAGCTTTTTTCTTAATTCTTTCTCTGTCTGTCATAACAGTTTCAGTTATCCCAGCCCAAAAAGCCCAACTCAGCTTTGAGGAAAAAGCAAAAAATCTAGTGTGCATTTAAGCTGTTGATGACAATCTGCCAGACAGCTCATCTTCTGAAAACGAATGTTTCTGTGAAAGTGTGTGTAAAGGGGTCAATATGGCTTGTATAGAAATATCTGAGAACTGTGAGAAAGAGCCAGCTCAGTTTGTTGGATATAATTCAAAAAAAAAAAAAGTGAAAAAGTGTATATACTTATATCTTGAGTACATATTCTTTATGTGTGACCTAAGTAGGCTTTTTTGTAATATGGTTAGAATTTCTGTGTATTCAAAATTCTATGTATTCCTTTTGAGTTTAGAAACTGTAAATTGTTTTTAGGTCCATTTTCAAGCTGTTTCACCTCATAAGAAATCCAGCATAGGCGAAAATTAGTAGTAGTCATTCAGCTTCACAGCGATATGCAGATACACCTTAAATTATAAATTAAATTATAAAATTGTTCATAATAATTCTGCAGCAAGTTGTGTTTTAAAGTTATTGTTGCATGAGACAAACCTTTTTTAAAAAGGTATCTTCAACACTCTTTAAATCCTCTTTTGTGGTTTCTGTTGCATGCTAAGAGATAGGGTTAACTGTGAAACCTTGCTATATATGCTTCCGAAGACAGACTTTTACAGGAGGAAATCTTGTTTTTGCCATATTTGTAAGCATTCTGGTTTGTTTTTGTTTGTCCATGGTGGCCATCTGTCAAATTTGTTTGATGTCATTGTGTAAAGCATTTCTCTTCTTCCCTATTTCTAAGCAGATAATGGGCATGGTTTGTTGATGTGTCTGAAACACTTTACCACACTTAAAATCACACATTATTAATATTCAAATTGTATATGTGAACCCAAATAATATGCTTAGAAGGATTCTCTTTTCACTTTCTATGTTTATAAAGCCATCTGTCAAACAACACTAGGCCAAGCTCTGCTGTGGAATAATTTGGATGATATTAAGAATGTCATAGTACAGCAAACACGTCTGTAATTAAACTTGCTTCTCTATTCACAAACCTTAAGTTATCTTCTGTGTAGCACATTTTAAAGGTATAAATCAGTGTAAATAAGAAAACTATAAAGTAAAGTGCTTCATTCAGTGTCATTTTGCTCTTTTAAAAAAGCTTGTAGAACCTGTGTCAAACTTGAGTTTGTTGAGCTTGGACTGTACTTGCTGTTTCTCATCTCAGTTTGAGTTGGGAAGCATAAGCCAAAAAGATAGGACACAAACAGTTGAAACAAAAAAAAAAAAAAAAAAAATTGAGATGAAAAGAGTGATAAATAAAACTGAGCAAGTCAGGTGCAATAGAGAGTCAAGTTATTAGGGAACACGACAATTTGTGAAAGGTTGCATAAGCATTTGCAACAGTAGGAATGATTAAAGGAAGGAAAGCAACGGAACAGAGAGACACCACAGAAAATACAGCATGGGTTTAAAGTAAATCTCAAAGCAAAATGAAAAATATTTTTAAATGCTATTGCTTTTTACGGTAGGGATAATAGTAATAGGCAGAGTTATGTGCAATTTATCATTTTTAGGCTGATAATGGAAGCAGTTGGTTGTTATTTCTTATGTCCTCTAAAAGAGAGAAAGCGTTCTTTGTAAAACAACAGTTTTTGCATTTGGGTTTTAATTTCACCATAAAGCAATTTTTACAGGTTTATACTTCTATGCATGTTGTTAACTTGTAAGATTAGGACAAATGTTTCTATATTTCACTTGAAGTGTAACAAAGATCTTGGAATTCTTAGATAAGTATAAATATAAGTATAGATAGTATAAGTAACATCATTAATGATCAGTACTGACTACGTTACTTTTCTTCCTACAATTTTCTTTTTGTATTGGGGAATAACAGTAGGTGGAAGGTGTATTAAATATTGATTTCTAAATGTGTATTCTGTTCAGTTCAATTGCTCTGTCTCTTTTAATTGAAAATTGTAAAGTTTGTTAATCAAGCTGCATTCTCATTAACAGTGTAAGTGCCCTGTTGAATCAGACCAACTGAGCTGGATAGCTCAGCATCCAATTTTTGACCCTGAGACCAGGAGATTCTGCTTAGGGAGAACATATGAGCCTGTCCATTTTCTATGTTCCATTCTCCTTGTACTCTTCCTGATCTTGTTAGTATATGTTTATAGATCTGTTGTCCATTCATTTATCTAGCAACCTTCTTTGATTTGGCTGTTACCAATTTTTGATTGGCTGTTACCAATCTTTGATTTGGCATTCACGTTTTCCAGTGGTAACATGTTCCAAAAGCTCCATTAGCTACTGCATGAAGAAAGTGGAGTTATCTATTTAGAGGTTTTATTTTTACTATTTTTGGTGTCTTCTAGTCCCAGTATTGTGACACTACTGTGAGCCACAGTAGAGTCACAGAAGTCACACCTTGAGGTATGCAGACTGGGACTCCATACAAGCATTTGAGATATGGGCACACTGAGCTATTAGTGACAGAAAACCACTCTTATTTGTTCTCAACACCCTTCCTAATAGTGTGCAATATTGCAGTGAACTCCGCCCCACCCTGGGCCCTTGGGCTGTCACTCCACAAAGAACTGTTAATTTACAAGACTTACAATGATTACTTCAAAATCTCTTCCCTGAATTTGCAATTTTCAGTGTCTGAGTTTAGCATTGTTCAGATTATTATCTATTTCCTTGGATTTATCCACACTGATCTCAGGTTAGGTGGAGTTTTGAGCAACCTGATGAATTGAAGAAACCAGATGATATTTAAGATCCTTTCCAACCCAAAGTATTCTATTTCTCTGGCTCTATGGATATAGACTTTTAAAAGTGAAACATTCTGATGTTAAAATCATTATTTTCTTCGAACTCCTCCTATTTGGAGTTGAGTGGGGAAATTTGATTGATTTGCTGATGTATTTTTAAGTTGCTAAGAACTGGAAAAATCTTGAAAAGCGCTTATGAATTTAAACAACTTGAGGTTTCTTCAACTTTGAGAAAGTTGATTCTTCAAACATGCAGGATTTGTGGGAGGGAGGGAGTTATATAACTTTGTGTGACTTGACATTACAAGTTCATTTTCCCATTAACTTATCAGACACCCTCTCTATTCTGATGTGATAAAAATTTGGGTACTGGGAAGATTTGAAATATTTTTTCTTTTAAATGCAAAGTTATTTTTCAAAAGATAGTAATATTACTGTTTCTGTAATAAGCTTTTTAGAGTCTAGAAATTAAGAATTTAAATGTCACACATTTGGACATTTGAAAAAATAGGAGTAACTTACAAGCACCTAATATTAAGGCATACAGTTGATTTTAATTGTGTCTTACGGTATTTCCATGCTACAGTTATATTCTTCAGTGTGAATTAATAAGCTTATTATGTATAAAAATCACTTTTCAAAACTGCTGAGGTATGCTTTTTGGTTATTATTATTATTTTTATTAAAGTATCAGTAGAAGGACAATTTACTGTGTAAAATGAGTATTTATGAGCACTTGAATTGAAATAAGACAACTGAAAACTGTTTTTTTCAGTTTAAGTAATGATGTTAATGTTTTGCTTGGAGTGTGTGGTTTGTTTTTTCATTGTAAGGAATGTAACAGTATTATTAATTCTGATTTAATACATAGGAAAACTAAAGATAGGTGGAACACTATATGTATATGCATAGATATCCTTCCCATTCAGGTTGTATTCCCGCCCCCTGCCTTATTTTATTTATTTATTTATTTTTAAGGATGGAATGTATAATTAGGTGAAAACTGATTTTAAAATTTCAGTTGATCAAAACAAAATGAAGGGCTAGAAGACATTATCACTGATGATCCCAGTTTGTACGAAATTGTAAAGTATATGTAACATGTAAAGAGAGAGGCCTTCCTATACCATATTTTATATTGTCTTCATAGATAAATGTGTAAATGAAAGGGAAACAAATTGTTTCAGTATGGCAAATCTGTATTACTTCTTTTGAGTGAAAATGAATGAAGTTGAAATAATTCACTCTGGGGTGAAACTAGAAACTATAGATTTATTTTATCCTCTTGTTGTGAATTGACATACTGCAGATTAGTAATAAGACAGTGCTCCTCATATCATCAAGAGTAGTCAGGCACATTTGTGTGTACTGTCAAGAAAGAGGGGTTCACCATACTTTCCTGTGAAATTTACACAGAAGAGCATGTAATTCATCATTTTAACAGAAGCTGCTGTTCATTGTTAGAAAAGTTATTTTTTTCAGACTTCTTAAACCATTTTTGTCCTTTGTATTATGGAAGGCTTGTAGTTATCTCTGAGTTGCTATGCATCATCTGATTTGTAGGAAGATACTGTACAGTCTTCCAGCATAGTACCAATGGGCCTGTGCTGGTACCATCACATCCAGCTCCTAACTGGTCTTCACCACAGGTGTCTGGAATTGAATAAGCTTTGGGGTCAGCCTATCTAGAATACTTTATTTCCACAAGTGATTTGAAGTCATGTTGGAAGAGAGTAATACTGCTTCTTCGGAGGACTGTTAGTGCAAGGAAAGGATGCAGGTAAGGCCTAAGCTTAGGAAATAATTATTGATACTGATATATTGATTGATATTGGGAGAAAAATAAGTATTGGAAGATATTTTCAGAACAAGCTCTTTTGTGGGCTAAAATAGAAGTAGGGAACTTTATGGCTAAATACAAGTTGAGAACAATGCTCTAATTTAAATCTAATTTAATTAGATAAAGCTTTTGAAAGGGGGAAAAATGGTACCAATGATGTAGAAAGGATGTTGGTAGGAGAGAGAGGGGGGTGGGATGGCTTGTCTGCTTATCTAATCTGTTTATGAAATCTCCTGGGATTTCTGTATGTCAAATACTAGTTACAGCAAATGTGAAGAAAAAAAGTGTGAAAAAGAGTTCTGTGAATGAAGAGTGTTTAGGCTTGTGTTTGGACAAACTGGATGAGGCAGGACTCTGGAGTTCATATTTCAAATGTTGATGAGCCTAGGTTTATTCAAGGTGCAATGGATGTCTGTGTTTGTTTCTGTTGTTAGTTGTATTTGTCATTATCTCAAATAGGGATACCCAGTGAAATGACATTTGAATTTTGGAAAGATTATTATTTTTTTTTAATCTGGGTTAACAATATCAGTTTGCGTCTAAAATAATGTAAAAAGGCATTTAGCACCTTGGAAGTTGACTGAACATTTTGTTCTGCTTGTTTAGCATGTATTTCATCCAAAAAAAAAAAGTTAAAGAATTTTCCAAATCATCTGACAAGGAAAATTGCTTAAAGTGATTCATGAAATGCAGACAGAGTGTCAGCCCACGTTTGCCAGTTTCCTCTATTAGCTTTGGAACTGTTGGTTCAACTCTGTGGCAACTTAGTTTAAAATGTCACTTAGTGATGCATTATTGTGTGTATTTTAGGATGATTTTTTTAAAATGTTTTTTTATGGGAGGTAGAGAGAATGAGAGAGAGTGCTGATTTGACCAGCCCCTTGAGTATTTGGAGGATTTCACAGGTGTATCATTTATGAATATTTAAAAATGAGCTATCTGCTTCTAAAATACATAATATATATTTGTGACATATATGTATTTATATATATATATATATGCTATATATTATATTTATATTTATTCAGAGGTGATCTCTAAATGTTTACTTCATTTGAACTTATATGACACTTTTTCTCATTTTCTTTCACATTTCTACTTTTTTTGAGCTGCTCAGTATTTGAGCTGCCCAGAAACAAACCACCAAATTTATTTAATGATTACATTAAAAAAAAAAAAAAAAAAAAAAGGCAGGGAAAAAAGCAGGGGGAAAGGAGGCACCTAGACACCGAAAACCATCTGTTATCCCATTTTCTTTTAAAGTAAGCCCAGCGGTATATTGTTTGAAATTGTCATTTGGAAATTTATAATCTAATCTTTATGTGGCTTCATAGCTTACATTGTATGCAACTGTCATGATACAATTGAAAAAGTTAAATATATTTGTTTTCTCCTGTGCTACCTAAAAAGGAAATATTTCAATACAGAAATGATATGGACATTATATCAATGTCTTAAGTGCAGGTGGGAGGAATCACTGTTGATCTAATAGATTTAATAGTTCATATTCAAAATCTATGAAATAGAAGTAACATTTTGCAGATGAGTAACTGCAGAGTGTAATCCTTCTGAAAGCAGCTACATAACCAGAAAACTACAGTCTTTTCTTCTTCAGGCACAACTGGCCTTGAATGTATTTTCAGAACATCTTTGTTCATTTTAGCTTTTAGTGAATTGTATCTGAGTAAGGAGCTAAATTATGTATTTTATTTCAATCATTCAGATAATTTTTTGTTGAGTATTAAAATTAGGAACCATATATACAGTTACCATGGAAATTACTTGAAGTAGTTGCAGTACTTACGATAAAACAGGGGTCACTGGAGAAGTCACAAACAATGGAGTGTGCTTTTATACAGCACACGTCATACCAGGCTGATAGGACAGGATTGGGCTGTTTGGTTATCTCTGCAGTCTCCTATTTGTATTGACATTTTTTAAAGGAGAGAATAGTATTTTTTTTCGGGTTCTCTGAATATCTTTAGTTTTTTTTTTTCTTCCCACACTTTACTCCTTCGCTTGGTAGCATCTGGTTTTCAGAATCAGTTCAGCTACATTGGCTAGCAGAAATGACTTAACAGTAATATGGAGCTTTCTTACCCACCTAGTCTTTTATGAAGTACTTGAATGTTGGCATTATAGTTATCTTGATTTATGGGTCAAGCAGGCTATGTACAAACATGTCAGCTTTAGAGTTATTAGTAAGCTCTAGTCCAATTCATACAGTGGCTTCATGGAAGTCAAGTAAAATACTCTTACACTGAGCAAGCAAAAGTTCCATGAAGATGGCATCAATTAATGCATCTCGTCTTAACAACACAAAGACAAGACTTGTCATAAAAGAGGAGTACGAACAAATTAGTATCACAGTAGAGTAAGAAAGTGTTGTTGTTGTTGTTTGTTTGTTTTTTTAAATAATTTATATTCTCTTGTGCATGATGTTTCAAGTGTTCATGCATGGTGCTTTGGAGTTGACTTCTTCCATAAGAATTACAGATAAATATTTTCGTAGTTCTATGTAAGTATTATATGGAAGTTACAGTGGATAGCTAAAAATAAAGCTATAACCACCAATATCAAGAAATGAAACAGTGAATTCCTGTCCTGATATCCTGAAATGTATTTGTGCTTTTTCCTTTGAATCAGAGATTTTTTAATTTTAAGATCTTGGAGGGGAATATGGAAGAAATTCTATGAAGTTAATTGCTGTAATCTAATTAGAATATGCTGTGCCACAATTGGAGTTTTAGGGAAGGGTGGCCTTAAAAATAAAGTCGAAAATTTTACTGTCTGCAGAATTATGGTCACATTTCAGTGTTAGAATAATTTTCCAGTCATTTATAGTTATTGCAATGTTAAAGTTTTAATGAATAATAATATGCTTCAGGGTCACTGGTGTAATTTTTATGGCCTGTTTTCTAGAATACTACTTCTCACAACTTCCAGAAATAGAAAATGAAACAAGTGCCTGCTTTCTGACATGCTGTATCAGCAAAAAAGTGTTTTTTCTCTTTTTTCTTTTCTTTTTTTTTTTTTTTTCATTTTGACTCTTGCTTTCCTCTTTTGGATTTTTCTGTTGAGTAAGTTAAATGTAGCAGTTCACATATTCATTAGTGATGTCTTGATGCCTACAATGCCTCTGTCTTTCTGGAGAACTTTATATTTAGAAAAGCTATTAATTCCTAATTCCATATTTAATATTTGCATCCCCTTTCCAGGCCAGGGTTGAGCTGGAGGTGATTTGCTTTGTATCAGAAAATCAGATGTTAAAACACAGCAGATTTCTTGGACTAGTTGCTAAAACGCTTTGTCCTGTTCCTTCAGAAGGCCATAATGGACTTGGTGGGTGGTTCCTGCTGGTCTTTGCTCAAGGTTAGCGCTGAGATGGGTGTTTTTGAGGCTGAGCTGGTGACTCTCCCCCTCCTGTCTTAACCTCTTATTCTTGGACAGAGAGTTGACTGCGCTGAGCTGCTATCTTCTCTGCCACTTCTTGTTAGGGTTTCTGTATCTTGTCACATCAACCTTTTTTCTTCTATTTCTAATGATCTTAATTGTCTGCTGAGCTAACACTAGGTAGTAATAGTTTAAAGCAATCTCATTATTGCTTTTCCTTTGTTTTTAGTTTACCCTGTATGGCTTAGTAGCTTAAATATACTCCCACATGTAAACAGAGGTGGTAGAGATAACCAGAGCTTGTCATTCATTTCTCACAGAACTGAGAGCTGGATTGTGCTGCAGGGGTAGCAGAAGGGAGAATTAAGAGGAAAAGTTTCATACTTGGCCTAGGAAAGGCCTTAATCCTTCTCTGGAAATGACTGTTATTGTGGCAGCATATTGCTATCCCAAGTCAGAAGATGCTTGTAAAAATCTGGACAGCTAGGTGAATTGCGTGGTCAACCTCCATAAAACAGCTCGTAGACACTGTGGAAACTTTAGGTAAAATTGTTCAAATGATATCAGAAGAATTGGGAAGAAATGTCCGTTGACATGAAAACTGTGATGGTTTTGCTAGGTAGGATTTGGAACTGTTTCAGCAAATGAAATGGCATATATATATGTCAGGTAGTTAAGATTATTTGTAGTGCATTTTTGTGCATCATTGGATAATACAAGTGTGTTAACACACAAATACAGGACGATATATGGTTCGTTTCAATGTCACTGATTTATTCTCAAAGTTCCTATCAGAAAATCAGCCTGATAATTGCTGTGTTTAAAGGCAAACAAATGCTACACAGTTTCCTTTTGTGATCCCAATTTTATGGTTCTTACTTGAAATAACAAAACAGTTAGTTCAACCTAGATAAAAGCAGCCAGCTTTCTTCAGACTTTCCTCAAAAATATGGTATTAGCCCGATCAGGGGGATTAAATAAAATCTTAAGAATTGTGTAGCTTGTGAGTCTCAGAAGAGATTGCAGAGGTTTAGAAAGCCTGGACAGAAAAGGGAAATGGAAGGATAAGCTCTTAACGTAAAGAAAGCCTTTTAAACTGAGCACATTAGCTGAATGGTGCAGTAAGCTGTATATGGAAGATGGACTGATTTGGAACAAGTGTCGTGTTAAATATAGAAATATTTGTGGGTAAGTGCAAGGACAGTGCAAGACAAGCATAGAGAATTCTTAGAAAAAAAAGAAAAAAGAAACTTAAACAAAGAAATATCCTGAAGAATTTATTGTTCTGCCTAGAAAACGTTTGCTTCTAGTAACTGTCATAATAGACTTTTTGAAATCTTTTCAAATAGTCTACAACTTCATCTAAGTTGATGAACTAAATAATGTCAAGGACCAGTCTTTAGTCCTGAAATGAAGTGTCACAAGTGTCCTAATTTGGCCACTTCCATCCTATTGAACTCTTTCAGCTTCCACAATTGATCAACTGTCCACATTGCCTGTGGCAGGGAATAGCTTCTGGGCTGTGTGGACTCTGAAGCGGTGCTTGAGAATGAAAGACCAGTTGGGCTGGACTGAAATCATGCCAGGGATAGTTCGAACCCTTCAACAGCCTAGACAATATATTAGCTTCCATTTTCAGGTGAATGGTGAAGCTAGAATAATCTCAAGACTGAATTAGGAAGGAGAGGTTTTGCTGTGCTTCTGCGGACAGTGCGGAACAGCTTTGAGGTAACGGACTTAAGATGGGGGCAGTGAAGTCCATGAAATGTCTGGCTGCAGTTGGCTTGAACAAAGCATTTTAAAGAGTGTGAAAATTCTCTGTGTGAGACTTAATTTGTTAAATGATTGATTTGAGGAGCTTTGGGAGTCATTTTTCTGACCTGCCAAAAGCATTTCAGTATAAGCTGTTCAATGACACAGCAGAAAAATGTGAGCTGTATAGTTATTTTCACTTTCTGTTTGGATGATAGAGTGATGCAATAAAGGATGTCACTGATCATTTCTGTAGGTTTCACAGAGTGCATGGATTATAGTTTTTATTTTTATTTTTTTGAAAAAATCCTTTAACTTGAAGTTAAAGGAAGTCAAAGGAAGGATGTCCTTTTGAAGATGAGGACAGTATAACTAAAATACACATGTTAATTTGCCTTTGTTAGCAGAACAAACTAAAACCAGAAAGTCATCAGTTAAGGGTTCGGATACTCTATATTAAATAGATGCAGTGAGTATTAGTTGCTGGATTTTTAATAGGATGTAGTCTGTAAGTGGGTGAAGCAAAACATGTATTCAGCAGCTGTCAAATCCAGGATCAGTTTATTTCTGCAGCATATAGGGGATAAGCAGTACAGTGCCAGTTACTTCTGCATGGAAAGTTTATCATCTGGCCCATATTGAGATTTAATATTTTAAAATCTTTTATGTTTTGATCTTTGATTCCATTTTGTTAATCCTAACTTGTCTAGAATCTTGACTGCTTTTAGGATGATAGAATGACTAATGAACCTGCAGAGATCTAATGCCCTCTCAGGGGGCTAGCAAAGCAAGAGAGTTACTACCTGTGTACAGTGAGAAACCTGGTGGTAGCATATTGCAGTGATAGAGTTAATATTCAGTTAAATAAAAGTGGAAGAGTAGCAATAGTGCGAGGGAAAGAGTGAGAAATTAAGTGGCATCTTTTTAGAAGTCTGCCTTATTGCTGCATGCATTGCTCCTCTGGGATTTTTCTATTGAGTGCAAGAAAATCAGCAAGCTCTTCTTGAAAAACCCAAGATGAAATTACTGCCATAAATTTTTACTATTTTTTTGTTATGGTGTAAAACCTTAATTTAGATGGGGAGGGTTTATTACCAGTGTTTTCTTGGCATGGCTAAGTTCAATTAATTTCAGTTGACAGGCTCTAGGGGTTTTCTTCCTCTCCCCCCTCACAGCCCCCATTCCCAATATGTGGAAAGTACAATTTGTTATCGGTTTGCCTTGGGCTCTGGAGACCTCATTAAGGGCCCCAAAAGGGTTTTCTGTTTCTGCTGTTGGACGCCTTTCTGTTGAACTGGGGCCATTTGCATTCTTAGATGGAAAGGAGTACAGAGTCTCGAGGATGAAAACTGTTACATTTATATTGCATTCCTGTTGGTTTAAAAGAAAAAAAAAATAAAAGATGATACCAAATTAAAAACAAAAACAAAAACAAAAAAACTGCTGCTCTTTAGGCTGTAATGTTATGGTAAAATTTGCAGTGCAGAAGCAAAGTAGCTTTGAGATGGGAATGTAAGAAGGAAGTCTCATAATTTTTGTTCTCACAGTTTATATGTAGAATATCCATTTGTTTGACAGTAAGGAAGGGTGCCAGCAAAGTATTACTTTGAATCACAGTTTGAGAAACAATGCTAGCATTTCAGATTCCTATTTCAATTAAAATACTGTTAGAGCACCTCTTAGGAGCAAGACACTGGACTTCTTACTCTGCACAGTAGTTCAAGACATTATATTGGAGCAGTAAGTGTATTAGAACTATCTTGTATGTGCAATGTATTTTCACAGCAAAAGCCAATATGCTTGAGAGAAACCACTTATTCTATTAATAAAATTACTGTAAGATAAGGTTTAACATGAAAGGTACACAGTAAAATCTTTTGATTAGCAAGCAGAACTATGTATCTCATGTATTTAACCCCATGTAGGTACTAAATTCTAATTTAAAGTCTTTTTACTGAAACAAAATAAAGTAGGAGTTCAATAAAACTGATTTTCTTATGACATAAGCAGTTGATTTCCTTGCTATTCTCTGGCATTGTCTTGTAAGTAAACAATGTGTAACAAATGTAGAAATGATTGTATCTTTTAACAGTATTTTCAGTGGCATTATAAAGCACCTACACGTACATAGATGTGTATACATATATATCTATATGAACACACACAGCCCCACTTTAATGATTTGAAGGCTCCTGTCAGGAAAATTAAGGAAAGACCCTTTACAAATGTGATTGATTGTTTTAGTAACTGTATGCTAAGGTAATACTTAGCTTATTCTTAATTGTAATATATAACTTAAGTCACAATGGAAATCAAACTGGGAATATTGAATATCTAGCTTGCGAGGTAACACGTGTAATGATAGTTTTAAAATATCTGCTTTTATAATATAACTTACTAAAATTGCTCTTCCTATCTAGAAAGCTCTATATTTGAGAACTATAATTTGTTTGTTAATGAAAAACTTAATAAGAAATTCAGAATAAACTAGTAATGAACTTCCTTTCCTAAATCCTCACTTCTCAAAACAACTGCATGTTTCTTGTTACACACTCCATGAGATGAATTCAATTTAAAGATCAAAAATATTTCAGAAACTCTTTTGATTTAGAGTAAAAGTACTACAGGCTGATTATAAAAATCTTTTAAGTGAAATTTTTTAAAGGATTAACATGGATTTTTATGGCATTAAAAACAACACTTTTTCAGCTAGGAACCTCCAAAGTATAGTTCATTTGTTAAAAAATGAAAACTAAATGGTATAAACTGTTCTAGTGGAGGCTTTCTACATAGGAGGAAAAGTTAAAGCAAGTGCTTCCCCTCATATAAAGTTGAAGTTTTACAGTGATGTGTGTTTTATCTTGTGGCGTTAAAATTAAAAAAACAAACAAACAACAACAAAACACACAAAAAACCCACACTTTTCAAGCCATTAGTATATTTATAATAAAACTTTTGTTAAAGGAATAAACTGAAACTGTACATCCAAAGTTGTCATAAACTGAGTGTTCATAAAGCAGTCCTGATGCTGTGCTCAAGATAATTCTCTGGCATTCTAGGTGTTTATCCAAAACCTACTAGAAACTCCAGGGTCTGCTTTGTTTCTGGTGGATGAGGACTCTTCTAGTTAGTAACTGGGTTGTAACATTGGCTGGAGAGAGGTATTGGAAATCAGTAATGCTTCAGAGGTTGTACACATAAATTTTATGCATACAGAGAAATTAATCCCACTGAGGTGTTTCCAATGAGTTTTAAATTTGTCCAGCACTAGATGGACTACTAAACCTTTTGGATTGCTTTCTTGATCCAAGGTTTATTGTGTAGGGAAACTGCTTAGAAACAAAAACTTTGCATGTGATAATGGTTAAGAGTGAGTCCTTTAAAAATATTGAACTAAAAGTTATGGCAAGTTTCTACAGTTCCTGTGCTCTGACTGCAGTTCTAATCCTTTTCTTATGTCTTAAAAAAAAAAAAAAAAAAAAGTGCTTATCTGTGCTCAGGTTTTTAATCTTGCTTTGCAGTTTCTTTTATAACAAACTGTTGGAAGTCAGAGGTTTATAACATTTATTTTTAATGATTTTTTAATATAATTTAACTTCAGTTTCAGTGGCTTAGAATTGGTATAGACAGTTATTACCAGAAGATTTACAATTTTATTATGAAAATGGATTAGCTCATCTTCTCACCTATGCTTTTTCTATCACTAGACTAAAGTTAGAATTTTACTAATCTGCCAGAAAAGATGCTTATTCTCAGAAAGTAAGGGTTTGGGCTGAAGTTATAGCATAAACTGACAGCTTAGGAACTAGCATGTCCTGACCCATTAAATAATAAAAGCTCATTTGTTTCCTTTCAAATATGGTTGAGTTTCAGATTAATTTATGGAAATATGTGTCAGAAAGAAATATACATGCAGACTGTAGAAAGTGTTTCCACAGAGTTCAGTGTTCTGTAGTTATGGACTGTACTTGAAGACAGGAAATGTAAATGAAGAGGTAAGCAAATGCTTTCTGTTTTTTTGTTCATGTAATATCCTGCAAAGATAAGAATTAAAACACGTTATTTAAAGAGTTTTAAAACGTTATTAGATTCAGCATCAATAGTATTGACATATATGATATCTGAAACATCGCAGAGAGAAAAGTTGTGTGAGAGATTGTAAGTAGTGAAACAAACAAAAAACACATATGCAATCCCTTTTCCAAAATTACTGTATTTTGTCATATAAAATAATTATATAACTTAAATGATAAATTCTGTTCTAAAGACTTAAATGACTAAAATACTGTTTGCCACTAGAGAGTGCTACACAATCGCTAAAATTTTATCTCTCCAAAAAAAAAATAAATCTCCAATTGCATCTTTTCTTCATGTTAAGTGGATAAACCATTGATATTCTTCAAACGCCGGATTAGTTTACACTTAACATGCAGGCTTTAACTGTAGGAACTTGGTTGAATGACAGTAATGGTTTTACTGCAAGTTATTTAAATGTTTAATGTTATAATTTACTCAAATGCATGTAATTCCTTATTTGACTAGATCAAAACAAAATGCTTCTGACATTGTTTTTAGCATTAATTTTTTGATTACATCTTTAAAAAAAAAAAAAAAAAAAAAGTAAAACTCCAAAACTCTAAAATAAGACTTTCTAATTCTTATTCTGCAGTCAGGTTCATGAGAAGTTACTTGGAAACAAAGTTTGACTCTAAACTTATTTTTGAAGATTTTCTTTTTTAAAAATCATATTTTCTTACTGAATCTGTTATTTTCTGTCATCTCTTCAGTTCTGTAATGTTCTACATTTTTTTTAGGTAGATGTATATCTAATATTTGAATCAAGCTTTGATTAGATGTAGATGCCATTTCCACTAAATCTTAGTTTTTCAGACTGATCGTATAGGATTTTTAAAATCTCTGTGATTCACTTGTTGATCAGAAGCGAATATTGTGTTTGGTGAAATAACAATTTAGGGTAATTTTCAAACAAGGGACTAAAATGTTGACCTAGCTGACAGCAGTAGTACTTGCATTCCTGTCTCCCAGTGCTGAAGTTATGCTTCAGTGTGCAAGCCCAGAGCAATGTTTCTGCTATTTGGTAGAGATTCAGCTAGTAAAGGTGTGCAAAAGCACTTTTATAATGCAGTTTTTAAAAGTTTAAATTTACTGAAGTTAGACAACTGCTTGAATGTTGTAACTGGCTTGGCTACTTTTCTTATTTGAAATTCAATAACTTACATTATGTCAGAACTCACTAGTACAGTATTTTCTTACCAGAAGCCCATAGCTATAGCAGTTGAAAAAAATGTTTCCCAACCTCATTATCAACAATGAAAGTACAGCCTGGAAAAAAAAAATATATTTTCTTTTGAGAGAGGAAAAAAAAAAAATTGGCATGTTGAATAACTCTTTAATTGCTACAGTCTAGTTAGCTTTAGGATGCGTCATCTGGGGATACCTCTGAATAAAAGTGAAAACTAGTTGTGTTTTACTGCAGTGAAAGTCTCATATATACTAAAACCCTCACAATTCTCCCCAGTTTAAACATTTCTGTGAGAGATCAAATACTTAGTTATGTCCTTTTCTGTTTTCTAGCCTCTCCAACCAGATCATCAAACTGACTCTGTCTTCATAATTGTTCCGTGTGCCATTTTTTCAGTATTCATATAAGTCTTTGCATGGGGTCTATTATTTCAGTTTTAATTACCGTCAAAGTTATGTTAACCAGGATTCTTTCAATTCTCCCTTCATTAAAGCTCTTGTCAGAGATGAAGAACAACAGTGATGGTACAGCCACCAGACCCAATTTTCCAGGTGCTCAGGGCACTTCAGCATGTCTCTTTTTTTTTTTTTTTTCTGCCACATGCAGAAACAATATTTAAGAAAGCTCGAGACAGAATGAGCAATGAACATAGGAGTGAATGTTGCAAATGTCTTTCCATAAACAGGTGCATGATACAAAGCTTGGTACATGTCTTAGTTAACCGTGGGCTTTCTTAATTTTGCTATTATCTGAAACAACTGTGAAGTTACTTTAGGGCAAGTTTTCATACATAGTAATAGATGACATGTAGGTTGTTTGATAAGAAATGCAGCGTTACCACAGTTTGACAGATAAGCTGTAAATTGCAGTAAAATGTAGTCTTAACATTTCCTAAAGAGATTTTTTATTTTAGCCTGAACTGAAATGGCATAGAATGAGTAAGAGCAGTTGTGTCATGAGGAAAGAACTAATGAATGTTGCTACTAAATTCTCTTAGTTATGGATCTCTTTAGTAATATATTTTAATATTATCTATTTGTTTCATTGATTCAGATATATTTATGTTGCAATTTATCTTACACTCATATTTCAGCAATTTGAAAGGAAATTCCTGCTCATAAATAGTCATAAATAATTTTACTACATTTCAGTAGTTAGGATTATATGGGCTCAACTTTAGTGATTTCTACACATTCTTACAGGGTAGCATGAAACATGTGTGTGGTTCTCCATCTGGGTCAGTTGCTCTGCAGCATAATATGACCTGGTGACTTGAGCGAGTAAGGTGTTTTTGGAAGTATAGCAGCCTGGCTTTGATAACCAAAGAAACCCATTTCAAGCTTGCTGCAGCCAAAATGTATCATGTCATGTTGTTGCATCTGTCAGATCTCTATTGAGATCCTTTGCCTTCATGTTTATTTGGAAGATGCCAGGGTATTCTGCTTAAGGAGCTAACATGGGAGTTGTTCAGTACAGTTCTTTATTTTCCCTTAGATTTCTTTCATGGTTTCAAGTATGTAATTTATCATTCAGGTATCTCAGTACAACAGCTTTACCACATGAATTTTGCTCATTCCCTGCTTCAAAACAATGCTGTGAGAAGTGTTCAAAGTTTCTGTTAGGTGAATAGCATTTCCCCTTCCAATCTCCTGAGATCTTCCAGTTTTACAGTAATTCTCAGTTGTGAGGAGCTGTTTGTTTACTACTACTTTGAAGATACTTAGGAAACCAATTAGTTTGTAAGCGTGGTTAGCTGTAAGTGCAAGTAAAATCCTTAGATGCTTCCCAATAGGGAAGGTTGAAAAGAGTGGAACATCTTTTCCCCCATTCTTTGGAGAACATAGTCACTTCTATTCATTGCACTTTTTCTGACGTGTGTCTGGCCTCTTAATGAACAGATTTAACTCACTGATATGTGACAAGGTAGTTTTCTAATTCCTAATGAATTGATTAAGTGAATAAGCACTATCTGATAGGCACCAGAGGTGTTGTAAGGAAAGAGGTGGAACTTCTTGGCAGAAGAAGTTAAGAACTTCTCTACAACTTGTAGAGAAGTTGTTAGACTAGTTCATTTGTCTCCAGCAGTTTTATTTTGAGGCTAGCAGATAACCAGAGATGATGGGAATTCCTAAATTAATTCAGAATGTCACCAGTAAAAAGTTTGGTTACATGAATAGTATTTAAACGTAAGGAAAAGAAAATACCTATGAATTTAGAGCTTAAATCTAGTGCTTGATCCGATCAGTATTCTGTCTTCAGCAAAGTCAAATATATACATATATATACAAACACACATACGTAGTGAAGAAGGATAGAAAACTGTATTGAGAAGTCTGTTGACAAAAATGAAGACCTTAACTAATACCCTAACAACTGGCTACTGTCAGTCAGTGCTTTGAAATGCTCTGTAAAGGCTCTCCTGAATTTTGTGTGTGTATGCATATGTATTTTTACCATCTCTGGTGGGAGGGTGTATGGACAATAAATGTAGAAAGAAAGATGGGGGTGAACTCACAGCACTGTCTAAACTTTAGAGTATTGCATTATCTGTTTTAGCATAGAGGTGTGTAGGGATCTGATGAACAGCAATCTTATCTTTCAGGTTAAAATGCAGCACTTTTTGGACTTGTGTACAGAATACAGGGATTTTAACGCTTCTATTCACCATTATTTGCAGACAAAGGTGGTACTACATGTAAGTAGAGTAGAAGTTACTTTTTCACAGCTTTAGAGCAGGCCTATGCACATTTTGCATAACAAAATGATTAACTGCTAATTTGTCACATCTTTAACTTTCATAAAATATGGCATATTGGAAGAGCTCACTGTGCATCTGTTGATCTAGAAGAAACATCAAATAAAATGACTGAACGTTGCCAATACCTGTAGTATTCATAATTTTAATTGTAATATGAATGACAGGAGAATATGAGTAGTATATTAGAAATACAAGGTTTGGCTGTCACCAACTCTTCTATCCAAGAGAGGAGCAAAAGAGCATGCATGTCCGCTGGAAAATTACCAGAATTTGAGTTAAGTGACAGGTAGCTGTTGCCATTATTTTTAACAGGGAAATAAATATTTCTTTCAGGAATAAAGCTACATTTTTTAGTGGAGTGGTTTGTTTTCTGCCTGTTAGAAATTTGTCAGTACTGATCTACTGTAGTGTGTAGCTTGTAAGCAGCATTTTCTCTTTCTGGCACAGGTTTAGTGTGTTATAATACAGTATACTTTGTGGGACGTGGTATAATGAAATAGTCTTTATGAGAGGTGTAAAGAGTTCCTGCTCAGGCTGCACACATGGGAATGGCCCGGGAGAACTGTGACGGTAATCAATGTAAATGTGAGAGAGTAGTATATATTAGGGATCTTAAATCATCTTGATGATTCTGTCTTGCTGAAATAAAGAAGCCTTAGATTGCTCTTGTTTAATCCCTCAAGTAAATATTAATGGCTTGTTTGTGTCTTAAAGAGTTTGCAATATATCAGGTGAAAAACACCTATCAAACCTTCATAAAGGAAGTATTATTTTTCTGCTATATATTATACTAATTTCCTAACAAAAAGTTTCACTGCTGTACTTACACCCATTCTACAATTCCTACCTGGTAAAGACATGTTGTTTAAAAGTGTAGTTTGATTTTGATTTTATTTTTCTGCATACAGGTGTGATTACACAAAATAATTGGTTTTCATTATTACAGTGCTGGTCAAGCTAGCATGACAGCAAACAAAGGGTACCTGTATTTGCTTTTGGAAGTTTAATTTTATTTTTCTTGAGTTCCTTGTAAATGGAGACCTTTTGCTGTACAGTTTCATAGAAACTATGTTGTTGATTGGAAAGTATTTGAAACATATTTTTAAACTTTACAATTTGGTGAAAAGCAAGAGTTTGGCTTATCTCATTACTAATCTTAAGAAAACAGAAATGTAGGTATGATGTAGATATGTAGATAATGTGATTTAGTGAATTTGGGATTTTTTTGTAGGTATTGCAGGCCATTGCCATAACTGCTGATGTATGCAGTCCCTTAGGAAAAAGACAAATCTATTTAACAAAGTTCTGCCTGTTCTGAAACATTTTTAAGGGATTATTTGTTTGTTTGCTTTTAATTGTAATTGATACTTGCAGAGCCAAATGTATTTTATGAAAAATTCTTCCTATGCGACGTTCCTGTTTTTGAATCAATATAGTGAATAGAGAATTCCATTGAAAATAGACCATTTTAGCTTAAAAATAAAAGTAATTTAAACATGTTTGATTAGTTAGGCATTTATGCTTAGTTTGCAAGTTTTGTAGCTATCTTGGTTTTCTGAGTATGTTAGTAATGATGCTGTGTTCTTTGCATCTTTGGTGGGTTTTCTTTTTTTCTTTTTTTTTTTCTTAAAAACAAAACAAAACAAAACAAAACAAAAACTTTCTCCTTCTTTCTCTGAGAGGCCAATGTATTTGAGTCATTGCTATTCCTGCAAAGTCAATAGTGTTTGAAGCTGTTAAAGTATCTTTTTTTTATATCATTGCCAACATTGACCCCTGACGGAGGACTGTATAATAAGGAAAGTGAAGGATTTGAGGTGATTGCTTTGGGCCCTTATCTCTTTGAGATAAAATGAACATATTGAAAGAGGGAATGATAATGTACTATTTAATGAGTTTGGAAGCCATGTTTTTTTTGGGTCTGGAAGTACATTAAATGTATCAAGGTGTCTTAGTACTGAAGGATAAATTAGATTGGAAAAATTTCCCTGCCCAGCTATTTCTTTCCTACTGTTTCAGAAAAAAAATACTCTAATTGGAAACGGCAACTGTGGAGATGAAGTACTGTTATTGGAAGCTCCAGAATGAGTTTTGTTAGTTCTGATTTTATTCTTGCATCCTTATTATCAGTAAGACAATAAATGGGTAGAATAGATAAATCTTTAAGATAGGCAAATGTTGGACAGATTAATTGTTGTGTGGTCTCTTATCATATCAAAGCCAGTGTCTGTTTCAAATGCAAGGACAATATTATAACTAGCAAAACAATACTGAATCTACTGCTAACGTTTTTTATTGACTGCTCTTTAAAGGTGGTGGGGCAAGCAGAAGGATCAATAGTGAAAGTCTATTCTACTCTATCTCAGAGTGGTAAAATTAATATAACTAGTTCTCAAACCCTTTTGTGGACTTATAATTATTTTTTTTCAAAAGTGGAATTTGTTGATGTTAATTAGAATTATAATATGTCAAAGCTACAGACTGGGTCTTCTCAAAACTTTTTATCAAGCAGTTTGTTTGAAGATGTCTAAGGTTTTGTTTAGTTTCTTCAATGGTTGTATTCCTAAATATGTTTTATTTGGCATATTACACATATTTTGATTGGAGATCTTAAGTGAAAATATCTAACTGACTTTGAAATGTGATTTTTTGAGAACTTAGCATATGCCTGTGTATACATTTTCAGAAGATGATTTTTGTTTGCCATCTCTTGTTCATTTATGAAACAAAACTGTAAGTAAAGAAGAAATCATAGATGACCTCACAATTTTTATTTTTGTGATTTTTATAATCTTAGCTCATTTTGGTGTTTTATTTTTTCCGGTTTTTTTTTTTTTTTTTTTTTTCTCTTTGTTTCTTTTTCTAAATTAACTTCAACAAAGAAGCAAGGGTGAAGTTTTGATTTTTGGAACCCTTTTGTGATGGCCAGACTGCACTGAATATTCAAGTTTGATGAATTTAGACAGTCTCATTTTAATTCTTGTTATCTGGATTGTCAGATTGTAGTAATCTGTGATCAAAGAAAAGAGCTCATCAGAGAGGACTGTAATCTATTGGCAGAAAATTGGGAGGAACTAAGTCTTTCTCCAGGCTATCCAAAAGCTAGGATTCATTTCTAACCTGTAAATGTATACATTAATAAGATAACAGTAGGTACATCATAATGTACTTAATTCATACTACAATTCAAAGTCCATGGCTTACATATTTCCCCAATATTGTGAACGTTTTATGTGCCTGGAAAGCTGCTCATGTACAATGGTGGTGGCAACATATCAGGTCAGTCTTACCCCTGAGAATTTTATTTTCTAATTGGGCCATCATGAATGGTATGATGATCAACAAGGGAAAATGCTGGGTGTTGCACCTGGGACAGAGCAGTGCCAGACACGGGTGTGAACTAGGAGCTGAGTGGCCGGGGAGGACACTGCGTTGTCCACTCTGGAGCAAAGGAAGCCAAGAGGTGACCCTGCTGCTCCCTGCATGCAGCTCCTGGGGAGGGGAAGCACAGAAGGAGGTGCTGGGCTCTGCCTCCTGGTTACCAATGGCAGGATGTGCAGGAATGGCACAAGGCTGCACCAGGAGTGCTTCAGAATGGGCATGAGGAAATAATTCTTTACCATGAGGGTGGTCAAACACTGGAACAGGCTTCCCAGTGAGGTGGTTGGTGCCCCAGGCCTGTCAGTGTTCAAGAGGCGTTTGGACAATGCCCTTAATCATACGCTTTAACTTCTGGTTAGCCCCGAAGTGCTCAGGCAGTTGCACTAGGTGATCTTTGTACAATCCTTTTCAACTGAACTATGCTAATCTAACTTTTGAAGATATTTTAAGGGTGTTCCATACTTCAGTGTCCTACCATATGTGTTGACAATAACTGAATGTTAAGAACACATTCATGTTTTCATGTTCATATTCTGAAAAAAAAAAAATCTGGTATAAAACAAAATCTTTGTTTTGTGTATGACTTGGTGCCCTCCGTTTGATCTTAGACTGAGACAGGTCCCTTGTTGTTATTAATGAGCAGAGCATCTTTTCTGTTTCCTGGAATGATACAGCATTTTGGATAGTTATTATGCTTAACACTGTTCTTTAGCATGGTGGCATGTGAGGTTTTTATTTTTAATGGTGTGCTGGATAAAAATCATGTATTGATTGTATCAGTAAAGAATGAGCTATTAATAGGATAGTAAGGTAAGTACCTACATGTTGCTATTTTAGTTGAATTCAATGAAGAAATTTCCTCCAAAAGAAAGTATGATCCCAGGGTGAAAATTAACTACAGGCCAGTATCTTGAGTTTCATTTCAGTGTTCTTCATAAGATGAAAAATAGATTCCATAAATTCCTCAAAGGGATAATTCTATTTTTAGTCTGATATCTAAATCATGGTTTACTGTTGCAAAATTTAGTAATAGAAAGAAATGTTTAGTATTTGAATATTTTTCTGCGATTTATGTATTTATAGAAATTCCTAGATATGTCCTCTTCTGAAGGATCAGATATTCAAAAAGAACTTAGAAGTGCTTGAAGATTTTTAGAAAGACTTAGCTTAATACTTGTTCAATATGATGCACAGTACCAAATTTCGTTTATACAGAATATTTATTGATACTTGAGATTATGTACTTCATTTGACTGCAGTAGGAAACTATGACTACTCCTGTCATCTTTGAAAACCTGCACTATCGTTCTGTTGCTGTCTCTCACCTCACAACTCTTCTAATTAGGAGGACTGGAATATCTCAAGAAAAATATCCAAGCAATGTCTTTCTGGTAGGCCCATCACCCAAAGCAAAGAGGAAAACTGTAGGTATCTTTGAGGTCATGAGTTTGGAAGATACAAGTCTTTAGCCCATAATTCTAATTTTACTTATTTTTACTTTTTTTGTTTGTTTGTTTGTTTTTGTTTTTTTTTGGACTGCTGATTTTTAAAATGGTATTATAAAATCATGTTATGTGGTGTTAAAATCATGTTATGTGGAATGCTATATAACAGCTTCTTAAGCGAAAAGCTGATAGTGAATCTGTCTTGAGGAATACTGCGCATTCTTCTGTTATCTGATCATGGCCACAAAAGGAGGATATAATGATTTTGAAAATGGAAATTACTGAAGTGCTCAGCTTTTTTTCTGAGGTATCTCAGTCTGTATATTTTAGGTAGCTTCTTGCTAGATTTGTGAGTCTATTCTTGTCAGTAAATACCTCACCAGTATTGTATGTCTAAAAGAGCAAACAGCTTTTCCTGCTTTTCATTGAAACATATGCTTTGTTAGTAATATGCCAAATGTATGTGCATACATTATCATCTCAATCTCATCTAACTAGCTTTTGATCTCCTGCTGTAAATCTCTCATCTTATTCTTATTTATTTCTTCTCTGGTGGAGGGTTGGTGTCTCTACCGAGGTGCATGTGGCTTTGTATGAACAGCATGCAACTTCTGGTTGTGGGGCAGTAACTTCGGCTACTCCAGTACAATTTAAGTATCTATCTACCTGGAGCATGGATTTCCAGTGGTACTGGGATAAGAATTTGTCTCACAGGTTTTGAGGTTTTGCTCTTTAAGCCATAGATCTCTGTAAGTAAATAAGCCAAGAATGCTGATGTGAAGTACGCTGATGCGTGTTACCAACATAACAGGGTGGTGCTGTTGAAGTGGTTGCCTATTGTAAGCTTTTCTTCCCCACTTACTTAAAGGGGGAAGGCTGTTCTCAGTTCTCTGTTGTGAAGCATAAAAAGAGTTGTTACTGACACAGCTGAATTTTTAGTTAATTGCTTTTCTTGAGCCCCTGAATTTTAAACCAACAGTATAAATAACAGGCAGGTATTTGCATGAAACGAATACAGTGTATTGTCCTCTTTGTTTTGCTTTCTATTTAGGCATGTTTTATAACATGTCTATTTCAAATAAACAAAAGCAATCTCCACATTGTTTACTTCAACACTGTTACTTTTTACTTACACTGAAAGAACAAGACATAGCTAATTGGTTTTTATGCCTTCCGATACCAATTTACATTTAGGAAAAAAATTAGGTACTTCCCATCTTAATTTTATTTTAATCTCTGTATATGGTACCATGAGACGGACTTTAAAAGATGTTTTTCTATAGCGCTAAATCAAAGTTTTTTTGGAGAAAAATTCTACCAATTTTTTTTTTTGAACATGTATAATCATTATAGATACTTTACAAATCCATCAGCTACAGATCAGATATGTTATCATATTTTCAGGGCTTTCACTCATTGTAATCAAAAGCAAGGTGAGCTTATTTTTTAAAGCTATGATGCTGCTGTCATTGTGTTTATTGAGCTGTAGTTTCTGTCCTTTTCAGGTAAGATGAGCTCTTACCTCCAGAGCTTTTCCTGCTAAATGGGATCTTCTCAAGAAGTCCTCAAGCTTTTTTTGTTGTTGTCTTTTTTACTTTATAGCAAGGAGACCTATATCTTTTTGTGTCTAGGTTCTTTCTGTAGGAAGGTTAGATTATAATATGACACTATCTCAGTTTTCCCCTCCTCTGCCTTCTCTTGGAGGTCTCTCTTGAAAGGTCCTCAGTCTTGTATCATAAAGAACACTCTTGCATCATAGCAGAACAGCTATTGTCATCTATGGCTTATGTTCACTCCTTATGACTAGAGCTGTATATTCAGACCAGAATGCTTTCTTTCAAACTACCTTTTCAGATGCTATTAAAAATATATATGTATATATATATGTAAAATATATATGTATATATATAAATGTATGTCATGCTGTTTGCCTTTTTTTGTATATGTTATTGATTTATATGCTTTAGAGAACAGCATTAGATGAATATTTTTCTAATTCCTTTTTGAAGTTTGTTTACTTTCATACTGTGTATGAAAGTAAAAATTAATTGTAAAATTTCATACTTATTTTCCTGCTGAGCTGCAGGGAGAAATAATCGTATTAGGGAGGTGGAAGTACTTGTTCTATTGTTCATAAAATATTATGTAAATTGGGAAATAAAACTAATAATCTAAACTTGAACTATCAGATGTCCTTGAAAAATTGCAATGTGTGAACCCTCAATCTTCTGGCAGTAATAATAGCAAAAAACAATTAGTAAAAACAGAAATAAAGTTGTTGTGCTAGCACTTGTAATTTGTATACTAATTCCTAATTTATTCATTACATAAATATATAACCTTTCATTCTAAACCCTCAGAAAGCAGCTTTTGAACTAGTAGTTATAATTTATATCTACTAGCTTAGAAAAGTTGATGAATTTTTTGGAACTTACAGAAAAAAGATAAAATTTGTTCTTTTCCCATCTTTAAAAGGGGCAAGAGGAAGGAGCCAAGGAATTGTCATGCACCACAACTTCAGTTCCCAGAAAAATAATGGAGCAAGTAATTGAACCAAATTGTAAGCACTAGAAGATAAGGAAATTACTGTCAGCTAAACTGGATTTTTCAAAAACAAATAGTAAATTTAGTTTTCTTCTGAGGCAGAAAAACAGGGCACGGATAAGAAATCAGTACATGTTGTATTTTGTCTTCAGTGACGCTTTTGACACTAGCATGATACTTCTGTATGCAAGCAAGAGAAACAGTCTAGATGAAAATATTATAAAGCGAATACAAAACCAGAGTGCCGCCTCTAAGCATAGTTATAGCGAAATAGAAAACAGGTAGGAGAAGTGGGATTTTTTTTTATGCAGTCGTTTCTATGTTCCATACTACTCAATATAGAGTTAATGCTTTGGATTGTGAAAAAGAAACATATTTTCTTAAATATGAGGATAGCATGAAATGGAGAGGATATTCAGTTATGTGAAAGGACAAAATCAGAATTTAAAAGGATCTTGACAAATTGGATTCATGACCTGAAATAAGTAGAATGCGGTTTGCAAAGAACAAATGCAAGAATCTATACTTGTGCAGGGAAAAAAAAAAAAAAAAGTAAAAAAAAAAATTAAAAAGCACGATGAGGAATAAATGGCTCAACAGCACTTCTGCATAAAAACAAACAAAAATAAACAAACAAATGTATTTGAATATATAAACAGGAGCATAGCTTGTAAGATGAACTGACATCAATCATTCAATTCAGTCATATCTACATTACTAATTTTGGACTGTTGAGGGGATTACCATTTTACATTTCAATAAATGTGGGAAGAGTCTAGAAGAGACCACCGAGAACCCAGCACAGTTTGACCTACTGGAAAAGATAAAACTTGTGTCTGACTGGTTTAAAGAAGAGAAGTTTGAGGGGAGACATGGCAAACCTCTCAAGAGGTTAAAATCAGAATCACAGAATCATCTAGGTTCGAAGAGACCTCCAAGGTCATCTAGTCCAATCTCTGACCTAACACTAACAAGTCCTCCACTAAACCATATCACTAAACGTCACTATCACTAAATTCTACCACTTCCCTGGGCAGCCCATTCCAATGCCTCACAACCCTTTCAGTAAAGAAGTTCTTCCTAACATCCAACCTAAACCTCTCCTGTCGCAACTTTAGCCCATTCCCCCTCATCCTGTCACCAGGCACGTGGGAAAACAGACCAACCCCACCTCACTACAGCCTCCTTTAAGGTACCTGCGGGGTGCGATAAGGTCGCCCCTGTGCCGCCTCCTCTCCAGGTGAATAAGCCCAGCTCCCTCAGCCGCTCCTCGTAGGACTTGTTCTCCAGACCCCTCACCAGCTTTGTTGCCCCTCTCTGGACTCACTCGAGCACCTCGATGTCCTTCTTGTAGTGAGGGGCCCAAAACTGAACACAGTACTCGAGGTGCGGCCTCACCAGAGCCAAGTACAGGGGGACAATCACTTCCCTAGCCCTGCTGGCCACACTGCTTCTTATGCAAGCCAGGATGCTGTTGGCATTCTAGGCCACCTGAGCACACTGCTGGCTCATATTCAGCCCACTGTCAACCAATACTCCCAGGTCCTTCTCCAACAGGCAGCTTTTTAACCACTCATCTCCCAGCCTGTAGTGCTGCTTAGCAAACAAACAAACAAAAAAATCAATTTGTACAAAAGAAGAGACTAACATATTCTTTATTTTCATAAGGAATAAGATGAAAGGTACTAGATAAGTTATAGCAAGAAAAAGTTGTATTTGGCACTAAGAAAATGCACAATAGCTAAATATAGGTTATCTGTGAAGGTTGTGAAGGCTTCATGACTGGAAGATTTTAGCAATGGGTTAGGCGTTTATCTGTCTGGAACAATATAAATGTAGCTCAAACTTTCTTTGTGACAGAGTGACAAGAGTGATGGACTAAATGACCTCTTAAGTTCTCTTCTAAGCCTTTTTTTCTGTGACTTGTCTCTGATTTCTAGATTATACATGACTCAGATTGGTAGTTCGATTAAAAGCAGGATGAAAATGACTGCAGGGTCAAGGGCATTATTTCTTAAAAACCTAGTGTTTCTTCTACTTTCTGGTTGTCAGCATGTGTTTCGTTAGTTTGGAGGTGATACATGAGATAATCTAGCCCTGTGGTATCTAATCTTTGATTTATTGATTACTGTTCATGGAGACATAGTATGGTGAAGCACGTTTCCTTTATTGTGTGTGTACTCTGGTTTCATGACGAAATGAAGCCTGTGCAATCATTTTTGGCCTGTATCCTTTCGTGTTTGTCCTGCTATTCTCTGCGCTGGTGCAGCCAAAGTATTTCTGAGTTCAAGATGCATTTGGACAACGCTTTCAGACACATGGTCTGATTTTGGGGTGGTCCTGTGTGGACCCAGGAGTTAGACTCGATGATCCAACTTGATTGTGGGTCCCTTCCAACTCACCATAATCTATGGTTGTATGATTCCCTCTGGCCTTATGCCTTGTCCCCCCTTCTCTTTCCAACAAAGACCTCAAATGTATGAAAGAGATGTTGTTAATACTTCTGCTGAGAAAAAAAAGGCCTAAATATTATCAGACATCATGGAGTCTCTCTAGAGAAAGGAATCAGAGGAAGCAAAAAGCTTTTTAGATAAGTTTCTCCAAAACTGGGGTAATTTGGGGTTTTTGCCTGTCAAAATGTGAAAGAATAGATGTGACACACATCAGTAGAAAAACAGGCCTTATATTCTGGTGCTCATAAGAGAATTTGTTGCAGGTTTGATAGAATCAGTCACCAAATTTGTAGGATTGCCACTGTCATCTTGCCCAAAGAGACTGGGAACCTTTGGTCTAATTGATATATGTATTTTTATTTTTTTTATGTCAAAGGAAAAGTGTTTCTGCATAATTTTCTGCAGTGCTGTGTCAAATTCATTTTTAAATAATTTTTTTTTCTTTTGTAGGATTGTCACAAATCCACAGGAATGTATTTTTACCATTAGGAGATAATTTCTGACTGGTTATGGGAAAGATCAGTTTGTTCCCTCATCATACTCACGCTTTTAAATCATTGTTTAGCATGTCCATATTTCTTTTTCCTTTTTTTTCTGTATGACTGTCTGTTTCCAAATAGCAGGCAGTCTTTGGCAACCACAGCTGGTGTAATCATCCCATTTCTGTCTAAGTTAGATACCTACTCATGAGTGTGTGTGAGAGAGAGAAATCGATTCAGTGGTAAAGGATAAACAATCCAGACTTGGGGAGCTTGAATCACCCTCTGGAGCTCTGTTACTTAGGTAGAATCTAAATTGCTAATTTAGGTCATGTGTACTATATACACAGCCCTTCGTAGTATACTGTATTGGTAATTTGATTTGATTCCCAGGAGATTGTGTTCCTGAATAGCAATACGACTTTTCAGAAATCCAGGCTTTTGAATGACACAGGGATAAAGGTTGCAACAACAAAAAGCAAACTGATTCTTTATATTACCATTACTTGAGGTGAAGAGGGGCTATTTCTTATTTTCTTTTTCACAATGGAAATTGTATTTCAAAGTAAATAATATGCAACTAGAAGAGAGGAAAAATTTAGCAAGAGAATTAGTTAAGTTCTTTGTCCTTGGTAATTTCATTGTACTGCATAATTAACAGTTGTAAGAGCACTCTGGGATAAATAGCATATGATTGATAACATTTTTCCCAACTGAAATGAGTTTCTCTGTTCACATCATGTTTCTATTACACAAAACACAGATGAAACTCCTGTTTTTTCTTATGTGGTTGCATGAGATTCAGTCAGTTCAGTTCCATGGCTTTATTCATAAGAATAACCTAAACATTTTCTTCTAGTTTGTGAGACAACAGACACAACTGCGAGAGAAATGGCTATTCCAGTGATTTGCACATAAAAGAATTAAACTGCTATGTGCTGTTGCCCTTATAATTTTTTCCTCTTTAATTCATCGTACCATGAAGTGATGTGGTGGTTCTCTGTCTGTTTTCCAATTCTCTCTACTAGAAGTTACATTTTTGTGCACTATCCTTTAAGTGTAAATAACTAAATAAAAGATTCTTGAGAAACTGTCAAAAACTTGAATTTTTAGGCATAGTAGGCAGCATTGTTGGTTTTTAAAATCACATTTCTGTAAAAACATTTTTGAAAAAGTAATAAGGTTATTTCATTTTGGTTTGGTTAGTATTTTAAGGGTCACCTTCCTGTCTTGTAATTGTGGCCCTCACTGTTTTCTCTTTGTTTTGCTAAAGTGGCTATAATCTTGGAGTACTTTCTGTAGTGCATTTTATAATGTTTTTGCACATCGTTGGATATACAAGGGGGGAAGAAAAAACTAAGGTAGATCAAACTGTTAATGAAAACACACTGTTGTTTGGGCACTACCTCTGCACTTGTTTCCTCACATCAGCTGCAGTGGCGTGCTTCTGGAAAGGTCTCTGGGGCAGGGTACAGGAAGCAAAATGCACAGGAAGCTTTGAAATTGTCAATTGCATGTTCAGTTTTCAGGTTTTTGTTGTTTTGTTTTTGTTTGTTTGTTTTGTTTCTCTCTCCAAGGTCTGTTTTTTATTGCTTTACTGTCTTGCAGAAAAAAAAAGAGGTTTCAGGTTCTGTAGTCAGTTTAAATCCACGGATATTTTGGCCAGGGTTTGGGATTCAGCAGCAGACTGGTTCATTCTGCAAAGCTGCTTCTAGGCCAGCGTTGGGAATCAACATTTATCAACACACTTGTATCCCCAGGACTGCTGGAATATGGTGGCATAGACTGGTTTCCAGAATTGCAATAGAATACCATCACCAACATAATTATACTGTTAAGTGAGGTGCTTTGTGTATGCTGCCTCTCAGCTGTCTCCGACACAAGATTTCACTTTTAAGCGAATGAATGGTTTTTTTTCTTTCTTTTGTCCCACAGATTCTCACTGTGCTTGGGCTTTGCAAGTAGTTTTTGAGGAGTTACAAGATCTCTCTTCTGTTTTGCTTGAGAGGGCCATGTGATGTTTTGATTTTGATTAGACAGAACATAATGTGAAAAGGGACACAGCCTTATTATGGAAAAGATTTATTACAACTTCTTTAAGCCATTTCTCTCTTTTTGACCTTATCATCCCCATCTCTTTATCCTCCTTCCTCATTACCTCAGGATTTTGCAGACTGCTTGCTTTATTTTCTTTCATTGGAATTTTGTTTTTCCTATTCAAAGCTGTGCTGTTTGTTTCATCAGTCTGTTTGTTTGTCTGCTGTCTTTCCTTTCTTTTCCTGTTTCCCTATTCTATGTTTAGCTCTCTTCTTGAGGGTTTTTTGCCTTTTTTTCTTCCTAGTATCTTGCTCCCTGCTTATATATTTATTACTTCATCTCTTTGGTTTCTTCTCCTCATGAGTTGCCTTGGTGGCAATATTTTGAGCTGATAGTAATGTAAAATAACAAACCCATTTTAGTGACCAAACCTTAAGGACAAAACATGTTCTATAGAATTTACAGTCAGAGAAAGCAGGGAAAACATTTTTGAATATCCCAAGAAGAATAATTTAAGAGTGACTTGAAAAGTTAGTTTTTTGGCAAATAGGGTAAAGGGTTTCTGTTGTAGTTGTATGGTCAAATGAGGAACAGTGAGGAGCATGATAGGAAAAAGGGCTATTAGGAAAAAGTGATGGGAAATGCAAGCATTGTTCAAATATTTAAAAAGGTGGAGCTGTAGGAAGAAATGTTGTGTAAAGGTTGAAGATTCACAGGAATTTTGAATTCAATCAACTAAAGCCTACAGAAGTAGAGGAGAGAATGAGCACTATGCCGGGACTGGGGCTCTGTGCTCATTCTCCCGGTTACTGTCTCCCTGGTTCTCCATCATCAAAGATCTTCACAATAAAGAACATTTAAAATTATCTGTGCTACAGCAAGGATTCTCGGCTTGGGCAAATAACTAATAGAAATTTTATTTTAGATTCAAGGTTTAGACTAGAAGTTTATAAGGAACGTAACATTTCGATTTTTCCTTTCTCTTGGACATCAGTTTAAAAACTGTATGGGCTCTAAAGGCTCTAAAGATAGATACCTCAAATATTCTTTACTTTAGTGACCTGTTAAAACCATTCGATGTCAGAACTGATGAATAGTTTTTGTGGGTTCTGAGCAGGTTCCTCATCGATTGGTTGCTAGTTAATGAGGGAGAAGAAGGGCAAGAGAAGCTGAAGTCCAGCTGACTGTGTGAGAGCACACCTGCCTTTTCTCTTTACTTCATTTTCTCTGTAATGAAGGAACCAATTGGTTTAGAGCGATCAATGCTGACCTATTAGGATCAGACACTGTTCTGGCATTGCCAAGGCAATTAAATTCAGCAGAGCAAGGATTAAAAAGGAGGAAAAAAAAAAAAAAAAAAAGGCCTGAGACTTTGAATTGAAAAAGAGCTACATTGATGTTTTAAGGTTGCAAAAGAAATACAACCAATATAGTTGAAAAGAATTAAATCATTATCATGTTCTCTTTTCGTGAGATTGGGAATGACAAAATCATTGTTGTTTGTCCTTTAAATTTGTTAATCACTAGTCCTGCTTCAGATACTGGGGATTTTGCAAAATGTAACATATGTATTTGAAGGAAGCAGTCAGTTTTGAAATTTCATATTGGTATTTGAAAACTTCCCCCCTTGTTGCCTCATATTCTGTTCTGTTAAACTCAGAGGCTGTGTCCCTTCATAAAATGATTCATTCCGATTGAGGGGAATAGAAGAGCCCAACCCCTCTGTAACTGATTATAGTACAAGAGTCTTGTCTAGTGACAGTTTTGGAAAGTTTGTCAAATATTTTGAGATTCTAATAAAATGTTTTTTATGGTTCTGGCAAGTCTAATGTTACCTACTGTGGATGTCCTTAAAATAGAATGGATTTGATTCCTACAGGAGTCTTGGCCTTGTCAAAACCAATATATTTTGCAGGTTGGAATTAACTTGCATCTAAAATCAAATGTTAGCTGGTTACCTGCTCCATGTTTTAACTTACAGATTAATTGAATGTGGACATGTACTGGCAGTATTATTGATGTTAAATTCAAGGTCCCTTCTATGCCTCCTTCCTCCTTGAAAGATTCTAATGCATTGTTCTGTGTAAGTTTCATCCATTCAAGTCTGAGTCAAGACGTTTCTATTTAAAAAAAAAAAAAACAAAACAACAAACACAACACACTACCAACAACAAAACCCTGCAGGCAAGCCAAAAATCTTTAGAAATGTTTGTAAAGTATAACATCAAAATAGTAATATCCAAGTAGGATGCCTATGCCACAATAAGGCAAGATTTATCTGATATTTTCAGTTTTACTGTCTTATTTACCCTCATGTCTGTGGAAGCTAGCCTTGCCCTCTTTCCACCTCAAATACATTAGAGACCTGTATAAGAGCACTTTTCTAAATGTATACAAAGTTCCTTTTTATCATCAGGTGCTTGTTACCATTTTAAACTTCATCACATGAACATCCTGTAGTTTGTTTGCCCTTGAGCAGATGAGATGCATAATCCCATTCTTTCAAGCTTTTAAAAACATTTTTGATTGGATCCTCGTAACAAAGCGCTATGTCAAAATTCACTTCATTTTGATATTCAATGCTCGTAACCTTGTGTGTAATGACTATTCTAGCTGTTAACCATGGCTTTATGCTGATTTCTTTTATGCTGATTTTTAAGTGTATGCATATATATACACGTGTTTGTACATACATATTTACGTATTTATACCATTTAATTTTCATTGTGGAACCCCAATGAAAATAATCATCCATTATATAAAGGGTGGGGGGAGTGGGAAATGTTATGACTCTTCTTGGTGTGCTACATTTTTGAAGTAACTGTGCACTCTTTAGGGGTCACCATTGGTTATTTTTCAGATAAAGAGTTTCTACAACTGTGTGTTTGAATGTGTTGAGTAAATGTTCTGCTTCATGCCAAATATCAAGTGTGGAGACACCAAAGGTCATTGTTAGAATTGACATGTTTCTGCCCAGGAAGCTGTGTAGGAAGCTGATGATGGTGACTGGTGCTAGCGACTTCTGTCCTGAATGTATTTGATTTTAGCATGTATCATCATTCTAATCTGCACTGACATCAAGTATTTTTTGACTAACTACATGCTCACACAGTGTGGAGACAGGTTTAATATTAATTTTCAGGCTGAATTTGTTATAGGGTAACAACACTGAATTTAAGCATACGTTGGTTATAAATAATATAGTAAATTCTCTATACTGTGGAAACTGCTGAAGTTATATAGGTCTTGAGCAGATCTTTACTTTTTTAAAAAAAGAAAAAAAAAAGTTAAAGCCAAAGAGCAGCAATCCATTGACAGCAAAAAGAATCAGCCCTACTGTAGCAGATTTTAATCATGATCCTATGGCACTAACAATGTGTGTATAAATATAGAAGAAAATCGGTAACAGAGTATTTCCAGCAATCTTTCTCTTTTAAAAGGAAAGGACTAACTCAGCCATGTATGAAATCACTTTCAAATATAAGGAAACTACATGTTTCTTCAGAGGCAAGACTGTTATTTCCAGGGCAAAGGGTTCACCAGGTTGTCAGTCTCAGTCTTTTTTCAAATAAAGTTCTGTCTATAGTCCAAGCCTGTTATTGAAATGCAGGTCTGGAATTTCACTTTAGAGAAAGGACATCACAGTATAAAATTTAGGTAATGCCTTTAAAAAAATGTATTTTTTATGATCATAGTTTAATATTTCAAAAGTCATGAAGGTTTAACTTTCAGTTCTAATTTAAATGTGTCCCAGGCCTTTGGGATTAGTATTTATGAGAATGAGAGTCATTTCAAGGTCAAATTTTTTGGTGTAGGATAGGCACGTTCATAGTGTACCAATGATGCAAGCAAAAACATGGCTGGAATCATAGTTCAGATACAGCAACTGTGCTCTCCATTTGCCCTGTTATAAAACATACTTTCGTATCTAATTTATTTGTTGTGGATGTCCTTTTTTGTATATGTGTATGTTATTATTACTTTGAAATAGATTGAATAGATGAAGCTGTAGGAGTGGAACTAAATGCATGCACTGACACCCTACAACAGTAATATATTATTTGCAATAAAAGTAATCTTTGAAATGCTTACAAATTAACATTGGCAATGCACGCCTGATAAGATAATTTCAAAATTATATTGCACTTGTGCAGGACGACCAAGCTTTATATCATGAGGAACTAAAGGAGCTTGGTAATGCTCCTTTACAGTTTACTTAATAGCGTGATGTGGAACAGAAGGTTTCTAACCAGATAAACTCGAGCATTAGGTTGCTGTGCTAGAGGACATAAATTCTGCCAAAGTGTCTTTTCTTCACAAAACATGGTGGATGTTTTAAAGTCTGAATATGCTAATAATAGTCACAGTAAAATCAGATCTCATTTGTATGAAGTAACAATGTTACTTTTTGCTATGAGGTTAAAATACTATCTAAAAAGCAATCTCCTTTAAAAGGATGCATTGAAATAAGATAAATGTAGAATAACGTGGAGTTGCCTCTTCATTAGTTTTTACTGTTTCTTTTTCTTTCCCTAGCTATATTAATGTTTGGAGGCTGTTTTTTGTTTGTTTGGTTGGTTGTTTTCTGGTTGTTGGTTTTGTTTGTTTTGAGAGGGGTGGCTAAAACTCTGTATTTAAACCCTGTATTTAAGGTATTGAACAATACCTTTCCTGAAACAGAAGTAGATGCCAAGTCTCTTATGCTAGTTGATCTTCTCTGAGCATTATGCATTTTGTTATCTCTTTCTGTTTCCCAAATTCCTAGCCATTCCTAGCCTAGACATGGACCTTTACATAATATCATTGTAAAGTTTTCACACAGTGGTTAATATGTGTACTTTATCATTACATATAAAGATAGATTCAAGCATTGGACAAATTAATTTTAGTATTCCAGCTATATAAACTTATTGAACCTGAAATTTGTTCAGGTCTAACCACTCTATTTTTGTTTTACTTACTTATTTGTGGAAAATCAGCAAATACAGTAGAATTCCTAAGTATAAGAAATCATTATAAATGCTGTTTGGTCCCTTAGAAATCTCATTTCTATGGTACATGTATATAGTAAAATGAAAATGTGATCCTAACGTGAGCTAGGCATGCACTTCTTAAGTTTAACCTGGCTAGCATGGATAATAACAGTGGGTAAGTTGCACCCTCCGTCCATTTAAACTCTGTGGTTTCTTTTAAGACTTATATACACTTCAATACAAATCAGAGAGTGTAAAACCAATGATGATGTGCCATTAAAATTAGCATGATTTCATTTCCCTGTGGTTCATTCACCTTTGCTAAGCAAGCATGTTCCCGGACTCTTGTTCCCTTAAATCAATTTAAAGTTTTTCTATAAACCAATGTTTCACAAACATTTTGGGACTCTTGACTTCTTTGGATTATCTGCCCCTTTCCTGAGCTGACACTGAAAGTGAGAGCTATCTGTGTCTTTAGGTAGACTCACTGACCAGTCTTCCTGGGAGTAACTAAACTGATAATTGTGATTTCCTGGTCAGTACAAAGACCTTTGACCAGCACTTGAGCTACTGATGGCTGGAGGAAAAAAAAGGAAAAAAAAAAAAAAAAAAAGCTTTCTTAATACTTCGCAATCTCTTTTGATAATTTTCTTTTACCCCAAAGTTGCAATGATTTACAGCTTAAGGAAAAACTACCACAGAAAATGAGCATAGAAGAGTTTAATTTCTCTTGGGATGCTAAAAGTAATTGAGTTTTGTTCAGGGACCTCTCCCACAAGAACAACATTGAAAAAGCACCATTTTGATTTGGACAGTATCATAGCTATTTCATAATTTGACAATTCTGTATCCATATTTTAGAATAGCAGTAGAGTTGGTTTTTTTGTTTGTTTTGTTTTTTGTTTTTCTTCCTGAAGAACTCTAAATATTGCTACGAAAAAGGTTTAATAAAAGACAACGGTTGGTTTGGGATCATGGAGGGGGGTGGATTTTGTCTTTTCAGATAGTTCTGGTAAAGGCATGGTAGAATAATTTATAGAATAATTTATGAAATGGAGTAGGTTCCTTGGAAACCTGAAATAAACTTGTATTGCAGTTTTTTTGTAAATGTAACTTTTTCCAATCTTCATGAAAATACACTGCTGAGAATAAAAATGGAAAAGTTGGAACCTCAGTGCGCATCATTCCTGATGTTAAATACAGCAGAAAGTTTGTGAAGCACTGGATTGCAGTTCATCAACATGCCAAGCTACAAGGCAACTGCAGGGAGATTTAGTAGTAATGCAAAGAGGAATGTATTAATGCTAATTATTTAAAAATTAATAGGAGGGAGAATGTTAAACTGCCCAGGAAGTTGTATGTGTTCTCAACACTTGTGCTGTTGAAGGTAAGGATTTCTAATGTGAAATAATGTAAATAATAATGATGAGAAGGAGGAAGTTTGTGTTTGACATGTTTGAGCTGTTGAGGGTTGTACGAAGTCAAGAAAGCTCTATGACTGGATTTGAAGTAGGTGGGTAAGACATACAGGAAAGAACAAATAGTACATCAATACCACAATTGCCTGCTGCACATGGATACAGTAAGCTTCTTAAACAGTTTATGGTGAAAAGTAAACAGGTCAGTTATCAATTTCAGTCTGAATTTGGAGGCTATATTCTAAGTATATCAAGATTTATTCTGAATATATCATCTACTTCAGGACGTATGATCTTGTAGGGAAATCAGAAGCACTAACTCTGCAGTAAGCTGCCAAGATAAAGGAAGGTGAGCATGTACAGTAAGAGTTCTGAAAAAAGTGTGAAAATTTGATTTGGAGCGGAGGTAACGGAAGTTACAAGGCATAATAGGGAAAGTTAGTTTAGAAGTTCAAAGGTTCCACTTTGTGAAGGACAAAACTAAGGCACAGTCCTGTATTCCCTGTAAATTTCTAGTTACTCAAAATACAGCAATAAATAATATTGACTGCTTCTATTTCCAAACACAGATTTATTTCATTATAGTTAGAATAATAATACGATGGAGTTAGCCATAATAGTCTGGAGATAGCGTTAGCCTGATAATAATCTCCTAGTCTCAACTGACATCAATTACAGCTAGGAATAAAACATCGAACAACAATGAAAAGCTCCCTCCTGAAACATGTTTTTGCTACTTAAATATATATGAATACAATATATAAACTTCATCTTCTAGCTGCATATCAAAATAATGCATTACTGAGTTCACGTTATCAGCTTAATAAAGTGAAGTGGATGGTTTAGCAGGTAATACAGCACATCAGGTAAATTGAATAAATATACTAACGAAGGTTATGTCTGTAGAGTCAAGTTTCACTTTAGTGTACGGTAAGATTCCTTTAAAAGATGCTTTTTATCACAGACCAGTGCTGTCACTGCTGAGGCAAAAGTCATGTTATTTAGAGGAAAAAAATCTTCTTGAAGAAGGTACAATACAAGCTCATGCCCTTCAGTGGCAGTTGTTCCAAGGTGATGTTGTAATGGTCTAATTGTATTTTGAATATGAGAGAGTTCTCTATGAACATAGCCATTTTGGGAAGACCAAATACAAGGTAGTAACAATGCAGAGCTATCAGATATCAGAACAGGTGTGGTTGAACAAGCATATGAATACACTAGCTCAGCACTTTTTCTTCCAACAGAAATGTATTACTGCAGGTTTCTCATAAGCTGGTCGGTTGTTTGCTTGCATAGCCTCAACTGTAAAATGGTTAGAGCTAATATCCTAAATCACTAGTTTCATTTTTACCCTCTCATCTGCTATGTGCAGGATAGGGAGTATTGAAAAGACTACAATTGTAAGGTTCCACAACAGTTTGTATTCTAAAAGGTTTTTATTTGCTTCTTTTTTTTTAATTTTATTTCTGTCTTTGGTTCAAATATAATGGCTTATTTCTTCATTGAGTAGGCACATCTTAAAGTGTTTTCAGTTAAGTAAATTCAGCAATACTTAAAAGCAGACAGAAGTGAAAGAAAACAATTTCCTCTTAAAACAACCTTCATGCTTTTGTTTTAGGAGCTCTGCTTTGTCAGTGATAGAGATGTGCAGGATGGGCAGGATTCTTCTGGCTGCTATCAAGGTGAAAACATAGATGTGGCACCTAAGTTTAAAAGGCAATATCAGGGAAATTGTGATAAAGGTTTAGGTTGATCAAAGCACTTAAAGATCTCTTTCACATTTTCTTTTTCTAGAGGGAGGAAAAAATGGTATTTAGAGCTACATTTTAGTGGTTTTCATCATGAGCATTGAACCACATGTAATGATAGAGAAGAATATCAAGAAGATTTACCTGAACTGGGGGCTTCATCAGTTATGAAAGCATTTCAGTGATGCCATTAAACTGGGAAAAAGGGTTATCCTTTCTGAGTACTGCATCTCTTCTGTACTAAAGAAGGCAGAGGCATATGGAGAAGTAAGTTTGTTACATTATAGGATCCTAGGTAGATTATTAAAATCACTTAAAGAGACTTTATTTTGTCATAACTTGATTCCAAGCCTATCTTTGCAACTTCTCAGCATTTTCATTGCAATTTTTATATACAGTGAGTTTATGTTGCTCTTTTTGAAACTGTTGATGAAACACCTCTCTTGCACTTGTTATATAGACAGCTAAAAGGATAATGGTTTAATGCATTCTGTCTTTAAGTAGGTATCCAGACAGAGCTCTGTTGGATTCCCAAATAAAAGAGGTGAGGTAAATCTTAACTTTTCTTCAAAGTGCCCTTCAACCTTCCCCCTCTTGTTTAAGGTTATCTAGCTCAGGGATTTAGAAACAGCATCATCTCAGTAATAAATATTTTCCTACCTCAAGGCAGAACACTGTATTTCTAGTCTCCTTTTGTTTTAGCTTCTTTCAACCAAACATTGGTGTAATCTTTCTTTGAAAATGGATTTTAAAACAGTTTCTGGTATTGAGAGGTGTTAAACATTATTAATTTTAGTAACGTCTCTCAACAGAATTCATAGTACATAATATTTTTAATTTCATAATACTATGTAATGTTATGTACCATTATATAAATTTGAAATATATTTAAATTAACTCTTGCCAAATTATCTTCAGCCACATAAGATTTGTTAGGGGTGCACACTTTTTGTTTGCATTTCTAGTGTTTTTAGTGAAGGAAGTTGTTATACTTTTTTTTTTTCCATGTCCATAAAATTTATTCCACTGCAGAAGCAGTCATCCTGCAACTGCTAGAAATACTTGTGCACAAGGAGATACTGACTCTTTCATGTCCTTTCAGTGTTCTGTGGGATCTGTTATTAAGCATTTGAAATGTATTACTAAGGAAGATCAAGGTAGACTTGTTGTTGTTACTGATAAAAATATACAATATGATTCTCTTTATCAGGCCTCAGTTACCTTCATAAAATTCTCTCCTTCGAAGTGTTCACAATGGTAATGCCCTTCACTGCAATGCAGAGTGATTGTGTTGTTGGTGTCCTGTTAATGTGAAGCTGTGGTGGCCTGAAGGCATTGTATAAATGACAAATTGCTGCATTTGCCCCAGCCAGATCTTTCTTCCGCCAGTGAAGATGTGTGACAATGTCTAACTCTTCAGATTTCCTGGAAGGATTCAGTAACTTTTGTGAAACATTATTTGCACTTAAATACTCCCTAACTTATTTGTTTTTCAGTGCAAATATGTCTAATGTCATGAGACAAAAATAAAAATAATAAAAACATTCTTTCCTTCAGCTCTTTTTTCAAGGTACCTCTGGCACTAACAGATTTTGTATGGTTTGGGCTGCATATATTGTCATGTGTTGATAAATGCTTGAAAGAGTTACCTAATATAGGATTACACACAACATTTTGGTTTAATGCAACTTGTTTTTTACTGCATTTATTAGTAAAGATGTTCAGTTTTCTTTCATTTTACCTGGAATCACCAACTAGCTGGTATTGCAGTGCAGAGTATGATCACCTTAAAGATAAGGTGCCAGTCAAAGACAAAAACCAAACTGGCTCCCAGTAAAGTTATATTTTTTTATAATTTTATTAAAACCATAGCAATATCAGCTCTTATGCTTAAATTATGTTTCTGTAGAATGAAACAGAAATTCATGACTAATTTTCAGGTGCTTATTTATTACAATGGATAAGTGCCACCTAGAAGGAACTATCTGCAGTTCTCTCCCTGTTGAACAAACTTTGGACAAGATAGCACTTGTATGACACTTAAAATGGAGCATTGTACCATGTTAAATTTGAATTTAAATCTTATTTGTGCACCAGACTACATTATTTAAAAAAAAAAAAAAAGTCATCTTCATATAGGCTCAAAATTTACTATAGCAGTGTCCTGTTAATTGTTGCAATGCGTTAAAGCTTTATTGAATCTGAATTTTTTGGTTTGTGCCATTGTTCATCATAAAATGAAAATGTCTATAGCAAGAGTTGGTAGTGATATGCTGAATGCCTTGCATATAAAATTTTTACTTGTAAATTCTAAGTATTGTGTGTGACTCTTGCATGCATGAAATTTGTGCAGGTATACACATGAAAAATCCCCTGCAGATATCACCTGGCAGAAGTTATGCTCTTGTGTCAGGCTTTATTTTATAATAATGGTTTTATGTGCAGCTCTGTATACATTTTGCACCTCTTAGGTGCAACTGTTCATAACAGAGAAGGTTTCTGTGTGATATCTGACAGAAAATTCCTTCTTAGATGCATACAAATTGTGCATAGGTTTGCATTTCATGACTTAAAACTTGAAAAGTTTAGTTTTGTGAATTTAATAAAATATTTTTGAGTAAGTGCTCGCTGAAATGAATATATATTTGCTGTATTTGTAACACATTGACAAAGCATGGAAATGAAAAACTAATTCAATAATAAAATTCTTACACCTTCATGGTTAGAGGGGCACTTTGGCTTAGAAGAGAGTCCAGAATAAAGTCTGTCATAATGCTTCTGTTAAATACATAAATAATGAATAGTTGTTTTAGTGGAGGGGTGCTTGGGGGGTGCTATGATTCAAGTTTGTTGCAGTTCTTCCATGGAAGCAGGACCTTGCAGTGTGGTAAGGGAGAATGCCTGGTCTGATGTTCCTCTTGTTTAGAGCATTAGCTCCTGCAAACATAAAAAATCTCTACTGTTGAAGAATTCATGTTAATCTTTTAAGTGACATAGTTGCTGTTGGCACTTCTATCTGTAAATCAGTGGGTAGTACAATGGTTTTCATATACAACAGTTTCATTAACAACTGTATGGATAATAGCTTAAGTCAAGGAAGCAATTAATAGAGCCTCACATCTGAACAATTTAAATATTAATGGTTTATGATAAATGTGTAAAATAAATAAGACAAACTCAGCATAAGATAATGAATTGCACCACATTTCAGCATTCCAAAACTGTTTGCACAGCAAATTACAAACTGAGCCAGCAATACTTTGCATTTATTTTCTAATCTTCTCCAAGTATGTGGAGTTGACTCTTTATGTATAATTTTCAAATCATAGAAATAATGATGGAAAAGATGTTTCCAGTCATTTTTACCAGTACTTTGCTGTTGCCAGTAGAGTTTTGTTTAGCGTATTTCCATTGTAATTTAAATAGTGATAGGCAGGTCTCCTATTTATCAGTAGATAAAATGTTTTACTGCTTCTTTTTTCATTTATTATTAATTTACTTTTTTAATGTTACAAGCTTTGTGTACAATTATGACTCCCCACCCTCCCTGCTTCAAGAGTCCAGGAAGTCTTCACTTATTTATAGAATCATAGAATAGCTTGGGTTGTAAGGGACCTTAAAGATCATCTAGTTCTTATTCTCTTCTGCTTATGTGCTCAAATACAGAGTTGCCATACTTCTGCCTAGTAATGGTTCATCCAAAAAACCATTACATAAAAAGGATTTTAGCAATTGCCATCTTACCTTTTTAATCATCTTCATCCTTTTTTGAAAATCCACCCTTCTTTACCACCATCTTTCTGATATTGAGACACCCGAGCTAAACACAATTTTCTTTATGTACCTTCGCTACAGATTTACACAAAGAATTTCCAAATTCCTTGCTTTTGTAAACACAAGTCAAAAACACAATTACTTCTTTGTTGAGCTTCCATAATGCAAGTTGATATCTAATTTTTTTATCCGCTTACTTGTAGATCGCTTTGCTCTAATACTTTCCAAATATTTCTCTTTGTCATATCTTATATAGGCTGATTCCAGTCTAAGTCTAGACAACTATTGCTGAGGTGCCCTTGGAGCAAGAAATTATTATTGCATGTTAAATTCATAGGCTGACGGAACATGAGAAACTGGGGAAAATGGAAAACATACTCAGATTTCAACACCCTGAACTTTCACACATTTTCTTTTGGTACATTCAATAAGTTTAGAATGTGGACTCTACAATGGATCTGTATAATGTAGTCTAAGCTAAATTGTACCAAAGCCATGAAACCATATTGGTATAGCCAATTTCAAGAAAACAAGTCCTGTTAAAGCCTTTTGGAAGGAATCTGGCTCCCTGTCAGACCAGCCTGGAGGAGATGCAGAGCAGGATCCCACATCTCTTCTCCAAATCCCATGTGTGCATGATGTTAAAACCAGGCTTCCTGAGGACCGCTGCTTTCTTCTGTATTTAAGAGAACTAATGTTGTCCTTGAAATTTAATTTCTGAGAGTCCTGTTTTATGTATTCAACAGAGATAGCACAAAGGCAAACAAAGGTGGTGTTTAAGTAAGGTTTGGCTGCAAAGCTGAATCACGGATAGGATCTAAGGACAGATTTCATGACATCAAAATCTCATTGTATTCTCCTAACAGATGTGGAATTTATATGATGAATGAAAGTCTATTAAGAGATCAGCTGAAATTATGGATTCCTGTCCATAACCAGACAGGTTCTGGGAAACAGAGCTATTTGGGGTTGAGATCTGACCTGAAACAAAACCTGCAGAGACATGTTCAGAAATTGAACGTAACCAGAGATGCACACAATGTGAAGATTCAGATTCAATCAAGGTCACCTCACATTCAGTGATTTCGAATTTTGCTTTGTTCGTTTGTTTGTCTAAGCAAAATTGGAAACTAGTAATGAAAAAATACGGCTTTGCAAGCTCACTTTTCTTACAAGTGGAATGCAAAACATGTTCCACATCATGGAAATATTACTTCTGTTCCCATCAATGCCAGCATTAATTTGATTAAATATTCCCAGAAATACTGGGTGATGTTCTTAGTCCATGTGTTGCTTGTATATAGTACACAAACAATTGTGTGTCCTGCATAATTGTTGTATATCAATATTTTTAGCCTTTTGGATGCTGCAGCATAGACTATCTACACATTTTTAAAAACACATTTCTCCTTGTAATTGTTGTTTGTTTTGCATCAGTTATGCAGATGGAAGTTTGTTACTGCACAGGCTTTGTAAATGTTACATACATGTTTCCTGCTAGAGTTCAATGATCTTGTAGGTGTTTGGTTTGATCTGTCACCCTAGTTTAGTATATTTGCGGTGGGGATTTCCTTTGGTATAAAATAGACTTTATTAGACTTTCTTGTCTAAATGCAGGAAAACTTGTTTCCCGTTAGGAGACAGGAATGTTTTTCACATTTGTTCTGGCTTCATTCTTTATTTTATTTATTTATTTATGCCTACTGCTTTTCCACATAATTTAATTTTGGCAACAGATTTTTTTCTCCCCCCTCTTTTTTCCATCCTTCTGCCATGAGCCTGTTGACTCAGCTGTGTATGTGTGCAGGACTGTATGTTTTAAAGAACTGTGAATAAATGAGGTTGAGATGGCTGTGAATATCACTGTTTCCTTTTCCGCTAAAAGACAAACAAAATGTCTTCTCATGCCCTTGTGTGCTGGGCTGTTTCTCGTACATCACTGTGGCAATGATCAGAATACAAATGTTAATGGTTTCTAAGCAGTTAAAGGATATATGAATTGTTAGCGCTGGTGTCTCATACAAAATGCTCCATGAATGTAAATAAAAGGCCAAGTTCTGAGGAGGTAGTTTTGTACATGTTGAATTTAGTTCTTTATTTTAGTTCCCTGTTGCTGTTCAGTTTTGCAATGACAGTAACTCAGAGTGGGATATCAATGCAAAATATCTGTTAATTTCCTTTACCTCTCTTTACTTAGTCTTCTGTTTAGTATTCTTACAGGATTAGACTCCGTGCTTAATAGATTCCAGACTTTGCCTATATCTTACTGGTGCTATTATAATGAAGGATTAAAAAGGATCCTAGAGTATGCATATTCTTATGCTTTGACACACATGTCCTAAGTACTGTTTGGATACAGGCAGCTTGGTTTTGTTTTTAGTAGCCCTCCAGGGTAGCTGAATCAATGGTATGCTCAGCAGCAGCTGTTACCTGAATTAAATGTGTCAGCTGTACAAATGAAAAGAGCAGAAGTAAAACATAATGTAGTTGTTCAGAAATACGGGTGTTTGTAGTTGCAACAAAGTGCCCGAGTCATATTTTCATGTAGAGGTGAAGGATTGCTCTGGGAAAAAAAGGGGATGGATGAGGTCATTGCCATGTAGCTGCCGAATTAGTCAAGCTAGGTAGTTCATTCAAATTTTAATACCTTAAGCTTCTACAAAGATGTAGCAGAACACAGTGTTCCCCTCTAGTTAAAATAATTTTCTTGTTAGTGCAAATAATAATAATAAAAATGAGAGTGCAGACTTTTCTGGTATTCCTGCCAAAGGGATCTCAAGGCCAAGGGTAGCGTGACGAACTGTGACTAGAGAAGTCTGTGATATGTAGATGAAATTCTTAAAGCATTTCCATGCTATCAATATCCGTTATTTTCAAACAGGGCTAGAAAGCAAAGTAAAAGGTCTCCTAAAGCGACAAAACTCCCATGCTGCAGTTCTGTTTTCCTACCAGTAAAATACCCCTCAAAGTGATCAAGGTTTTCTCTTCTGAATAACGAGACAGTGCTCTTTCCGTCTCTCTCCCTGTGCCAAATCTACCAGTCGAGTACAAAGTCCACTGGTAGAGGGGCTCATCGGAGCCTTTATTTGTGGTTGTCTAGGAACAGATTCCTGTACAAAGCAGGATTGTCAGCGCCAGTGCCCACAGAAGTTACTCAGAAAAGGCTCTTAGCTTTGGCCTCCAAGTTCATGGAAGACTCCCTACGCTTTGTGGAGGGAAGGACAGATTTTCTAACATGCTTCTGCCCTAAGGACTTTTTTCCTAGTTTGCTGTAGACAGTTGCACGCTACTCTCTGTCCGTATTACTGAGTATCTCCAGGTGCTATACTCTTGGTACTTGGTCTAGATACGCTTGTGGCAACCAGAAGGCTCTTAGAATTCATGCTGTCTCATTCTCAGCTGTCTGTACCTTAGACCTCTTAACAGATACAGAAGGTTTTACCGGGTGATGCACTGCCACTCAAAGCCCAAAAGCAGTATTTTATTTTATTTTTTTTTTTGGGGGGGGGGGGGGAGGGGTAGGGAATTAACCCCAAAAATTTGGTTAAAAAAATCCATTAAAATTTATGGTATACAATACAGCTTTCAGTTTGACCATGACACCATCAACCAAGATGAGTGACATAACCAAAACGCAGAATTTCTGCATTTTGTTGCATTGCAGATTGAGGTTGCGTATCCCATGTGAACACCGTGTTTCTGTAAGCAATTGATGAGATTGATGATTGATGAGAGCGATCTGACAATCTGGCCACAGAATTAGCATCCCAGTTTGATGGCACTTTATTACTTGTATTCTTGTGTTGCAGCTGGTTAATAGTTTACAGAAACATGGTGTCCACACACACAGGATATGCAACCTCAAACCCACACAGATTTTACAGTACTTTATTACCAGACCATTCTTGTTTCTGTTAGGGGAATGTGATACTCCCCTAAAAAAAAAAAGTGTGTGTAAGACAACTGAGGAACAAATACGTGTTTTCTTCATTGTAAAGAAATGCAAGATTTTTGTGTCATCATATTAATATACTGTTGTATAATCATATTAATATATTGTTGTATAATCATATTAATATATGATGACACAAACCTTTCTACTGGTTGAACAGAGAACTGTGTTAACTGGTAAATGATAACGTTACTTAACTCGTGTAGTATGATAAAGACACTTCTTATGACAGACTGTCTTGTGTGTTTCTCACCCTTTTGATGTATATATATATAAGTTCAATTTCAGCTCTTATAATTTTGTTCAGCTTTGTATAAATAATATGTACATAAAGAGGAGAACAACAGCTAATATTCAAATGTTTTTTAAGACTTGGAGTAAGCAGTGGAAGTCAATGGTAAAGTCTTTAGAGATTGTGGAAATATAGCTAACAAAAGGAAAGTTGGGAGATTTGTTTTCAAGGTCAGTGTGTATTCCATAACCTATACATCACTTCAATAGAAAATCTCTATTTCAAACTCCTTTTGTACTTGTGTTGGTGATGTTGGTAATGTACATTGCTGATTTCGAAAGTATCCTTTAGAAGTGAACACACAGCATATTCAGTGCATTTTAAGCATTTGTCAATGTGCATGTGCTGAATAACTGTACATACTAATTTTGTTACCTGTAGTTGCATATTCCATCTAAAAAATTGTTCCAACAAAATGATGAGGTGATACACAGGCACTGATTGCATGAAGGATCCTTTTATTTTTAATCATGTTGCATTTTCTTCTGTCAGGAAAGCGCTTAGGAAAATTTACAAATTTTCAAGCACATCATGAGCTATAATAGATATTTTAAATTTCTGAAATCTGTAAGCTTTGAATTGATTGACTTCATTGTTCATATTAAAGTCACCCACGTTGCAGTTTTTCATCAGCATCATATTTCTGAGCCATTCTTTTCAGTCCATTGTTTAATGTTCTGAAACAGGTTATGTATCTTCAATATCTATCTTCATTGCTGATATTTAAAAATTCAGATACAACTTGCTTACCTAGAGGTACTGGACATCTCTACATCAAGCTTGCATCAAGTGGAATAATAAATTAGAATTTTTATTTAAAATCTCAGAATTTGTTTTTAGAAGTTAAGGTATTTAACATAATATTAAAAATTTCCTAATTTTATTTTCCACCAAGTGGATGTGTATAAGGTTCAGGCAGGAAACCATGCTTATTATTCACCTTGAGAGAAATAAGGAATAAGATATATATATATTGTCATTGTGAAAAGGATGAGGTTTGCCTCATCATTATGTTCTGCATTGCAATAATATCATCACGTTGAAATAATATATTTCAGAAGATTAGTTTATATGTAATTATTTTAATGGATGGGATTTTGTTTTATATTACTTCAAAAATCCAGCTTTCCACCAATACTGTCAACTATTATTCAAAATAACTGATAAGAGTATCTGGCGTACAAAAAAAAAATTGTGTGCCTTTCTACTGGTTGAACAGAGAACTGTGTTAACTGGTAAATGATAACGTTACTTAACTCGTGTGTGGTATGATAAAGACACTTTTCTAATGACAAACTGTCTTGTGTGTTTCTCACCCTTTTGATGTATATATATTTAAAAAAAAAAAAAAAAAAAAAAAAGATATTTGCCCAAGTATTACAGTTTTCTAATACATGAAAAAATCTAAATAAATAAGCCAGTTGTGAAGCAGTTCCTTGTGTTCCTATTAGTATTCTTACTATGTGTATTCTCTGAAATTCTTTAAAGCAAGGAAACATAACTGAAGTATTTCAAAGTAGTAATGTTCTGTTGGTTACCCTAAAGTGTGTTTTGTGCAAGCATGGCAACTCAGTCAATATCTTTCTTTCCTGAGACAGGCAAGAGTCTCTAGGGTAAAATGAGCCTTCCACATAATCTTAAAGTGTTCCAAGATTATTCCTGTGCTTAGTCTTAACACTTAAATTCTCCATTTCTAATGCTCAATAGAAATAAAGCATTGCAATACGCTGGTCATTGCCAATGTATTTAGGGTTCATGCTATACTCATGAATTGATAAAAAAAAAAAAATCTAACCTGAAAAGACTAGACTGAGTAGGTATGTGCCTGTTTTGCAGAAGATCAGCTCTGTGAGTAGAAGAAGCCTTAGGGTAGCTCACACTGCAGTGGGCTGGGTGGCTCTTGCTTCTGTTTCTTTGTTGTGCTTTTGCTCTGGCCAAATGTGTGTCACTTGCACTGCAAGTTATTTTTAGCATGAGAAAAACTGAGGCTTGTATCAGTTTTATTATCATGTTGTTGGCAGCAAAATATGGCATTTCACGTAGCACGAGTCTTTTTTGTTTCAAGCAGTGATAATAAAAATAAATGTAACAATTAATTGAAATTTTGACCATGTTGTATATCAATTTTCTACATGTAAAAGAAATATGTAATAATTGAGGGGGGATTGTTGTTGTTGTTTTCTTTTGTTTTAATGAAGTGATTATATGAGCTAGAAGGATCAGAGGTCAATAGCTCTGTCAATTTTAGTGATGTTATGATATTCAGATAACATAGTTGTCTCCTGCAGTCATTTACATGTAATAAGTGGTTTTTAATATTTTTAAAATATCTTGCTATGTACACTAAAGGCAAAGTAATATCAGTAATAAGTCTAGCTACATACCATCACGATGGTATGTAGCGAGGAGCTCTTACATTGTGTTTTTGTTTTGTTTTTTTAAAAAGTCAGGATTGAAAGTTGTGTATCTTTCAAACTCAGTATGATAAAGAACACAAGCTAAAATGATTCTGTTGGTGAACAGTCTTTATGCTGGAACTATAATTGTATTGCATAAGTGAAAGGTTATTTTTTTATAGCAGACAAAGGATATTGCTTAATATTTGTATATTGTGGTAGTTCTTAATTGAAAAGAATTTGATACAAAGTTTTCTGCAGCATGGGTAACCCATTTTGTAAGATAATGGTATTTGATCAAGACTGTTTTCTGTGTTGTTTGTTCAACATTTATTAAAATGATGTGCAATGTTCCATTTAAATAAAAACTTATATAAGAACTGTTGTCTCTTCCGAAAAATGAAGGAATCAGGCTGAATTGAGATTAATGACTGTTTATAGAAAGTGAAGCCTCCAGGGTACGATAAAAGGTGAATAGGTTAGGGTGTTTAAGAGCAGCTCTATTTGATTTTGAATTAGAGTTTAAAAGTACAAATTATACAACCTGGAATGAAACTCAGAACTAGCTTTGTTTCAAAATATTTGATTGTTCAGATATTTCTTATTATTAATAAAAGATACACCAACAAAGACATTGGTATTTTGCACATCCAGTGAATTACTGACAGAGTCATGTTAAAGGGTAAATAATTAGTGGCTTCTGCAGAGAAATCATGGAGATTTGTTGGGTTTGTCCGGGTTATATGAAGTTTTTCTTTGTGGTAGAAGGCAGTTGGTTAGGGGATATTTATTTATTTATTTATTTATTCATTTATTTTCTTTTAAAGCTTTGATGAACACACATTTGTGCTAACAGTCTACTTCTGAAACAGAAGGTGTCTCACGTTGGTTTTCTGGGTAAATTAGCCTGGAAAGATTTTGTTAAATTTTACAACATTGTACTGGAGCCAGCATCCTGGCAAGTTTTGCTGTGAATTTTCTCTCTTTTTGTTTCTTTTCGTAATTTTTTTTTTTTTCCAGTAATTACTTGGTTCTTACAGCTTTGCACAATACAGTCCCAATGAATCAGTTATGTTTTGGTGCATAGAATTTCATCATGCCTAACTTGTACTGCTTGTCTTTTTTTCCCCTCCATAGGTATATTCGCATTGTTGGGACCCACAACACGGTGAACAAAGTTTTCCACATTGTTGCGTTTGAATGCATGTTTACCAACAAATCCTTTACTCTTGAGAAGGGTCTGATAGGTAAGAGATGCAACTGTTTTCCTTTTATATGAACTGCTGTGAACACTTGCCTTTTAAGACTGGCCATCACTGCACTTTTGCTGTACTTCCCCTTCCACTCTAACTTGAGTTAAATCATGCTGTAAGCTTAGAATTAGTTGGGTAGTCCTCATGGCTGCTTTGAAATTCCAGTGCTGTGGATCAATTAGTGACGCTGCAGGAATGCTAAAGTTCAAATTAAATTAACTGCTGCTGACAAAACCACTGGTAATTGAATAACTCTGTGCTCCTAATCTGATTTTTGTTTCCATGTCATAGTAGGGTTGCTTTTGCCTCCAGCTAGGTTAGCCTGAACTCTGTAACTGGGATGGAGTAACCAGAGATATTTATTGTACTGAAGGTGGGTTTGGGCATTTAAGGCCTCTTATGCAGACTAGTTTCAACTACTGAAAGTGAACTCCAATGTGTTAATTTTCCACCAAAGAATTATAGACACATCTAGCCATGACAGAGCATCATATTGGCTACCCTTATTCTCAGAATGCTGTGTTAATGTTCTGTTATTTCTGGTGCTGTCTGCTCCAGACAGCTTGTGTTACAGTGATTTAAGTACATTTACATAATATTGCATTACTTAAGGTAGAAATCCCAAACAGATCAATAATACAAAATGATAAACCGTGTCAAAGATTTCTTAGTAGTTCAAACAAGGTGATCTCTGCACTTTCTTCTGTATAAGCTCACGAGTGAGATCTTGAAATTCATTGGAAAAAGAGTTTTATATACCTTTTAGTTGTTGTGTACTTATAGGAGGGATTTCCCCAATTTGCAGTTTTGGTCTAATTCAGTCCTTCTGAGTTAGTCCTTCTTTGTATTTTTCAGACCACCTATTACAGTTGTGTATGATTTAGTACCACAGACTATTGCTTGTTCTGGGAAGAAATTGAGAAGTTTCAGCAAAATTGTCAGAGTTCATGCTTTTTTTTTTTTTTTTTTTTTTTTTTTAATAGGAATTTAAATTTTAAGCATGCACTTATGGTAGATAGAAGGAAAAACAGTTCTTGAAAAAGAATCAGATGGAAAATTTTTAGTGAGACATAGTCAGACATACTTCTCTTAATTCTTTTCTGAGGAGAACTATATCTGGTTGTAAAAAAATGGGTCCCAACTCCTTTAGCCCTTCCTCCATGCATTGTACAAAGGCATAACATCACTAAACCCAGTCTCACGAGATTTGCTGTGGGATTTCATGATATCTGTGTAGAATCATTGAATAAAAAAATTGCCTGACAAATCACACTTTACTGATTTTTACATCATGCAGCCTGAAAATGTATAGGCTGTCAAATAATGCAAATAGAAAGTTTTTCCTTTGTTTTAGTGAGTTTGCAAGTAGTACTGCAATTGTTACTGACAAGAAAATAGAACAAGCAGTAATGAATGGTAGAATTTAAAGGAAACATTTAGCTGTAGCAAGCTAGTTACCAGAGAGACAAAATGTTTCGAGTTTGATAAAAACCTTTGAGCTAAGTCTCATAGGTATTGCTGCTAGCTATGAATTTGTTAAAAGCTTCATGCAAAATAAGAATTATTTTGTGCAGGTAAGTGATGCATATATCTTTATACATTTGTTTTAAGATTATCAATTCTGTTTAGTAAATAATTTAGGACCAAAATAACATACCTTCCCCTTTTTTGTGTATGTTAAATAACTTGAAGATTGTTTTATCATAACAATAGGCAAGGTAGCGAATCCATGTTGGCTTGTTGGAGTGTGTGTGTACCATAGCTGACTTGCCTTTCAGGTACTCAGTGACATTTGTTTTTTAGTGAGCTTTTTTGTGAGGTGAACAATTCCATCTGCTTCAGCATTGCATGGTACTGGGTTCCAAATTCAAATCATGACTTTCAAGGTTAATCTAGGGAATAGAGACTTCAAGTGGCTTTATTTAAAATGTATTGGTTCATGATTTTTTTTTTTTGTAGTTCAGATTCTTCAGTATCAGTTGTATATTATAAATGCTTATGTAAATCAAAATGTAGGCTAGGGTATGACTGTTCGAGCCAAGTCAGTTTATTGCTACATCTCTTGCCAATATACGTCTGTATTCTATGATCAAATTTCCATTCTTTAACTGTATGGTATTCTCGCCAACATATGCCACAGGCATATCACCTGCTGTTTCATATTTCAGTGCTCCATACCCCTTGTGCATCTGTCTATTAAATTGTGGAGATGTTTGTAGGTAGCCTTCTGCTTGTTTCCAATTTTAGCTGCCACCCTTGCAGAAAAGGCTCCTTGCCTCCCAGCACTACAGAACACTTTATCATTTTCACATCTCTTTTTTACTAGAAACCTTAGCATCAGAGATAAGATTGTGCTACTAGCCTTGCCAACAGTAATGCAGATGCATGCAAAGTCACTGAAAAACAAATATTGTTCCCTGTTCAGAACAGATTACCCTCCTAAACTACAAGTAGAATTGCAATTTCAGTGTGTGTAATGAACTGCATTATGAGATGCTTTTGATATTGTTTAGAGGTGTGAACTGATGAGAAAATTGATGACTAATGGCAGAGTACCATGAAAAAGGGAATATGTGGACCAATTTCTGATTGCAAATGAGGCAACAACAGTTGAATATGTGACTTTGCAGAGGAAGGGACAAATGGAAACATTTTGAGACAAGTTGGGGGCAGTGCAGTTGTGAAATGCAAGGGTATAATGGCTCTTCCACCAGAATTTATTGCTAACAGTGTTACCTCTTCAAAAGCCTTCATCCAGCAAAGTGACCTTATATGCATTTAGTGCTTTGTTTTACATACCTGTATAAGACGGTGTGTTGTCTGGTTCCCTTTATCAAACAGACTGTCCCAGTTCTACTTCCATAAAAATTTTGTGTGACTACCAATAGGATAATAAGCACAGATTTATCTTATAGCTCTAATGAGGGTTTATAATGTTTCTTTCTATTTCTCTAGTGACAGGATGTGGTAAAGTGAACTGAAAGCAGTTAGGAAAGCTCTGTGAAGGATATGAAAGTGCAATAATCAGAGTAGGTTGCTTCTAAGCTTGATTGAGTACAGAAGCTTTCATCCTTATCCTTGAAAAGCAGTGTTGGGTAATATTATTGAGTTCATTGTTTATGCAGTATGGTATTAAATGTGTTCCAACCTAATTTAATACCTTTACTGCTGTTGCTATAATCCGTTCTATTAAGGAAAAGAAGTGCTCATCCCTTGAAGGCTGTATGGTCCTTTCAGAAAGCCTTACTTTTACAAAAAGAACACCAAAGATAGTATACAAGGAGTTTCTCATCTCAAATCTCATTCCAAAGAATTAAGGCCACTGAGGTGTCTGTTTAGTGATTTTAGTCAGAGATTTAAAAGTAATTATTTAATTTCATTAAACCTATTCAGCTTGATCAGAAAGCTGTATATACAAAGAGGGGTATATTATTACTGATATATAGTATCTATCTAACGGCTGTCACTGTAAAGCAAAGATTAGAAGGCTGCCAAACAAATAATATAAGTGAAGTGTCATCACATGGTAACAGCAATTTTATGTTGTCTTTTTTTTTTTTTTTACATACAGGGTTTTCATGACAAATGATTAACTTGACATGTTATATTTAAAAGCTAATATGGAAGATTTGTGTAGTTCCAGTACACAATACTGGATGTGATGCTGAATTGACCCAGTGGCAATTAACTAGCAATTTTGAGGTAAAAGTAGCAGGATATGCTCTTTCTAGAACTGATGTTTCAGTCTGATGTTTTAGTGTTGGTTTACACTTCGTTGTCTTGTTAAATGAGGTAAGTGACAGAAATGAATTCAATCATAGGAAATTATTCCCTAACGCAGATGTTAGGGTTGAGATGTAATTTTCCTTTTGGCATATTATCTCTAAATGTGTTTGTAAGTTTGCATTTTTTTTATGTATTGGATTCCCTAGATTGACATAGCTGTTTTGCCTAACAGGGATGCAAATATTTTTAAAACCTCAAAAACAGTGTTTTCAACTTCTGAAATTTGAATGGTCTGTAGTCGTTAATATTTAATCTGCAATCCAAAACAAATTAAGATTCTCACAAGCAGGAGGCATGCTCCTCTCAAGGGAGAAGCAGTACCCAACATGATGCAATTGTTGATAATGGCTTCTAATCTGCCCAGTGGCAAGAAGCTACAGCCCTGGGCAAGGGGCTTCTCCTATGCAATGCCACTCTTGTTTTTTGTTTTCCCTTGTATTTATAGGAATCAATTCTGTTTATCTGCCACAGGGGAAAAAATGATAATTTCCCGAAGTCCTGTGGCTAAAAAACACCTTTAACCAGTGCTGAGGTGCGGTTAAGGACTGTGCAAGCACACGGGTTTGACTAGGCCACAGTCCTACTTTGAGCCTGGTGAGGGCCATAGGGAGTGCAACGTGGAAGGCTTTTACACAAAGTTGTGTTTATCTGTGGTCTGCCTCAGTCTTTCAGACTATCCTTAAGCTGGTGGATTACAAACAAAAGGGGAAACGGTGAATAATGACTGAAGAGCAAGAGATGGATATAAAACACTGGAATGTCCTTGGTCACTCTCTGGGGAATGCTGTTCAGTACTTATGAATCATTGTGAACCTTCATTTATGTGCTGTTCAATGCCTTAGGAGTACTTTTTTTAAAGGAAAAAATGAAATGAATATGTAATCATTCACTTGTCTTTTACTCACTGGCAGTTATTAAAAGGCAAAAACAAACAACAACAAAAAACACTTAAATGTGTAACAAAGAGAAACCAGTTGTATCAGTTCCCTAGTATGTAGTTCAGCATTGTAAAACACTGCTGACTCTCTCCAAGGAAGCCTCAAGAGGTGCTATTTCCACATCTAGTTAATGTTGACTCCACACAAAGTTATTTATTTTATTTCATCTCTTTTTAAATGTTAGTCTTCTTTCAAAGCCATGCAGTTTCCCCAGCAATGCAAGTCATCTCTATTGCAAGCATAGCCTTAGGAAGTAATGAAAATTTTAAGACCATCTAAATAAATAAGGGATTTTTTTTTCCTCTTTCTACAGGAAAGGGCAGCCACATGGTCAGTTTAGTTACCGCTGTTCTTTAATAAAGATCTGTTCATATGATGCCAGTTACTTTTTTTTCCCCTTATTTCCAGTGCTGCAACAAAGGATGCTTGCTTCTGAAGGCTTTTATGAAATGACTGCTATTTCTTAAAGTCTTCCTCAGACAAATTTCAGTTGAAGATCTCTGTAGTCAGCCAATTGGTTGCCAATTAAAAACGCGCTCAATTCTAACGGTTTTTATGCTTTTAGTATGATTTTTGGAATCAAAAATCAGCCTTCTCTGCAATTATTTTAATCCAAACTGACAGTTGCAAGTTGAGGAATAATAGTGGGAATTTCTTTTAAAATTGGTCAAAATTCTAATTTGCCCTCTCTTCCAAATCGCAGACTTGACTATGTAAACCTTCACGTTCCAGTGTAGTATCTGTGGCATAAGTCAATGTTTATCTTTCAGCAGTTCTAATATCTGTGGCATAGCCTGGTGTTTACATGTTAGTAGTAGATAATAGTACTGACTAAATCAGATGATTTGTCAGAACTTTGTGGATGTACTTATTACCACAAGAACAGATAAGAAAAAAAAAAAAAAAAAGTATCCAAACCCTTTCTTGAATCCTTAAAATAATACTGCTGGAATTAAGTATACTGCCAAGCAATTCATCTCTCCATACCTCAGCATAAGACCAGGAAACAAGAAAATAAGTTTTAATAACTGTTTTTTTCCTGCTGTACTGTAGCCTCAATCATCTTTTCCTTTTGTTTGCTTACGGAATGTGTATGCTTTGCTAACAGACATATTTTGTGTTCCATAAAAGTGAATCAGATTTGTCAAGAGTATGAACAAAGGGGAGAGGGAGGAAGAATTTCCATATTTGTAATTTCCTCTTTTGTTTTTTCGAACAACATTGGTTACTGTAATAGCTGGATAGCTGGTAGATTTAAAAAAATAAAATCAAGAAACAAAGCAAAACGACAATAAAAAATACTGTTGTTTTTTTTTGGCAGTATATTTTTGTAAACAAGTGACCCAAATTGTAGCAGAAAATCTAATGGGAAAAAGGAGGAGAACCAGAGGACTTGAAAATACAGCACAGATCAGAGTCCCCACCAGATGGCATTTTTAATAGATTTATCAAGCGGATATAAAAGAAGATGATAAACATTCAAAATAGGGAGTGGCAGACCCCCCTAGAGAGAAGAAACAGTATGGCACCTTCTGCATGCTTCAATTAGTTAGAATCACTTTCTAATTAACCATTGGAGCGAAAACCACAGAATTGTATTGAATGCACAGTAAGACAATTTCTGTGTGGTTGTTAAGGAGTTTGACTAATCAGGATAACATCGTCTTAGGAGTTCATGGATAAGTGCAGAAATTTAAATGTGAGAGAACGTGATGGTGCTTAGAGGGCATGCAGGTACAATATTGGATGAACTGAGTAGTATTATGTTAAATTAATGCCTTAAATAGCTCAGAAGGTGTCTAGAATGTGCCACAGAACCTTAATATGATAATTGATTTTGATATTTTATCTTTTACATATTTTTTTAACCTAGATATTCATAGCTTCTGTTTCCTGCGAAAAGCGGCACTAAATAAAAAATGCTTTAATGCCTGTATAAAATGGATACACAAAGAAGTTCCCTTACTGCCAGGGAAAAGGGGAAGGAAAGAAAACCAAAGCAAACTTTTTTTTAATGTCTGTGCTCATAGTTTGCATTGTTGGTCTTTGTTTCATTCAGATCATTCCTAGCAAAGTATACCTCATGTCCAATACTTTTCCCCCCATAAGAATCCGGGAATTGCTGTCTGCCTCTTTTTAGTAATACTGAATCAAGACATTTCTAAGATAGCAATGCGGTGCTATTAGTAGTTTTTGATGAGCACACAGTGATGATATCAAATTTGATAGTGCAGTAGATCTTTAGGAAACTCTTGCTTTTCCATTACCTTGAATTATTACTTGACAACGAACTTACACATTTCCTTTTTTTTTTTTTTTTTCACCTCAGCATTTACCATTTAAGATTCTGCATCCAACGCCACTAGCACACTTAAAATGCAGAATCATATAGTCATAGAATAAAATAGCTTGAGTTGGAAGGGACCTTAAACATCACCTGGCTCCAACCCCCTGCCATGGGTAGAGACACCTCCCACCAGACCAGGTTGACCAAGGCCCCATTCAGCTTGGCCTTGAACACTTCCAGGGATGGGGCATCCACAGCTTCTCTGGGCAACATGTGCCAGTGCCTCACCACCCTCAGAGTAAAGAATTTCTTTCTAATGTCTAATTTAAGTCTATCCTCTTTTGGTTTAAAACCATTACTGTTTCTCCTATCACTACCCTCATAAAGAGTCTCTCCCCATCTTTCTTGTAGGCCTTCCTAAAGTACCGAAATCCTACCTCCTCATGGAAAATTAGCTCTTTTTGGGATGCTGGAGACTTTTGAACTTGGCTCTGAGATTTCATATAACTATATTTCAGCCATTTTCAGATGTTGTAGTAGTTTAAATACATATTTTAGAGACGATCATTGTCTGCAATTAAGTTATCATTTGAAAGTGGACTTAAAATGTTGCATAAATCCATTTTCATTTATACTATACATATTTTTTGTGTGAAAATTTACAGTGTTTGTTTTACATCTTACATATTTCTACAAAAAAATTCCACAAAAAAAAAATTGTGCACTTCATGTTTTGGCTGGTATTGTTCTTGTTCTGATTTTTTTAATTTGTTTGGTATGAGATACTGTGAATTTGGAAATTTTGTTGAATTGATCATTGTCCTTCATATAATTTGGTAACATTTCTACCTCTCCTTTTTTTATTGTGTTACCACATACAAATTGGTCATTCTTCATCAGAGGCTGACATAGGAAATCTTACCTTTTTTTTATACAGCCTGTGCAGACAGAATTTTTGTCATCAGTTAGCAAAAACTGTGTTTTCAATATTATGTACCCTATAAAATGGCTAAACAGGTAGCCTTGATTTTTTTGCATGTTCAGAAAACATCATTTTGCAACCTTATTCATTTTATTTTTTTTTGAGAGAGGGAGAAAGAAGGTGTATGTGATGGACGTGTTTGAAAAGTTAAGGAAGTTAGCTAAAGATCATATTTTAAAAGAAAGTGCTGGACGTGAATAGTGTTCTTTTTATGTCCATCAATCATCTTCTTGAAAGGTGACATTCAAAAAGCTTGTGAGTCTCTCTGAATTGCAGACAGAAGGTTCCATGGTTGGTTAAATGCTAACAGAGGAAAATAATATGTAATTCAAAAAATAAGTGTTGAAGTACTTGTAAAACAGAGCTTTGTAATTTATATTAAATAAGAGTTATGTTTCCTTGTGTTGATCATACTTTCATCCTTTTTTTTTTTCAGTTCTTTGCCAGAAATAAAGACCATTATTATCTGAACTGTATTCTGACTGTATTACTGTGTCTGTCTTCTTTGTGTTTTAATTTGCAGTTCCTGCTGAAAATGTTGCAACAATTGCAGATTGTGCCAGTGTGATTGAGGGTGTAAGTCGAAGTCGCAATGCCTTGTTGAATGGAGACACAAAAAACTATGATTGGGATTCTGGGTACACATGCCATCAGCTTGGGAGTGGAGCTATTGTAGTACAGCTAGCACAGCCCTACATGATTGGATCAATACGGTAAGAGGGTTTATTTTTCTCCAAACTAAGGGCAACAATGAGACTTTTGCTGAGTACAGTTATTTTCTATAAAATATAGGACACTTAGAAAGGATGGTAATTAGGGGACCAATTTATTAATTGTCCTTCGGCTTTTTTATTTCAGTATAATAGGCATGTTAAAAATTAAATGTATGAATTGTATGTCAAGATACAGCAGTGCAATTCCAGAAAATATTGCATTTCAGAAGCATAATAATAGTAATAGTCAAATTGTAAGATTAAAGATGTATATTTATATTAGAACAGAAATTCAATTGCAGCTTAACTTGTGATCACAGTAGGTGCAGTTCCTCATATGCATCTCATTGTGAAAATAGAAACATTTATTAAAGAAAGCCATCATCTCAAAGTCATCTAGGTTTCCTTTTCACTATACACTATTAGTATGAACTTGAACGCAGAGTGTATAATAAAGGCAGAGAACTTGAATATTGCTTTACAGTGTTGGATTAATGAAGGTATTTAGATCTGTATTGAAATTCATTGAGCCATTTCCCCAGTGAATGTGTTAGTGTGTGTGTGCGTTACATATATATATGACAAGACTAGGCTGTTGACTAGTGCAGAAGCTTCTTACACTCAATCTTTTTCAGTTTTCCTTTCTTTTGTGCTTTGGATATAGATTGGAGAGCAGGACTGTTCACAGGTGAAGAAAATATTCTTGCCAACTTCAGATTCTGACTGTAAATTATGTTGTTTCACAAAATCAGACATTCAGAACCTTGTCTTGATGTCTCTCTATTCTCTGTAAATTCAGAGTGTGTTGCTGGGAACTGAATTTGTATTCTCCATAACAATGAAAAAAGAGAAAGGTTTCTGAAGTTACCATGCCAGTGAGTGAATGTGGAAACTTCAGGTTAGGTCCTGGCTAGCAGTAGAGGCCCTATACATAGGCATGTATTGCTAGAATCTATTTCTGTGCCATCTGCCTATTAGAGTTGCTTCTGGATTAATCCATTAGTAAGTGAGATTTGAAGTCGGTTTTGTAAATTGCCAAATTATGTTCTCCAACAAAGAAAAAAGGAAGTCTGAAACTGTTCAGGCTGAAGGAGAGTATTGGTAGGGAGGTATCAGGAAATGCCTGAGACTGTGTGGTTAGTTTTCTTGGATCCTCTTCTCTATCAATTCACTGTACGCTTGCATTTCTAAAAAGTAGCCTTTTTAAAGTGAGTTCGGGGAGAAAAAAAAATAGTACAGAATTCCCATATCCCTAAATCATGAAAATTGAAGGAAATAAATTGTTGCCTTCTTCCAAAGCTGTGGCTGTGTTTTTGTTTTAGCCTCTGGCATTGCTGCGATGGTTATAAAACTTTGAAGTCAAGTTTAAAATCAGACTTCCAGACAAATCTCTGTCCATAGCAAAAGTACTAATTTGTCTGTTTAGCAGCTACAGAAGCTATGCATAACAGGATTCCAGCATTGTTCTCACTATGTGAAACAAATTGAATGAGAAGTATAGTTGGCAGCTTTCCACAGTGAATATTTTACGCTTTTGAGTTTGGTGTTTTTATTATTCAATTAAGTATTGCATCTCAAGTAGAAAACCAGGAAGACACAGTACTTGGATTTCTTAAAAGAGGTAATTGAAAATGTAATTACATCATTTTCATGCCACTTTGAGCTTAAATTTTTAGTAGTAGCAAAGGCTTGCCTATGTGAGGGAGTAAGATAAGAATATATTAACTAAACGTCTTGTTTTCACTTCATTGTCCCTCTGTCTCTGTCTTAAAATTTTCTGCTCTCAACTGATGAATCATACCATCTCTTCAAGTTAGTGTAAGAAATTGACTTTCCTATATTAAATACTATGCTAGCATTTATTCTTCTTGAGCAGGAGGATTTTTTTTAATAAGGCTTATTATTAAATAATGTTTTAGGTGAACTAGATTTTTGGTTGCCAGGAAATAATAATTGTATAATTGGCAAGTGTGTAAAGCAAATTACAAAATAAACATTATTATTGCATATTTTAAAACTAATAGGCACTTAATGATTTATGTAGTATTGCATTGTACAGATATGGGATGAGAATCTCATCTTTCTTTGACGTTTTTTTCATGCATGTATAGTACAAGCAAGATGAACACCTTTCCTTAAAAATGACAATAATCATCATCATCATCATCATCATCATCATCTAAGGGATGTGACAGAGGAGATGACCTGCACATTGCCTAGAGGCAGAAATGCTAGCACTGTAGCATTTCCTTTTCACGTTCTGCCTAGAAGAACAAGTGTTTTGACTTACCTCCATGCCTATGTGAGAACATGGGCAGACAAGGGAAAGATGCCCCTTTGAGTGGGGAAGGAAGGTTTCACTATGTAGCGGCTGCTGCTTTAGCAGGGGTCTAGAACATGTCCTTTACTCTGCAACGTGGAAGACAGTGACAATGATCTCTGTGTTTAGCACTAGGAAATCTATGGCTGGTACAGAGATCAAATTACATGTAAGCACAGATCAAAGCAAAGTCTTAACATTTCATCTTAATGAAAGTGGTAGGTTTTTATTTTATTTTGTTTTTTTTTAAACAGATCTTCCCCAGCTGATTGAACTGTGTTCATTGCCTGTTTGCCATGTTCTCACTTGAAAACTCCCTTGATCTCATTCATCCACCTAGGAGAAAAACATCTCCAGGAGCATTTTCTGTAGGCTAGTCACTGCAGAATGGCATGAGTTGCTCTGCCCTAAGAAACGGAGTCATTAGAACTCTGGGTTTGGATCCTAAATTAATAATTAGAAATTAAAGTATACATCTTTTAAGTTTAGAGGCATGAATGTGCCATTGAATATATTTGTGTCAGAGAGATTAAATGAGCTTTTTTCCTTTTCCTTTTCCTTTTCCTTTTCCTTTTCCTTTTCCTTTTCCTTTTCCTTTTCCTTTTCCTTTTCCTTTTCCTTTTCCTTTTCCTTTTCCTTTGTAAAGAGGGGTAGTATATACTTTTAGTCTATAGAAATCAGAATTCCACTGAAGAGAGGCTCTAAGTCAAAATGTGTTCTCATGGTAACTAAATTCTGATTATGAAAAAAAAAACAAAACAACAACAACAAAAACTATTGGTACTTGAATATGAATTAGAAATGCATATAGAGCTAAATGGTTCTGGAGTATATCTTGTCTGCATGTTTTCCGCAAAATCTTATCAGTTTGCTTAGTATCTTTGAACCATTCAGGTTGGAAGGGACTTGAGGATGTGATCTTGTCCAGACTCTTAATCAAAGCAGGGTTGTCTATGGCATAAGACCATTCTACTGAAGACTATGCAGTCAGGTCTTGAAAACCTTCAAGGAAAGAGAATCCAAAACTTTTCTGAGTAGCTTGTTCCAATATTTAATTATCCTCACGCAGTATACAGTTTTTCCTTTTCATGTGGTTCCTGTTTTCTCATGCTTCTAGGCCACCTGGAACTTCTTATTTTAATTTATGGCTATTGTCTTTATTTTTCCCTTTTGCACCTTGGTGAAGAGCCTGGCTCAGCCTTTTTGATAACATGCTCTCAGGTATTGAAAAGTGCTGCTAGGTACAAGCCAATTTCCTCAGCCTCTTTGCAGTTTGTGTGCTCCAACCTCCAGAGCATCTTGGTGGTCCTCTGTGGCACTTAGATTTATCAGTGTTGTACTGGGGTCCAAAACTGGATATAATATACCAGTTAGGACCTAATGAGTGCCAAGTAATAACGAGAATATAAGAATAAAAGGGAGAATAATCCCTTTCCCAGAATGGACTCTGGAGGAACTCTTGCAACAAGCCTCCAGGAGAAAGACAAACTGTTAACCTCTACACATTCAACTAAACAATCTAGCCAATTTTCACCCATTTTGTAGTCTACCCATTTAAACTGTAACATCCCAACTAGGATACGGGGATGCTATGGGAGACCATGTTGAAACCTTGTTATTACCAAATACTTTTTCAGATATTTTTGTATAAATTTGGAGCTCTTGGCTTCCACATCAAATTTTACTCAGAAATTCTGAAACAATGTTAATAATAGCCAGTGCTCAATAATAGATTCTACTAGAAAAGACCTGAAAATGATTTTAAAATAGTTCTAACTATATAAGGTCTTTAGTGAAAACATATGAAAATTTAGATAAAACATGAATTAAGAAGTTTATCGCTTCTACTTGCAAGAGCTTATAGGATACTTGGATCAGTCAGTAGACAGAGAAAATACATGTGCATTACTTCACTGGCTATTTTTCCACATTGTTGCATGTCTGAACAGAGGGAAAAAAAAACCAAAAACATAAAAACTTTTTCCTCTCTGAAAAAGTCCTTATCAATGACAGAAAAAATGTTATATTTAACCAGACACAGAAAGACAGCATTATAAACATGATGTAAGTGCCTTTTATTTAACTCTTAAATGGCTAATACCTTAATATTGAAAAGACTGTCATATCCCAGTAGCTCTAACTCTCTCTGCATTTATCTTGAATAGACAAATAGTGCTATTATCCTGCAATCTAATACTATTATACTGCAATCTTTGGCTGATAACCTTATAGGTTTATTTTTTCTGTGAATTTCCAAAAAGAAAGAAAAGTCCTGAAAGAATGGGACTTGCTTTAGTAATACGTGACAGAGGGAGACAGAATTCTTCAGTACTGTAGTGATTTCCAAGCTGAAGTAAACACAAATATTTTGCATCTCTGTAAAAAGCAGACTAGCCGCTAATCCCTGTTTAATCTCTTTGAAGACTTCATTATTAACATGGATACGTTGGGCTCAACACTTGTATTTTTCATATTCAGAATAATTCTTAAATTAACAAGTTATATCAGACAGCTTTAATGTGTTTTCTGTTTGCTTATGCCATCATCCTATACATCTCTTACACTTTCTAATTTTCCATACCACTTCTGCTTATGAAGTTTTTCATTCTTTTTATTTTCTATTCTTGCCTGAACTGAGAATGAAATCATGACTTAGAATAAAGCATCATATAAGATCATATAAGCATATAGGAAATATGCACGATTTTGACTCCTTTGCAGGATCCTGAAGAAAAAAGATTAACTTTCTGCAAGGTAATTACTGAACTATATGTAACTGCAGAAACTGAACAGGGATTATAGGCAACCAGAGACAAAAATGCAATGAAAATTTTATAAAAATACTAATTCTGTGGGATTTCTTTCTTTTTTCCCCATCTTTCAACAAATGTAGTTACCTCATGCTTTAATTTCCTACAGTCTTTTGGCTTTCTGTAACTTTCTATAAGCATGCATATAGTTTCTGAACATAGTATTACAAAATAGTTATACTGTATGTGTTACTGACCTTATAGTATTCAAGAACTAGGTATCATCCTGTAAGGTTCACAACTATTACTGTTTGGTATTCTGCTAACACCTTCAGTTTATATAGTTATATAGCAGTCTGAACTAAACAGTGACATTTTTTTTCAGAATTCTGACATAAAACGCAAGCAGAGACAGCAAGAATGTTTGTGGATGTGCAGAACTATCAATCACAGGGAAACACATGGCATTTAGGGAAATGCTGCTGAGAAAGTACTGCAGCCACTTTTGATGTAACAGACAATATAGTCAATTTCCCACACCTCTAACATGAAATTTTATTTCTATTTGAAAAGCTCTTATTTTTTAAAATGAGGTGTTTTCAGCATGTTATGTAAATAACAGTATTATGTTAAATGATTAACAGGCTTGCACTTTAGATACCCAAAGAAATGGCATATCAGAAATATATTTAAATCTCATGATCTTGCAGGAGTGATCTGGATAAAGCTTATTCAGCTTTTCTTTCTCCATTTTGAGAGCTAGATTTACAAACAAGAGCTAATTTAGCTTTTTATTCTAATATCAAAGGTCTTAGGAATGTGGACAATTTTGTTTTAAACAGATGCATATCCAATGAGTATAGTTTTGACTTTTTCACTGAAATATTCTCTTTCCAGTAATTTAATACCCATCATAGCATGACAGTGTTTTTCTACAAAAGTTTAGCCTGGTAGTTTGCTTGGAATGTGTTTGAAAAATTATTGTACCTGGCACTGGCATAAAAAGTGGTCCTTATGCCCAGTGTGCACTGGTGAATATTCATGAAATCATCTGAAAGTTTTTTGCTACTTATCCAGAAAGGCATTTCATGCAGAATAAATTTGAAATAGGTTCTGTGGCAAGTCTCCTTCCGTTTTCTGTCTTATGAAAGATAATGAAATAAGGTATGAATTTTTCTGTCTTTCATGAATCCCAAAGCAAGAAAAATCTACTTTTAACGTTCACCCTAAATCGCTTTGGGAAAGATTCTTCTAACTTTAATTGACTCATTGTTTGTTTTGTAATAATCCCAAGCCATATGCTTTTTCAAGCTATTTAACTTGGGCTAGGTTGTTTTGGGAGAGAGCAATTAAATGTGTCCTTAAAAGGAATGCATATAATACATATGTCCTGTTAGCCTTTTGCTCTAAAGCCAAGCCAGTTGTGTTTTAATTACTGCATTGTTAATTGTAATTACAGTCACTAGTGTGCTTATGATATTCAAACTCTTGATCATAGCTTTGAAAACCTGGTTCAAAGAAACAGGACCGAGCCCCCATGATGAAAAGGATCCTATTAAAAACCACAATTAGCTACATTTTAACAACTTTTTTAAAAAGAAAACAAGTTTACATATGTTTTTGCTCTTCCCTCTTCTTATCATTTGGAAGGTTTAGTCTAAACATGGGTATTAAGTCAGGATCTATTGTTATTTTTATTTACCAAATCCAGGATTTTAATCCATAAACCTTTTTTTTTTTTTTTTTTTTTTTTTTTTTTTTTTTACCTAGAAATGTGTTTCATTCAGTCTCTTCAGTATTTGAACACCCTCAAGCTGTAGAAAAACAGAATGGGGAAGATCTCATGAAACAGAGGGGTTAGGTTTTTGTTGTTGCTTTTAAACCAAGTCTTATACGATGCTGTAGGCAACTACTTTTATTTTATTTTTTACTATGTCAGCTCTGAATTCTTAATTTGCAAATAGGCCGTATTCATATGTACTAAAAGGCTCTGTAAGTGTTTTATTTTAGCTTTCTAAAGCTTTTTTTGATAGCTTATTATTTTCCATAATATTAATGTGCTGGATTTAGTTGAGAGCATCTAGGGAGTTTATTTTAAATCTGCTTGACCTGTAGACCCAATTCCACTTCAAATGCTGGGATTCCAAACTGGGAAATAGAGCTAAACCAGATTGCTTTGAACAGAAGATAATAGCAATTTTTTATTTTATTTTTTTATTATTTTTTTTTTTAGGACAAAGATACAAACACATGTCCTTAATTAACTAATTCCAAAGACAGTCCAGCTTCTGCTTTGGACACCATTTCTCTATAAGAGAAAGGATTCTATGTTCAGCACATGGCAAGGTTGTTTTCCCCCTCTAGCAGTCTTGTTTTTCAATGTTAAAAGTGAGCAATATTGTTTGCAGTTACATTTCTCCCAGTAGAAGAAGCAGCTGAAAGCAAGGAAGATTTTCTCAACTAGAAGAAGGGAATTCGTAATATAAAACTTGAACACTCTTCTGTAAGATGATTAAATAGAGACAGCCTGAAGCTCTCTGCCTGGGAAAGACTGTAGTGTGGCACAATTTCCTTTTCTTTTCAAATGTCTCAGCTATTTGCATTATTGTATCCTTATCTATTGCACTTTGAAAAGTGTGGGTCTGCAGTAGCTCTTCCTCACAGCTGAAGAACGAACTCAGATTAGGTGTATCACCCAGCTTTCACAGTTTTCTAGTTGTGTGTTGCTGTAATTACTATGATTCAGGTCATCCATGCAGTTGTAGCTGTTTTGGATGGTTAGCTTCTCTTTTTTCATTGGTCTACAAATTCACTGTAGACATGAAGTCCTGTTCATTGACTTCTGTAACAAACTGTTGGATTTTAGCAACGCTAGCAAGTGTTAGCTAGCTTTGAAGATGAGAACCTGAGGATCAAGAGGTGATTGTCAGTTGTACAGTACATTGCAGTATTATGGTATTTATTTTCCATATGTGTATTGAGTAAGAGTTCAGAGAATATGAGTTTTAACAACATAATCAGCAAAATTTAATTTTCTGTAGCAGGCATAATGTGGATAGTTCACTTTAGAATACTGCAATCTGAAAAATTTGTTGAAGAGAAAACATTATTTTAGAAACTGATATTGCCACCTAACTAAAATAGAAAATATTTTTGAAATTTTGTTTTTAATATCATGCTTGCCATTGAGTTTGTATGAAAACGGTAATTATTTGGTCTAAGTTGTACCCTGCTAGCCAATGGAATGAAGCCAGCTAAGGGACTTACGTAAAATGTAGGCAAAAGTTCATATAATAATTAAAATGCGAATGTTTAAGTGCTTCTAAAGAAGAGATTGCAGCAGTGTCTGCCATTGCTTTGGCCAGTCAGTTGCCCCTTTAGGATGTGTAAATACCCTCTTGTCATTTGTGGATGTTTCATTTAGGGGAGGAAAAAAAATAAAATAAAGGTTTGGCATTTCAAACATCTGTTACAAGAGGGAGATAATCCCCATATAAAGGGAAGGAGTAGAAAAGATAAAACATTTGCCAGTTGTGTTTTTTGAGAATTATATACTCAGGTAAAATCACATCCCTGATGCTTTAGATCTTCTTCTCTGTGAGAGAAGGATGGAACTTGAAGACTGTTTTCTATACCATTTAGCACACTTCCTGAAGATAAAAGTATTTGTGAGGATGTGTATGGAATGAATCCTTGAGACCTCTATTTTTTTTCTTCTTTTGTTTGTACTTTTCCAATTTGGTAAAAAATTCAGTGCATTCTCCCTAATTCTCCCTAATATTATGATGAACCAGTGCTGAGAATTCCAATTCTCTTACTTGCCTTTTCCTTTTTAAAATTGCTGTTTTTATCAAAAACAAGAGAATACAGTTAAGAATACAGAATCACAGAATCACAGAATTTCTAGGTTGGAAGAGACCTCAAGATCATCGAGTCCAACCTCTTACCTAACACTAACAGTCCCCACTAAACCGTATCCCTAAGCTCAACCATATCCCTAAGCTCAATACAGTACAATCTTTTCAGTCACTAAAATCTCTTTATCTTTCCCCTTTTAAATTGTCCTTTCAAAACACCTTTGATGCAGGTTTAAAGCAGGCAATGCTGTATGCCAAATAGACTAGCTCATTTATTGACTTTCAAATACATTAAAAGTAACGGGATGAATGTCATGAATAACGTTAGTAATGTGGTTATTGTAAGTCAGTTACTGGCCTTAGGATAATGAGAATAGAGATTCTCAAGTTTGAGATGACAGAAACAGTAAGGATCTTCCTGAGTGTTGGAGGCACCTTCCAGAATAAACAGGTAATTTTAGAAAGGATTTAAGAGGTGGAAATACAGGATTAGAAAACTTAAGCAACTTGGCTTTATGTTTATTTTACTTATCACTCAACCACTTCTTTACTTAGGTTGCTACTTTGGGACTGTGATGATCGGAGTTACAGCTACTATATTGAGGTCTCAACAAATCAGCAGCAATGGACTATGGTGGCTGATCGCACAAAAATTTCCTGCAAGTGAGTTTAACTTTTTTCCTCTTATTTGCACAAAGCTGGAACTTGAAAACTTTTTATTTTCCTTTTGTTTGGTATTTAAATAGATGACTTTTTGATTGTGAAAAGAATGATCACTGCATAACGTATAGATCACAAATTCCAGACTAGTATAAGTACAACTTCAGGAAGTTGTAGGTTCTCATCTGGCTAAATATTTAGGCTCTCAAACCAGGATCAAGTTGTGAAGAGCCAGATGAGTACTATGTTTTCCAGTTTCATTCATTCTCAGAAACAGCCCGGCTTCCATACATTTGGTTTTGTGAGCCCTGTGAGTTAAATCATGTTTGTCCAAAGTTCAATTTTATGGTTAAATCACCCCTTGTTGAGAAACGTGGTAGGGGAGAGAAGAGAGCTTGGTAAAGGATTTTCTTTACCAAATGTATCCCACCCCTACCAAAACACATAGAAGCTTGATACAGAGAGTTGAAAGGGATGGAGGAAGTGAGGGTTGGGACAAAACCATCACAGATCACCCACTGAACTCAGTTACCTAGCCTGGCCTTCTCTCAGTGATGACCATGTGGTCAGTGCACGTAGGACACGTACTCTGCTTTTGAACACGCCCCTTCCATAGGGAGAGGAAAAAAAATGCTTCATAAAAAGAGAAAAGGGAAGAAAAAGTTTCCTTTTTATTTTATGCTTCACTCAGAAGAATTCAGGTATGAATACTCTCGACATATTTACTCTCTATCAGCTTTCCTGTAATTATTGAGTCTGCTGATAAAACCTGTTCTAATGTGGAAGAATAATTCAGTGTTGATAGCAAACTTAAACAATTTGATAGTTCTAATTCCAACTGGGACTGAAAAGATAGGCTGCAAATTTATACATGTTACATATACAGAAGCTAGGCATGCCCAGCAATCAGTGAATGTTGATAGGATATAATCTCCTGGCTGATCCCCAGGGAAGCTCAGACTGACAAAAATCTTATTTCTCTCCTTCTTTCTCCCCAGTCAGTTTTCGATAAGACATTCTTTCTTTTGTGGGACAAAACTGAAGTCATCAGCTGTGTAGTGACAGCTGCCACCCATCCTGTATTAGTGCCAAGTGGTTGAGTTATTCAGTCCTCTTCTAGCAACACTGCTGATGCACATTTCCTAAAGTTTTTGTTCTTTCTCTTAACGTATCCAATTCAAAGATGCATTTACAGTGCAGGCTAGACATGCGGGTGAAGGAGAACTTGACACATTCTTTCACTGTATGTAAAAGACAGGGTATTGATGAGCAGAAATCCTGGGTTCTGCCTTCAGTTCTGGAGAAAGTGTGAAGAATATGTAATCATTTTCAAAGATATCACCGTGTGATGGAAAAAAAAATAAATCTTTTTTCTTTTTTTGTTTGTCCCAGCAGTGGGAGTAGAGAGTAAAAATGTTTTGCGCTTCATATTTGTACATTTTGATACTAATAGCCTAGACCAGCCAAAAGGAACATTTTGTTAAGTATGCACAGTGCAGCTGGAATTGCCAGTTGATTGCTCAGTTCAAGTATCTGTTCACAATGTTCAAACCAGGGGTTTTTGAAACCCTTAACCTTGGACAAATATAGGTGCATTCCTGAACTGCAGGTAGCTGTTGCCTCATGATACACACTTCAAGTTATTGACTCAAAACATAAGTGCTCTGGCAGTTCTCAAAGCAGTGGCTGCAGGAACTGTTTTCATGTGAATTAGAGAATTGTACTTTCCCTAATTTCTTGCTCTAACAGACATGCATCCAGCTTCCAAAATGACTGTCTTAAATTTAAAGTCTACTGATTTATAGTGTTGTAACACTGTCTCTACCTGTTCTCAACAAATAATGCCCTTGTCCTAAAACTTAAAATTACAAAAGCTCAGTGAACTCCAGAACAATTCAATTTAGCAAAGAGTAGAAAATTGTAAAGAAAAAGGATCAATTTGAAAAATCTTTCATGTATCTTTTTCATTTGAAAAATGTGTCATTTTAAAACTTTTTATCCTCTGCAACTACATTTAAATACTATATAACCTGTAAATGCGATAAGTTAAAAGATTTGTGGAATGCACCCCAGCCCTATCCCGCGGTTTTCAAGTGATTTATTTGCATTTGAGAGCATTTTGTTATTAAATTTAAATCTTTTGCACTTTATGGTCAGCAAATCACATCTTTACAGCCACCTCACCAAAGAAAACTATTTAAATACATTAGATTTTCAAAAATGCTGAAGTGACTTCGGCTCAAAAATTACTTTGATTATAATAGCAGATTGCTACATCTAAATAGTACATGTATATGTACATAGATACACATACATAAAATGTTTATAAATTTATACATTACATATTCATATACATAAAATAAAAAGCTTTATAAATAGTACTATAGACAGGGCAAAGGCTACAAAAATTAGGACTTTTTTTGTAAAGAACAGAGGATCATAATTGCTTACAGTTAGAGATGGACCACTTCCATTTTATTGAAAAATGGTGTTACTATGACCAAAAAAAGCTAACATTTTATGGTGTTCAACAATGGTGGAGTGTAGAGTGGAAGAGACATCATCATTCAGTGACTCATGCACTGAATGAAGCCCCTCACTTTATACTTGTTGGGCAAGGTTTCAGTTTGGTGAAGGAGACATCTTAATAAAGATGAGAAAATCGAACCACTTTCAATTTTTCAGTTTCTGTACTTAAAAAATAATAATAATTGAAATATGTGGATTTATTTCTACAAGAAAAACAAACAAGTTATTTTAGCTTTACAGAGGAGACGAAGAGCTGGATTTTAACCAAGATTAACAGATGCTGCATTAAGGCAGAAATGGTGCAATTTGTCTGTTTTACCATTATAGGGTAATGGTTAAAATACTCCTGTTAGATGCAAGAGATTTATTTTCTCTAGTACTGAGATTTTAGTTTCTTACTTAAGCCACTTTATCTAATGTGTTCTAGATTGAGTTCTTATATGAAGTAGTTTGTGGACTTTTGTGCAGAGTACAGGCATCTCACCTCCCACAGGGCTTTTAACTTTTCATTTACAGTTAACAGTTCATTCTGTCTCTGTCCTTCCCCTTACCATGAATACATTGGTATATTATGCAAACATCTCAGTTCCAAAAGAGAGAAATTTGACTCAGAACGCCTTTTAGTCAAGCATTTCAAGCACTCCCCAAGGACAAGCAAGAATCAGTTTGTGCGCTGTGACTGACTTATCCTAGGGTTTAAGGAACCAGTTAAGGATTCTCACATTTAGCAACTTGCCATAACCACACTACAGCATAATAGGACAGAGGCAACTACACCCTTGTCTCTTCAGTCTTCATTATTTTTATGAATGCAACAGCCCTCTCTCTCTCCTTCGGAGTTTGCAACTATTTTTTGTCTCATCTGAATCCTGATTTTTTTAGTGAATGCTAGGCATCCTAGCACTCAAAAATATGAACTCTAATCACTTAGTTTTATGCATATCTTTGTTAAAAAAATAAATAAATGTAGGTATGTCCTTGGGATTATGATTGCCTGTTTGACTACAGGTACCTCTCAGAGCAACTGTCTACTGAGAATCTGTTATTTAATATTATTATATGTGTATTTGTGTGAGGCTGAAATACGAATTCTTTGAAAAAGTATACCCCAGATTATCTCTGTTTCTTTTAAAAATTTTAGATATGTGGGTGAATTCTAGGTGGTTGATGACATCTTGAAATCCTGGGCTTACACTTCCTGGCGTTAGGTCTGTGGTAAATATCCTGCAGTAGACTCTAGAAAAGTAACTCACTTGTTTTTCTCTGCAGAGTATGCAGCAGTAGCAAATGAAAGTGGATGGAGTTAGAACTCAAGAGAATTTCACAGGGGCCTATATTCAAAGAGATAGAATACTTGCAATGAGAAAATTTACTTTGCTAGTTATATTCTCTATTCTCTTTTTCTGTCTTCAAAGACATGTGGGTAAGATCTGTTTGCTTTGCTCTTCACTGCCTGGCTTTCTGTCTGCATACTCTTTCAGTGGAGTTACAGTCCTTTGCTGAAGTCATTAGTGTGCTGCCTTGCAAAGTGATCTGTGAGGTCACCACATCATTTTGCTGCATCTCTGGCATGCGGGATAGAGTGACCCATAAAGGCAGCAAACACAAACCTCAACAGACATCTCTGATGATTTTTAAGTGGCAAACAAAACAATGAGAAAGAAAATAAAATCAAATTCTGCTTAAATAGCATATATTGATTTTGGCAGTCTACTGAAGTATGAAGTTTCCCTTTAAACTCTCAGTATGCTGCTTTGGGTTGTTCTAATGATATTTTCAATGTAGTATTTTGTGTAAATTAATAATTCAGTGCTCAAAGACAGAACCTGACAGACTACTTCTAACCTCCTCATCTCTCACAGCCTTTTAAAAAGGCTTATGACAAACTGGATGCCTGTTATCTTCACAGGGAAAGCTTCCTTACCTCCCCTAAGTGATAGCCAATTAATGCATACTGGTTGTTGTCTAATTGCCAATTTTAAAATGCCCTATGTAGGCATTTTTTTTCTTTTCCACAATAAACTGTTTTCCTCTACACAGTATGACAGTAATGAAAAACAGCCATGTTTTGTTCTATTTTTTTAAGCATTTATGATAAGTTGGCTTGAGCACGTTAGTGTTGAATAATAGTCGTGCACTTGTTAAAAAAATTTGCTGACAAAAGGGATGAAAGTCAAATGAAAACCAAGATACCAAAGGCCAGTAGGAGTCAGACCTCAGAGTTAACGACTATTTTGATAAAATAAGTCCCATGAAGACAAATATGAAACAGGCTATCATGAAGGTTATCAACAGAGTATCATTTTTAAAGTTCTCTTGTATAGTTACTGTAAAATGGATGTAATCCATGATAGTAGATGTATAATGTGAAGTTTCCCTGTAGGAAAAAAAAAAAGGAATTGAATACTCTGACAGAGTTTGGGAGACAATAAATATTGTTTATTTATGAGCAGTTCTAGGGCAATTGGTATCAACTGTCTATATGGCTGTCTAGGGACAGATTCATCATTTTCCTGGTGAAGGGCATGGTTTCATTTTCAAAAGGTTTATAACACTTGTGGGGTTCTGCTGGACTTGTTTTAGGTCCTGTTCTCTTTAATATTTTCATAAATGACTTGGTTGGAGGACTTGGAGCTATACTAGGTTTGTGGATGACACTAAATTGGGAGAGGCTGTTGACTCCCTTGAGACTACCCAGGAGGCCTTGCAGAGAGATATTGACAAATTAAAGGGCTGGGCAATCACCAATTGCATGAAGTTTAACAAGAGCAAGTGCCTGATTCTGCACCAGAGACCCTGGATAAATATAAATGGGAGATAAGAGGCTGGAGAACAGCCTCGTGGAAAGGGATGTGGAGGTTTTAGTAGACAGCAAGCTGAGTATGAATCAGCAGCATGTCCTGGAAGCCAACAGGGCCAATCATGTCCTGGGGTACATTGAGCAGAGCATTGCCAGCTGATCAAGGGAAGTAGTTGTCCTGCTCTACGGTGGTGCAGGCTCACTGTGTGCAGTTTGGGGCACCACAATCTAAGAATGGCATAAAACCATTAGAGAACATCCAAAGGAGGGCTACAAGGATGAGGGGTCTGGAGGGGAAGATGTTAAGGAGAGTCTGAGGTCCCTTGGTTTGCTCAGCCCCGAGCAGAGCAGGCTGAGGGGAGGCCTCATGGCAGCCTGCAGCTCCCTCACGAGGGGAGCGGAGGGGCAGGCGCTGAGCTCTGCTCTCTGGGGACAGCAACAGGACCCGAGGGAATGGCATGGAGCTGGGACAGGGGAGGGTCAGGCTGGGGGTTAGGGAAAAGTTCTGCACCCAGGGGGTGGTCAGACACTGGGACAAGCTCCCCAGGGCAGTGGTCATGGCAACAAGACTGCAGGAGTTCAAGAAGCACTTGGACAGTGCTCTCAGATAACATGCTCAGAATTTTTGGGTGGTCCTGAGTGGAGCCAGGAGTTGGACTTGATGATCCTTGTGGATCCCTTCCAACTCAGGATATTCTGTGATTCTATATTGCATTATATCAACTTGTTTTTCTGCTGGACTCATGTTAATTATGCAAAGTATACTGCTGTTATGATAGACGTTTAATAACTTCCAAACTTAATTTCTTATTTCCATTGCTTATTATCTTATTATCTTATTATGTAATAGGTATTTCAATTCCTAAATTCCGAGCTCAGTTTCCTCTCATTTTTTTTTTATAGTTTGCCTGGATGTAATTAGAAGTTTCTTGTGAAAAGTCCTTTGGGATGTGGATGCAAGTTTCATTAACAAAATTTATTTTTCTTTAACTGGTCCTGTTAATTTTTCAAGAATAATTTTCAGCCTTGAGGTTTATTGCTCTTGTTCAGTGTTTCAAATTTTCATTCTATGATGTCCTGTGTGCTTTTTGAGTTTTCGGACCCTGCTTATTTCCTTTGATATCAAGTTGCAGGTAAAGAACACTCTAGAGAGATCCAAGGCTAAAAACAGCTATTGCATTTAACTGCTCTAAACAGCTTTTTTAATGCACAACAAGTGTTTTACATTTTGTTTGAGGAATTAAAGGTAGAAAATAGTTCCAGTTTGCAAAATATTAGTGACAAACTCTTTTTTTTTCCCCCTGCGTATACATATGTGAAATCATAGTAAACTCTATCATAGTATGGATATTTCTTTTGATTTAGAGTTATGTACTCATACATGTAGCTCCTCATACTTTACCACAAATATAGAAGTTTTTTCATCTTGTCCCCCTCTGTGATCTCATCTGCAGTTCACTCATACCCACTTTCCTCCATTGCTTTCTCCTTAACCACTTTCATCCGACCATCTTCTCTTATAATAAAATATCTTAAACATTTCTTAACTGTTTTGCCCTTCCAACTGTCCATATGCTCACATTGTTTCTTCTGTGGCTTCCCATTTGTCTCGCATGTATTTATTATCCTGCCATACCAAGAAAGAGAAAATAAAATTTTTGTCTAATTTTTGTCTAGTCCTTAGTTCTGTTTCATGCCTGAGCTCCCAAGTGGCAGAGTGGAACAGGATAAAAAGAGTTGTTCTTGTACCTGTTATGTCAAGCAGTGTATTTAAAGCACAGCTCATCCTATTGTACGCGGAGTTAATTTCACAGCAGAAATGTTCTTGTACCTCATGTCAAACAGAGTGTATTTTGACCACAGTTCATTCTATTTTACATGAAGTTTAATTTCACAGCAACTCTGTGAAATCTGAATGTCTTCTCTAAGTCCAGGTCTTGGTGCAGCCACATTCATACAATACAAAGATGAAATATAGTTAAGCAAGATGTCTGGGAAATTGCTACATTGTTAAGCTCAATTTCAATTCTCACTTCAGAAAAATAAACTGAGGTTTCTCATTAATCTGTTCATTATGTTGCTAGTAATGCCTACTGAAGCAAGTCAGACAGATATAAAGGGTCATTTTGTGTAATTATTGAGCTTAAAAGCCCTGAACGATTGAGGCACTGAAGTACGTATTTTACCTTGTGTTTATATGCTCGCATTTTGAAAGATTCTCATAAAGCAAAAGAAGAAAGAAGCTGCAGCTTCACATACCTGCCTTATTAAGCACAAAGATTTCACAGGCACAAACTGGAGTTGTATACTATTTCAGAACATTAGGAGGCTCTTGGAAGCGTGAAAATTCTGCATCTAGTATTTAATTTGCTGCCTTTTATTTTAGCTGAGTCTAGTTTGATTAAGAAAGGCCTGGTTTCTTTTAAGTTGTTTCTTAACAGTGATTCGGGACCACAAGGTTTTCAAATTGCTAGTGTCTTATGCTTTTTTTCCACTGTTATTTTCTGTTCCTTGTTGCTTTTCAGCCACAAATATGCTTGGATTTTTTGAACAAGCCTTGAAAAGAGCAATAAGGAGTTGCAGACTGCAGTGCATGTCATTGAATGCTTTACCACGCTGCAGCTCTGCATGCACCATAGGCATTGAAGCTTGTGTAGCTCTTTTTTGCTTTGCTCTGCTTTGCCATGTGACTGCCATGTTCTCAGGATGTTAATGTGAGGATGGAGCAGAAAACATCACGGTAACACTGTCATGAATTTGGATGTCAGCTCAGTTCCGCCTCAGAGAAAACAAGCAATAACCAATAATACTGATAGTTCTATTAGGTGTTTTTCTCCCATGCAATCAAAGCCTTGAGTGTGTCTTTGGAGACCTCTGAAAATTGTCAAGCTACTGATATAAATAATTGTATGTTTTAATATTTCATAATATATCATCTAGGAAAAATACATTTTGATGAGGGGAGAAGAAGGAAACTTTAAATAATTATTATCCCAAAGTGTGTCACTGATGTACACAAAAAGCTTTATAAAAGGAAACTCTATGGAGAGCCTAGCTGTGCTGACCGATCTAAATTACTCTTGTTCTTTTCTGGGTTAGAGGGACTAAGCACAGAGAAGACTTTAAACCCTTAGCCTACAACAGTGAAATCTCATGGAGTTTTCCAAACCCCTAGTGTTCACTAGAAATGGGCAACCTGATTCCTATGTTGCTGAATTACTTTTCACTTTAACTGTTTTTTGTTTGTTTGTTTGTTTGTTTTTTTAATATTTCAAACAGTCTGATACATCCTGAAGAAAGGAATAGGCCTTACTCCTCCATGAGTGCTTAATCTACTTATGAGTATGATATTCTGTTGATCATGCTTTGCAGTAAGCAATAGTTTTCTACTTCTCTTTGATAAATAAAAGGAAGTTCAATTTTCATAGTAAGAAATTTAGTTTAAAATGAATGTGTGAGCACTTTTTTATTGAATGTTTTTTCAAATAAAATGTTTAAGTTTATGTAAAATATCTATTGTATAATCTCCCAGATAGTCTCACATTTAAAATAGAAATCAAATTATTTATTTTTATTCATTTGTATCAAATAGCAATAATTATTATTTACTACACTGACATTTCAGTAGAAGTTAAACTTCCTAATGTCTTTTCCTTTTTGATTCTTGCCAGATAGCTTTCTAATGGTTTTGTGATAGAACATTAAACTTTTAAGTTATTCTTACTGTAAGAGATTACATTTTAATATAAGCTAGTTCTCACTCTTTACAGTTAACCGCTGCTTTACTGCAAGGGCTGGATATAGCAGGGTTTTTCAGTAAGTGTATTTTCATTCTGCTTTGAAGGGTGAAAGCACTTAAAAAAGCAAGTGCTTCCCTAAGAGAAGGGAGAGGGAGACTGTCTTAATTGTTTTATGAACCCCAATTTTTTTTTTCCTCATAATCAGATATGCTCTTTCTCTCCTTTTCTTTCCTTTTCCTGATTCTCAAATTTTTGGGCTCCTGTTTATAAGGCATAGTGTGTTTGGTTTAGCCACTTAGGGATTTGTTTGCTGTGTTATGAATGTGGATGAGATTAGATCTGTCTGGTTTCTGGCTGCTGTTATTCTTGCATATTCTGCACTAGCCATCCTTTCATTTATATGTTCGTCTTTGCGACTACTCATCCCTATTGAATTTGAGCAAGGCCAGCTGGTGGCAGAGTTGCTGATTTTTGTGCTGCCATCTAAATGGTCACGATGCTTTCATGCCATGGTGCTTTCATCACAAGCTGCTGTGCTGTCATTTATCTGAAGCATGGCCTTCCTGTACATTCCTTGCCTCCTGTTTTTGATGCCTGTGAGTTTTAATCCAACATACAGTTCCAGATGATTTCTCAAATGTGCAGAAATTGATGACGTTTAAATTAGAATTTACCAATGCAAAGTCATGGGTTGGGTAATGCAATTTCACCTTCTATTCTGACACAGCAGTTTTTCGAACTCACTACTGAGCAATAGTTGAAAGACTGTTGCACACCAGTTTGAGTTTTTGTTTGAACAAGCAGTTTCTAGGGCTTTTCAGTAGGACTTTTGATTGTAGTTCTACCTCTTTCTTCAAAGATTATATTAATTTACTTTACACTTTCACCTTTTCATTACTGTACACTTTTCATTACATGCACTTTGGCATTTTATGGTAAATCTGTCATTCTGAGACATCAACCACCTCACAGGCTTTTTGTTTAATTTTTCACGTGCATTGGGTAAATTCAAATATGCTTCAATGTCAATGTCTTTCTCAGTCCATTTTATTTTTCCTTTAATGCCAGAGATACAGCATTCCTTCATAGACAGAATATTTGTTGGGGGGGGGGGGCTGTTTCTGTATATTTATCATATTTGGTGAATAGATGTTGCAGAGCTAGTACTTAGATTTTAACAGTGTGAATATTGTCACCTTCAGAAAATTAACTTCTCTATGCAGAGAAGTGCTAGATTAAACCAGTATGAGCAAGGGAAAGCTTTTTTTCAGAGGAAGTGAAGGTTCTTACCACTACTGACATCACTTTCCCCGTGCCTTTAAAAATATATATTTTTTCCCTTAAAGTACTGATTTAATTTCCTCCTTCCAACCTACCTAACCCACTAGAAAAGGAAGACAATGTTTTTCTTCATATTTCCTTTTAGCTCAGTGAATAGTTCAGTGAATGTTCAGCTATTTGGCATGCATATTCTGGAGCACACTCCGTGTAGTGGGTGGGTTGTTGTCCTGGGCAATTGGAGAGTTGGCTTCAAGTTCCTGCTTGGAAGCAGAGGGAGTTTGACCTCCCCTCTTCTTGTGCTCCAAGTTAAGAGCCCTTATCCCACTCTACAGCAGGAGGGAAAGGGCTCCTCCCCTTCCATTTTGGAACATCTTTACTATCAACTTTCCTTCTATTCTGCATTTACTTGAATGTGGTACCATGCCTGTTTTCAGTATCTGCCACCAAAACAGCTAATTACCAGTGTTAATGAATCAGGATTGGCAGAACCAATACTAAGTTCGCAAGGATGATTTGTGTTTTATAGGTAGGGAACGCTCCTGGATACTGAAGCTCTGAGACCTGGTCTATGTATTCATACTCCTGAGATGTAATCACAAAACTTTGTCCTCTCCCCTTTGTGCCTTTTCTTCTTGACTTAATCTGTCATTTCTGCCAGGCTGAAAAAATAAATCAAATGATACAAGCACTGTTTTTAATAGTGAAATATGAAACCTCTATGCTTTTGGAAAGCCTAAGGGCACAGAAAAAAAAAATCTGAAATGCAGAGAATTAAATTGAAAGAAATATTTGCTTATGTTGATGAATGCAAGATTTTGAGACACTAAGATGGAGATCCGAGCAGCCCTTTTCTGAAGCAATGTATCTGGTCTGCAAACATTCTGTATAGCGTAGAAGTACAAGAAATGAATGTATCCTTGAGAGTTACAGCATGAATACGTGGATATATTTTGCCTGATTGCACTGTGGTCACTTTTTAATATTAAAGAATATCAGTAAGATGGGGAGTTACACATTGCATATTTTTTCACTGTATAACACTATTTAGTAGGTGCAGACTAAATGTGAAGATAATAGGAAATGATCACTGTGTCATTTACCAGGATGAAATTATAAGTAAACATTAATTGTGTCTTCTAAAATGAAATTAAAAACTGTAGTCAGAATCTAGGCTGTTAGTCTGTATTGAAACAAGCACTACAGTTTTTTGATGGTCAGTCTCGCCTATTTGACACTCTGCTGTTTGCCATGGAAAAGCTATTTTATAGGGTAAGAAAACTTGATCTTAGTAGGTTTATTCCTCTTTTTTCTTTTACACTGTGGTTGAGCTTTACCTCAGCGTGTTGTGCCCCTCTCAGATATTTTAAATTCCTGCTCTCCTGTTTCTGTGGTTGCTTGCTCGCATGGGCTCTGAAAATTGACTTAAATATTTCCCCTCAATAAAGCACCTGGGCCCCACTTTAACCTATGACATAAAGCCTCTTGACCTATGACAATTCAGGAAAAGCCTGTTGTCTTAACAGCTCTTCTCCAGCTATTGCCAACTCTGCTCAACGTAACAAAAATCCAATTTTTCTTAATAGGAGAAGAATACTACTCCTCTCTTGCATTCTGTTAAGCAAAGTTTTGTTTGTTTGTTTGTTTTTTCCTCCAATCAGCACAAATTCTCAGCTTTTGTGTCAGAACTCAAGGATGCTGATTACCACTTCTATTTTACAGAAGGATCCTGTGGCAGTACATCAGATTGCACTCAGTGAGTCAGAGCACACACATACCTGTAGGCATGCGCATGCCCACACACACATACACTCTCAGTACCTTTATAAATAAATAACACTACAAAAGTAATCCAGATAATAGATCTCCTATGAAACTGGCTCATTTATCTGCTTGAGATTGAAAAGGGATGCCTAATACTTCCACTGTTGTTTTGCATTTCTGTTTGTTTACTTCGAAGTTGATTGTTGCATCTGACAACCCAATGAATAGGAGATGCCCAAATGTTCATGAACTAGATGCTAAGTTACTATTCTGTCTTCAGTTTCCCTTTCTTGCAGGCACAATCATTAAATATAGCAACTGCTGATGTCTTGTATAGTCAGGTCAGTCAGATGTTAATGCATCATATGCTAAATGTGGCATTCTGCTTTCTTTCTAAAGATTTGCACTAATTAGATTGTTGGTATTCAGGATCTAATGTCATTAAAACTTTGAAAAGTACATGTCTTCTTCTGCTGGCCAAAACAAGTATAGTTGTTAGCATTACAAATATTTTGTGTAAAGATATATACAGAATTAATCCATTGATTTATTCACAGTAGTATTTGTACCTGGGCAGATTATATCCATGAATCACAAAAAGGAAGAATTATAATGTCTTTAGGCCCATCCTTTGGGGATTTCTGTACTATATGGCATGCGGTGTGTTTTTTACAGCAATACTTCATCAGTTTGTTTCCTGTACTTTAAGAGACAGTGCTTCCATTCTGCTCTTTGCTTTTCCTACTGATTTCCCACAGTAATTTTTTTTTTCTTGATGCTAGTACTGAACATCGTGTTACCTAATTTCATCCCATTATTTTGTTTCTATCCCCATAAAGCAATTTTTCTTGCTTAATGGATTTTTATACACTTCAACCATATATTTATAAAGTCATTCTGCCTTTTTTCTGTCACCTTGTTTGCTCCTTAAACAATTTTTGCCTGACTTTATTTCATGCTCATTTGTCGTAAGTCTGTTTCCTCAGTTTTTAAAATGATGCTTATTAATCTTACCCAACTTCTTCTACTTTGTCTCTGTATATTTAGTGTTAAGGTACAGAGTTTGGAATGAAATACTAAGTGTAGTTTTATCAGAATCACAAGGGAGGGCAGCTGCATTGTTTCCGTTCTATAACATGATAACAGAAGCAGAAGTTGTGCTTGCTATTTTGTCTTAATTCACTTTAGTCTCATGTCTAAAATGACTGCAGTCCTGGATGCAGGTTACAGTTTTTTCTAGGCAACCCACGCAAGTTTGAGCCTGAAGTCAGCAGGCTTTGTTTTCTGACCTTGAGGTTAATAGATAATTCAGTGTGGTAGGATAAAGAGCTACAGTTTTCCTCCCTTCCATTAGCAAACCTCGGTCCATTTGTATTGCTGTTATGAGGAGGCACATGCTGATTTACTTTTTCCACTGTTTCATTCTTCTTAGAGGCTGCAGCTCAATTTACTGCATTCCTTGGATGTTTGACATGTCAATTAGATGTTATCGACAGTAATAGAAGGGTGGTTGCTGTAAATGTGAAGTTTTTACGAGTGGTCCATGAAATCATGCCCAAGGGAATGTAAGAGAGAAGAGCGATAAATAGCGTTACACCACTTGCTACAAAGGAACTGATTAATAGGGAGCATGATTCTGCCTCATATCTCTCAAAATATTTTTATGTATTTGCTGTTAATCAACTATTCCATTTGTACAAGAAGTTATATAATAAAAATAGCTTACAGACTGTCATAGGATTACAGGGGCAAGAAGCCCTCAAAGTTACAAACAGCCACCTCGTTGTATTACTGGATATGTTAATGTGTTGGATGGTGCTTCATCTTTGCTATCTAAATGGACATCAAGAGCAATAAATATCGGTAATGAGGAAACACAACAAAACCAATTCAACTTCTAGGATTGTGCATGTGTGTCTTCTGCTTGCATGCTCTATAGTGTACAGAAAAGTATGCAAATAAGAAGAATTCCTAGGTCAAGATACTCAAGTCTACAACCTCTGTATGCAACCACTGCCATCCACCAAGGGTGGAGGTGTAGATACCACACACACAGTTCCTGACACCGCATAAAAATTTAGCTCATCGTGTTTTGCCAGAAGGTTAGCAGCAAATTGCTAATCAATTTTTTTTTTTGTAGGATTTTGAAATATAAAGTGTATTTCTTGAAGTACAGAAAAACAACCCATTAAAATTTGTAGAATATCTGAGCAACCTATATTATATGAATACACAACTTATGCAATATAAAAATGCTACTTGATGCCTATATTGGCATGTGGATATATTTGACAAAAGTTGCTACATTTAGCTTTGCTGTTGCTTAATTTGACTATATTTTAGTGGGTTTTAATGTAATATTGTTTCTAAAACAGCAAAAATGTAAGCCCTGAAGCTGTGAAAGCAGAAATTCTGTAAGGAGTCTTTTATATTAGAAGGCTCTTAAAGAAGTCAGAAATTAAGTATAGACTTCAGTAAATCTAATTTATGTCAGAATTTTTAATAAGTCTGCTTTATCAAGCCCACATTTGTTTTCAACAATAAATCTCCACATTTAGTTTCTAGAATAAATCATGTACAATAACAGGTTTATCGCAGTTTAGTGAAGTGTTCTTACAGCTGTGAGGTATACAGCTATATATAGATATTTTGTTTGGATTTGCCATAGCAGTGGAGGGACCAATCATAACTACAAAAGTAACCTCAAGTTTTGTTCAGATTGTTTCTAAATTGTGTCTATTCAATATGGGAAACATTTAGAATAAAACTTTGGGGAGTTTTCCCAAAGGGGGTGGGTGGCATTACATACTTTCTTGTCAGTATATAGCACAGCTATGTAACAAACACTGCAACAGAAATTTTTTTATTTTTATTTTATTATCTCTTCTGTTAGTATTGCAAGTCCTTTGTGTTTTTTCCCCTTAGTAGACACTGGATAAAGTATGTTATAGTTCATGGAAGAGATACCAAATATAATCAAGATGCATTATTAGGTGAGTTTGTTTCTAAGAGAGCTGCAGAAAGCAAGCTGTTACTTCAAGCTTCCACCTTCCTTGCATCCTTAGAAATATCAGGTATTCAAAGCTGCCTTTTATGAGTGTGCTGTCATGATGACAGCAGGATAGATGGAAACTCAGCTTTTGGTCTCAGGTTTTAGTTGAAGAAGATAAGGGGTAGAACTGTGCTTAATTTGTCTTAAAAACTAAAATGTAGATGACCTCTGAGTCCTCACAGGCTTTCTCATAGTCCTCATTTCCCTTCGGTGGGGCTTGGGAAGCAGGATGAAAAAGGGTTGGCTGTGCCAGATACCAACTTTGACTGACTTCTGTGCTTTATGGATTTGACCCTCTGAATTAATATGTTAAATTACAGCTTTAACAGAGAGGTAGTTTTATTTCACTTTGTTTTTTAGTACTGTTATAATGGAAAACATGTTTTTTATAGGCAATTTATGAGGTAGCTGTAGATCTTTCTTAGGGGTATTTTATAAAGAAAAAATTATCTGTGTAACAATAACTGTTACGGGCAATTTTAGTGCATGCTTCCGTCTTTATTTCGTAGGTACTCCATAGCAGAGGTTAATATAATAGTTGGTAACAAATCAGGAGGTGTAATACTTACCACGCAGAACATACTACGGTACTTCTCGAGTCTCAGTTGGCTTGCTTCTGTGTGCGCAAAATGTTTTATTTGGCAGCTTCACCTACTAGTTACTAGCTTGCTGTCTTGTTTTCATCAGTAGTCATCAGACTGATGCATGAAAAGACAACACAACTGCTCTTTCCTTTTGCTTTCATCTGCTTTTACAAACGTCTCCTTGCTCATCACAACAAATGCTGTATTTCATTAATAAAAAAAATGATAGTCATAAATGAAAAAGTCCACATCCAAATAACTAGGAAGAGCTTCTTCACTGATAAACTGAGGCATGTGTGGACAAACATTAGAAAACAAGATGGAGGCTACTTGCTGGTAATTGGAATTTTTCAAGGTGTGTGGTTAATTTCCACGTTTGCTTCCCGACTGTTTCACTTCTCTTCTTGGAGTGAGGAACAAAAAACGGAGCTTGTGTGTCACTTTGGAAAATGCAAAGCTGCAGCATGCATACACGAACCTCGCATGTTTAGCCTAAAGCAAGCCATGATATGAATATGATATGGTTATTACATCTTCGTGAATGTTGTATAACAGCTTTCTCTTTGGTCTTATGTCTTTGGCCTGAGCTTGGTGTCAGCTATAATCAGAGCTGCTCTGGTGGCAGTATTTCTGTAATGCCAGAGACTTGTTAGAAAACCTCTGTAAGAGATAAGCTTTCAATTCTTTCCTAATTTGTTCCTTTTCGAAGAGGAGGAAATAAAGGTAAAGGGGATGGGTCACTCTTTATATCCCATTGTGTATAATAAATCTTTAGAAAGATTGCACGTTTTCATAGAGATAACTAGGCAAGAATTTAAAATGCTGAGAAAAGCCATTAAATTATCTAAGAAGTGAATTGCTATTTTAGAGCTATAGATAGCTTAAGCAATAGCAAGCTATTGTTATAATTTATGTGGACTTTTTTTTTTTTTTTTTTGCATTCTTCTTGCAATAGGCTAATAAAGAAAAAGACAGGAAGAAACATGAAAGTGCAGGGGCTTCTAATGATTTTTTTTCTTCCTGTGAATAATATGGTGAATAGGTTGTGGGATGCACAGAGCCATTGAGTTTTCAGTGACAGCTGTTGCTGTTGGAGAAATGAAAGCACTTGGCCCAAGAGCCTGTTTATACATTTGAGCAGAGAAAGTGATTTTCATTGCAAGGAGCTCTAAGTGAGACGGGCAGAGTCAGAGAATAAGAGAGCAAAAGATAATTATCTAAATTATGTTCAGGCTATTATAGAAGACGAATATAGTTAAAATGTAATTAAATATGACAGGCTCACAGGATGCAAGCATGGCTTTGGAATGCTAATCATCAATTACTGCATCTCCTTAGGGGAGTCATGCAGAACAAGAGAGCTAGAAGTCGGATGGCTGAGGTGAGATGTAGAGTGTTAAATAAAACACCATAGAGCTGTAACAAGGCTAATTTCTTTTGGAAAATTGAACTGTGTTATCAGGAGGCCTTTGCTGGCCAAACAACATGTAGTGCTCTGCATTTCAGTTTGAGGACCCTAGTATAAATCTGAATAGGCTGATAGTCCCTAGTCTTCTCTTAAAGATGACCATCCCAAAGTAACAGCTACAACTGTTGATGATTGAGCAGGAAATCCCAATTGAATCAACCACTAAGACATATGCAAAATCAGGAAAAAAAAACAACCTACACTTCTTGAATATTAAAAAATGCTAAACCCTGAAAAGCCTGGGTGGCATTCCTGCCCATGGCAAGGGGCTTGGAACTTGATGATCTTGAAGGTTCCTTCCAACCTGAGCCATTCTAAGATTCTGTGAAAGTCAATTCTATAACGGGTCACTAATAAGGAATACAGAGATGTAAAAAGTTCACAGATGATAATGTCTGTTTATGGGAGAAAGAAGTTCTGTTAGCCTTGTAATGGCCATGTCCTAGGTATAGAACGATGAAAGCATTGCCACTAGCTTGAAAGGTTTATTTGCTTGGAAAGGGAATAGGGAAAATGCTTGGAAAGGGTATAGGGAAGCAAAGGTGAAGAAAAGACAGTTACTACACAGAAGTGTCTAATCTCAGATAAAAAAAAAAAAAAAAAAAAAAGATGCTTTTGATATGTTTTAATTCTACTGTTACTTTTATACAGTGACATACGAATGCATCAACACCAGAGATATGCATAGAATTTGGAGAAAATTTTTGTAAAGACCATCAAAAGGAATTATGAGAGTAGAAGGACTCTTGTTAGGACAGAATAAAATAAGCAAATATACATGGCTTGACTACACCTTTGCAAAACATTTTACAAAATGAAAGTTCTGCAGAGAAATTGAAATTATTTTAAGAGTACCAGAAGAGGTAACTTGTAACAAAAGAAGAAAATTTAAAGGAAACTTAAAGCTTGCCTCAGATGTCGTTTGTTTAATTGAGGAACACCACTGAACAATTGTTATGGTTTGATACATCAATAGAAGTCTTAGTGAATTTATTTTATCAGCAAAAAAATAAAAAGAAATACAAAGAAAGCAGATATGCCATGATAATTTGTTGTCAGTAATCTTTCTTCCCATATGGTATAGTTATACTGCATAAATTATCTTTCTGCTGCACAATTATATTTGTACTGGAGAGGTATTTTTTATAAATACATATATATCGATGTTCTCAAATATACTGTTACAGATGAAATTGTTGCAGATTTTTACTGATGGACGTTTGTCTTCCTTATTTCAAAAGTGACTTTTTCCAAATCCATTTGGCTTGTTTTCTGTTTTGCTTTTTCCTTTTTGCTAAGGAAATAAATTAAGAGACCTGATGTTCTCATTATCCCATCAAGTACTAATTCTCCAGTGGCAATATTCTTGAATTTTAATAACTCCTCTACAAGCTGTGTATAATTTTGTCTTTTTTTCTCCAATGGGAAGGGAATAAAATGGACACACACCAAAATACTAAATATTCTTAGGACCTAATTTATTGAAAACCCTATCTCCTTCAAGTCTCACATTCTTTTTTTCAATTTTATTTATTTATAGTATTTTTTATCAAGCTTTGGTATTATTAAAAGAATACTTATAATCTGGATCGGTGTAGCTAAAAGAAAGGACTTGCAGTGGGAAGTGGAAGAACTTAGGAGGTTCCTGCAGTTGCTGGTCGAGATGAATGTTGTCAAAGGATTTTCAGAAGCCTTTTTCTCAACCTCTTGCTATTCATCGTGTTCTTCTCTATTACTGAATGGATGTGTTGTCTTTGGTGTCACTTCATATGACAGAATGTCATTTACTGCCATCCTGAGAAAATCTGCACTGAACTCTAGCAGTGCTTTTTGACCAGCACTCAGAATTGCTATAAAAAATACATTCCCATTTATATTTTATTTCGTGGTCCCTAATTAACCTTTTTTTCTTGTCGCAGAACACAAGCTCTGTCTTAGAGGCTAGGAAGGCATAGGCTGTTCTCAGAAACTTCCTTGGGGTTTTAAACCCTTTTTGTTTAGAACATCTTTAGAATATTTTACAAACCACTGAATTGAGAGTTCTGATTTTTACATCATCACTTTTCTTGCAGAGTCCACATGTAAATGTAAAAACATATACATTGTGTAAACTGTGGCAATACTTTGTTGTGAGAAATAGTGTCGTAATTGTCTGATTGTCACAGCCACTCATCTTGGGACTCTATTTCAAGGTTAAAAGCTAAGGGACTATGTAGTCTACATGTGGCCATGAAGATTAACTGAGTGGCTGTACTAGAGAAATATGAGAAGGAAACTTGAGAAGAATTGTTCTTCTGTTTAGGGAAAAAAATGCTTAAATCATGACATCCTTTCAGATCTTGAAGCAGTCAAGAGGAGTCCGTTCTCACTTTATATTTAATTTAAAGCTTGAAGAAACAGCCTGAGCTTTAAAATAAGGAGAACATAGCCACATAAGGGATATAAATAAACTGTGAAGCGCAGAAAGGTAACAGCTGTACCTCTGAGGCCTGATTCAGACCTTGTGCTTCTATTACGATGAGTAACTATAATCACACCCATTACTTCATGCAGTAATACCAGTAAACTACGTGAAATTAGGTCTTAATCAGGCTCATAATCTTCTTTAAGCAAATATAACCTGACAGGATTGAAAACCTAATAGTCAACTAAATTAGACACAGAAATGCTATGTTTGTGTCAGAGATGATGATAGCTTTCTGCTAGGGTAAAATTCTAGTACGTGACAGCAAAGCTGTTAATACTACAAGGCTTTGGTGCACTCTACTGATGGGGAGTGGTGTTTTGTTCCAGTTTTGCTTTGGTCCCTTATTTCTTCTGTGAGTATTTCTGAAGGTATTTAGGACACACTCAGGAAAATTTCATCCAATGTTTTTCCTCTTCAGTGAGTTAATGTAGTTATACTTAAGTACATTTTGTCACCGAAGTCTTCCCTGGTAGAGTCTAGTTTTTCTAAACAGTTAAATTCTATATCTAGATTTACTGTTTTATGAATAAAAAAACAGCATTACATTCTAATATGTTTAGGCACTAATCTAATGCAATGGAAGACTGGCATCAAACCGAAGCCTCCAGGTCCCATTCTTTTCTCTGTTGCACTGTTAGTATGTTCTGTGGCCACAAAGCTGTGGTGGGAAGTGATGTCCTTTGCCTGCTGTTCAGGAGGCTCCATATGATGTGTCATATCTCACCCAAATTAGAAAAGTACAAATGAAGGCAGATTATAGTGTTCCCGATGTAGTTCCTACACTCCAAAAGTGACACTCTAGCTCTGGGAGGAGTGGTCTGGTCTCCCCACTGCCTTTGTGTCCGGATGGTGAATTGTCATAACACAAGCTGAGGAAAATGCTTTGTGTCATGCTTAGTGTCCTGGAAGAATGTGGCCCATACCAGGGAAGCTTGGATCCTCTGCCTCCACTACATGTTACAGAATGGAATGGAGAGGTTTGCTTGTTTGTTTTTCCTAGAGCTGTAATTTTCTTTAACTGAGCTCTGATGATTGATGATTTCTCATGAGTACTTAACAGATGCATTTACTTTTATTTATCCGATCTTTTGTTTATCTTACACAGCCAGTAGCACTGTCAAGGATTTTAGACTTTGCATTCGAATTGTTTTTTTTTTTTTAATTTTTTTCCTATTACCATTTTCTTAACTTTCAGCAATAGTATGTGTTATTCCCGCATACAAATTATAGTAGTATAAGGTATGTATAAATACACATAAGCAGAGTCAAGGCACTTGAAAATAAATGTGAACAAATAGCACTCGAAATTCAGGTGATGAGAAGTGTTTCTGTTTGTCCTATTAAGTGATTATGTACTGTCATTTGAATGGATCCCCTGTAAATTTTACTTCAAGCTGTTGTGTTCATATCTAATATTTGTATGTCTTTCTGGAATTTTTTGTAGATCCTGGCAAACAATCACTTTTGATAAACAGCCTGCATCTTTTATCAGAATAGTTGGAACTCACAACACAGCTAATGAGGTAAGGAACTTCTAAGACAGCCTGTATTCTTCATGAATATATAACCGTATAGTTTTTCATATCTTGCAATGAAATTAATGATGCTCGCTAAAGTGTACGTGCTTTTTTTCCCCCTTCCTCTGGCAATCTGGCAAAATAAGAATGAATGCTTTCTGTATTTAAATATTAGTGAACTGTTATCATCTTCCCAGACTCTACAGAGTTGAAGGGCTGTTGCTAGTGTGCAGAATACATTTGTTTGGTTAGTTTTTACACACAAGGTACAGGAAAGTGTTTCTAGTTTTGACCTGTGCACAATGCCATCAAACATTCCTGTCAAGTTTGATTAGTATTTAAATTATTATTTATTTTGATGAATGATGAAAATTCTACTGCACTAGAGAAAGTTGTATAGGCTCTGATTACTTGGTTTTATGACTTTTATATTTTTAATGAAGAAAACATAAGAAAAATCTCATTCTTCATAAGAAACCTTATTTGCATATGATTCTCTTATAACTGATTATCTTACCCAGTAAATCAATTAACTAACAGTGACCAAAGAGATTTTTTCCATTAATTTTGTACAGAAAAAATGTTTCACAATAACCCAGTGCAACATTATCCTCTTTCTGTTTACTTGTGCTTCTGTCTTTTATTATTAAGCACCAAGAGCTGCTTCTGTGTTTTATGCATGCATGTCTACAGCCCACATGCATAGTTCAGAACATTGTACTTTCACCCTTTACAATGAACTGTAGATAGTGGTATTAGAGGTTGCCAGCTCCAGCAGTATTAAAAGTTAGGATGAGACCAGATGATGACCTCTAAAGGTCCTATCTAACCTTAACCATTCTGGTATTTCTGATCATATTTAGCATAAGGGAAAGCTAATTCTTAGGCATGGGCAGAATTGTCAAATAGCATTATGTCCAATTTTAGAGCTCCTATTGACAACATACGAGATGTCAACATCAGTTTTCAGCAGACAATTAGAAAGAAGCTGACCAGTACATGGAACCAAATATAACATTTTTCTTTCTAAGCACCATCTCCTGTAGTGTGTGGTTCAATCTTCATCAATGAGTTCTCAGAAATAGGTAATCAGAAACTGCCTTCAGGGTTGTTCTGCATGCATGAAGAAGCCTTTTCCATTACTGATCAGCATAGACAGTCCTATTTGCTCTCATGCCAATCTCTGTAGTTTCTCATCTCTTTATTAAAAAAAGAATATGAGGAACATTGTGTAAACTTAGCAAATTGGCCTATAAGAAACATTACCTCCAATTTGTAATTCTTAACGGTAGCTTTAAGCCCTGAAGAGTAACAGGTTTATGGGCTTTTAAACATAATGCTAATTACAAATTTGTTCTTGTTACAAAGAATTTAATATCCTGTGTAGTTATTTGTAAGGAGCAGTGCATAACTATAGTGAAATCTGTATATGCAAATTGAGTTTATGGCTATTCATGTAAAGGGTAAGTGGAACTATAAACCCGTGTTGCCATTCTAAGTCCTACCCTCTTTTATCTTTAAAAATTGTACCCCATTCTAATTTATTTTATTTTTCACACAGTTTATTCCTTCCAAAGCTTGGAGGAAGATTATTAGCATATACATACATATATTATTATATTTTTTTATATACCCTATTTGTTCTATGAGCACACAGCTGCAGCATACCTTTTAACTTTGAAGCACAGTCTGATTTTTGGAGTTACAAAAACAAACAAAAATGTAAAATTTCTCCATTTTGTGAATGTTTTCATCTTTTAAACTTGTATTTTCCTCCACCATATTTTTCATGTATTGAAAGACATAATCTACAGAGATTTTCTTGACCTGTTTTTTTCATATGTTAGAACGCGATAAAAATGTAACCTGTTTTTTTTTTGAACTTACACACATCCTACTTTAATAAATAAAAGATTTATTTTTCCTTAGTCCTTATGTTCATTTCTTTGTCAGAACAGGTCACCTGATACTTTTAACTGACTATATAAGTTTTGTCTTGTTATTCCTCTTCAGTAGTACTGACCTGGAAAGAGCATCTAGTTGCAAACGCGAAAGCTTTGTCTTACAAATTACTGCACCAGTGTGTGTGTACTTGGCCTTCCTGCTTTGTATGTCAAACCTTCCCTAAAACATCCATGAGAAGTATAACATAACATTCATTAGAGAATGATGCTGAACTGTGATCTCAGCCTTATTAAAGTAAAAAATACAGGATTGTTTGTTTTAGTAATACTGGTCTTATATACATAATTTCAATATTAGATTAAGTAGATGAGCTCAATTGTACTTCTCTATCTTCTGCTTCTTTCATAAGCTGAACTCTCTATATGTTAAAGTGGCAGAGTAACTGAAAATGATGCTGTAAATTCACAGGCCTGTTAATTTTCCAGATGCTGAGATGACCATTAAGAGTTTAGTATGAAAGAAATGGTAAAAAAATAAAGCTATAATTTAAGAATCAGGTACTTCAGATTTTATAGGCTAGTATCTGCTAAATTTCAGTGGTAAGTGTAATATATTTTAAAAAGCATGCATCAGTATGTAAAGCAAAATTTTATATGGAAAACCTTATTGGTGTAAGGTACAGTAGTTATGGAATCTTCTGACTTGTGGATCTCCATCCTATTCATTAGACTGTACTTCCTTTCAAGAAATGCAATGCATTAAAGAAATGCAATGATGAGATATTGTTCTCTTCTGCAAATCCTGATGCTGATAAGTGTGGCTGGAAAAATGACAATAGCTGTTACTTTTAAAAGCGTAGGAGTGTGATGAGTATAAAAGGGACTTTTCAAGAAGTGTAGCTGAACACAAAAATTGGCTTCTCAAGAACTGTAACAGATGGAGAGAATTCATGCCACTGTAGAAATTAGTTTGGCTTCAGAAAAAGCTTACCAGAAGCAATGCAGAGAAAAGGCCATTTTGTGCACGTGTGTGTGTGGGGGGGTATGGGTGCAGATATATTTGTAGTCTGTTCATATATATATGAACAGATTATATATATGAACATATATATATATATATATATGAAGACATAGCAGTACATCTTTATGTTAGCATCTGTGTATATGCGGAAATATAAACATGCATCATTATGTATCTCTATAAAAAACTACAAGAACTTGTACGCTGAGAGGCACAAGAAAATATAATGGGGATACAAAAAACAGTGAATGAGAATATATTTTATTCATTCCATTCATGCTGTCAGTATTTGAATTAAAAACCAGCTATCTCCTCAGAAAAGACCCAGGCATTAGGCATGTCATTGTAGATATCTGTGCTATACACACTTGTGCAAGGATGGTCAAAAAGCATAATAGGATTTTCAGTTGTATTAAAGAAAGGTTAGAAAATACAATAGTCTGTAGTCTTCTATGAATGTGTAGTATACCTGTGTTTTGTTTATGGTATTTGATTTTGTCCACTTTAACTTGAAAGGGCCTGGGAAAGGGCAATTAGGATTATAAGAGATTACCCTTGTTTGTGAGAAGAGCTTTAAAGATATGAACTACTTACAAGATGAATGATAGGAGATGTCATTCAAAAGTTACAAAGTTACATAATTAACTTAAGACCATTTTTAAATTCAGTTTTAAATGTTCATCAAAGTTTAGCTATAAAACTACAATAAATGACAAAACAGAAAATTTTAAAAGCAATATAAGAAAATACTTGAATTACTATATGGCAAAGCTGTGCAATTCATAGCAGTGAGAAATGATGTGGAAGTAAGTTTTGTAACAGTTTGTGTTCCTCCCTTTTATCTTCCCAAGCAATTCAAGAACAAGTATAAGTAAAAGTAAAATAGAAAATATATTGAAAAAAAATACTTAACAGATGACTTTCTTACTCAAGAAACAATCACCTGTACAGTGGTGCAGGTTGCCTTAAAATATCAGAAACTGATCACTGTTTCAAAGGGCATATTTCATGTGATACAGCGACAGCTTTCTTGGGCAGTCTGAATACATTTCTACATACTTTGGGATATCTCTGTAGAACTATCGTTGCTATTATAGAAGAAGGAGATCTTGAAAATCGAATCATATTGGTAATTATATAAATTTCACTTCTCGTGTGTATGAACATTCAGTCTTTGGAGGATGTAATTAGATCACAATATATGTTTAAAACAATTAACTTAATTGTTGTTTTCCAATAGCATGTAGTAGATATTTATGCTACTTGGCAAAGGAAAAAGTCATTTACAAATATCTCTATTTGCCATAGAACCATTTTTCTGCATTTTGGTGCCATAAGTAAAGGTTTGTATAATTTGAAGGCCTTCTCTTGCTCCACTCTTATTATGTCACTGCAATATTTATGACACATGGAAAGATGTTTTTGACCTCATGCTGAAACATTCTAATTTGATCAAGTACTGATTTGGCCTGCGTACTTCCAAGTAAATTTCATCTTATTTTGATCATGCTTTTGACAGCATTTAATTGTTTTGCTTTATCTTCATCTTTTGTTCTCTCCAGGTTTTTCACTGTGTGCATTTTGAGTGCCCAGCACAAAACGGTACCCACAAGGATGAGGGTTGTAAGGAAGTGGCAACAACAGAGGTGGGCACTGGTGGACAACAGCTTGTTTCTCGCCCTGTTCGAGCTGCAAGCACTAGTTCCCTGCATTCCCCTCCTGGATCCACCTCGCGTTCACATGCTCACCAACCATAAAGGAGGTTGAAAAAGGGAGCTTTTGCAGCCCCATTGACATTATATAAAATTATTCAGAACTTTCTTGTGCTGGTACCTTTTTCTTTCTTTTTCTCTGTGAACAAAGGGGACCATGTCTGAAAGCTGGAAATGCTGAAATGGCAAAGGCTTTTCCCAAGGACATGAAGAGACTGCTTCACTCTCCTCAATTTGTTCAAATCAGGCTGGTCTTCAAGGGGGGAGAAAATAGGTCTTCAATCTTCATCAAGTACCCCACTAACACCTACCTCTCTAATCTAACCAAGGCAAGGAGAACAGAAGGAAAAAAAAAAAAAAAAAACAGAGTTACAATGAAAATCTAAAATGACTTGAGCAGAATAGAAGGCATATGAAACAAATATTTATTCCCTGAAGGCTTCCATTAGCAAATAAAATGTTTAAGAAACACATCAGTATAGAATATATGTTATTTTTTAAAGTTATTCTTCATTCATATTTCTTTTTATCATGTAATCTTTTTTAAATTGTTTTAACTCTGTATCCCACTTTCTCTTATTTTTGGCTGTAGCAAATGCTGTGCAGTAGATTAAGGAAGTATCAAATATGTTTACCTGCTGAGATGCAAATTCCCTCATTCATCAGTGGGATGACAAGAAAAGCCTTCATGATATCAACAAACTAATTAATGGATGCTATGTTAATCTTGACCTTAGTTAACTTTTTAAAGTACAAAATTGTCATTTCTTATACTCAAAAAGAGAATCCCTAAATCAAACTTTCGTCTTGAGAAAAGCTTATTTTTCACTCATGAAGATGATTACTTAAATTTTCTTATGTTTCTAAGAAAACTTGTAACAGATCTTTTTTTTTTTTTTTTTTTTTTTTTTTGCCTTAGAAAAATGGAACTGCATCTAGTCACTGACAAGCAGTTGTTCTGAATACTAAAAGAAGAATTTTAAGAAACTTATTTGTATCCAAGACAAAATGCTTTACACTCTGGAGCTAAAAATTTAAAGGCCTCACATAAACTGTTCTCATAATCTTCAAAAAATACAATGCCTTTATACAGTATTGTAAAGGATCTGGCTACTACTTTACATCACAGAATTGATCTATGTCTGGATTAAATTGTGTACTATGCTTGTTCTGAGTGTTTCCACATTGATGAGAACACAGCCTCTCACTCTCCAGATCCACGTGACTTTTAGGAAGAGCTCCGTGTTGGTCTTTCAGTATGTGATGAAGTGTTTTTGTATTGCGACAGTGATGTAATTGGCAAAATTATTTAGGAGGTTGATACTCCTCATAAAGCATGTTATGTTGGAAATGTCAGCTAACCAGTTTTACAAACTTGGAGTCTCCTCTGGTGACAGATAACCTTGTCAGAGAAAAAGAAAGCTAGTGCAGGATAAATATGGTTTTCCTTTGAGTAACCATACTGATAAAATGAGTTATATCAATACAGCAAATAGTATGCTAATCTGTCACACTACTTAATTTTAAAGAATTTCCTGACTGGTTGTGCTTAAAACAGGAAGAAATATAACAAAAAATAGCAAGGAATCAGTAGAAACTTCAAAGGAAAAATGCTTCTGCTTTCTTGTTTCCAATAAAATTGGCTAGGCTTCCTCAATAGTATTACACTATTTTTCATTGCCAAATTACTTTTGGGTTCAGACATTTGCGTGCAGTCCCCTCCTTTGCCACTGCCTGTTTCTGACTTGTGATATCTGTGAGTGAAGATGCATGCACACTGCGTTATATATCACTTGTAATATGTGCCATGGCTGCCTCATACAGCCCCGAGCTGTGAGGCAGGATATTTGTTGCTCATGAGCCAGCACCTAGTCTTGGTTGTGATTACCTTATGGCCTAACAGCCTTTGGAGCATGAAAAAATTGAGACTAGCTACTGGGGATGCAATTCTTTTGTGTAAGTCCAAAAAGTTGGATTTTTTTTTTTTTAATTATTTCAGAAGTTAAATAAGGAAATCCTCTATTCTAGTTGTAAGCCATGCTGCAACTACTGAGATGCGTGGAGCATGTCTTGTCTTTGGTAGATAAGTCCTTCCTTGTCAGTGGTGGTATTTCTTTGCAGTTTGATCAAGCAAGTTTGCTTTTCTCAAGTTGTGGGCAAGCAAAGGGCATAACTTCCTAGCTGTTAGCCTTTAATAGTCACTGTTATAGGGAATGCTTGAAAAAAAGGGTGTGGGAAGGTTTGTGCCAGCTGTTCTGAGTTTAGGCACTCAGCGAAAAAACAGGATTTTCAGTTTGTAATCTTTGATGTGCACAATTAATTTTTAGGATACTAATAAGCCTTACAGACCGTAAGCTATTGCAAATCCTTTTTGATCTTGTACTGTGACTCACTGTTGAAGAGAAATGTCTATGTAATTCCCATGACATTAGCTCTCTGCCAGGAATATGAATGAACAGATAGGAGAGATTCCCCAAACAGAAAAAATCAGCTCCTACAGAATTTCCATTACCCACCCCCAAAAATAAATCAAAACAAAAATCAGTTTAGCATTGTCCCTTCATACGGAGAAATCAAAAATTTTAGTATTAGGTATTGTCAGTCACATTTGGCCTTTCTTACAATCTTTATTTTTGTCTGTTAAAGTTTTTCTTAGAACCTGTGACTGAGTCTGAGGTGTCACAGAGCTTTCAGGCCTTTAAGGTAAGCCTTGCCACAACTTGACAATTTCTAGTGAATCCTTTACCTTTTTATTCCAAGAAATAAATGTGTAATGAAACCTGAAATGTGTAAGGGACCTAAATGTCCCTGAAATGTGTAAGGGACCTGAACTCTTCGTGGTCTTCTAACATCATCCACCTACAGACACTCCTGCTATCTTTATTGCCTAGTATAGTTTCCTGCCTTAAACATTGTGGCAGCAAGAGATAATTACTAGAGGCAAAGGAAGATACCACACAGAACTGATCTGTGCTTTTGTGTGAGTATTCTCATGCTTTCTAATTATTGTCTTTATTTATTGACTCTTAATATCAGATGTAGCTCTTATATGTTCTTCTGACTTTTTAAATTTATTTATTAATTTTTTTTTGCTTTCAGTGGAAGTAAGTTGTGCTGTCATGAATTAACATCAGGGCATTTACAGCATCAGGATCTATCAGGGTCATGGAATAATATAATTATTCAGAAGTGCATGATCACTTAACTTGTATTTTATTTGCAACAGAGGTAGAGCAGACCTGCCCGAGTGTTCATTATATTCTTGCCAGAAACTATAAAATAGATTGCTTGTTAATTTTCTAGGTAACAGAACTAACTGTATTGTCATCATTGAACCATTAATTCTATTTACTACTTGAGCAATAGTTATTGTTACCTTCAAATTCTCCAGGCTTCTTTTTCTTTGTTTTTCTTCCATAGATTGAATTCAGAGTTAGATCTAACTCACACGGAGCTCAACAAAGCTCTTTCTAAAGTCTCTTTAATTAACCAACTTCAAATTAATTAAAATATTTTTATTCACAGAAATCCAGGGCCCAAAATCAACTTCAACAAGAGTAAATTCAGTATTTGTAAAACTCATTTGTCTGGGAAAATGAGTTTCTGAAGTGGGCAAAAATTGCACAGCTCTGTTTTCAAGCCATTGTCAAGCAGCTCTTAAACAAAATTGAATGGTATATTAATAGGAATTACAGTAAGAGAAGGTAATCCAAGACTAATGTAAAAGAGAGCACAGAGGGAAGAATCAGCAGTGTTTTTAGGGAAGGATCTGTTCTTCATTGCACTTTCCTTCCTTTACATCTCCATTTCATGCCTTTTCCGTGCAAATCTCTTTTGCTTATTTAATATGATAACTCATGAAGGAGCTCAGTGTTTCTCATCATTGCTGAAAAGATCAAATGAACTTAATGCATCTTCATCTCTACTAATCATAACATCAAATTAGAGAGTCTTCAGTCTGCCATCTGACTTGGTAAGAGTCAGTTTCTGTGAAAGAAAAGACAGGCAATGATATCAGTAGTTTTTCCACTTTGTTTTCTAACCAAATGCATGTAACATCTACTCATTATTGAACAATGTTTTGTACATCTAGAATCAGTGTGAAGATTAGAAGGCAAAGTTAATGCCATTTTTGTCTGATTGTTATGTGTTAGCTCTGCTTATACAGTGATGCCCACTCAGAGACACCTAATATGGAATGAGAATGTAGCTGTGTTTTAACAGAAAGCACAAAAGCTATATGTTGTTTTATTCTGTGAAAGTCTTTGATGGCTTGTGTTTTGACAACTGTCAATAATGCACCATCAAATGGGCAAATGAATGCATTGGTATTTTTGTTGTTGTGGCTGGAGTAGTCAGCAAATATCAGAGCCAGTAATACTTAATGTGTTTGAGAGTAAATATTTAAGTTTGTATGTCATCAGATCACTTGCTAGAGGGCTAAACTATGCTTTAAAAACAATATCTTGTAGATCCTAGAGGACACTTGAGGCCTGGTTCCCTTCCCCTTCTCTTAATTAGTGATGTATTTAGGTCAGAATCCTTAGTTGTCTCTGAACTGATTGTCATCGGTTGTGCTGGTTAAATTAGATATAGAAGCTCTATGAAGCTTTGTATAGGATACAAGTAATAGAAGTCCTGGGTCAAGGTCTTATTGGAGTACCTAAATATTCATCTATGTGTTGAATTGACCTAGTGGTTAATCACTTAGCTTGAATTTAGAACAGGTTCTAAAGCTCCTAAACAAAACAAACAATAAAATAAAATGTGAAATGTTACCCATGTGGTATGGCAGGATGCAGAATCTCTTCTATTGTTGCTTAAAATGTGCAAATGTCTAAACAAGGTATGGGTGAGCAGGTCCAAAGCTGTTTTTGCCCAGTTGTTAGGAGTTGGCAATTTGGCTGTAGCAGGGTGTAAATAAAATGGAGCAAATCAAATGCTCATCTCAGGGAGGTGCAGTCCCAAGAACACAGGCACATTCCTCCAAGCTACCTGCATGCTATTGCCTGCAGTCTTAACAGAGCAAGCCTCTAGGTGAGTTTTGTTAACTGCTCAAAACACACGTGCATTCTTTTGGCCCTTTACAAGCTTTCATTGCTTTCATTGACTGAGGTAATGTAGAAGGCACACCAATAGTCCATGACAGAATCTGGGCCTATGTTTGATTTTGCAAATGATTACTGGAAAAATAGTTTAAAAAATCATCCTGCAACTTTTCTTAGATAAAGCAAGCCCAAATAAACAGGTGTAGTCTAATGTGAGGAAACTGCAAGTATCTGTTGTTGAATATTAACTAGATTAACTACTTGTATCAGTTTTGTAATACCATATGTGTTTAATTACTGTAATATATACAAATGGTGGAAATAAAGAAATAATCAGATCTGTGCTTAGGTAGTAATATGCCCTTGGCTGTAGACATTATCACCCCACCAGGACATCAGAATTCTTTATTTTCCCATTCCTTCTACCCAAGAGAATAGCACAGGTCAGTGTTCTGAAAGAAAAAAATATAATTGATTCATTACATAAATGTTATGGGAATTGAATTTACATTATTATAGCTAAATATCTGAATGAGTGATGAGGTAGTCTGCCTAGGTACAAATCTGCCTCTCCAGTTCCTCCTGCACCTTCAGGTGGGCCCTGGGCTTTCTTAGAGGAAGGAGAGCTGCACTGTTGGTGAAATTTAAGTACTTTTTCTCACTAGAACTGTTACTCATCTGTTCTGTGTTTAGCATCTTGACGCATCCATTCTCTTTGTGCAGATCCTCATCCCTCAGTTAGAAGAAAGTTACCTACCTTCTGGGTTATCCAGTGACTCCAACAGATGCATCACCACTACTGTCTATGCTAAGGAGCTTACAAAACTAACCTCTGTGCTGTTTTACAACAAATAGTGTTTGTCCAAACAGTATCAAGTGACACCTGAAACATCTTAGTAAGCCAGGCTATATTATTGTGGAGAAGAAGGTTTGCACCTCTAAAACTCTGTGCCATGTAATTGGAGTGAATGCTTGTGGCTTCTTTCTGGAGAGGAAGTAGGGAACTTGCATGCCTTCCAGAAATCATTCATTTTCCTCATATTTCTTCGTATCATCTGCATCAGACATATGTTGTCTCTCTACTACTGAGCTATAATTGCTAGGTGGATTATGGTCAATGCCTAGAATCCAATAACTGTGTTTAATAACAGGTACGAAGAAGTCCTGTCTTTAAGGAAGGATTTTGGATTGTGCTTTTGAAGCACGGTCAATCCCCTGAATTGTTTTTTGGCATCTTCCATATTCATCTGGTGGGGGATTTTTTTTTTTTATTTTATTTTTGTTATTTTCAGCTGCTAAAAGACTGTAGAGTTCTTCACAAGAATTTCTCTTAATTTTTCACACTGAGAAACCAGTTTTGAAACGATCTCAGAGGGGTTCATTGCTGGAGCACAGAAATGGGCTTCTTCTGCTGTCCCGGATTCGATGTGGATACTTCTGGGAGTTTGAGCTGTTTTTAGCAGCACATGCAGTGATGTTGCATGAATTGGGTCTGTTTCAGGAATGAGGTAACATACTCATTTTGAGAGGTAAATATTTTGAGTAAATGTTTTTATGCAGTAGTAGAAGGCTTGTGGGTCTTAAATGATTAGGTTAGAAATATATCACTTAGAGCAAGGGTTGGAGTTGCAAGGAGGAGAAAATTGGGGGAGAAAACTGCTATGTAGTTACTCGTATGCATTTGTGCATATATAGCTCAGACAATGTATCTGTTTCATAAGTTGAAGTGACTTTGAAGAGATGTGTTTTGACATGGCCTTTTTTTAGTTTAGTGAGTTTTGGTAAGGAATCTATTATTTAGCTGAATATGAGTACTGATCAGAGGAAGAGAATGTAGGCAGCAAGGCTTTAGTAGGTTTTATGGGAAGAGCAACATGAAGGTCCAATTCCTGTAGTCTGAGCTACTTCTGTTTGTTTCCTGACCTCACAGCTCTTACTTTTTCCTGCAGGATTCCTGCAGTCTGCTTGTTACTCCTTTTCTTTTTCTCCCTACCTAGAATTGTTTTGCTGTTGCTGCAATGTACCCTGGCACTTTCCTCCAAAATGTGATATATTAAGTTTTTTATTTTGTTTTGTTTGTTTTATTGTCTTATGTGGTATAAAGTATCCTAGTCCCAGTTCATTCACATCAGACTTTAAAGTCGATTCCTGCTAGGCTGTCAAGTGCTAGTGAGCAAAATTTAAATTTGGCTGGCTGTGGCTATGGGAAACAGTAGCCCATTTCAAGCTTGTAGTTCTATAATCTGCAGTCTGTTAAGAGAAAAATCATTAAAAGGTTTTCTGTTGACTTAAGTTGTAGGTCAGGCTTTGTGCAGGCTTATCCAATTTAAGTCAAATATAATTGTACGTGTTTCTCTTTCAAATGATGTTCATATATGTTCAATTTGTTAGTTTTTCATTGTTCACTGTGTTAGTTGTATATAAGTGTTGTTTTCTCAATAAACTGCATTGTCAAAATGAACCTCGAAAGAATCTGTAACTTTTCAGAGTACCTGTGAGGAAAGTATTTCAGCTGCTTGTGGATTCAAACATCACACTGAGTACATGAGCTCATTTTGAGAAATACAGCATTACTTCACAATTCGGTGCCCATGTCTATTAACTTTGTCCAATATATTGTAAAATTTTCTTTCCTTTTTCTTTGCTCAATTTCATTATTATCACTGGTTTTCTTTTTGGAGTGACTGCTAATATTGTTCCTTCAGAGACTGTAAATTAAATATTAGGAGCCAGGCTAAATAGAATTTCAGCTATTAATTAACTTCTTCCACTCATTTCTGTCAGTGCTCCTCTTTTGTGGCAGACAGGAGTGTAAAACTCTATGGTTACATTCCCCTTTTCTGTTGCAATTATCATTGTATCTTGACAGTTTTGTGCATTAAATCCCTTTCCTTCTTTCTCATGTTTCCTAAACATCGATTTCCCATAACGTGGTTCTAAACTACCTCAGACCTTGCTGTGAACAGATTTTCAGCTACAGTGAATACTTTGTCATGGCCTTTGAATGTTCTCTAAATGCACGTATATGTAGCTAAATCAGCCTGCCTGGCAGCAATTGCATTTCAGGAGCACAATCTCCCTGGAGTAAGACACTTAACTGGGATGAATTCAGAGGCACACCCATTCAGGTTCATACTCAGAACTCTTTCACAGAAAACATTTAAGGAGCACAGCTTCTGATATGGGAAGTGCTTTGACTTTCTGGTCTCAGCTCTTTGAAGAAAAGTGATATTGCCTGCACTGGACTACTTTTACCTATCTTTTACTGTGACAACCATCATAAAAATTGTGGTGTCAGACCTCTATTTCTGGCTGTTAGCAAGAACTTCACAGTTGTGTTGGACTGCGCTTATCAGATGAGAATAATCCCCCACACAGCATGTTCTGATGACCTTGGTAACATTTTATACTGCAGTGGATATGCATTGCCAACCATTTGGGCTAATTAGGTTTCAGGGAGAATGCTGGTTGCAGATTGTGCAGCAGTGATCCAATCAATAACTATGGGAACTGTCTGGTTTTGTAAGTTATCCACTCAGCAAGGCAGTGAGCCTTGTTCATACTGATTTCCTTTTAACCAGCAGACATGCACATCATCGAACAAGCATTTTGTATCATGAAATTTTCTATGTACATCTAGAAGAAGATGCATCACAGTTATATCCTTCATAGTAACAACATGTATTTGTAACAGTTGTAGAATTATTAAACTGCTATAAGCTATTCTGTGCATGCTCCAGTGTTGTATTAACAGTTTGTATTGACAGCTGATAAGCAGAGGCTTCTGGAGAGCAAGTAAAGCTAGCTCTGGATTTCTTATTTAACAGGTTCAAAGAGCAGCCAAATTCTCCAAAGTGAATGCAGGACCAGACAATGCTCAAAGCAAAGCGTCAAGTGAAACTCTTGTGCTTTGTATTTATTTCTTTGTGGATTTTTCCTTAAAGTACTTAACTTCACAGGAAAAAAAAGAAAAAAAAGAAAAAAAAGAAAAAAAAAAAAGAATATATTTAAAATAGTGATGATTAGAAACGCCTACCTTTTCAAGAATGAGAGAGGTGTGATTTGAGAAATAAAGTGATCTTTTGTGCTTAACAACTTGTCTGTAGTTTTGTTAAAGTAATGGCAGAGCCAGTCTGGTGCCATTCGTGTTTTGCATTTAGGAATAGGAGACTTCTGGCAGAACTGGACTCACATCATAGCACAGCAAGACTATTATTGATGTAGAACTCATAATGCAGCAGCTTAAATATGACATAGAAAATGATGGTGACTTTCACAGTGACTTGCAGTCTAATGGAACTCCCTGAAGCTGTGGCGAATGTTGAGGACAACAGCTGCAGGAGGCTGCTACCAGGCTGTGTTGCTGTACTCTCAGGAAAAAGTCATGTGTGAATTGATACTTCGTTACTTTATTTCACCAAAAAAAAAAAGGGGGGGGGGGGTGGAAGGAAACTATTTGCAAACTTGGGAATCTATTTGTTTTCAAACAAACAAAAAGTTTGATTTTCAGAAGTGTTTAGCACTTGATTTCCTTTGGACTCCCATGAAAGTTGGGAACGCTGAGCATTTGACTCATAAACAGGCCCTTGCCAACCTGTTTTTTCAACTTCACTTGTTAAGCAGAAGTTTTGTAAGCTTTGCCTGAATTTCAGAACCTCATGCCCCAAAGCAGGTTCTGTTCTCTAGTAGCAACAATCAAATCCTCTTCTGTATAATCTTTTAAGCATTGTTCCTTTCAGAAATGTGTGATCTTTGTTACCAAGAAAATGGAGAGGCCGAACTCAAAAGAGAGAAGCATCATGATAACAAATTGTAAGATCAAACCAAGGTGCTGTAGCAATCCATGCAATGGCGTAATATAATTAGATCTGATTTCTTTTGTATGCTGATTAGACATATAATTGTTAAGAAGTTTGACAGTTGTCAGGATTGGAGAGTAGATGCCCAGTTATTTTAAGAAAGAAGTTGGAATATAAAGTGCCTGTCACCTCACTTAGTAAATTTTGGCATTTTTAACATATGGGGATACTTATGCTTTGGAAACGATGTTTGCCTAAAACAGTATAGACTAAATGTAAGCCAGAAAGCTGTATAACCCAGTCAGTGAAAAGTAGTACATGCTGAAAATATCTGCATTCCCAGGCTATGTGGCCAAGTTAAAAAGAAGGTAAGTGCTTTTTGCTCTATCCTGGGGAATCAAAGCCCTCTTGAGGGCTTGGAGAAATTTCCATTGCAGCCCGCAGGCAAAATTTTGGTTATGTTCGGGGTAATGCAATTCATAGCGAGTGTTGGATATATTATACTAGAAGGAAAAATACACTTAGAAAGCATGGATAGGAGAGGAAAAAGGTTGGATGAACTCAAAATTAGGAAGAAATATTCTTTCTCATTGCTTTGGTAAGGATCCAGTTTATGTGCTTAGGCTGGTAAAATATCTATTAACAGGAAGGGATTGTGAGGAAGTGAAGACTGAAATGGAAATGCAGACACTTTTCCAAACAGTAGCAGAGGCAGTTGTATGCTACACAGCCTGGGGACTGATTTCTAACTTGTTTCTAAAGGATGGACTCATTTGTAAATGAGCAGTAGCAATTTAAGCTTAAAACATTGTCACATCATTTGAATACGAGTTGGAGAGACCAGATATATACCAAGTCACAGTCGTTTTGTATTCACAATAGGGTGCAAAGTACACATCACTGACATTTTTGTTACTTACTCGTTTTATAATTTTCCCTTTATAAACTACTACTTAAAAATCCTCATAGGCTGTACTAAACAAAGTAAATCTGGAAAGTAGGTTAAGTATGTAGGCAATGGTTTCCTTATAGCTTAAGGCAAAAGAGAGAGGATCAGATATCTTACTTGACTCTCTATACTCCTGTGCTTTCCCATTCTCTTCCCTTCTTTCTCTCCCAATAATATGCCAAGCTTCTATACCAGGGAGTGTGGTTTGGTGTTATGTTTTGTTTTTTCTCTCTGAAGCATCAGAAGAACAAAGAAAAAAGTGTATCCCATTTAACAAGAGTGAGTGCATCACAAAAATATCCCTTAATGCAGCAGAGTCATTGGGAAATTTTACATCTAGTCAATGCAATGGTGGAGTGGTAACTCTAGCCCCATTTATGAACAACTGTGCTTTGCTGTCTAGTTTTTAAGATGTTAAGCTTGGAGGTTGAAGCTTAAAAATTTAAGCTTTTATTTTTATTATCATTTCTCTGCCCCCTAAGATGTATAGTCTTAGGGGGGGGGAACTGAAATATTCACAGATATATGCACAGGTTCTCTCCTGGTTTGCAGAGAGGACACAGGCCAGTTGTTATCGATGTATTCATGGAAATGCAAGCGTCTGTCATTCCGTTTGATCAAACACCGCTGTGTGTTTTGAATGTTAAGATTCACAGTGTGTGTGTAGGGGAGATAGTGGTATCGCTTAGCACTGAATTATCATCATCTCTAGGATAAAATCAAACTGGCAAGAGGAGGTATTTTTAGAATATAAAAGGTATATTTGGCTTCCTATCTTTCAAATAGTTATTATTTAAGAGAGGACATTCTGTGTTCTGCTCTGCTGCTTTGAGCCTTTGGAGAGATACAGTCTCTGTGCTCTGGTATCCTTTCTCTAATAGTAGTCCATAGCAGAGTGAGATGCCGTGAAGAGCCTTATCTAAAGCTTTTAAGAAACCTAAATATACCAACTTGATCACATGCATTATTGTACTTGTTTTCTTTTTCAAGGCACCTAACAAGTTTCTGAGGTAATTATTTCCTCTGCAAAACATCTTGAGTTTTTTATATGTTTACCAAAGGGGAAACACAGAAACACAGCTCATCTCTTGGCCTATGGAAGAGTTTTTACACTTTCAGATCTGTTGGATCATATGCTTTTACCTGTCCCCTGTTTCATTCACTACTGCATGTGGTGTGGTTTTAGAAGACATGCGCCACTGCTCAGGGAGTGCATGTGTTGTGTGCTGCAAATCAATCCACCACCCAGCCAAAGAAGTGTAGCTGTGGGATAGCCCAGGAATTTGGTCATCCTCATTCACTGCCAAGTGCTTTCCCAGGCACCTGCTTCCAGTGACTGCTTGTGGCTACTTTCTTGCGCCTCCCTTATTCTCCAGTTGTGTGCCTTGCTGCATGGAGTTCATGCACAGGGCAACAACATAGGTTGAGACACAGATGTGTTCATTTAATCTAAAGATTTCTTTGCTTGTAGGTCATGTATCCACCCATATCTCTGCGTACCTGATGTATGCAAATGGCTGCAAGCAAATGAGTTATGTACATGCACATGCTTGGCTAATGAGAGAGCCTTAATTTGATTTGTAGAAATTGTGAGTTTTGAAAATGTGGACTATTGTATTCTTAGTTAATTATCTTTGTTGAGGATTCTCAAATTTCTGCTTAATGACCATACGAAAGTAAAAGTGATTCTAGCAGTAACTATTCCTAATTGCCCTTGCCTTGGAGACTGCGTTAGACCAAATCTGAGCTGTATTTGGAAGTATACATTTTTGAGAAATAGCTATTTTGTGGCCTGATTTCATGGTTTCCTTAGACAAATGTCTGAAGAAATCATATACAAACAAGTGCTCTTGAATATATCAATAAGGAGTATAATAAAAGAGTATTAGAAAGTTGCTTAGGAAATGCCTGAAGCTCTCTGGTGCAGTTCTACAATTCTATTTTAACAAAGCAATTTGCTATCAATCCGTTGTTGCAATGTATTAAACCAATGCCACTGTAAGGACCTCAAAAGGTCTTCGTGAAAATGGACATGTAAGATGTGTATTTTTAAGCAATGAGAATGTAGAACAAATAGATATATTTGACAGGTGTGTTCTTTATGCTGAGTGCTCTTTGGTAGACCACTGCATAAATATCCTTGTTGTTTTAATTCAGACATGACATTATCACATTCTGTTATCAACTGCTGGGTGAAAAGATATTTTTACTAAGGTGCTGACACAGTGTAATTTTATTGCTGCTTGTACTGTCCAAACTTCAGCATCACTTAATGGAGGTGGCACTTTCTCTTACAGAAGTATTTTTAAGCTAATAGTTTTACTATTAATAAGCAGATAAATGGGTTTTTATTGATATAAATGGAAAATGTGTCATGGTGCTTTTAGCCATGTTCTAAGCTGTATGGCATCAGAAGAAGTTCACTGCAAATGCATAAGCTTACATTATGGTTACATTTTAATTTCTGTAGTTATTAATGATAATATCAGACAGAAAGAACAACCCTTGTAAGTGACTGAAATGAGGAAAGGAATTAATGCATAGTTTACTCACTGTCATGGCATTGTCTAGGTTAAAATCTATTAGTATGATCATAAGGAAGAAAAGCCTTTGTGATTAAGGCTGTTAGAAGAAATGTGCTTAAAACACAGAAGGACGTAACAGTAGTGGTGTATGAATATCCTCAGTCAACAGCTTTCCAGTTGATATGTACACTTAACTCTTTCCCATATATTTAATGGTACTGATTTCTTGGTCTGCTCCATTGGCCTGCTCCCAGCAGCTTTCCTTTTCTTTGTGTTACTGTAACTTGAACGTGCAGGGGCTTCTATCAGCGACAGCACTGTTCTCTGGCTCTCAAGTTCAATCTGTTGAGAGGGAAATGGAGCATGTCCTTACTATACAAACACTTTCTTTGTCCATGTTCTTGTACTGAACTGGTGAAAAGATTTATTTAAATGCAGGGAAATATAGATAGCTCCATTGTCAAAAGTAATGTCTCTAACTGCAGAAGTGTAGAAATATTTCGGCAGAGAACACTGAATACTGCATTGGTAACTTCAAAGTCTTAAAAACTAACTGGGGAGAGTTTTGCCATAGCTGTAGCCCACAACTGTAATATTAGCCCCTGACTAGAACAGCCAGTCAGCTCCAGCATTCTTTCCACTTTTCTGGAATCAGGAGCAATAGTATAAATATGCATAGGTCATCCTGGACAGTTTATGAGCTCCTAATTCTTCATTAGATTGACCTTTCTTTCTGTTGCAAACTAGACTAGGCCAGTGTCATAGAATTTGATTTTACACAATTCTAATGTAGCAGCAATTAAAGATTTATTATATACCTGTATAACAAATAAGAAGTTTAGATTATACTCAATCAGTATCTAAGTATCAGCCAATTAATGCCATGATCTAAAGGAATTTGCTACAATAGAAACAGTGACTTAGTTAAAGATTCATGAATGGCAAGGTTCACCCAAGACTTACTGCGGGTCCCTGGGGGTCTGAATCCAGTCATGCACTTCCAAAATCCCCCTTCAGAAGGAATTACTAGCCCTACTCCCTCATCAGCATCTGTCTTCAGATCAGCTTGTTCCCCAAGGAGTCAGCCCCGTGATGTGCTTCCCCTCAGGGGTACCCAGAGAGGTATCCCAGCTCAGGGAGAGATTGAGGGTGCAGCCCACTGTGCTCCCTGGAGAGCTCTATGGGTTCTTGTTTGGGATCCCTATTTATAGGATTGCAAGGCCATTGTCTTTTGGTCAGGAATTTTCCAGGATTCAGTTCTTTCACTACTTGGATTAGGAATCAGGTTGCAAAATCCCCCCCTTCCTCCCCCTTAACCCTGAACAAGGGAGTGAGGCAGTGTCAGACTTCACCACATTCTGTAGATAACAAAGGAATGAGGCTTTTCCTGTCATGTTTATTAGATAAAGTGATTGATTTGTAGTCAAGCTCAGGTTCCTTATCAGGTTGTGTCCTGGTATGAGCTCTGCCCGGGGCTCCCTTGCTCCTATTTGAGGAGCAATCGCACTGAGGCCTGAGCAAGACGTAGGCCAAGTGCAGGAGCAGAGCTTACCCGTGACAGAGAGCAAGAAATCCTGTAACGTTCTGTCATTTGCAAGACTCAGGTGTGACTGATGGTGTGTTTAACAACTTCCATGGTTCATTATGCTTGCACATAATCTTTTTTGGGTGAGAAACAGCATTTGGACATTCCAGTACATGAGTAGGACGATTGAAACTTCTTCTCAAAGAGGGTGCTGTTATTCCCCTCATGTCCTTATTCATACTTGCAACCTTAAAAATGCAAAATGAAAGTTTACTTATATTCTAGGACATTTTCTTTCTTGTGTTTTCAAGCTTCAACTCTGAAAATTGCTCCCAGTAGTAGAAGTTTAGGGAAATGACTCTCACAATAACTTCTTTGTAATGATTTCTAAGCTTAACTGTTTAACGTTTCATATATTCTTTCAGCAGGATAAGGAAAAGGGAAGAAAGATGATCTTCAGAAAACCATCCTTTGGGCAGACCTAAAGGAGCTCATGAAAAGGCCTGATCCTTCATTTTAGCCTATCATGATCCATAGTCAAGGAGGTGCTCTTGTAATTTTGAAAGGGTTTTTAATAGTGTGAAGATGAGACAAAAAGGAGCAGATTAAACATGAATATTTAGGACCATATTGACCAATGGACTGACAAGAAAGGTTGATATCTGTAACAGCTGCTTTCCAAAGCTGCCAAATCCTATGCAGTCAGTGGGCAGTAGGCTGAATACCCAAATTAATAGGTGTCTATATTATGTGGACTAAATATGATTTCTGATTCTCCCCACTGATTGCAGTAGTGAGCAGGTCAAATCAGCCATGCTCTCTTAGGTTGTGACATAGCAGTAGGCATATAAATCTAAGATGCCATGGAAGGTCATTACGTATGCCCCACAACTGCCTGTAGCAGTCCTACATCAAATTTAATGGTTGAATTTTATTCAATTGGAAATGCTTGTGTAATATCTAAATCCAAAATATCAAATGTTTTCAACTTGATTATAAGTTTGTATAAGAAGATAACTACAGTATAGCCTCCGTCACTAATGTCACTTGCAACATCTCCCTGTTTTTAATAAATATTAAAGATGACATCAGATCACAGTTGTACTCATGATCTAATTGAAGAAACTGTCCTGACCTAGGTATTATGCAAAGCTGTATTTCAGGCTTAGTTTGAAATTGTTCACTGGTCCATTTTATGGCAAGGAGGATATTAATGTATTCTCTTCCCCTGAAAATGTTGTAGAAGATATTAGGTAACAGCTGTCATGTAAATTTTACTTCTAAGAAGGTGAAGTAGCAAGTTGCTCTATCATTTTCATCCTCAAATATAAATAAAATTACCCATTTGTTGAGTGATTTTAATTTTAAGGGTGATTGTGCAATCTGCCTATCTTATTTTTCTCAAGATTAGTGGTTTTCCTTAGCTGTCTTTCTCTCCACCCTCTTTTTTCTTTTCCCTCACCCTTCAGAGCCAAATTACTGAAACACAGCAGGTGCCGACAAACAAGAACTTCATGCATTTTATTTATCATGAAACTGCTAAAATTCTGGCTTTTTAGCTCACTTAATCATTTTGACAAGATGACAATACGATGTATCATCACCAGACAGATGACACTAGACAGATGACAATACTAATCCTACAGTAAGTTCTCAAGGGAGATTTTTATTGTAAAAATTGACATATATTGTATCAAGGTGAACATAATACATTTAGGAAAACAGCAATTTGCACTGTTCAGTATATCTCTAGGACTTTATCACTCTTGAGTCAGAGTTTGTGCTAATCTCAGCTGCCTCAGAATTTGGGCTCTGTTAAAGCTGGCAGGTCCTTCATGTCAGCCTCCACTACTGGAGTTGTTGAGATACTGACAGATAGGACACACACAGATGTTTCCTTAATAGTTATTTCCCCAGGGGCTCCTGTCAGAGCTGTTGGCAGGGAAATAGGGGAATTACCTTGGAAATTGCTAACTCACTTTCACCAAATGATAGACTGGTGCATTGCAAAACAAATTTGACCAGTTCTGAATGTATGAACTGCCTCTAGAAAGAGAGGAAACTCTTCCTACCATAGATGATGTCACCCAACTGTTGCTTTGTCAAATCAGTTACAACACTGCTGGCTGGGGCTGATGCCTGGTGCTCCAATTGAACGGAAGACTTCTCTAAAACATACCTGACCTGTTGAACAATCCTGAGCAGAAGATGATAAAGAGTCAGGAAGCAATCCCTAAAAAATGATGGGACAAAAAAACAATGGTTTAATTTTTGTTTCAGGTGCTTTTTCAGAACCCACGATGATCAGCATTTTATAAGATTTGAGCAAAGGAAAATTCTAAGTATTCCTTCATATGATCACTGACTGCCCTGAGATATGAAGTCTGATTACTCTTTTTTCAAAATGCAAATAGTGGTGATCAGAGGAACAAGCTGCAGGGTGAGGGAACTGAGGTGGCTATACCCCTGTGGTTGCAATCAGGTGTTAGAAGCACCAGCTTGCGATATATTACGCTGCTCATTTTGCTGCACAAATTACTTGCTGTGCCCACATGTTGAGTTACTTTTAACTCATGGGCAAACTTTGATCTTTTTCTTTTTTTTTTTTTTTTCCTGGCATTAGTATTTATTCTGTGACCTGTGCAAGAAGCACACAGTTCAAGCTGAGAATGCCTAAGCCTTGCTGATGCCTGCCATATGTTGACTTATCCTGATATATATTTTTTCTTGATTTCTCAGATATATTCAACATCACAATCCCCATATGGTTACTGTTTCTTTATGTATTCCAGTGGGAGTTTATCTTTTGCTTTTCAAAGGTTTGTCACAGAGACTATCCTTAGTGGAACATCATTGTGTGCCTGGTTCATCTAATTATCCTCCCTAGTTAAAGATGCATCAGGGACTCTGTGTTAAATTGGGGAAAGCTTTTAAAGTTGAATATCTGAATACTGAAAGCTGTATAGACACCAGAGAGTGAGCAGAAGGCATCATATACCAAATAGCAACATGCTAAGATGGGAACTGTCACTAACAGGCAGCTTGACATCCTACGACCTGCATCTGACTATGCCTTGATTTCCACTGCAAAATGAGGGGAAAGACAGCAAAGAGACCTCCATGTCCCCTAAAGTGACCAGGAACATTTTCTTCCATTACAGCAGATTTACAACATGGTACATGCTCAAGGATCTTTGCTGAGCTGTCACAGTAATGTTGTACTATACCATAGTCCTACCCATGCAATATGAAAATGGGAGTTTCTCAATGAAGCTGCCAAGTTAAATCTGAGCGCTCATAAGGCATCCACTAAAGAACAAAATAATTTAAAACATACTTTTCATAGTAAAGCAATGAAAAATTCGCTTTACAAGCCTGATTCCTTGTCCCACTGTCTCACTTATCCTTTCCTAAAAACCATGGCTTTTCACAGTGTTGCACTGGGGGAACATCTTTGGAAGTGATTGTGGTGGAAGAGAGCAAGTGCTTTGCCTTGCTTAAGGCTCCTCTTGCATAGGGCATCAGGAGTCAATGAAGCTATTGAGTCACACTGACAACACACCCTAAGGCAGCATCTAAAGAAAGGCAAACTAAGTGAGGTTCCTCAGGATATTAGCAGTACGCTTACTGCAGTGTTTTCTGGTGCTGAAGAAAGACAAGTTCAGACTATTGCTGAATAAATAAACAAATGAAGATGCTGCTTTTTCCAGTCCCTACTAGACATGTTATGGCACAGCATAGCATGGTTTATTGCAATGAATGTTCATCATTCAGGTATCTATTCAACTTTTCTATTCATATTCATAAAGGAATTCCATACAATGTCTTATTACAATGCAGCCAGATGTCAAAAAGCAAGACAGAAAGATGTCACTGATTTTGAGAGGCAGCAGTGTGTGCATACCATCAACAAAGATGAATTAATGGTAAGAAAAAACATTAATGTGAGAAATGTATTATCTTAAATTGCTTTTGTATTGTCTTCCTTATGGTTTCAAAACAGAAAATACACAAACAGCTGTCATGTTCTGCCTCTCAACCCCCATATCACTTCTCCTTTTTTTCTCTCCCTGTTAAGCAAAATCAGGCAGATCAGTGAATACCAAAGGCTGTAAGTCAGGAAAAGATGTATTCTAAGATCTGTGGCACAAGCAGTATTTATAGTTACTGCCTATATTCTATTAGTGCTTCTGACATCTGAAGTATCAGATATAAAGTAGCATTAATGAAACAAAATAGGAATTGTAGACTAATAAAACCAAACAAAAATCCTTATCAGAGTTTCTTCTAAGAATAATCAACTGGTTATAGATATTGCTTGTACAACTACCACTGTACAAGCAAACCTGTAACTCTTCATCCACATTTCCAGATAAATTATGCCATAGATGTGTGAATATATGTACTCATGTATTAAAAATAAACACACGTGAGAGCTTTGTTTGATCTAGGTCCTCAAAAGTCTCTCAGCTAACCGGTAAATACATATCAAAGATTAAACAAAGCAGCTAAAAGGAGCAAAGACCATGTATTATATTTACCCATGCTTTCTACTCTTCGAATTCTCCCTCATACCAATCTCAGTGTTCGGCAATGTGCTTGCAGAGTGAACTGCCGTAAATCCTGGACTTCTGTAGTAAAGTTACACAGTAAGCGCCGCTGTATTACGCACTAAATCATGGAGTTTTACCAAAGAAGCTGCAATATCAGCTGCTTTCCTGCATTGTTTGTATTTATGGGGACCGTTCATCAGTGATAGATAAGGTCAGTTTGTGCTGCTCTTGTCACTGCCCAGAGATTGAGGATGCAGTCATTTCTCAGAAATTCTTTCTGCTTCTTGCTGTCCCATGTCACCCAGAAAATGAACTCTGGCAAAAAGCAATCAGAAGAGTGGAACAGCCAGTGTGGATTCTAAGCACATCTGAGAGAAACTTGATTTCATGACTGCACAGTTGTTTGGTTGCTACTCTATTTACTCTTCATGACAACTGGTGTGGAATTTTCTGCCCAGGCATTCAGATAACAAAAAAATGGGCATTGCATGTGTCTAGCTAGATCAGTGAGTTAGGAGGGTAACATTAAATTCTGTGGCTGAATCAATATTTGTTTCTTGCATGTAGAATTACAGACAAAACTCGAAATAAAACACACTGTAAATTCAGAAGTAAATATCAGTGTCCCAGCAATGGCAAGATTAAGCATCCACAGAAACAGTGGAGCGTACCTGGCTTGAAAGCAATGTCTTTTCCCAAGAGCTGGTGATTTCATGAGACAAAGGAATCTAAATGTTCAATAAACACTATTAAAAGTAAGGCTTTTGACACCCTTTCCCACAGCATTCTCCTCAAGCAACTGGCTGCTCATTGCTTGGACAGGCATACGCTTCATTGGGTTAAAAACTGGCCGGATAGCTGGGCCCAAAGAGTCATAGTGAATGAAGTCAAATCCAGTTGGAGGCCAGTCACTAGTGGCGTTCCCCAGGGCTCAGTACGGGGGCCAGTTCTCTTTAATATCTTTATTGATGATCTGGATGAGGGGATCGAGTGCACCCTCAGTAAGTTCACAGATGACACCAAGTTAGGTGCGTGTGTCGATCTGCTCAAAGGTAGGAAGGCTCTGCAGGAGGATCTGGATGGGCTGGACTGATGGGCTGAGGTCAACTGTATGAAGTTCAACAAGGCCAAGTGCCGGGTCCTGCACCTGGGGCGCAATAACCCCAGGCAGAGCTACAGGCTGGGAGATGAGTGGTTGGAAAGCTGCCAGGCAGAGAAGGACCTGAGAGTATAGGTGGATAGCTGGCTGAATATGAGCCAGCAGTGTGCTCAGGTGGCCAAGAAGGCCAACAGCATCCTGGCTTGCATAAGAAGCAGTGTGGCCAGCAGGGCTAGGGAAGTGATTGTCCCCCTGTACCCGGCTCTGGTGAGACCGCACCTCGAGTACTGTGTTCAGTTTTGGGCCCCTCACTACAAGAAGGACATCGAGGTGCTCGAGTGAGTCCAGAGAAGGGCAACGAAGCTTCTTACCACAAAGCAAGGTAAGAATTCACAGTAAGGCACCTTTTTCCATACAGCCTGTTGTTCAATCTTAACAAATACTTAAAAATATTCTTTGAAGTCAGCCTCACCTGCATGCACTTGAGCTTCTGAGTTTTTTTCATTATTATTATTATTTTTAGGGCTGGGAAGGCAGCTTAGAATCCATGTGACTTCAATGGAAACAGGCAAGGTGAAGGAAGTACTCAAACTCCCCAACATGAAACAACTGTAGAACCCAGGAACACTTACCTGCCAGCTTCTGAACTTGAGTCACTGCCCAGTGAAGTAGTACCACCAGGGTTTTATTGTACTGAGAAGGCACCACCAGCATAGCTATCTCATAGAGTCTCTAAAACTCTTTCACAGAGACAGTGGAAAACATGGAGGAAAAGCAGCCTACTGGGGAACCCTGAGTCCCTTTCACCATGACAGTAGAAAAGCACCCTAGGTAACCTGAGCCTCAAACTCCCCTGAAGAGGCAATTACTCCTATTAGTCCTCATGCTTCCTATATAGCAAAGGCCAAATGATCCCCACCTGGCAGATTTCACTTATCAAAGGTGGAGCCAAAAGACCTTGTGGAATAGGCTCATCTACCTGGCTTCAATGTTTTAAGGTCAATTGCTCCTTATCACTAAGAGCAATAACCTGACAAGGGGCTTAGTGGTTAGAGTTGACCTAATGAATTAACTACAAAAGGTGCACAAGGGTCATATTTCTGTTAGTCATTCTGTGAGGAAAATTAGTACAGAGCCTGTTAAAATAAGATAAATAAACATAAATAAAATAAATAAAAAAAAAAGAAAGAAAAAAGAAAATTAACTTAAAGGCAAACTTGCCATCATAGATTTTCATCTGTCTAGTCACAACAGATAAAGAATATAGCAATCAGAAAGACTTTTATTGACATTAATGTTGCTTAAATTTGCTTTTCTGAGATCTCTTCTTTATGCCAGACTTTTCAAAATGTAGCGCCATGACCTCCGACTACAGTATTTACTTTGGCTGCATATAAACTATCACTTGTAAATGCCAGGCTCCGGGTCCTCACTCCCTATTCAGGTCAAGGACCGGGCTGAAAGTTTTGGCTTTAATTTGGTTACATGCCTACATTGCTGTCGTTGTGGTTTCCCCCAGCTGGCAGCTAAGCACCACACAGCCGTTCGCTCACCCTCCCACCTCGCTCTCTGGGATGGGGGAGAGAAATAGGAAAACGAAGCCTGTGGGTTGAGACAGAGACAGTTTATTAAGACAGGAGAAAAAAGAAAAAAAAAAAAAAAAAAAAAAACACAAACAATAACGAGAATAGTACTGCTGCTACTAATGTGTACGGAATAAGTGATGCACAGTACAATAGCTCACCACCCGCTGACTGATGCCCAGCCTAACCCCGAGCAGCCGGCCCCCCCATCCCGGCTAGGCACCCCTATATATTGCTCAGCATGACCCCATACAGTACGGAATGCCCCTTTGGGTCACCTGTCCTGGGTCTGTCCCCTCCCAGCTCCAGCTGCATCCCCATATCAGGCATTGCCTCTAACTCTATACAAGAAAGAGAGAGAAGCACCTTTCTACTCTGTCAGCTACTGGCAGACCTAGAGAGAAAAAAAAAATAAGTTGTTAATTAAAAAGTAATGTTGTTTTAAGGCATTTCACCAAATACGTAATATTTGGTAGAAACCAGACAACAAATGAAAGGGAAGAAGAAACAGTAGAAGGTACTTGCCTGGCCTTAATTTACATGCCAGTGGACAACAACAACCTGCAATGATTTACAAGTGCCTTACACCATTCACCCTTGAGACAGAAAACTGGGATTCCCATATGATGTAAGGGGAGTGCAATCCCTCTCAAAATACAAGAGCCTGGGGGACACTACTGAGTACTGAAAATGTTAAGGCTAGGCAGCACCGAACTCAACAGAGAAGGAAGGCTGAGTCTCCCTGGCTGTTCACATAAAAGGCAAGAGCCTCAGCTTTTAGCCCTAAGCAACAATTCGTAGTGCCAGGCGGGGAACTAGTTCTTCTTAAGCCAGGGACCATTTCAGCATCTTTAAAGATGCAGAAAGGCTTGAAGGGTCTGTGGAATCATGTTCCTGGCGCAGAAATCTGGGGACCAGGACTGGGCAAGTAGGGCGCAAGTGTGTTGGGGAGCAAGCTCTCTGGGCTGATCACCAGGGCTTTAAACTAGGTTTGATGGGGGAAGGGAGGGGAAGCTAAAGGTGACAAAGAAGGGCTGTGGGGGAAGTCCTCACTACTGTTATAAATGGCTCAGTCTTCAAAATAGGACTATAATCAAAGTTTACAATTTATTAAAAGGAATAGAGGTAAGCAAACAGCGCTGCGTGCACCGGGAGTCTCTGTTCCACCCAGACGCACACCACTTACATCAAGCAGCTGATTTTTATGCTCCTAGGCTAACACATATTCATTACTGCTTCTAAAACAAAACAAAACAAAACAAACAAACAAACAAAAACCATAAAAACAGGGTTATTATAATTAGTTTCCAGAATCCAAACCCTCCTACTGGAGCATGCGTATCAGTCTCTGGTGGTCCCTCTGGGGGTCTCTCATGCTGAAGGCTCATAGTCTTCCTCCCTCTTGTCCTTCTCCTTTGTCCAACTTGGCTGTATATCAGAGACTTGTGCAGCATCCCCTGCAAGCTTTGTCTTTCAGTCGTTCTTCAGCTTTCCCCGTCTCAATCTCCTGGCCAGATAACAGAGACTTGCGTAGTGTCCCATGCGATAGTCGTAATAATTAGCAGCTATTCTGACCCCCCCCGCCCCTCCCCCAAATACCAGAGACTTCAAGGAAAAGCCTACAAATGCATTTCCCTTCAAGCTCTCTCTTGACAGGAATTGCTAAAACATTCCTTTGCAAGGTACAAGAACTACATACATTAACCACTCTGTCTGTCTTAGACTTGTGGTTATACAAGGGTCTGTAGGACAGAAGGTCACATTCATCATACCTTGCGGCCCTAGCATTGTTCCATATTGACACGAATCAGATGAACACGTTTCACACTACTGCCACTGTTGAAGACAGGGAAAAACTTCTGAGCTCTCCCATAGGATTGTCTGAGGTCTCCTCAGAGAAGGTAGCATTCCCAATCCCCCGTCCAGTATCTTCTTCTTGCATCCCCCCGGGGTAACTGTACCTGCTGCATCCCTAAAGTGCCTGTACACCAGTGCACGGAGCACGGGAAATAATCAGGATGAGCTCAAGATCTGTGTTCGGTCACGGGGCCACGATCTCGTTGCGATCACTGAGACGTGGTGGGACACCTCACATGACTGGAATGCTGACATTGAGGGCTATGTCCTCTTTAGGAGAGACAGACTGGGGAAGCAAGGGGGTGGGATTGCCCTTTATGTGAGGGAGCAATTAGAGTCTATCCAGCTCCAGCTGGGGGAGGGTGATGGACAGCTGGAGAACTTGTCAGTAAAAATTAAAGGGTAGGCTGCTATGGGAGACACAGTGGTGGGAGTCTACTACAAGACTCCAGATAAGGAGGATAAAGACAATAAGACAGGAGGATAGCCAATATCACCCCTGTCTTCAAGAAGCGCAGGAAGAAAGATCCAGGATACTACAAGTAAGCCTCACCGCTGTCCATAGAAAGGTATTGGAGCAGCTTGCTTGGGATGCCACAACGGACCGGGACAGGGGACCGGGACGGGGGACCGCAGAATTGAGGCGCAGAATTGAGGCGCTTCCAAATCTATGGTGCACAGCATATCCAAGCCACAGTTGGCATCTCAAGTTCTCATCTCCGTTTGACTGGCTCATAAAGTTGGCAGTATGCATACAGTTGTTAAACAATCTTTTCCGCACTCTTTAGCCCTAATGTCTAATCTGTTGTGGCTTGCAAAGGAGTTTCTGTGCTTGCAGGGATACTTTACATTAGTTTTGTGGCAATGCAATTTAGTTTTGGAAGTTGTCTTGCCCTTTTCTACATCTGTAGCCTCCTTCCTGCATCCAGAGGAGAAGCTGTGAAGCTTGACGTTACAAATCTCTTATGCAGAATATAAACCCCACGAAGTTAAGGTAGTTGTTCATCTTGGATGGGGTATGTTTGAATCCAAAACTCATCTTTAGGATGGAAGCAAGGTATTAAGCTCTTTCTGTTAATAGGAACATGAGTCTTTCTGCCTGGAGCACAATTCAACAGAGCAGTCAACCATTTCTTTAGCTTTGAAGATGCTGAAATGGACCCTGGGTTAAAAAGAACCGGTTCCCAGCCTGCCTCAAAAGGTAGTTGTTTAGTGCTAAAATGTGAGTTTCCTTTCTGGTACGTGAACATCCTAGCCTTAAGATTTTCAGTACTCAGTCGCGGTCCCCAGACTCTCGTGTTTTGAGAGGGAATCTACTCCCCTTACCTAATGTGGGAATCCCGTTTTTGTGCCTCAAGGGTCAATGGTGTAAGGCACTTAGAAATCATTGCGCATTGTGGTTGTTGTCAATTGCCACGGAAATTAAGGCCATGCAAGTACCTTCTACTCCTTCTTCTTCCCTTTCATTTGTTGTCCGGTTACTACTCAATATTACACATTTGGTGAGATGTCCTAAAAAAAGCATTAAATCCTAATGTTAACAACTCTTGTTTTTTCTTTCTCTAGGTCTGCCAGTAGCTGACAAGGTAGAAAGATGACATCTTTCATTCTTGTGAAGTTAGAGGCAGTGCCCATTTAAACTGTGGCTGAGGCTCTGCAATGGTGCAAGTCTATCTAACTCCTTCAAATTCAGTGATGCTGCCGGAGTTTTCAGTAATGAACTTTGAAGGATTCAACCACTCTAAAGCTTTTGGACAGTGGCAATTATCTGAAAACATTCCTACAGGTTTATCTGCTTCGTCTACGTTTGTTTGCTCTCTCCATCTCATTCAAAGCAGTCAGGACTGCTTTGCTTCCCCCTTCTCTGGGAATTTGCACTAGGAACCATTGTTAGAATCAGAATCCTGATCTGAGAGCACGATGAAAAATGTTGCACTCCAACTTGGACATTGGAGAGGAAAATGTTCACGTATACGTCAGTATGGTACTCAAACAGCTGCTTACACCTTTTAACTTTTAAACCTGAGAAGCAACAGGTAGTTTCTACATTGCCCTCGGGGATAGTGTACTCTTCTGTACTTTGCTTCTATACAAACAGCTCAAAATTTTAAAGTCATGTTGTCGCTCATACCACCAAACAACCTTGCACAGCATTACACGTTCCCCCCCAGATAGATCTTGCCCTGAATACGAGACCAGACAAGGAAATAATGCCGGCACATAAAACTAACTCATAAATACATCTCTTTTTGTTTTGTTTTGTTTTGTTTTGTTTTGATACTTTGTGGGGCTTAGCTGTACTTCAGTGAGAAGAATGTCTTCTGGTGTGAACTGAAATTGTACCTCTATGCCACAATGTCCCTCTATTTTTTATTTTTTTTTGGTGGGGGGGGGCGTGGGGAGGGGAGAGGAGGGTGTTGATAATTCCTTGTGGACACCTGAAGGAGTTGCAAAATAATAAAATTTAGGTGAAGGAAAAGTTCCTTCTCTTAATTTTTGTCGTTGTTGTTTTTCTTTTCCATCTGGTCATAAAATGAAGGTCGCGTTTTCTGGCTTTTGGCAGAGTGCAAGCGTGCTGAAACTGTTCACGTTACGTAGACTGTATTTGTCTGAAATGATAATATCATACCTATAGTCTGCTGCAGGCTCAAAAGCAGCCTATGCCTCCTGGCCTGTTTTATGCCTTTGCTTTTGTTACTACGTCCTTGTAAGTCTTCAACAGGGAAATGAAATTACCCTATATAGAAGAAACACCATCCAGAAGAAACTTCAGGTGCCAGGGCCTGAATTTTCACTGAAACCAAAGGCAGGTATCTTACTGACGTGAAGAAAGGGGCTTTAATCTATCCTGGTTTCTTTACTAATGAAGGAGCGTGAAAGAGATGCATGTCCTTGTCTCTGAAGAGGAGGTGAAGGAACAGCTAGTGCAAGGAACACAAAATTCAGTTATGCCGAACTAACAGGTGGTTGTATCCCAGCTTGGAGACCGCAACACAGAATCACCTAGGTTGGAAGAAACCTCCAAGACCACGTAGTCCAACCTCTGATGTAACACTAACCAGTCCTCCGCTAAGCTGTATCCCTAAGCTCCACACCTAAACGTCTTTTAAAGACCTCCAGGGATGGTGACTCCACCACTCCCCTGGGCAGCCCGTTCCAATGCCTAACGACCCTTTTGGTGAAGAAGTTCTTCCTAACATCCAGCCTACACCTCCCCTGGTGCAACTTTAGCCCATTCCCCCTCGTCCTATCACCAGGCACGTGGGAGAACAGACCAACCCCCACCTCACTACAGCCTCCTTTAAGGTATCTGTAGAGTGCGATAAGGTCGCCCCTGAGCCTCCTCTTCTCCAGACCGAACAATCCCAGCTCCCTCAGCCGCTCCTCATAAGACTTGTTCTCCAGATCCCTCACCAGCTTTGTTGCCCTTCCCTGGACTCACTGGAGCCCCTCAATATCCTTCTTGTAGCGAGGGGCCCAGAACTGAACATAGTACTTGGGGTGCGGCCTCACCAGAGCCAAGTACAGGGGCACAATGGCTTCCTTAGTCCTGCTGGCCACGCTGTTTCTTGTACGAGCCAGGATGCTGTTGGCCTTCTTGGCCACCTGAGCACACTGCTGGCTCATATTCAGTCGACTAGCCACCAGTACTCCCAGGTCCTTCTCTGCCAGGCAGCTTTCTAACCACTCAGATGGCTTTTCCAACCATCTTCAAACTTCCAGATCTAGAGGAACGCTTTGGCTGCAGCCTAAAAGCCACGTGCACGTAAGCTGCCGCAAGCCAGCCGACCTCCTTCCCATGATCTGCCAGGAAACAGCAATGTAGGCACATAACCAAATTAAAGCCAAAACTTGCAGCCCGGTCCTTGACCTGAATAGTGAGTGAGGATCCGGAGCCTGGCATTTATGCGTGATAGCTTCTACGCAGCCGAAGCAAATACACCCCAGGTGCCCTGAGCTGGAGGACCACGATGGTGGGAATGATCAACTCCCAACCAACCCTGAACATGTGCGGGATTTGCTGCTCCACCTGGATCTATACAAGTCTGTGGGACTGGGTGGGATTCATCCCAGGGTGCTTAAGGAGCTGGCTGACGCCATCGCGGGACCTCTCTCAATTATTTTTCAACGATCTTGTGAATCTGGAGAGGTCCCAGTGGACTGGTAGCTGGCAAATGTCGTACCAATTTTCAAGAAGGGCAAGAAAATAGACCATGGCAACTACAGGCCTGTCAGTCTCACATCAGCGCCTAGTAAAATTCTGGAGAAGATGATCCTTGAAGTTCTTGAAGCGCACCTGGGGGACAATGCAGTCATTGTTCCCAGCCAACACGGGTTCATGAGGGGTAGGTCCCGCCTAACAAATCTGAATTCCTTTTATGATAAGACCACCCATCTAGCTGATCAAGGGAAACCAGATGACGTGATCTTTTTGGACTTGAGCAAAGCTTTTGACACGGTTTCCTGTGGGATCCTACTGGACAAAATGTCCAGCATACAACATAACAAACACATCATACGGTGGGTGAGCAATTGGCTGACAGGCAGGGCTCAAGGGCTTGTGGTAAATGGGGCCACATCAGGCTGGCGCATGGTCACTAGTGGGGTCCCTCAAGGCTCCAATTTAGGGCTGGTCCTCTTCAATGTTTTTATAAACGATTTAGATGTAGGACTAGAAGGTGTTTTGAGCAAATTTGCTGATGGCACCAAACTTGGAGGAGTTGTAGACTCAGATGAGGGTGGAAAGGCCTTGCAAAGAGATCTGGGCAGACTGGAGAGCTGGGCGATCACCAACCGCATGAAGATTAACAAGAGCAAGTGCCGGGTCCTGCACCTGGGACGGGGCCACCCTGGCTATACGTACCGACTGGGTGACGAGATGCTGGAGAGCAGCCCCGCAGAGAGGGATCCGGGGGTGGTGGTTGACAGCAAGTTGAACATGAGCCAGCAGCCAGGAGGGCCAACCATATCCTGGGGTGCATCAAGCACGGCATTGCCGGTCGATCGAGGGAAGATCTACTCTGCGCTGGTGCAGCCTCACTTCGAGTACTGCATGAAGTTCTGGGCACCACAGTACAAGAAGGACATTAAACTGCTGGAGAGTGTCAAGAGGAGGGCGACGAAGATAGTGAAGGGCCTAGAGGGGAAGCCGTATGAGGAGCGGCTGAGGTCACCGGGCCTCTTCAGCCTGGGGAAGAGGAGGCTGAGGGGGGACCTCATTGCAGCGTACAACTTCCCCGCGTGGGGGAGTGCAGAGGCAGGTGCTGACCTATTCTCCGTAATCACCAGTGATAGGACCCACGGGAACGGTGTTAAGCTGAGGCAGGGAAGGTTTAGGCTGGACATCAGCAAGAGGTTCTTCACCGAGAGGAGGGTGGTCGCACACTGGAACAGGCTCCCCAGGGAACTAGTCACTGCACCAAGCCTGTCTGAATTTAAGAAGCGATTGGACCGTGCACTTAGTCACGTGGTCTAAACTTTTGGGTAGACCTGTGTGGTGCCAGGAGTTGGACTTGATGATCCTTAGGGGTCCCTTCCAGCTCAGGATATTCTATGATTCTATAAATAGTGTAGTCAGAGGTCATGGGGCTAGATTTAGAAAAGTCCTGCATAAAGAAGGGATCTCAGAGAAGAAAATGTAAATAACATTAATATCAAGAAAAGGAATTCTGATTGCTAAATTCTTTATCTGTCATGACTAGACAGATGAAAATCTATGATGGCAAGTTTGCCTTTAAGGTCATTTTCTTTTTTATTCATTTCTTTTATTTATTTGTATTTATTTTTTTAACAGGCTCTGTACTAATTTTCCTCACAGAATGACTAACAGAAATATGACCCTTGTGCACCTTTTGTAGTTAATTAATTAGGTCAACTGTAACCACTAAGCCCCTTGTCAGGTTATTTCTACTAGCGATAAGGAGCAATAGACCTTAAAACTTTGAAGCCAGGTAGACGAGCTTATTCCACAAGGTCTCTTGGCTCCACCCTTGTTAAGTGAAACCTGCCAGGTGTGGGTCATTTGACCTTTGCTATATCAGAAGCCTGAGGACTTGTGGGGGAATTGTCTCCCCAGGAGAGACTGAGGCCTAGGGTGTTTTTCTCTTGTGGTGAATTGGGCTCAGTATTCCCTACTAGGCTGCTTTTCCTTCATGTTTTCTGCCCTCTCTGTGAAATAGTTTTAGAGACTCTATGAGCTAGTTACATTGGTGGTGCCTTATTCAGAAAAACCCTGGTGGCGAAGCACTTTGGAAGTGACTCGAGTTCAGAAGACAGCAGGTAAGTGTTCCTGGGTTCTGTGGTTGTTACTGTTGAGGAGTCTGAGTACTTCCTTCACCTTATCTGTTTTCTGTGAAATTACTTAGGTGGATTCTAAGCTCCCTTCCAAGCACTGGAGGAAAAAAAAAAGAAAAGGCCTCAGAAGCCCAAGTGCACACAGGTCAGCCTGATGTTGAAGAAGGTTCTTAAGTATTTGGAAGATTTAAAAACGGGCTTTGTGAAAAAGGTGCCTTAATGTGAATGCAGATTTTGCCTTGTGGTAAGTAGAAACAGGTTGGGATGGATACTGGTGGAAAGAGTGCTACTTTGACTAAGTGGAAATCGTGAGAATGTGCTGTTGTTCATAAAAGAAATACTGTTTTCACAATATGCAGGTCAAAGGCAGTATGAAGAAAGTCTGTCTTCTTCCCTTCAGGCCTGGGTCTCAGCTGGGGACTGCTTCCTGAACAGGTCCAGCAACTTGAAGAGAATTGAACTTCCTCTCAAGCTCTAAGAACCAGAGTCTCAGCTATCAGGGGTAAGCGTCTTTCTGTGCAAGAAAGATGACATTAGAGGCGCAGGATCGAGGCGCAGGATCGAGGCGCAGGATCGAGGCGCAGGATCGAGGCGCAGGATCGAGGCGCAGGATCGAGGCGCAGGATCGAGGCGCAGGATCGAGGCGCAGGATCGAGGCGCAGGATCGAGGCGCAGGATCGAGGCGCAGGATCGAGGCGCAGGATCGAGGCGCAGGATCGAGGCGCAGGATCGAGGCGCAGGATCGAGGCGCAGGATCGAGGCGCAGGATCGAGGCGCAGGATCGAGGCGCAGGATCGAGGCTGGGACGGGGGACCAGACAAGGTGAAAGAAGTCCTCCAGCGCCTCAGCCCATATCAAGTTTTTAACCCCAAAGCACTTACCTGCCAGCTTCTGAATTTGACTCACTGACGAAGAACTTCACAGGGAAGTAGCACCTCCAGGGTTTTCCTGTTCTGAGTAGTCACCGCCGATGTTACTAGCTCATAGATTCTCCAAATCTATTTCTCAGAGATGGCAGAAAACACAGGAAAAAAAAGCAGTCTATCTTGGAACACTGAGTCCATTTCACCAGGAAAGTAGAAAAGCACCCTAAGTAACCTGAACCTTAAACTCCCCTGGAGTGGCAAGTCTTCCCATGCCTCCTTATGCTTCCTATATAGCAAAGGTCAAATGATCCCCACCTGGCAGATTTCACTTCACATGTGTGGAGTCATGAGGCCTTGTGGAATAGGCTCATCAACCTTGTTTCAATGTTTAAGGTTCAGTTGCTCCTTATTGCTAACAGAAAGAGCCTGACAAGGGGCTCAGTGGTTAGAGTTGACCTAATTAATTAACTACAAAAGGTGCACGTGGGTCATATTTCTGCTAGTCATTCTGTGAGGAAAATTAGTACAGAGCCTGTTAAAATAAGATAAATCAACATAAAGAGACGAAATAAATAAAAGAAAAAAAAAGAAAATGACCTAAAAGGCAAAATTGCCGTCCTGGATTTTAATCTGTCTAGTCATGACAGATAAAGAATATAGCAATCAGAATGACTTTTCTTGACATTGATGTTGCTTAAATTTGCTTTTCTGAGATCTCTTCTTTATGCCAGGCTTTCCAAAATCTAGCGCCATGACCTCCAACTGCAGTATTTACTTTGGCTGCATATAAACTATCACTTGTAAATGCCAGGCTCCGGATCCTCACTCCCTATTCAGGTCAAGGACTGGGCTGAAAGTTTTGGCTTTAATTTGGTTACATGACTATATTGCTGTCATCGTGGTTTCCCCCAGCTGGCAGCTAAGCACCACACAGCCGTTTGCACAGCCGTTTGTTCACTCAAGGCTTGTTGGAGCTGTGCCAGGAGGAACAATGGCAAGGCCGGGGGATAAGGCAATGGCCCAGCTGGAGTGCATCTACACCAATGCACGCAGCATGGGTAACAAACAGGAGGAGCTGGAAGCCATCGTGCAGCAGGCAGGCTATGACTTAGTTGCCATCACAGAGACGTGGTGGGACCACTCTCATGACTGGAGTGCTGCAATGACTGGCTATAAGCTCTTCAGAAGGGACAGGCAGCACAGAAGGGGTGGTGGTGTGGCTCTCTATATTAGAGAATCTTTCGAGGTTGTAGAACTCGAGGCTGGGAATGACAAGGTCGAGTCCCTTTGGGTTAGGATCAGCAGGGACAACAAGGCTAGTGTCCTGGTCGGGGTCTGCTATAGACCGCCGAACCAGGATGAGGAGACGGATGAGGAATTCTACAGGCAGCTGACAGAAGTTGCAAAATTGTCGGCGCTTGTTCTCGTGGGGAACTTCAACTTCCCTGACATATCCTGGAAGCACAACACAGCCCAGAGAGAGCAGTCTAGGAGGTTTCTGGAGAGCGTGGAAGATCGCTTCCTGACGCAGCTGGTTAGTGAGCCTACCAGGGGTGGTGCCCCGCTAGACCTTCTCTTCACAAACAGAGAAGGACTGGTGGGATATGTGGTGGTCAGAAGCTGTCTTGGGCAGAGTGACCACGAAATGGTGTAGTTCTCTATTCTTGGTGAGGCCAGGAAGGGGACCAGTAAAACCGCTGTATTGGACTTCCGGAGGGCTGACTTTGAGCTGCTCAGGACACTGGTTGGTGGAGTCCCTTGGGAGGCGGTTCTGAAGGGCAGAGGGGTCCAGGAAGGCTGGGCGCTCTTCAAGAAGGAAATCTTAATGGCGCAGGAACGGTCTGTCCCCACGTGCCCAAAGACGAACCAGTGGGGAAGAAGACCAGCCTGGCTGAACAGAGAGTTGTGACTTGAGCTTAGGAGGAAAAAGAGGGTTTTTAATCTTTGGAAAAGAGGGCGGGCCACTAGGGAGGACTATAAGGATGTTGCGAGACTGTGCAGGGACCAAATTAGAAAGGCTGAAGCTCATCTGGAGCTCAATCTGGCTACTGCCCTTAAAAACAACAAAAAATCTTTTTACAAATACATCAACGCAAAAAGGAGGACTAAGGAGAATCTCCATCCTTTACTGGATGCGGGGGGGAAACCTAGTTACAAAAGATGAGGAAAAGGCGGAGGTGCTTAATGCCTTCTTTGCCTCAGTCTTTAGTGGCAATACTGGTTGTTTTCTGGATACCCAGTACCCTGAGCTGGCGGAAGGGGATGGGGAGCAGGATGTGGCCCTCACTATCCACAAAGAACTGGTTGGTGACCTGCTACGGCACTTGGATGTGCACAAGTCGATGGGGACGGATGGGATCCACCCGAGGGTACTGAGAGAACTGGCAGAGAGAGCTGGCCAAGCCACTGTCCATCATTTATCAGCAGTCCTGGCTATCGGAGGAGGTCCCAGTTGACTGGCGGCTAGCAAACGTGATGCCCATCTACAAGAAGGGCCAGAGGACTGACCCAGGAAACTACAGGCCTGTCAGTTTGACCTCAGTGCCAGGGAAGCTCATGGAGCAGATCCTCCTGAGAGTCATCACGCAGCACTTGCAGGGCAAGCAGGCGATCAGGCGCAGTCAGCATGGGTTTATGAAAGGCAGGTCATGCCTGATGAACCTGATTTCCTTCTATGACCAAGTGACGCGCTGGGTGGATGAGGGAAAGGCTGTGGATGTGGTCTACCTTGACTTCAGCAAGGCTTTTGACACCATTTCCCACAGCATTCTCCTCAAGAAACTGGCTGCTTGTGGCTTGGACTGGCGTACGCTTCATTGGTGTTGTGGTTTAGCCCGGCTGGCAGCTAAACACCACGCAGCCGTTCGCTCACCCTCCCCCTCCCTCTCTGGGATGGGGGAGAGAAAGGGAAAGTGAAGCCCGTGAGTTGAGATAAAGACAGTTTATTAAGACAGGAAAATAATAATAACAATAATAATAATACAATTGTGATAATACTACTAATAATAATATGTACAGACAAGTGATGCACAATGCAATTGCTCACCACCTGCTGACCGATGCCCAGCCTAACCCCGAGCAGTCCGGCCCCCTCCCCCCGGCTAGCCACCCCTATATATTGTTTAGCATGACGTCAGATGGTATGGAATACCCCTTTGGCTAGTTCGGGTCACCTGTCCTGGGTCTGTCCCCTCCCAGCTCTTACTGCACCCCCAGCCTGCCTGTTGGCAGGACAGAGCAAAAGGCTGAGATGTCCTTGGCTTGGTATAAGCACTGCTCTGCAACAATTAAAACATCGGGGTGTTATCAGCACTCTTCTCATCCTAAGCCAAAACACAGCATTCCACCAGCTACTAGGAAGAAAATTCTGTTCTAACTGAAACCAGGACAGTTGGGTTAGAAACTGGCTGGATAGCCGGGCCCAAAGAGTTGTGGTGAATGGAGTCAGATCCAGCTGGAGGCCAGTCACTAGTGGCGTTCCCCAGGGCTCGGTGCTGGGGCCGGTCCTCTTTAATATCTTCATCGATGATCTGGACGAGGGCATTGAGTGCACCCTCAGTAAGTTCGCAGATGACACCAAGTTAGGTGCATGTGTCGATCTGCTTGAGGGTAGGAAAGCTCTGCAGGAGGATCTGGATAGGCTGCACCGATGGGCTGAGGTCAACTGTATGAAGTTCAACAAGGCCAAGTGCCGGGTCCTGCACCTGGGGCGCAATAACTCCAAGCAGAGCTACAGGCTGGGAGATGAGTGGTTGGAGAGCTGCCTGGCGGAGAAGGACCTGGGAGTGATGGTTGATAGTCGGCTGAATATGAGCCAGCAGTGTGCTCAGGTGGCCAAGAAGGCCAACGGCATCCTGGCTTGTATCAGGAACAGTGTGACCAGCAGGGCTAGGGAGGTGATCGTCCCCTTGTACTCAGCTCTGGTGAGGCCGCACCTCGAGTACTGTGTTCAGTTTTGGGCCCCTCACTACAGGAAGGACATCGAGGTGCTTGAGCGAGTCCAGAGAAGGGCGACGAAGCTGGTGAGGGGCCTGGAGAACAAGTCCTACGAGGAGCGGCTGAGGGAGCTGGGCTTGTTCAGCCTGGAGAAGAGGAGGCTCAGGGGCGACCTTATCGCACCCTGCAAGTACCTTAAAGGAGGCTGTAGTGAGGTGGGGGTTGGTCTGTTCTCCCGCGTGCCTGGTGACAGGATGAGGGGGAATGGGCTAAAGTTGCACCAGGGGAGTTTTAGGTTAGATGTTAGGAAGAACTTCTTCACTGAAAGGGTTGTGAGGCATTGGAACAGGCTGCCCAGGGAAGTGGTGGAGTCACCATCCCTGGAGGTCTTTAAAAGACGTTTAGATGTAGAGCTTAGGGATATGGTTTAGTGGAGGACTGTTAGTGTTAGGTCAGAGGTTGGACTCGGTGATCTTGGAGGTCTCTTCCAACCTAGATGATTCTGTGAAAAGCCTGCTGAGCTAACAACTTCAGTGCTTAAGTGTCTATGGTAAAAACACAGTTTTCTGATCAGTTAGATAGGTGCTTTAAACTTGCTTTATATGGGCAACAGCCTACCAGAAGAGCCATATAAATAAAACATTGTAAAAATTGTTGAGCATATAGTTTTCACTCACAGTTGACCCACCTGCAGTCTTTAATTCCAAGTCTAATCCAGAATACATTATATGGGAAGTAAAAGCTGGTAGAGACATGCATGAGGGCCTCTCAAAGTTGGAATCAGTGCCGTGTTGTTCTCTTCTTTTATATATATAAATTTAAGTCACTCTAATTCTAAACACCTATACAATGCAAAAAGTTTATGGGATCCCTGCATTAAGGAACTTGAGCTCTTAATTCCAAAAACAGCATAATAGGTAAGGTAGGGCAATTATAGTGAAAAAATATACAGAGAGATTTTTGTATACCAGACACTGTATCATGGATTTAAAATGATTTGCCCAAATGTCTATTACATGAAAATTGAATCCACAGAGCAGTGGTCTCTATCAGTAGAAAACATAGTATGCTACATTCATTACATTTTTAAAACTACAGAAGGCAGCCAGTGTATTCAGTCCTGCTATGGCCTTTAATAGAGATTTGCTCCAGCTATCTGCCAACATAAGAAATTTAACTTGGGGCGTTGATTTTTTCATTCATACAAAGAGGCAAAAGAGATTAAAACAGGTGTCTTTCTAATAGTACGTCTGTGTTTCAAAATATAAAAAATGTTTTGTCTAAATATCCCTTTAACAGGGTTTGGATTACCAGGCAAGACTTATGGCTTCCCTAAGGGAAAAAATCAAGACATTTATAGAAGTCTGTGTACTTGTACTGATGCTCAGCTTGGTGTGCTTCCACTAAACAGCACGGCTATTTTCAGTATGGGAAATAAGATTTACAATTTATGAAGGTAGGGAGGAACATCCATGTTAAGGGGAAAAATGTGCTGAGACAGGGTGGAGAAACCAACAAGCGAAGCAGGGCATCTTAGATGAATAAATTCAAAGCTCTGCACATTGTCTCCTCTTTCCTGGGCCTTGCTCCTGCTCTTTTGGGCAATCATTTAACAGCGTGCATTTGCTGCAAGCATCCCTTTGGCACTAGCATGTGTCAGGAAAGTGGCTACTCTACAATATAACCAGCAGGGATCAATATGGTATCTCAGCTTGGTGACAAAGTGTTTTTCCGTGAATGGAGTTGCTAAAACGTACCCAATAAACTTAGCTGAAAGGCTGTCGGGGCTGACAATCACTGAATTCAGAGCAGCCTTGGACTTTGTGAGAATACTTTTGCTTGACAAGTGCACTAATTTGTGATTAAAGGAAATGAGGAGGCTCACCACGTGAAGCAGAGTGGGAGGAAACTGCTGGCATGATTAACAGCTGGTAAAGATATGAACTGGAAATAACTGCAGTGCTCTCCATGTTCATGGCCACTTTGTATTCATGTCATATCCTTCTGATGTCAGGAAGCAAGACGGCTTACTAACCCACCAGCTAGGTTGAGACCTGTAGGAATTAATTTTGTGGACTCTGATCAAGAAAAAGCCCTTTTTGAGGGTTGTAGCAGCAAAATAGCAAACCAGTATCCTTCAACACAATGCCAGGTCAAGTATTTACAGTCTAGAGATGGAGGACAGTTTAAGCTCTCTGTAGGATAGAAGCTCAGAAGTGGCAGAGTTGGGCCTCAGCAGATAGGTTAAAAAGTGAAACTCAAAGTGAACTTGCATTTCTGACTGCCAGACTGTCCCTGCAGTCAGGTGGAGGATACAGTCATCTATAATTGATGACTGTAACTTGACTGCAAATGGAAAGATGGAGGCTCACATTTTATTGAGGTATGTTTATTTGCCAAGACATAGTTTTCATTTTAAACATCCACCCAGCATGGCTAAGAGGAAAAACTTGCCAGACCACAGAGAAGAACAGGAGTTTCTACTCCACAGTGGAGAGAAGCTGGAAAGGAAAAGAAAAAGAAAGATTAGAGAGGTGTAAGTGATGAAGAATAAGAGAAAAAAAAAAAAAGAAAAAAAAAAAAAGAAAAAAAAAAAAAGATGTGGGAACTAGGATAAATAAAAAAGGCAGTGCAGAAGTTATTTTCTGGTTCTTTCAAAAAGTGAAACTTTAATAAGTGAAGTTGCTTGAACCTCAGAATTTGTATCTCAGCCAAAGCAAAAAAAAAAAAATAAGCAAAGAGAAAATTGAGAAACTGTGGTAGAGGAAAAAAAAAAAAAAAAAAAAAAGAGAGATTCAGGAAGCCAAAATTTCCAGAGAAGTTTAGTTTTGGAGACGTTGAAGTGAAACGAAATGTGCATGCAAATACACTTCCTATTAAATCAGTTTGAAGGAAATCATGCACACAACTGAATCGAAAAAGACAGCCAAGGTCTTGGGAGAATAGCTAGAAGAGGAGAAATAGTAGTCATAATCAGCTAGTTTAAAATTATTTACTGTTATTTCCCTCCAAAGTGCTGCTTCTTCTGAACATGAAAGGCCCAAAGTCTACTAAATATACTGCAAACTACAGTTAATTAATTTAACACCCCTGCTGGAGAAACCAGTCCATTTTTCTTGGTGTCAGGTGGCCACTTCAGTAGCTTCCTCGGCCTTGGCACTCCGCCTGGTCACTCCCAAGCCTCCTGGAAATGGAAGGCAGGTGCTGCTCCAGGTTCAGTCTGTCTGTCTTGTCTCTGTGCAAGTAAATAAAGCATCTGGGACACCAAACGAGCCAAGAACAAGGCTGTGTTTGATAAAGTCATATCTGTAAGGTTTTTCATCTTTAGAATCTCATGCAAAATGCATGCAAGTAGGAGTGGGGAAGTGCGTGCTGAGTTGCTGCAGTTACACTGTTTAGCAAATTTCAGATCTCATCTGCCATACTTATCCTTCTTTGTGCACACAAAAATCCTATTGGATAGGAGATGGGAGATAGATCCTGTAGTAAAACCTCCATTAGCAAAGGCAAAGGGGAAACCTGTGAGATGAGAAACCTAGATCATACAGGTGCTACTGGGGGCACTTGAGAGCACAATGTAACAAACCCAATGTCCGTGTCCAGTGCAGGTCTGAGTAAAGCCAAGCGTATTGTTTCTGGCCATACCAGACCTAGGTTGGCTCTTGCAGAGTCACTCAGGTGTTCCCCAGACCTCCAGAGAGAGGATTCATTGATCCAGTGCAGTGCTGGCCCTGCTCTAGGTCCACAGCTACATCGTGGCTGGAAGCAGCGAGCCCTGGAAGCAGGAGCACGGAGCCGCAGGTGTGAGACAGCAGTTCTGCATGGTGTTAGCTTAAATCCAGCAGAGGGGAGCTACTGTGCACAGCTGTGCTCTGGCTTACTCCCTGTGGCTCTGGAAATTGTGCCTGCATGCTGTCCTGCCTGCCCACCTGGGCCTGCCAGTGTGGCTCAGGCGCTGAGAGGTTTCAGTGTGCCAAGGTTTGCAGCTGGGGCTCCATGCCACACAAAATAGCTCTGTGATTTCCTTCAGCATATGCTGAAGAAAAGGCAGCTAAATGAAAAATTATTGAACGAAATTCGGTGTACTCAAATATTTTTAGAGAACCAAAGCAGGTTTCACTCGCCTTCTGGATACATTCACCTCCTGAGAGAACGTGGAAAACTGCAGGGGACAGCAGTATTCTGAAATGTTCCTCTTCTTGGTTAATGGGGGAGGAAGGAAAAATCCATTAAAATGAATATGTAACCAACTGCTAAAATCAGCTGCTTTGTCATTCCAAAGACTATGAAGGAGAACTGTATTTTCACTACAACTACACTAATAGACCATCCTGATTCTCTAATGACTAAGGGAAAATTGAACACCAGCAACCCTCTGCCAAGAATTACTTAACTTGCACCTATCCTACAGACTGGAATAAAAGAAGATTTTAGGAAGTAATAAGTTAAAAATGGCTCTCAGACAAAGCAAACAACCCAAAACGTTATGGATTTCAATATCTAAGTGTTCCTGGAAAAATATAGGAACGGAAGTTGAAATTATGTTTGTTTGTTTGTTTTTCCTAATAAAGGACTAATTTATTTTTATGGAGTTTGAAGGTAGAGGACACTTTTCTTTCCTCCCTTTGACTCAAGATGTGGTACTGCAAAAGAAGGATTTTAGGTGTCCAACTTCAGGCACTTCAGTTACAGCAGTAGAAAGCAAAAGAAAAACCAGCCTTCTTTTCCAATACCTGTCCATTTGTGGGGACACAAAAATTCACAGGAAGTCTTCATTTTACCCTTCAAAGATTATCCAGAATTATAATGCCCTCAGTGATACAACAGGAACCAGACACAACAGACCTGGGAATGTATGCCCTCAGAATGATGAGTCCTGGGATTTTATGCCTTTCTCTTATTTATCTGGTGGTGGCAACTGCCAATGTGTGACCAACACCTACAGGACAAGCACGTAAATTGCATAGGAGTTCAGTGAGAATGGGCACCCAGCCTTCACCAACCAGTCTGCTCTGCGGCAGCAATTTCGTATTTCTGAGATCTCTTCCTGATGCAATACTGTATGAATCATAGCCTTCCGCTGTGCCTTGGTCTTCCCATATTTAAAAATGAACATCCTGACTCCAGCCTATCTTAGTGGAATTTCTGAGGCTGAATTAGCATTTACGAAGTGTTGTAAGATGTCTGGAGAACTGGCAGAGCATAGTACTGTAATCAGTTTTCTACGTTCTCAAACACTGGATGTGAGTAATTCAGTGCATGGATGTTCTGTTGCCCTGCTTCAGAGACAAAAAGCAGAAGATGGAGTCAGATGGAGGATCAGAAATTCTTTGTTACTATATAATGAAAAGTAAAGTCACGTTGCTTCTTTTGGCATGTTCTTCTGATACCCACATGCTAACACACTTGTGGGCTAGAGAGCGGGATTTTGATTGATACCTCTGTGCCAGTATTGCTGTTCCACAACGAATCAATTGTTCTACTTAATGTGAAGCTGTAAAGAATATGAGCCCTCTCTCCCCTTGACATTTCACCTTTGTGGATATGGATTGAGAGTGAATGTTAATAGACAAGTCCTGGTGAAAAGCCCCCAGCTTCAGTGAATAATCATTCACACTGTTATGTTTGTGATGACACACAGATCATTCAGGAGCTGGTGGAAACATGCAGGTCTTCCTTGGAGGGTGCAAGAGCCAACTGTGCTCTGATGGCAGGTAGGAGTGGACCAGAGATGCCTGGGGCAAGGTTCCTGCTGTTTCAATATCTGGTTTCTTTTGCTGTGAAGTCTGCTGGAAGCTTCAGGTGTTCTGCAGAGTGTAGATGAAGCTACTTTCCTCTCCTGAGTGAAGGAGGTGGAGGGAGCCGCAAACTATCCCCACTGGGTATCTGACTGCCTTCTCAGCAAGGATCTGTGCACTGGGATTATAGCCTGGCATGGTCAGCACGAAAAGGCTTCAAACCTCCAAGGTTAGAAAGTGCAGTAAGCAACAGGCTAATCATGTGTCTTTAATAAGAAAAGCACTACGTTGTACCAGATCCCCCTGCAGTTCCCTCTCCAGCCTGCTTGGAGGCTTCAGCTCCTTATAAAACCTCTGAAATAATAAATCGTATCTTTGCTACCATCTCAAGTGACAGTGACACTGACACAGATGTAGACAGTAGACTAGGTTGTCCACCCACAACTTTTGTGATTTAAACATATTCTCCCTTTTCCCACAACCTCCTCAAGCCCCCTCCTCCATTAAACAAATTATACTTTACCCCCCTTGAGCACGCAGCCATAAGCTGGCCAGCAATGGGGGCATTGTTACGTGTCGGTCCCTGGTACTGACACGACTGTGTCTTACAGCAAATATTTCACATTCCCAAGTCACCCTGAGTTTAAATAAGGCATATGTAAAGTAACTCACCAGCATCAAAATCCTTGTTATTATTTCAGCTGTGCCTCCGAGATAAGGCATGTTGTAAACAGATCCATCCAGACAGCAGATTTACCTGGAATATGTGTGTTTGTTCTTTTGGAAATTTCAGAGTGCTTGGCTGACTTGCCCTTTAGAAAAGCTTTGTAATATTAGAGCTTCCCATTTCCTGCCCACAGCTTCATGTCGTCTACTGGAAGCAGCTGACAAAAGCATCACATTCACTTTTTCCATACAGAAAATATTTGATGTTCTGCTTCTCCGTTATGTTGATCTGCAGCACGTACCCTTACAAGTGCTTTTTGTGGGTACAAGAGAACAGTGACAGCATGGCCAGCCTGCCACAGTCAATCTACACAAGCTGTCTGCAGCAAATTATTTACCCACTGAGTTGGAATTTTGTTTCTGAACAGAGAACAGCTTCTGTAAGTGGAGCTCACTCACTGAGTATTTTGTGAGAATAAATTTTAGCAGAGGGACTGCACTCACACTCATTACTGGTTGGCACTATAGTGTTTGCAATCTGAAATCAGGCTGATATGGGCCTGTCCTGTGAAGTCATATAGCTGTTGGAAAATAGCTAGTATCTTAAATAATCAGCTCTCGTAAACTAATCATTAGCAAATAGTATAAGCATGGCTTAACCATCCACCCAAAATGCAGAATGCTCTGCCCCTCAGATGCGCAAGTTAGGTCAAAACAGCCACATTCCCCATCAGGTGCCATCTGTCTGATGGCTTTGTAATGTGGAATTTTGAAGACAATTATTTCACTACGTACTTCCTTTTAAAAGGGACGTTCTGTAGTGAAAGACAAGAGACACTGATCTAGTTTCTTATTAGTAGACCTTGCACTGTAGATAGTTTTGTGAGTGGTTACACCCCAATGCTGCTCAGCAGAGATTAAGACTCTCTTCTTCTGCCAGTTTTGTTGCTAATACCATTCCTGACGGGGTAGAGGCTGGAGGTGGTGGTGTTTCCCAAACTTCTTTCCCTAGTGTGAAAACAATGCCTTATAAAAAAAAAAAAACTCTTTATCGTTACACTTTTGATGCTCTTTCTCATTGGGAAAGGTGCTGAAAGCAGCAGAAGATTTTGTTTTCTGATACAGTCTCTAAGTAGAGTTAATACTTGGCAAAGAAAGATTTCCAACATTGATATTTGGATGGAGATTTCTGAAAATGTGTACTGCTTGTAAACAGTTTTTCATTTTTTCTGATATTGTGAAGTATTTTGAATGCTTTGGGTGCATTGCAAACATTTTCTATTCTTGATCTGTACTTAGCACTGTTGTGTTTATAACCCTCTGCACAGTATTAATCATAATTATCAAATTCAACAATACCGTAATATGTAGCCAGAAAAGGTTTGGGTGCCATTCCTCTTCCTGATATAGAGCTTACACCAGAAAGCAGGATGACTAAAGCCCTGCAAAACATGCTGTCCATCTAATAACTGCAGTGGGAAACAGTATTCCCAAAAGGTTTGAGAATAAATTCATAAGGGCATCACCACAGAGCTTTAGTCTGCTTTAGTGACAGTTCTTTGCGTTTCACCTGTGCGTTGTACTACAGACGTCTTGACCAGCAGGGCCTTTCTTCCCTCACACCCTGTTGTTCACCTGGTCCAGCTTCGGCAAGAAGGGGCTGATCCTCGGGGCTGATCCTAATGATGATGTGGGCATTAGGGACTGATCACTTGGGGTTTCCACTGAACCAATAAAACCACACCACTGCAAAATGCTCAGGAGCCAGCAGCAGTCTGTTTCACAGCATCATCTGTATTTGAAAAATGAATGAGTCAGATAAAAGGGATGCTGTTACCTCTTCTAAGTAAATTATTTAAACTTGCAACCTGTTTATATCTTTTTCCATATGAAAAATTAATGTACCACAGGCCCTTTTGCATTTTCATGGTAAACAAATCTATTTATAGGTTTTTCCCTCCTAAGGAACAAAAAAAAAAAGGGCTTTCCACTGCCAGGGTCAGAAATTTTAGGCATCAATCCCCTGCCACACCCTACCTCTGCCCCAACAGGGACAATTTAATGAGCATCTAAATTCTAAAAGAGCAGACCCACTAATCTCCAGAACAGTGTGCTACTGAGAAAGAAAAGCTGAGTCGAAATTGCTACTCTTAACATTTGTGAAGAACGCAATGAGGATTTTCTTCATGTGCCACAAGGATCTTGCACCTGGCCTTAGCTGACATTTGATAAAAATCATGGTCAAAATCTTCAACCTGGGTGTGCGTGCAAGGCTTTTATTTATTTATTTATTTATTTATTTATTTATTTAATGTTAATGCACTACCTGAGCAAAACCACCCTAATTTTTAGCAGTACTGAGCAAATGCCCCTCTGATTCATTTCACTGGCAGTTAAGAAACCTCAGCACTTCTGAAAATCAAATAGTGCTTAAATTTACAGCTACTCTATTTGAAAGTATCTCCCACAGTCTCTGTCTATTTAAATGGAGAAATGCAAAAGCAAGGGCACACAGTGATCTGGGCAGTTAATAATGTTTTTGGCAATGTAAGAAATCAATGAAACATTTGGGAATAATGGCATCAACTCGGATTTAACAGTTTTACAACAGTGTCGCTTTCCAGCAAATGGATGTTGGGATTTTTCCTCGTGCATTTCTGAATGTACTAGTTATGGCACATCACAGTCATGTTCCTTCCCTAATCTCCATTTTCACTTTAATTTTTATTATGTGCAGGCAAGCAGCCTGGGCACGTTCCTTACTGTCCCTTCTGTAAAGGTTTAGAAATGCTGCCATGTGCCTTAAATTTACTGGACACATGGCATCAGAGAAAGGTGAGTGTTGCCTGTCTCATCCTGGGGAAGGGAAAGGAAGATGAGGGGTCAATTCCAGATTTGCTTGAATTGGCCTCAGTCATTACTGAATGATGCCAAGTACTTTCAGTGAACTGAAATGGCAGGCTATCTAAGCCCTGTACGACAGTCACATTGTAAGTAGGACTGGATTCTCCTTTCACTTGTGACCTTCAGCTAGCTTCTGTCTGACTACTGTGTGGTCAAGAGTGCTGTCTTGGGCCTTCCAACACCTTTACAGGCCTGTTTTCAGGAACTTCTGCTTCCTCTGGTTACTTACTGCATTTAGATGCTTATTTGGCTGACAGCAGATTTGCTGTCCTTGTACACCTTGTCCCCTCTGATGTGCCTCATAGATTTTAAAAACAATTTTATTAAAAAAAATAAAACCAGGTGAGTTAAATAATGGTTTCTCTGGCCAAGACCTCAAAGGAAGATTTATCTGAGCTACAGTATGAGCTTCACGCTGCTATGGAAGCTGAGGCAATATTTAGTTTTGCTTCTTCCACGTAATTTGTTGCAGAGAATCCTGAGCAAGCATTGCCAAGCTGCTGGGTGAGCAAAGAGTGAAGGGAAAGCAACCTAAAAAATTTTTAATGCTTTCTGATTTCCAAACAGCCATCCAGGTGGGTAATGGTTGACATTGTGAGCATAAGGCAAGCACATCTATTCACTAGTTTGTTCACTATTTTGTTGTATGATCCTCAGTGAAACACAGTTGAAATAACACACCTGGACCTTCTGAGTGCCACAAGTTTTACACAAAACCTGCTGTGGAAAGTCCTTTTTCCTCTGGAGATGGATGATCTACAATGGCCATCTATTTCTTTCCTTGGTATTAGTAATGTGAAGCGTATATTGCGTATTGCTTTGTGAGAAATCCTTTGATACTTTTGTTAAACACTGTCCTTTGCTATAGCTTTATCTCTAGCAACAAATCTGGCGTGTTTTGTACAGACGGAAAAAAACGATAAAAACAACTTATTCTATTAAAGGAGACCATTCAAATTTAAAACGAGATTACTCTTTACAAGAAAGGTGGCTTATCTCTCCTAGGGAGCGGTGTCTCGCCCTCATCAGATACCACTTGACAGAGCCAACAAAGCAGCCTCTCCTAGGAGAGCCTCGCAAGGCGGCTGCTGGCGAACCACAGACAATTCCCTGCAGCGGCCATCTCCCGACCTTCAGAGCTCCTTGGAGCTCCACCAGCTCCGTGGCCCGGCCGAGAAATGCCTGGAAATCCCCCGGCACCGTGTCGAGCGACCCGGGGGCAGCTCCGCACCCAGCCGGGGCTCCGACCCCTCTGCCTCGGGGTACCCCAAGCCAGCAGCAGCCTGCACGCTCATCCTCATGCCGGCTTCCCCGTATCTTCGAAGGGCTCCCTCCGGCCCCATGAGCTTTGCCTGCCGCCTCCCCTCTTCCTCCCTCCGCCAACAGCGGGCTCCTGGCCGCCGCCCCGAGTCCCCTCCGCTGAAGGAGCCGGGAGCTGCCCGGGGCTGGGGCCGCGCCCGTCATGGCGGCGGCGGCCGCGGGGCCTGAGGGAAGGCAGCGGAATGGCGGCGGCGCGGCCCCGGCAGGGGGAGCCGGAGACCGCCGGGCTGCCCTCGCTGCGGGGCTGCGAGGCTGGATGGGGCTTGGGGCAGCCTGCTCTAGTGGCAGGGGGTCCCTGCCTGTAGCAGGGGGCTGGAACCGGGTGGTCTTTAAGGTCCCTTCCAACCCAAACCACTCTGCCATTCTGCGACCCTAACGCGTGGGGCAGCTCTTGGGCGCTGCCAGGTGTCCCGGCCCCAAAGTGCTGCTCTCGTCCTTGCACCACGCTCTAGGAAAGGCTGGGGTCTCTACGGGACCTGCCCACCCTTTCCCCTCTTGCTGTGGTCTGAAATGCCTTCATAGCTCCTACAGATGTTTTCTGCTTTCCATCAGTTTAGTTTTGCACTTTTTTTTCCCCCCAAACTTTTTTTTTTTTTTTTCTTAATTAACTTGCTGTGTTTGCCTTCAGGTGCTTGTTAATTTTTGAGGAAGGCAAGTGCAGCTTCATTATGTCAGTTTTGAAGAGTTAGATACCGAAAACAATTCATCACAATGAAGTGCGGCACTTCAAATGTCAGAAAGCTTTAATTTTAATCACCTGCTCTTGGAGCTGAGTCTGGAGCCTGGATCAGCTCCTGCTTACTCTCCTTGAGTGAGGCGTAGGGATCACAGAATCACAGAAACATTAAGGTTGGAAAAGACCTTAGAGCTAGCTGTGGCACAGCGAATGCCAGGATGTTGCGCTGGGCACAGGATGGGCCCGTCCAGGAGAAAACACTGAGCAGAAAGGTATGGCAGCCATCCCGTCTCTCTCTGGAGTTTGGGTGTTTAGCACAGAAAGGCACCTTCACACACTTGGGATGTGGTCTGGAGCTCTTTACTGAGCATAGGTGCCTGCAAAGAGAAGAGAGCTCTTAGTTTTTCCTTTATGTATCATCACTGGGGAGAGGAGATGGAGGTGTCACTGTGGTATGTAACATCTTGTTAGAGAAAGTCTGCAGTAAGTGAGAGATTATTTACTTTGCAAGCTCATGACTCCCAAAGTCAGATCTGTTGCTGTTCCCAGAAGTAACCCTGTAGCTTGCTGGGAAAGAACTGCAGTACTTGCTACCTATGTCTTCATGCAGAAAATAACACATGGGAAAAGGAAATGTGACTTCTGCATGAAGTACTCAGACAGCCTGGGAGTCCAGAGTTCTGATCCCTGCCTCAGGAACTGCAGAGGCATTTTTCCGATTACTAATGGTCCTTGGAGTAGTGCTCAGTACCAAATGCTGCCTTCCCCAGGTGCATGTTTTAAGTCCTCAGGTGTTCTGTCAGAGGAGACCCTTGTATCAACACACAACAGCTGAGTCAAGGCTTTTTGTACTTGAGATCTCAATACCTTAGTTATGCCCGAGACTCAACTTGGTGACTTCTTTTTCTCCCCCTTTTGGAAAAAAAAAAAAAAAAAAGATATGATCCTCTTTTTCAATTTTTTTTTTTTTTTTTTTTTTTTGTAAATGTTTCTATATACATCTAAATGGCAAGATGACTATATATCTATACTTTAGAAACTCAAATGGCTGCTTTGGAAGTAAGCAATATCACCAACAAAAATATAGTTCAATGTCTAAAATCACACCAGTATGCTTAAGTACTGAGAAAGTTTCTGGATGATGAAGAAGCTAATGAAAAAAAAATGTAAGCATGAGCATGCTAGGTATGAAGATAAAAGGTACGGAAAGAGCTTCTAAAGTGGGATTTACATATATTAACTTTGTAATTGCATACACAACAGGCAATTACACAAGAGTTAATAAAATAGTAGTAATGATTTGTACTAGGTAATTGAAATTTATGAAGCAGTTTTGGTGTCTCTAATAAAGCTGTGATGTCCTCAAGTAGAGCTAATGAGTATGATAGAAGTGACTAGCATGGATAAACACAATTAGTGTTGCATTTGTCAAACCAAGATAGTAAATATTTTTTTTTTAAGTGTCTGAATGTTAGTATCATCATTAATACAGATGGGAAACTGAGGCAGCAATGTAAGTCACGTTTCAGTTTGCTTTGCAGCAATATAAAAGGCAGAAACTGGATACTGCATTCTTTCGTCTATGTACCCTTTATTCTACTTAGTAAAATCATGGTTGTTATTTACAAATGATGTGTAAAGTGACTTCAAAATCTAATGCAGGGTCTGCTGGTGTCTTTTGGCATTACTTCTGTACTTGTGGTATGCTCCCCAAACCTCTGCTGTGCTTTGCAATCGGAATTCTTTCCTCATGTTTGAACTGCCCTAATTGTAGCTGTTTGTTACTGTTGAGCTGGGGTCTGTAGCTGTTACCCTGCAGAAAGAAGCTGATTGCTCCTGGGTCTCAGTATCTCTGTCTCTGCCTTTGAGATGTGTGAAGAAAGGAGATCTCTGAATGTGAGTGTGTTTGAGTTTGAGCATGTCTTACTTTTCTAAGTACTGTTTCTATGCAGAGGAATTACATTAAAGCTAATTTCTTTATTTGCAAGTTTCAATTCTGCATTTTCTTTTCTTCCACACCATAGGATATATTTCCAAGGTGTGATGGCAAATGCTTTTCCTTACCAGAAAATAATTTGCAAATGATGTAATTGCCATCCAGTTGGAAAGTCTTTGCTTGCTGTGTTCTGTGGGGCTTTCAGCTGGACAGGGCGTTAAGGCCTTTGTGCTGGGAGGGGTTCAATTTTCTTTATGTTCTTGTCATATTGCAGTGTCAGTCTCTTAAAGAAAGTATGTTCACTGTAGAGTAGAATGAAACAGTATGGAATAGACTCGTTCAGCTCTCCCAATGGTCATACAATTTTATTTTGATTCAGAAAAGTCCTGTATCATCATGGTATTGATCCTAGCAGCCAGAATTGTGGTTGAGGAATAATTTGTCAGGCTACTATTGGGAGGGACAGCGGAAAACTCCGGGAATAAGGTTAGCAGAAGTAGTGGCAAACAAGTCAAATTGGTTGGGAGTTGTGGTGTTAGTGGTTTGGAGCTGCGCTGTCAGGGATGAGTAGGGACCGCAGGGGGCACAGAGGTTATAAGTCAGGATTGACATGCATTGGCAGAATTATGTATCAGTATTTTGAGAACCAAGACTTAGTTTATGCCATAGGTTCTCTGTTCCTCTCCTCTCCCTCCCTGCCTCCAGCTGAGCTCCTAATGGAAAGGTTGCAGGGGGGGGAATGGGAAGCAGCAGAAGGATATTTATTGCTGCTTGGCAGGAATGTAAATTAAGTAACTAATGATGCGCGTTGAAGAAATGGGTTTGGTTTTGTTGTCTTACTTCTTACTGCAGATTGCTACAAACAGCCTGCCTCTCTCTTTCACCCACATATAACTATGTATAACTGTGAACTATTCCTAGGAAAGTCTTATCAAACTGAGTCTCATTTTGAGCATCTTCCCTTTCTACAGCAACCAGGAGTTTCTTGAATCAAGTGTGTCAAGTCTCCACCGACACTTATCACCCTTAGGACAGCCACAGAGTGTGGAAAGGATGGGTCTGGTTGCCAAAGCTCTGGGCACCACTCCCCTTTTAAAGCAAGAGAGTGGGATTTGAAAGCCTGTGAGAGCAGATGGAATGGCAGTGCTCTTCCACCACTCTTCATTTCTTGGAAATTTCTGCAATTTCTTTGGGTGCAGAGCTGGCTGGTGCTCATTCACTCCAAATGGGCTCCTCACAAAGGGAGTAACCTACTGTAAAGGTATCGGAAAGCTTCACACATGCACCTTTTCCTTGAGCTGCATATCTGGAAGGAGTTTGAGCTGTTATGAAGGCATTGAAGGGGGAATATTCTACACAGAAAGAAGGAGGGAGCAAAAGGTGGGGTTTGGTGGTTTTTGTTACAGGGTATGCTGTATTTCAAAAATGACAAAAACAGAAGCAAGGGGCTGGTGGACTTGGGTGAGATCAACTCTGATCTAGTCACTGCTGCTGAAGAACCAAGAGAGCAATTGGACTGACACAAACTGGAAATGAGTGAAGCTGTATGTCGTGCCAGTTGACCTTCCCCCACAAAGGATGCCCTAAACCAGTGCAAATCACGGACTCTTTTAGATCCCCTTCCCTCCCCACACCCTACTGTTCTTCCATGCTTCCTGGGAAACCCTGCTGTCTGCTGTTGGCGCTTCACTGATGTGTCCTCAGCCTCTTCCACCGTGTCCAGCTCTGGCAGCTGATGCTCCTCCAGGAAGGGGGCAGATGTTTCAGGACCTGCTTACCAGCAAGATGTTGCTACAACTGGGACAGGAACAGGGAAGCAGGGGTTCAGATCTTTCTGAAAACTGGAGGAAGTATCACAGCGCCTTTTGATACAGTAAGAAATGCGGTTCACTTCTCTGTGAACTTCACCTGCTTCAGCTTTCTTAGGCTGGTGTGACCCAGCCCCAGGGAGCAGTCTCAGGCCTGGACTATCTCACACAGTCCTGTAAGAGGCTCATGCTCAGACAGCTTTCTGACCTGGACCTGCTGCAGGCTCGCTCATACTGTAAAGGATTCAGCTTTCTCCTGCTGAATGCTCCAGCCTGTTTCCACACTGACTTCACCAGCCAGGCTCAAGTCTTCCTTGCCATGCACATACAAAACTGGAGCAGTAGCTTAAGACTGGGAGCTGTCTGCTGAAGGCTGCTTGGCTTCATTCAGCACAAAGCCTTGCAATATACAGTATCTGTAGGCCTTATCTGGGGCCTGCAACTTCTCTCTCCAGCAGGTAATAAAGAGGATGGGATGTGTCATGCTGCTTCAAGGGAGTGCTGGAAAAATATTTTGCTTGATATCTTGATATATTGCTTTTTCATCCCTTCTCTCCACTTCCTTGTTTTATCTACTCTCCAGGCCTTTCTTCTTCTTTTTTTTTTTTTTTTTTTTTTTTTTTTCATCTTATGCACAGGCTGGCCCTGAGAACTAGGGGATGTCTGCCAGGGTGACAAGTTCAGTTCCTTCCCAAGCCACTCTCGTCACTCTCGTGAGCCTCACTGTCTCCGTGGGGATCACTCAAGCAGGAAGGAGTGAGGAGAAATACTGGTGAGAAGGTTTGAAGAAGAGGAAAGACTTGCAGTAACAAAGATGCTTTTGCTTTGACACAAACAATTATGATCTCTTCCTGCTTGTTTCATTTCTTAATAAACATCCTGCTCCCTGAACTGTGTACTCTCTGGACAGCATGTCACTTAATTATTTTTCACTGGATGGAAAATATGTCATTCCACTAAATTAAAAATAGAGCTGCAAATGGGCTTGGTTTGATCTCTGTGGCATCTGTAGCGGAGGAACAAGATTAATTCCAGCAATTAGATGTTAATTGATGTCTGAACATGTCTATTCCTAGAAACAGCAAGACCACATATAGCATAACTAGCACCATTAAAACAGCATCGTCTCCCCTCTGTGCTCTGAAAGTGCAGAACTGGAGGGGGGAACTTTCTGGGGACCCGCATCTAAATAGAGCAGTGGGGGAGGCTGTGAAGTGAACAAAAGCTTGTGGTGGGGAAGGGAAAGAGGGAGAGCAGCCTTGCTGAATGGTTAAGATGTGGTGGTTAAGTGCACGGGGTGTTACAGAGGAGCTGTGATTTTGTTTGTTAGACACACATCCACTTTATTTTCATTTCACCACTGGTCAAGTCTGCCTAAGATTCACATCATAAGCAGCTACAAAGGTTTATTACAAACTGTTGAAATACCTGATGAAGAGGGGAAAAAAAAAAAAAAACCACACACTTTTTTGTGCTGGCCATTGGAAAACCATATACTAACAATTTTGATTAAATGGAATAAGAGGTCATTGAATCTGGTCTTTTACCTACTGCGCGTAACAGCTTCAGCTACATCCATTTCAATAATGAGATTCTGTTTCCGTGCTGCCTGTGCCTTATATATAAAGCACCAGGCGCTGTATATATTTCATTTTGTTTCCATTTTACAATACAGTAAAAATCTTTTTCAACTAGAATAGATGCTAGCCTTGGATACTGAAGTGCTGAATAGAATAATAAATCCTGTGCATCACTAGCTTGACTTTCATCCAAGAGTCTCAAAGAGCTTTATAAACATCAAGTAATCTTTCCAGCATGCCCATCACAACTGGAGGGTATTACCACCGTTCTGTAGCTATTGTTATTAATTTGTATCATCGCATCAGATTGAAGACTTTACTGTGTACATAATGAAAAGCTAAGCCCCATCCCAAAGACCTTTGAACAATTATAAAGAGAGAAAAATAGGAGTGGGATACAAGAGACTGGAGGAACACAAGAACAGGAGAAGGAAAAGAAAATTAAAAAAAAAAAAAAAAAGAAATTGCCCAGTGTTGGAACAGCATGGTCTGTCCGGCTGTTGTCCTGCATCTTCTGGGCAGTGCAGTGAAGGTAAGATCTGAGGAAATGTCTGCCTAAGGCACGTTTGGCTTGAGGAGTGATAAGGTTTGCCTCAATATTAGGAGGAAAAAATTGTAGGGTGGAGGTAACTGAGCTGTGAAGGAGTGAAGGCCATTGCTTTCTGTGTGGTAGCAATGAAAATGGAAGCAGAGGGTTGAGGAAAAGAGGAGCACAGAGTAGCCAGCTCCTTGCCCTAAGAGAATGGCCAACAAACTGAATGTGGATAGCGGGTATTAGGGCAGCTTGCAGTATCTGGGCTGTGGGACGATCTCAACATTGTATTCCTGTTTAAAGCTGCTTTGTGGTGTCCTTTTTTCCCAGACGTAAAGGATTTTTCAGCAGAAGAAGGGAAGCGCTGAGACTACATTGACACATACAGAATATTGCATACAGCCCAGTCACCTGTGGTCAGACACTAAATTGCAGCAGGTGTGGAGAGAGCAGCTCTGGTGATTCAGCAACTGAAGAGGCAGTTCTAGGAAGCAGTGTCTGGCAAATTTAGGCTGTGTGGTGATCTATAAGCCTTCTTGTTCAGGCTTACCCTTTCATTCTTTGTACTAATGCAAAGGCTAAGGCATATCTACAGCAAAACTGTTTGCTTTACTCTGAAATCAGCTCCATTCCTGAGATGCACATGTGCATGTCGTGCTCTAACCTCATAAAGGGCAGCAACTGCACCTCCAATTGCCCCCAGCTGATGAGCACACCTGCAAGAGCGGAGTGTGGGTGACACCCCTATGCAGCTTACGTTGGAGTAGACCCCCATTATCTCATCTCAGCTCGTGATCTCACCTCTTTTTCTCATTGTTCCTCCAGTCTTCTGGCTGTTCTTAGTAAAGCAGAGGCAGAATTTGCTTCGTTGTGCAAGTCTAGACAGTGGTCTGCCTTTAGAGTAGAGTGCCTCTAATACCTGGCTCCTTTTGGCAGCATGGACAGGCCCAGGTCATCCCTGATGTGACAGCACAGATGAGCAGAAGCCTGTAATGTTGAAAGTGCAGCTGTCTGCAGACTACAAGCATCTGTGTCCGGAAAAAAACCCTCACGACAGCCTCTGGCCGTAAGCAGGTCAGGACTCCTGGATCCTGGATGTTTCTGAGGTATGTGTCATGCTGCTTCTGCTGCCCTCCACCCAGCAGAACAAACCCGCAGAGATCTCTGTGCAGGCCTAGACTGTATGCTCTTCCTTCGGTGTGTTTCTTTTGCATGTCTTGTTTATCTATCCCAGCCCACGCCTCTGCGCTGGGCTGTAACACCCGTGTAGCTCTGATGCAGGTTTGGTCCTAGCCTGTTGCAGTAATCCGTGCAATACTTCGTAGCTGCTGCTCTCCCTGAAGGTGTCACTGAAGCTGAGCATCCAGCTCAAAGGCAGACAGGTTGGGGAAAAACAAACAAACAGACACAGAGCAGCACTTTATTGGCCTGCTGGCAGGCTGCTGTAGGCTGCGATTCTCCTAATTTCTGTGAGGGAACACAGGTTCAGGCTCAGTCAGTTCTTAGGTGGGAGAATGCCCAAGAAAACTTAGGTGCTACGAGGTGTTTTTTTTTGTTTCTGTCACTGGCAGAGGAGGTGGCATTCCTCTCTCTTCAAGGACTGACTCATTACCTTGGTGTGATAGCAGGGGACATTGTCCTGCTGGAATTGCCATCAATCACGCATGGCGTGAACACTGCATCCAGTCTGTGCTGCAGTTTAAACATCCCAAGGCACTGGGATTCTTATTCTGCTCAAACTCTTCAGATTTCCATGTAAACAACTTCAGTGCTGCCTCCCTAAATCTATGTTAGTATGGTAACAAGTGTTTGAGGCACAGCGTGTGAAAGACTATATTTGCAAGATGAGGGGAATGCATCTGAAGTGTTACTGAGGCGCTGGTGATAAATGGTAACTTAGAGCACAAGGTTTTTGCTTAAACCAACATGAAAATGGTCTTATTTTGCACTTGTGATGGGCTAAAAGCACACATGGCCTTGGCTACTGTGCTCAGCTGACGAGCTGTGATCTGCTGTGTGCCCTGGTAGCTCAATCACTCACACTCATGGTCTGGATGGAGGGAGGGTAGCGATTAATCTGTCTTTAATCCACACATCGAGGGGCTTTCTGGGTGAAGATGGTTGGACTTTGTTTACCTAAGTGTAGGAAACTCAGCAGGAGGAAAGGGATCCTTGTGGTCATGTTTTTCTTTCTGTAACAGCAAATTCTTCGTGGGCAGGCTATGTAAATTTTCAGCAGTGGGGTGAACATGTTGATTTTTGTAGCATTTTAATAATGAGATGTACTGATGCCTGGTGTTGTTGGGTACCAAGGTTTTGTATGGGGTTTCTATGCTGCTTGGTTGCATTTCGACTTGGTGTGTCTGTACAGACTCATCCCCAATGCTTCTGATGACATTTCAGTGTTTTTCTGCCTCTTAAAAGCTAAGATAAAAAAGAACATAATGGGCTACCTAATCTGTGCAGTCCTTGCTCTCCTCCTACACAAGATAAAACTTTTTTTTTTTTTTCTTTCAGTATTAATTAAGCTGACCTTCCCTTTGTATTACTGAGGGTAAAATACTATTATGCACTTGGAACAGGGAGGGAAAAATGGCATAAACAGTGTAGGACAGCTCAGTTACCACTGAGAAATACGTGCTAGCTGCATTAATTTATCTGCAACAGCTGATTATGAAGCGCCTTCACACTTGGTGTGATCTCTGGTCCAAGCAAGGCTGTCCATGCATTGCAAGGGGAGGTTTCTGCACTTTGAAGTAGACTCTTGGTATTTGAATGGGGATCTTGAGACTCTCATGGCACCTAAATGCGGAATTTAGGTCCCCTGCCAAATGGCTTTGTTATTTTCCCACTGATATGCAGTCTGAGTCTGCATTTCTACAGATGTGCTGGACCAAAGGACCTGCGTTACTTTCCTCTCAAAATACACAATGATCACGAAGATAATGCAGGAGGCTGGGGTCCTGTTTGGTAAAGTCAGTGAAATGATCACAAATGAGAGAAAAGCAGCCTCACCCAATCTTTGGATGGTGGAGAGGTGGAGGTAGAGGGGTGCAGCACAGCTGTGATTACCCCCAGAAATCTATTTTTGCGGTTCAAAAGGCATTTCTTACAGCTTCACCTGTAGGGTTCAGTGCCTGGCATCATTGATTGGCTTGTTGAGCCTGTTGCTGGCATTCTGATCTCAGCAGCCATGTATCCGAGGAGACAGAGATGAAACAAATTAGGCGCTGAGGCCAGCCCCGTGCTAACTAATTGGATGTGTCCGTGAGCAGCGAGCGGCCCCACAGCTGCTGGCGCAGCCATTTCATCCAGCACTCGTGAGCGTTTGCAAAGCTTACAGGTATGAAGCGAGCTGGTAGCTGGGAAGGGAAGCACTACAAAGGGAGTAAATCAAAAACATTTTGATTACAGGTTCACACATCTCATTTTAAAATGAAACAACCCCCCTGGAGCTGTGGCACAAATCATCTCCCTCTGATTCCTGTCTGGCCGTGTCCTGCTTACATCCCATGGCAGGAGAAGCCATCGTGGGTGCACAGAGACACCACAGAGGCATCTCACAGAGCCATTGTGGGTGCATCAAATCTGCAACAAAAATGAAAGTTTAACACCCTTTGAATTAGACTTAGCTGGCTCTCATTCCCAGGTCTTCTGTTCAATTTGCTTTTTGCTTACCCTTGGATGAAGGAAATTCATTGTCTTGGATGTGCTGTAGTACTGCAGAATTGGGGCCCATCAGCTGAGCTGTGCTAGGACAATTCTTTGTTTCTTTGTTACATGCGAATGGCACCAGCTGGATGGCTCTGTGTAACCCAGGGAATAGCTGCTTGCTCTGTCCGGTTTGTTTTAAGCACTGTGTGCTGTGGCAGAGGAGCAGCAGTGGAGAGCTGCCCACTTATCCTGCTGTAGCTGCGCTCAGGTGAAGCCCTGGGGAAGGAGAAGAACCTTGTACTTCCCTCAGAGGAAAAAATAAAATAAAATAGCTGTTAGCAGTTAGGAAAACCTTGTGGAGGGAAGAGAGCAGAGACACGGAAGGGGAGTTTCCAGCAGAAGAGGCAGAGTCCCTCTCTTTTTCCACAAGGACAAAGCGATGAGTGGAAAACCTCAGCTTTTGGTGGCTTTGATATTGACTGCTCTGTTTTTTCTCTCTTTAGGCTTATTTTAGAGCCTGACAAACTAGAACGTGTTTTGGTTCAGAGATTGGGAGCTTCTTGGTGTACCTGTTGTGCTCATTTGAAAGCAGTGGTGGGGCGTTTTTCTTGAAGCTTTCGCTAGCAGCCCAGAAATTTACAAGCCTTTGTGCAGTTTCCCTGATGTTGCAGCATTTCCAGAGAGGTTTTTTAAAATACCAATGGAAAGGGAAGGAATCATAATGGTCAGAAAGTAGGAGCTGCTGATTTATCTGGAAGCAAGTTTCATTTCAGCCAGATACCTAGGTCTTCGTACTCCTTTGATACATCCTTTACTTCTCAGCTTCACTTCTCAGCCCTAAATGCTGCAGCTCGATAAACATCCATCAATCACTAGATAAATATAGATGTGAAACCGGGCCGCTGCCAAGGACCTGGCCTGGGGAGGAGGTAGCCATGGGAGCTGGAGGAGAATTTCTGCTTTCAAGGCTGCTAAAACTTAAATGAAAGGAAATTCCTTTAAACCCTGACCTTCAGCTCCTGGGTTTACTTTGTTCATGTTCCCTTCCAGGAGCCACATACTGGCTTTACTTATACTGGGTAAAATAAATGTGTGACCCTTTCTCCTATGTGCGGGCAGCTTATTTCTGACAGAAAAGGTTCTTTATGAAATTCTGAAGTTAACACTGACAGATGACCTCTCAATAGTCTGTATTTAACACTTTTTACGTGTATTTTGGTGCTTTACAAATAGGATTGCATGCTCTGATCCCCTTCCCAAAGGGCAAATGCCTCAGGAGGAAACAGCCACATCTGCAACATCCCAAATGAAATCGAACAGCATCTTAGTGCGAGAAAGAGAATGGAACTTCAGCTAGGCTTAGGAAACTTAAATTGTAAGAAGTTGGTGTAGTGCACAGTCACCCTGGCTAGCGTTGCGTCCTTTTACTAATCTTACACGTCTGTTTTCCATGTCTTGTGAAAATTGGGTACTGAGCCAAAGCGTTAGCTCAGCCCGGAGCAGTTAAATTGTGTCCTGTGTCGGGCCCTACATCAGGCACTGCACAGCACCATCCTGTGCTTGGACTGGCCAGGTGTGACCTGTGAAATAACGGGGCCCAGGGCTCGTCCTGAGCACACAGAATGCAACGTGGCAGAGAGATCTGCTGATTCTGCAAGCTCTGTGCCCACGGTGATGAGGTGGGCATCATCAGCTCCTGGAATCAAGTTCTGCCCACAGCCTGGTTTCCAAGGGGGGCTGGTGAGTGCTAACCCTAAAAAGCAGCCAAATGTTGCCCTCATTACATACCAAGAGGATATTCCCCTCCAAGTCACACATCCCCTTTGGCTGTGCTCAGCTGCCACTTGCCTGGGGGGATGATGTTGCAAGGGGGTACAACCTGTGTGCTGATCCCACTGGGGATGCCAGCTCTTTTCTGGTTTGCCACATTCAGTGTGCACAAATGCACTAGTGGAGCATGGTTCTTGTGTGTGGGGAGCTTGGACTCTGCCTCCTTATCAGAGGTGGCTTCCACACTTAAATGAGCTGGGGATAAATGGATACTTCAGAGCCGAGTACCACTTCTCTATCCTTGCTGAGTTACACGAACAAATTGCTGAGCTGTCTGCAGGTGAAGGTTGCACAGCCTGTCATCTCTGAGATAAGTAATGCTTGGGTATGTGAGTGAGCCTGTCCTGGGAGTGTCCTAGTCCCAAATGCTTATTTATGTGCTTTAAAAACAGAGGGTAAAAATTAGCCATTCTAGGGCTAATTCTTCCATCTTCTCGTAGGCTCTGGAGCAGCAGTTATCTGGTGATGGTGTTAGGCAGTACCCACAAACAGTAGCTCAGTAGCTCACGGTTAAGCCCTCTCAAACTTTTTTTTAATTAGAATTACAGCAAGAAAGCCATAAAAATAAGGACAACAAGGGTCGGGCTGCCGGTGCTGCCTTAACCTCCCTGCCCTGTGGGCTGCATGCAGCTGTTTCCATCCCCGTGAGCGGTGTGGGTGCCACAGGCTGCTCCTCTCCTCCCTGCCTTCCTGCTAGGGGCAAAGGCTGGTAGGAACAAGCCACCCAAGCACAGACCAGCACCGGCTTTAATACATCGTGTCTCTTTATAAACAATTTTATTGTTTTGCACGACAAACGTGGTTAGAAAGAGCAGGTACGATACACAACTTGATCACTTCAGGAATGCCTGGCTGCTCAGTTTGGTGAGTCCTGAGGTCTTGCAGGGCCTGGTGTGAGAGCGCAGAGCTCTGCTGCAGGCGTGGGGCTGGGGCAGCTCGTGCATGGATGCAGCCAAGGCAGCGTGATTGGCTTTGCCTTCATCACCAGGCTGAGATGGGCACAGGCGAGGAGCTGGTTCTGATTTACATAATGCTTTGGACTTGGTCCGCGTGCCCCGTGGTTTCTACATCCGTCAAGTCAGCCTGTTCCAGTAGCTGTGGCAGCCGGGAATTGTTTTTGGGAAGCTTGATGTAAAGAAACCAAACAAACCCACGGTATCAACCACGTGGCTGTAATTCTATATCCGCCTGATAGACCTGGAGTGTTGCTTGGAAAATGAGTGCAAGCTTTATGTTTTGTCTGCAGAATAACAACATTGGGATAATAACAGGCAGAACAAAATGACAAAAAAGATGCTTGGAGGCTTGGGCTGGATGGGCTGTCAGTACCTGCGGAGGTAACTCTGAAACACCACTTGCGTGTCTGCTGTGGCTGTAGCACCAAGCTAGCCTCCAGAGTCCTTGTATTGACAAATCCCACAGAGAAAGTTAAGAGCACTGAGGAACTGGAAATACACATTTGAAACACAACTCAGCTTTACAGTGTTAAGAGACAGCTCTAGGAATTTTGTATAGTAAACAGCAGCACTCACTTAATGCTTAAAAACATTTTCATTACAGCCAGCAACAGCTTCCTGGCAATACATGCCTTGATACCTCCAGAAGCGATCATCTCTGCTGTTATGTTGTCTTCACGTGGACTCTTTGAATATAGCAGTTTGGGGGACACGGCTGAGCGTTGCAGTTGATGAGGGAGAGTCTGCAAAGGGAGGCTGCAGCACGTCTGTGGAAATCACGGTGAACACAGAAGCCAGGGAGCAGAGAAATGAGGATCTGGGTGGGTGCCAGAACAGAGGCTGATGGAGTACCTGGAACCAAGTGTCAAAGAGCAGGTATTTCCCTGCTCCCACTACGGGCTGAATTTCGCAGGAGTGGCTGCCTCAAACAGAGGTGAAGCGTGGCTGTTGAGGTAGCAGCTGGAATAAGGTCAGCAGCACCGGTCTAATCCTATACCTACATGTGCACACTCTCAGCCCCCCTACACACCCTCCTGTCACAGCGGCCTGTGCCCCTAGTGCCAGGAACAGCATGAGACAAACCCCTGAGTAATGCCTGTAACCCAGCAGCGTGCCCACTTCTGCAGCTCTTGGCATCCCCTCAGCCTTCTCAGCTGTTTGGGGTTGGTGGATTTTTAATGGCACTGCAAATGAGCATAACAGTGCTTCCAGGGCTGAGGCTACAGTAAGTGATAATGCTGGAATGCCAGCTACTACTACGCAGGCAAATTCAGACACTGGGACCTGCTACGTTGGCCCAGAAGGACTGATTATACGTGCGTGGGTGTTTTAGCCCAGAAACATAATTTGACTTGCCAGCAGATTTGTGTGCGCGCGTGCTGGTGTATGGAAATACCTGCTTGGAACTATGACTTCTGGCAAGGCCTGAGGCCAAACAGTGAGAAAGAGAAAACAATGGGTGAGCGGTGTGACTCGAAGACAGCTATAGACTTCTGTAACTAATTACTGCTTCACCGATGAGTACCTAAATCTATTTAGGGTGGAGGGTAATGAAGGGGGAACCTCAGGTGGTTGAGCACGGGGCAGACTATCCAAAGGAGCGTGACTTAAACATTTTTAGCTACTCATCATTTTAAAACATTAATGTAGACAAGACCAGTGGTGCCAGCCAACAGAGGCTAACTTAAAATTTAGCTTGTTCCTGGAGCTCATAGCCTTCAGCTCATGCTGCTGACTGCAGTATGTCCTAGCAGGTCTCCAGAAACAGATCTACTGACAGCTTCTAGGAGTGTAAAGTAAGTGTCATATAATTTACATAAGAAAAAAAAATATATATATAACTAAAAACCAAGCTATTGCTGGAGTTAAGAATGAACTTGTCTTTGCTTCTTTGAAAAGTAAAGCTGAGACCAAGCACTTCAGGAGTTAACAATGAATCTCTCAGTTGGTTTTCTTAATGCAGAAGTGCTGATCATGCAGAACTTCCTTTCAAAAGATGATACAATGACATGCCTTTTTTTTAAAAAAAAAAAAAAAAAAAAATTGCTACTTTACTTCAAACAGACCCTGAACACGTTAAGAGAAATGAAAAAAGAACACTGCCAAGTGTTCTGAGCACCCAGAAGAGATGTCCTTCTGGTGCTGCATCTCAGATACAGAGGATGGCTTCTCTTCAACACTTCAGTTTCAGAGATGTCAATTCTTTTCTTTTTAATCGTTGAAGTACTTAGTACTCTAGTTCGACTGTGGTCTCCCATCCTCCCTGAGCAGAGCTGGAAGAGAGAAGGAAGGAGGCATCTGCAACTCAGAAGAGAATAAAATGGACTGAGCAAGCAGGAAACTGTGGGCACCAGCTTCTGTCCTCTTGCTTAAAGGGAGAGCCAACAGACTGGAGTAGGTCTCTATAATTTTATTCTCATTACTTACAGTCACTGTACTGTGCCACAAGCTATTAACACAAAGCATCCTATTGCATGTTGTTAGCTTTGCACAACCCTAGCAGAAGGAACCGTCTGCTTTTGGTTAAACCCTTGCCATTAACACGTGCTACTAGCTGCAGAACAAAACCCTTGCTAGAGGATGCAGTCATTTTTGAAAACTATTTGTAATTTCAGTAATCTTTTCTGAATGCTTCAGCAGCACGTATTGAAATTGTTTACTGTTAGTCTTACAAAGCTCTGCTTGTTTTCTTTCACAGAAAATAGCAGCATATTGCAAAATAGGAAGGTCCTGTAGCAAAATACATAGTTTAACTAAATAATCCATCAAAAATGTTTTCTGACAGTCCTGTTTCATTTCTTTGCATATAACATATGTTGTGGAATTGAACTCTAACGTGATATAGTCACAAAGAGGAAGCTAAACAGTGTACTGCAGTACCAACTCAAGATGGTTAGTACGGTTTGGCAAGTAATTATTTGTCTCTTCACCATTTTATGATCTGAGCTGACTTAAGAGGCAGGTGGATGTGATCAGTAAGCACCGGTCGCTTAGCAGCCTCTGCCTCCTCCTTTTGTGCCTTCTTTCCTCCTGACTCAGCTTCGGCCTGGAAGGTGAGGCACGCAGAGTTTACAGGAAAGTGGATGCGAGCAATAAAACAGAAGTAGCACGTGAGCTGTGGTTGTGTCCTGCCCCCTTCAAAGGATGGTTTGAAGAAACCTGACATCCTAACAAGTCAGTCACATCAATTAACTGAAACTTAATGGAGACAAAATCGCCTGTCACTGTGAAAACCTCCTCATGTACTTCACTACTCTTACAACCCATCATCCAGATTTCAATCTGCTTGAAGTACTGCACAGGGGCTTGCAAAAGGACCAAAGCTGAGAATCCAGGAAGAGCAACGTTCAAGCACGACTACTTCCAAATGACCAGCTGCACATGCTGAACGCCTCAGTGAAAAGTGAATAAAGAGTAGGAGAGACAGAAAAGTATGTCCTCGTAACTGCTGTCTTTGAGACCTGTTATTTAAGAGTGGCTCTTTCCAGCATCATTAATGTTTGCTTTCCTGGAAAAGCTGCTAATAGTGAGCTATAAAACCTATTGTTGCACAAGTCCAGCATGTAAAACATGCCTTGTGAATATTTTTGAGTATTTTAATCTAAACACTTTTTTTTTTCCAGTGTGCTCCTTTGCAATAAAATGTAAACAGACGCATACTCTCACTCACCTTTAAGTTTGTGACCTGGTTTCACTAAAACTGTATCTTTATACAGCAGCTCCTGCCACGTCAGCTTTCACGTTGAACCACTGCTCAATGCTTACATTACTTTTATTTTGTGAGCAGAATTAGAACCAGGTATTTGAGTGATGAAATAAACATCTGGTGCCAATAAATACAGATCTTTTTAAGTAGCATTGCCTAAAACAGTTCCATTTGTTTTCTAGGTTTTAAAGTACCCAGGAGCATACAAAATTATTTCCAGCACAAATTGGCTGTAATCTCATTGTGACATTAAGGAATTACTTCAATTAGACTTTCTCTTTGCTGTTCCACTGATGACTGACAATTGCAGTAACTACAATACGACAAAGAAAATGTCAATTCATTTGTCTGGGCACTTAACTGCGTACGCATCACTACGAGCATGGGTGCTGCTGATTATTCCACTGATGCATTTTTTAAGGCTGTTGTAAAACCTGTATTTTTAGTGACACCATTAATATCAGTTTTCTTCCTTGGTGGGTCTCTGCACTGAAAGAGTCAGCGTAAGATTAAAAAACGTGCCTTTACCCTTCAGAGACTTACACACAAGCTGTAGCACAGTCACAGAAGGAACTGCATTGATTGCGGCATGAACACAATGAGCACAAAGTTAAATATAAACAGGATGGTGTATTCGAGAGGCCAGTGGATTACAGATGTTCCAAAAGAAGGCAGTCATGCAAAATTCAAGGTTTGAACCTATTAATCACGTTCCATGAAGTAGAAAAAAAGCAGTTAAAGTTACTTTGGGACTGCTACAATTGCACCAGGGCTCCGTCAGGGTGTTGCCTGTGCATTACTGCAGAGGAGCTCCCGTTCTCGCATTTCAGTTACATCACCTCTCACTCAAGACACTGAACTGCTTCAAAACAGAAACCAGGTGCAACCAAGGACAAACTCCAGTGTAGCAAACTCAATGGACAATTCTTACTTTTCCTCAAAGCCTTGGCTTGCAGCCAGCTACAGGTTGGGAACTTGACAAAACATGTAGAGCTGTCTTACACAACTTACCTTTTCTATCTCCCAGCCATGTTCAAGAATCACACACAAATTTATAACTGAAAGTACCATATTAATTTGAGAGGAAATAAGGGGGGTACATGTTTCATAAATGAGGAAGAATTTCAATTCCAAACAATTTTAAAAGTTGCTGTAAATAATGACCTTGCTGTTCTTTCTTCTTTAATACATTCAGTTGTTATTACCTTTGAGCGTCTAGCTTCTAAATGATTAAGAAACTATTGCTACTCCTCTAGTTACCCATTGTGAATACAGCCCACTACGATTTGGAATACTGCTACTGTAGGTGCAGAAGTTGCCAAAATGTATGAAAGAACATGTAGGATGTTTTAAAACTTCCATGCCAATCACACAGTGCACTGTATAGATTTGACTTGATAAGAGCAAGAACAACTTGTTCATTTGATTGCTGTATCTAACCTCATGATTAAGCTGACCAATACTCAGGCTACAGTAGATTTAGCCAGATTTGCTTACAAAATAAATCAATAAACTTGAACGCAGCAAAAACGCCATCCTCCCCTTTTAATCCGGCAGAAAATCCTGTTCATCCTCCACCAACTGTAAATTCAGCTCTAAGTCATTGGTCTAACATTGGCGTTCTCCCCATTCGTATTTATTACATGAGCTTGCAGCAGAAATGGTGCAAAATAGCAAGACCTGTTGGAATAGGCAGAAAGGAATTCAAACTTTAATCTGATTGGTTTAATTTTTTAGCAGGAGGAAAAAGAATAAAGTTACAAGATTCTTTTAATATTTTCACAATGTTAAACTAAAACTGAGCTCTAGGCTACATGTGTAAGTAAATCTAGAACACAAAAGGGTTAAATAAGATCTTCTTTTAAGATACAAGAACTTAAGCTTTCTTTACGTTTAACAAACTTCACAGAACAGATACTGCAAAGGAACAACCCCGTCCCCAACTTGTTTGTTTAAAGTGAACATTGTCCATAATTCACACGAACTTTTAAGTAGTGTTCTCACAAGAGCCACCTTGAAACCATCTGTGCACTTGTAACAAGCTTAAAGAGAATATTAAGGAGGAACAAAATAGCATCTTCAGTATTAATGCAGAAAAGTCTTGTGTATCAATCAGAATGCCCATCAAATGTTATGAGTAGGGTTTTGTAGGAAAAGAAAGTGCGTTTCACAGCAGCAGCTGAAATCCATGCTTTTATAAATTCTTCACGGCAAATGTAAATAATATCCTTGGACAGTCCCTTTCAACAGGACCATTTCCTGAAAATGCAACACATTACAGACGATTTTGCTGCTGGTTTCATATTCTTGAATAACAACAATAATAATAATAATAATTAAAAAAATTCTTGCCTTTTTGATAGCTTGTGTTTTCTACTGATGGGACACTTCTGATTCGTGGTTAATTTATGCTAATACAGTCAGATGCTGAATGTGTGTGGAGATGTGGTTTGTTGTTGTTGTTCGTTGTTGGTTTTGGAATTAGTTCTCCTTGTTAAATGCTTCTACCAGTGTAATAATATGATTTGGCCGATAAGGAGTTAGTTACCTGCGACAAGTAGAATGGAGGATGACTCATACAAACCTTCTCCCAAAACACTGGGGTTTTTCAAGTGACTTGTTACTGCACCTCTCTGATGTTTTCTGTCTGCCCAGTATTCAAGATGAGACAAAATCTTTTCCTCCCTCAGGTTTTCTTACACATTTACCTGATTGTTAATACCTTACCAATGGACTGGGAAATTCACTCGGGATTTAGCTGGGCCACATGAGTACAAATCCTTTTTACTTGTGTAACCCTGTGTGCAGCAGGAGACATGCTGAATATTATTTTTGCTTTTTTTTTGTTCACAAACTGACGAGACCGGTGCAATTCAGTTCAGCTCAGCTCAGCTCAGCGCGACATACCGTAATACGGAACCATAGGTCTAAACAGAGCCAAAACATCCTACTCCACGTAATGCTTCTCACGTTCACTTGCTATACTTGCTTTGCAATAGATGCGGGCAGAGATTTTCATGAGAGCGTTCAGCTGCATAGAAACAGGGCTGACGAAGCCCATTTGATTATCTCATTGACACTCTGGAAGCGAGGAATACAAACTCAATCTGACACAGGGTGTTTCACCGGTTGTTCCCCAATACTGTTACTGAATTCCGTTTGCTACAAAATGTCCTTTTTTTTTTCCCCAATATATAAGTCTAGCTACAGAAAGTCAGTCTGTAGAATCCAGCCATGGCTACTGTGCTGTGAATTAGCCTTATTTGATCAATTATCAGATACCTGCACTTAGCAAAAGGCAAACGAGAGCCAATCAGGTTTCGGCCGGTGGGAACGGCTGCACTGCTCAATGTATGTGCAATCTTCACACGACTCAGAATCTCTGTGGATGCCATGTAAAATGTATGCACCATTTACTGCTCTGGGATGGAGTTGGCTTTAAAGTGAGATCATAATTTAACCGAGAAGAAAAAAAAAACGTAAAACAAAAAAACCCTGATAGGTTCCTTATAGTAAGATAGATATAAAAATTTTTCATAAGAATCTCTGTCCCCCTTTCTTTTTGGCTTCCTGGGAAGAACCAGAAAGATGTTCCTACCCCAACAGAATCCCTGATGCTGGTGACACTGCCTAACTCAAAAGCCACACGCGATGAAGGCACGAGTGACCAGTCAGGTCTTCTGGGCTTAAGCAGCAGCAGTTGCTGCTCTTAGTAGTATTTCACCTCCTCAGGATTAACTAGAAGTGAAGAGGTGAAAGGCTGCACATTAAACAGTTTGTCTGAAAGCCATGTGCATAGCAAACTTTTACACCAGCTTCTACACAACTATTTGTTTTAACTCTGCAGCTGGAATGTTTCCAGCGTAAGGCTTTTACAGTGACTCCAGCAATAACAGAAGCCTTTGGATTTTTCTCGTTTTGTTTAAATCCACTAGCCATGCTCAAAAAATAATATTTCTTCATGTTTTAATTTTATACGGTGGCTAGCAGGCACCTTAGTAACCAGCCAGAAATCAATTTCAACCACCATCATCCCCTAAACTACAGTACCAGGACGGTTGGCTAAAGAAAGGAAACTGATTGGCTGTAGTCTGAAACTTGCCTAGTACAAGGTGTCTGGCTGACTTTGTCCTAAATAAGGCTAACATTAGTGAACTAAGAGAACAGCATTTGGTTGCAGTCTTGCACTCAGGAACATCCTTCGCCGATGCGTTGGCAAGATCTTCCTACTTTCCGATCCAGTTTCACCATTTTCATAATGGCTTCCTCACGCCCACGTCCCATGTGGTCAAATGTGCAGTCATGTTGTTCAGGCAGGCGATGTAACATACAGAACACATAACCTACCATGGAAAGGGGAAAGAAAAAAAACAAAACACAAAGTTAAGGACTTGAAGAAAGTGGCAGGATCTTACCTGAATCAGAAGGGAGGTACTGCCTACCGAGGCATCACTCGGTTCTCAAAAATCAAGTTTTTACTTACTTTCCTGACATGGCATTAATAAATATCTAATTATTTACTGCATTTTCTTGCATATTTATCAACACAATCCAAAGCCCAAGTCACACTAATGTGTTTTTTTGCCATCCTCTTATATTTAAGAGGAAGTCCTCAGGCATTTGACACAGGGACACGTCATGCCACATCATCTTGCTCTGTAGCTGAGAAGATGTAGGTTACTGTCTCTCTGTCTAAAGCTAGTCAACATTGCCTAGTTATCCAGGAGGTCATCTCCAGCAGCCACCTCCTTCTAGTCTACAAAGAAAATCAGCTTTTTGACTTTAGAGCAGTACAGAAATTGTCTCAAATTCCTTACCTCTAAGATGAATGTGATAAGTAGTATTAGGATGATAAAGTAGCGAGAAGACTTACACAGCCAGAGGGTTTATGTAGCCCACTGTACATGAAATGAGGTATGCTATTGCCTATGCTGCAATAGCTTGCCTGAATAATGGGTGCAAAGAACATCACACTGCCTCCCACTGAATGCTTTACATTACTGCCTCTCCTTGAATGCTCAAAAGACATTAAAGCCACAAAGTGATGACATTTGAGAGATGGAAAAGAATAAAAATGAGTGAATGACGGAGTATATGCATATAGCTGTGTTTGTTGTATACACGCGTATGCAAAATATTTCAAGCTCCTGAACTACAAAACATCAATTGTATGAGAGAACAACAGGTTACCTTTATGTTAATACCATTGTTATGAAAATGGAAAAGGACAAAGTATCACACACAGAATTATGTTCAAAAAAAAAAAAAAAAACAACTGAAGAAAAATTGATTCATCTTTGCTCTTTGTTTCAATAGCACCAGCTACAAAAATACATGTCTATTATCTGATTTTGAAACCCAGTTCTAGAAACAAAGCAAAAAAGACAAGTTTTCTGTATCGGTACATGCAAGTTCAGGAATACAGATGTGATGCTGACTGAATTGAGATAACACTCTCTCCTTGTCATCATTGCCTTTACTTCAATCTCAATCTGGTCATACCACACTGAAACGTGATGAATATCTTCCGTGAGGTGCCAGAAATTCAAGGTTTGATTGTCAAAATGAAAATGTCCTCAGACTCTGGTTTCAATGCTGAATAGGCATTTTCACTCAATTCTCTCTTACAGAAAGCAAGGACCGAAGGCTTCCCTTCATTATTTTTGAAATAAGATTTCAAATTACTGAACCAGTGTCCACTGTAGGCACAAGAACACATCAACACCTGACTGGATCAGCTCAAAAATCGATTAAGTCCATCACCTTATCTGCAGTGGATGTGACAGAAGCAGATGCAAGAAATCCTGCAGATAAGGATCGGGCTGAAGTCATTTCAGTCCCCAATAGGTAAAGGCTGGTTTCAAATCCTGATTATTTATTTATTTATTTTACAGATCCTCTCCACTTGGTTAACAAGCACATGTAGAAATGCTATTTAGTGTGATTTAAAGGAGATACCGAATATATACACAACCCCCTGCACAGCTTCAGTAAGACCCTTTTGACAAGTTCAACAAATCTATTAAGGAAATACACTTAGAAGATGATTTATCAATTTTGAACACAGCCTTTCAGCTGCACCATCTCCTCACCTTCTACAAAGCCTCCTGGCCCTTTTTAGACGACAGTAGCTTCACGATGTTCCTTTCTACTTTGCTTCCCCCAAGAAAATATTATCTATTCTCTACTTTGTCATATCTTTATCAAACACCTTTCAGTTCTTCTTAGAGTACCTGTTCTCATACAGGAAAAGCCGTACAGTATACTATATTCATTCCAGATGAAACATGCTATTTATTTCTCCTGTTCATCAAATATTTCCTTATTCCTGAACAGAATTTCAATAACTGCCCAAAGAATGACAGGCGATTTTCGTTTTTGATCCTGCTAATTTACAGTCTGAGGGAAAAATATTTCTAATTGCAGCAACTAAATGATCTAAACCTGCTATTCATGTATCTATTTAAATATGAATAGCTAACTAGAACTGATAATACCTAATAAATGAAAGAGTACCCAAGCATTTTCAACATCACTAAGGACAGGTTTGCATATATTAGCTGTTCTTAATGAAGGAGTTTATTCTTTTCAAAATAGCAATAGGGATCTTCTAAAGCCTCATTTCTAAACCAGACTTCAGATCCTTAGTCCCATTATACCAAATGCCTAAGTGACTTTGAAGATTGGAACTTTTATTTATTTATTTATTTATTAAGTTTTATTTAGAATTTAGAGGATTTGAATAGTGCTACATGGTAGCTAGTTGAGTAACAGTAGTTTGGAACATTTTTTCATTAGTTTAGAGCGGATTTCTTCAATTAAGTTATAACTGCTCTATTCATTCCTGGCTTCTTCTCTCGTCTAGACATCAGGGTGGACATTCTGCAGTCTGCATGTGCACTAATGCCTTGTCTAGTCTCAGGACCATCAGCTTTTACAACAGTTAAATTATTAACTCATGTGCACTGGGACAGGTGGTCAATATATTTGCTTCTGTTCTGATCCATAAAACCAACCCAGATTTAGAGATGAAACTTTGTGTCCTGAGAAGTCTGCTTTTTATGGTTATAAAGGAGAGTTAGATTAATGAGCTCTTGCAGTATATTTACTGTTAAGTTCATTATTGGAAGATATCAAATATGGGCTGTTTCTCCTAAAGGATTTTATTGCAGAAATGCTTCTTTCACCACACCATAGCTAAGAGGCAAAATAAATAACTTTCTGCTAGGGAAAAGAGCACTGGAAAAGGGAATCAATCTTCCAACTAAAGTTAGTTTACCGTAGTCATCAACCAAAATATGCTAGACTCCCACTTCAACCACAGAAGATGTCAATCTAGTAAATGCAATAATACATCTCACAGAATTGCAATTGTTTTCTGATGTTAGAAGTAGACTATGAATCATCTACACCTCAGGCCACTAATGCAAACATCTTGGGAAAACATTATTTAGTGCACCAAAACCTTTAAGTTCCTTTAGGTACCTCGGAAACTACTTCATGATTGATCATCAAAAATTCACTTCCATTTCATCACCAGAGCATCAATGGCTAAAGCCATGAGCGCATCAGCTCTGCCTTACTTGTAACCCTGTAGGTGAATCTTTTGCATAGGACATGCAAAAAAACATCAGTCAAAGAAGTCTAAGATTGCCAGAGTACAACAAACCTAATTTGTTGGGTAGGGGTGATACCAAAACCAGACTGCATTTTCCTCGTTCTTACATTCAAGAGCACTGACAAGACTAGAATATGGATTGATAGTAAGAAAAATATTTAAACTGAAACCTGAATTCAATTCATAACTTTGCCTTCAAATTCTGAAAGTAGGAAACTGTTAAAATATCAGCAAAATACATGAAGCATCAGAAACAATTAAACAAAATGGCATGATAATCCACAACCAAATTGTAATTCTGGATGGTCCCTGTTTTTTTTTTTTTTTATTATTTTTATTTTTATTTTTAATTTTTTCTCTTTGTAAACTCAACAAAATGTGGTCAGACTCTCTGGACCATGGCACAAATGCCCATTAAGCAGACTACCGTAAACCACCAGAGAGGCACAGCACATGGTGGGAATACTCAAGTGGAGATACTTGGCCAGGCGTGATGTCCTGGTCTCTTCTAACACACTGCTGCAGAACAGTTACAGAACATACAGGAAAATCTAATGATCCCTGTTACTCGAATAGCAACATAATAGAAAGGAAACTCTTCCCATCCCCACCAAGATTCTGGTTTTGATCTTACTGATGAAACGTTCAGCAAGATGCTAAAGGAAAACTGATTTCTTATTTGTGAGCATGTTTTGAGAAGTGGTGGAAATGCCAAGTAAGATTATTAAATATTTACGAAGCTTACATATTTACAAAGTGGCTTAAACACATTTAACGGTGTCCCTATTTGAAAGATCGTGCTGTATATTACCTAAGAAGTAGTTACGTGCTCCCACAATTACCCTTTAATAACTGCCTCACATTCTTACTGTTGTAAGAATAAAGAGCATATTTAGACTTTTCCATACAGTACGTGTCATATACTTAATATGGCAAATCCATTTACTGACGAAAACCGAACCCCACTTATGTACAGGTATATTTCTGCATTTCTAGAAAAATACAAGCCATTCAGATACAAAAATATAACTGCTGGCATGAAAAGATGAAATCTCTGATTACCACCAACTATCAATCTTCTTAATTGTTCAAGCTAGACATTTACTTTCATTGCATTTGAAGACTCTCTTACATACCATACCAATCCCTTTCCAATTTGTTTGAAGAAGCTACCAATGGCAGGTAAAGGAAAAGAAGGTCAATACTACCACACAACACCAGAGTTACTAAAACTTTAAAACCATCTTACCTGCATGCTGGCAGCATTTATAAATTTAATTCCCCGGTCAAACTCTCAAAACCACCAGAATTTGCAGCTTAGGCCATTTCCAAATTTTATTTAATAAACAATTTGCATAGATCTATACAGAGATTATTCAAAAGTATCCTCAATAGTGGCAAAGGCTTACTCCTGTACAGAATTGTACACTGTATGCTTTGGCTTCTTCATGTGCTTCCTAAGAAATTTTACCTTTCTTGCTGATTTGAAATTCCAATCAACAGAGTTTCAAACATAACTTAAAAGCACCTTGTAGCCTTAAGAGATGAGGGCGCTGCAAAAGTTCTCTGCTGAAGATGTATCATCTAATATGGTACATGTGAGCCTATATACAGGTTTCTACATAAAGTCTGTGTACCGCACAAAGTACAAGAATAGATTTTAACATATCTTTAAAAGGTAAACATATCTACGGGATATTAGGCAAAACAGCAAAATCACACAGATTAACCAACAGAGAAGATTAGCTCATGCAGTGACACATGCTGCTGCAGCACTGCTCACGGTAATTGGACATCATTTCCCCAAAGAGTGTAATTATCCCTGAAACAATGTTTATGCATCTCCCCCGTCCCTTCCAACTGGAAGGTTAGCTTAATTTGTTGGAAGTGATACCAGCAAAAAAGCTATTTTAAAAAGGGTGGGAGAGAATTCTATCCTTCTTTTTCAACTTGATATAAATTATTATTTTTCAAGAGACTTATGCAGTTGTTAAAGCACTGAAGCTAAAAACTGGTTTAATTTAACAAGACAATTTTTAAATCACTTTGCCCCCAACAGCAGTACCCGACAGGTAACACTACTGAACAAATAACTTAGGGGAGCGGGGGAGAGTTTTGTACAAAATTAAAAAAGTTACATGTTATGTAGCTTTAAAGAATTTCCTTTTTTGAATAATCACATGATCTTGAAAGTAATACATTCTGGAGGACTTAATATTACCACTATATTAATAAAAGGAACATTGACTGCTAAGTTTGTAAGCCCAGGAACAAACTGAAGCAACACCACACCTTGCCTATCATTCCCAGGTTTGTAAGGTTATATCCTGTAGGATGTGGGAGAATGAACCCAAAGAACAGAATGGAGGTTGGGAGACACATAGTAGGAAAGCAGAGTTGTGCCAAAAAGGCATTTCGGTGTCCAAGACTAGACACCCAATAAAACTGAGATATAAAGAGGTAACACTATTGCAAATGTTATATATTTTATTATTTTTTTATTATCATATATTATTTCCATAGCCTACACGAGCATATATGCAAGTATCTGTTTCCTAGGCAGAATATTTACATTTTAGAGTAATGTGAAATCCTAAAAAAGTGCCTCTAATATCTCTTGAAAAAGGGCAGGTGGATGCTGCCCTGACATTGTAAAAGGGCCTTGTGTATAGGGTTGGACTTTTTCAAGAGATAGATTGGTATTAATAATTCTAGAAGTCTCTGTACACCAAGCCCACTGGAGCTAATATGCTCATCCCAGAAGCTAAGGATTTAATTAAGAGCCAAAGTGTATCCAGTAATTTAATTAAAATAGCAAACAATACTGAGTGATTTAATAATGTATGTGTATCATTTTGTTTGGACCAATGAAACTGCAAGAACGATACAGCTTCTAATAAAGAACTGGATTAAATAATGAAAGGCTCTATAGTAACATACTGTACGTGTTGCATTAATTCTAACACTTCTCCCCGATCCTTCACACATTTTGACTTCAAACCATTATGTGCTGAATACGGTACTGGGTTTGACTTTCAGTATACTTCCTGACTTATATTATTTATGCCTTGGGTTGTAATAGCTTTCTAGAGGTTGCACCATATTGATCCACAGGCTGACAGCTCCACTTGTTGGCCAAATCACTAGAGAGAAGGAGAGGAGCAGTTCTATTCTATTTTATTTATTTTTTTTAAACCTAGATTAAATTTATTTTAGGTCTTTATCCCCTACTTACACCTTACTTCCAGTGTCTCTTAGATTACCCCTTCTGCTCCATCTAAGTCTTTATTCCTGTACCCTCTTGCAATCTGTATCACAAGTAATTCCTCTCAGAGAAAAACAGGGCTCCATTCAGAAGATGTATTTATACCATAAAGGAATACAAAGACTTAACGATGCACATTTCCACCCCTCTGCATCTCTCTCTCTTTTAAGGCTTACACAACAATCCCTGCCCTCCTGCTTGTTCAGAATATGGCAGGATGCCCTGTGCCCCATTTATTCACATATTTGGGCAAGACTTCAAAAAGTCAGGAACACTTAATGGCTGCGAGCAGCTCTGTAGGTGAACCTTTTCATTTCATGTTAAGCGTGTAGCTATTGTTAGCACACAGACAGAGCACGTTTGATTCACTTTCAGGGAGATGCTTTCTAGGCCATATCCTTCCTTCCGAGAAGAGGCTGCTGCGGACTCCTGCCAACCACCAGCAGCTTTCTAAGTGCACGGTCCTGGTGCAGCTACACCTGCCTGTGAGATGCTGGATAAATACCATCAGTGTAAAGGAAGAGCTTTGTTTAGAAAAGGTAGAGCATTTTAACCTTCAAAAACCGATTCCCTTAACATCTGGCAGGTAAGTGGCTTTTATCTTCATTTTTTTCTGATAAGAAAAAAACAACTAGAGACTGAGCCAATTACTTCCCTAAAGCTACTGAAAAAGATTGAATTAGAAATAAGGTAGTCTCAGCTAGATTTTTATGTTCAGGTTCACTAGGCCACGTATCTCTTGGGTATAAAAGACAATTAAAAAAATGTATCATCTTTTACTTCATGCATAGCTTCTTTCTTTTCTTACCGCAGTATGGGTACTGACAGCAGAGACCTAACATTAACAAAACTCTTATTTTTTCCTCACGATTGTACCATCTCTGCAAAAACTCCCTAAAGGTTATATGCTGAAGGACTTACTACATCAGTAGCAAAATAAAACTTTTTTTTTTTTTTAAAGAAAACAAGGAACCTGCTAACTTGTTTTATATAAGGAAGACTTAAGAGATCAACTGACCCATTTCAATTACATTTATTGATCGGGACTGTAGGAAGGTAACCAGCAGGTTCAATGTGCGTTACTAAATCAAAGGAGTTGCCTGTTGCAGATCTTTAGGTAGCGCAGTAGAAGAAATCAAGATCAGTACCTGCTGCAACACAACCCCCACTAGCTGAACAAACAGGGGGAATATACCAGGACCTTTTCAAATGGGATCTTTTGATTCCTAACTACAAGCAGATCATGAAGTCCCTTTGCACTTCTAAATCTGCGGACAGCTTTTCTGAAACAAAGACACTACAGCATTTTTCTGAGTCCCATCTTTGGGACCCACGACACACCAGCAAATTAACTGCTTTTCACCGTTCATTTCTAGGATTTTCAGAACATGTGTTACTGCGAGAGACCAATACGAGTTAACAGCTCCTAGTCCCCATCTTTTCAGTATTTATCTTCATAAAATAAAACAAAAGAAAAAATTCCTTTGAGGTTGAATTCAAACTTTTAAAATGCTTGCAGCAATGTAAGCTAAGATGCTAGGCATTCCTGGAGTGGCTGAAACAGAAGTACTATTCTGGGAGCAAACCGCTGAGGTGCCCAGCCAACATCAGTCAGCTGAATATGGCACATCTCAAGTCACAGCAGCAAGGCTTGTCAGCAAAGGCAGAATTATAGCATGTCGCCAGTTACTAATAAGATTTATTTTTCCTTCAGTACTTATTAATGAGCGGGTTGACTCAACCTCCAGAAGCAATGCGTGTATTTAATTTTAATCCATGGAAGTACTATACATCTGTTATAGCAATATATAATCATGTCCTGAAGACATTTTGGCTTGTACCAGATAAACCTTACCCATCTGGAAAGTGAATTTACCAGTACCATCGCAAATTCTTCTGCATACAAAAAGGTTCCAGAGTAATGGAACCATAATTTAGTATTTTAGTAACTTTTAAGAGAAGCATTATTTTCAATACATGTTGGACTATTTTGTACAGAGATCAAGCAATTGTCAGAGCATTTTTTTCTTTTTGCTTATCTATTCAAGTTTGTTTCTTTCTTCCTGTCCTTTTGAAGATAATTTCTAAATTAACTGAGTAAATCAAATCATTCCAAATTTATTCTGGCACAATCCAAACAAGTGCCTCATCTCCTGTGTTTATGAACAAGCAGCCCTGTTATACAAGTTAAGAATCTGCAGCTGTTTTTCTTCCACCTGTTTTGTTACTGAATCACAGTGAGACTCGCTGCCACAGTATCTGTTAAAATGGTAAAATCTCTTCTGCGTGAATGCGTTTTGTTTCTGATAGCTAACAGAAATGCTCAGTGCTTGATAGGAGCCTGTCCGTTCCTATCTCCCTCTTACCTCTCCGCTGAGTGAACAGAAGTGAAGTAACACTTTTAAACAGTGGCAAGAAAAAGAAGCCTACCAAGCTGCTGTATATTTATACAGATATGAAATACAAATAAGGATGTGTAAAAATAAGCATATTAACAAACCAGAACTCTCTTTTTTATACCTGTTAACTATGCTTTTTGGGTGTACATGTATGTATACAAGTATAGGTATATATGTATATGAGACAAGCTTTTGAAATAGGAAAGAAAATGTTACAAATATTTACAATGAACAAACAAACAAAAACAAAGCATTGTTTCTTTCCCTTCAGATTTTTACATTCATAATGTTTTCTTGTGATGGTCGATCTCCTTTGAAAACATTAATGAGTAAATGCCACCTAAATTATTTGCATTGCTAACAAAATATACATATATTTTTCAAATGTTGGCAAGTGGCAAATTATCTGTAGAACCCCAGCAGACTTAAGTCAGGAGATGGCTTAGGATGCAAGATGTTTTGTAACAGATGCAATGTTGGTTTGGTTTTAGTTTTTCTCTTGTGCAAGATAAATGTGTTTCCAACAGGTTTAGTCCCTCATCACCTGAAGGTCAGCTTTCCTTTGAACTACTTTCTTCAAATGACTTATCAAGTTTGCAATTTTGTTCCTATGAGTAGCTTTCCTCATGATCACTGTTCACATACAAAGGGACATGGTGCATTGATACCTGTGTAGACATTTATGCAACGACCTGACATGAATTGTTAGCTTCTCTTTACTTTCTTTCATTTTTTCTGTATAAATGAATTTGTCATTCTAGCCATCTGCACTATGCAGCATGTGCACCCTGTACTACTGTGGCCTTTTTTCTGTATTTTCCTTTCTCTCTGTTCCCTTTCAGAAAAGGATGCACAATTGTCAGTGTTTGTATGCAACGACTTTATGGGAAACAAACCACAAATTAGTCTGGTACAAATTGAGTTATAAACTATTCAAGCAATCTTTTGATTTTCTGTGCTGCTAAGCTGTGGCTGCAGCAATCACCTTGCTATTAAACATGTTAGAACTAGAAACCATTTTAGCAAGGCAATCTTATCCACTTTGATCATGTCTTGATGAAGCATTTCACCAACTTCTAATAAAACTTTAATAAGGAATTTATCCAGTTTGCATTAAAGTCACATTCAATGCCATCTCTGACAAGCCCAGCACGTTGTATACTGCAAAGCCTAAAACAGGCAGGATAAAAAAAAAAAAAAAAAAAAAAAAAACAGAGAAAAATAGATTCCTATCAGAGAAGCACACGACCAGATCAGCAACATCTCTCCAAGGCACTGCTACCAGAATATAGATATACTTAGTTTCCAGGGCACATTATCTTGGCCACTCCATTGACTGCAAGATACAACTAAACCCAGCTCTGCATAGGTGGAGCCTGAGCTACAGACATGCCTATTAGGATGTGGCCTGTAAATAGCAAATCATTCTATACCAAACTGCCGAAGAGCCAGCACGCTGTATTCATCTCTCTTTAATTGCTGACTTGGACTGGATCTAACACGACAGATGTGAAAGTCCTTTAATGAGCTCCTAGAACATCCTTGTATGCCTCACATAATTCCAACACTACTAAAGACCACTAAGGACTTCTGTGTTTTGCCCTTAAAAAGCAAGTGATACCAGAACTATTTTTTTGCTGTACAATACTACGCCTCTACCATAAAATTAAGCAGTGTTTCCAGTGCAAATAGCTTCCATGGCTTAGAAATTTACAACTTGGAGTCTTTAAAAAATGTATACAACTTTATTTAGTAGCGATATTTATCGAGTCAGATAATTAAGATAAGGCCCATAAATATATAGTGTAAAAACCTGCCTTGTCCAAATTACATTTCCAGGAACGTGTTATATAGCTACTTTTACTGCCAAATTCACTGCTCCTAGTTTTAAACCGAGTTTGTGATGTCTGCCTGCTTATCACATCGCTGAACTGATGACTTAATTTTGAGATCAAGTGTTAGCTGATCGATTTCAAACGACTTATTACACTTCCAATGGAAATGCTATAATAGAATGCAACTTTAAGAATATGACCCTTGTAATTCCTTGATGAAAGCCAATTGCCTGCTACAGCTAGTATTAAATAAATACATTATTTCAATATAGGCATTATAAATCGTAAGACACAAAACTATTGAAAGGTCCAACCCAAACTAGAGAATCTTGCTGTCTGGAAAACATGCCTGGTGTAATTGTCATCTAGAAATGTTTCAGATGAAACTGGTTTTGTTCTAGTAGTGTTGATTTAAAGGTTACCCAGTCAGAGAGGCACAAAATGAGAACTCATTTTAAAATTTCTCTTTCTCACTGAAGCTTGCAAAGTGCATCAGCAATTAACAATTCCTATCACTTCTCCCAGTTCGCTGTGTGAAAAGGCTCAGAACTCGTCTTACAAATTGCTCTTTTGAAGATCAAAAGGAAGCTGAATTTGTCTGTGTGTGCTCTAGATGAGTTTGTAATTTACTGGAACTTTCAGAGAAGGCTTGGCACCACGCTCATTTGACAGCCCCAGGGCACAGGATTCAGGGGAGCTCTGTGACTCTTCCCTTCTGAGTTCCTTCCTTGCCTTTAATTGGCACCTCATTAGAAATTAATGAAAATGACATCCTCTGTTCTTCCTGCTCTAGGCACAGAACGCTACAAAAAGGCCCATCACAATTCATAACACATTCAATTTATATAGCAATGGTTCTTAAGCATTATTTATGAGATGTGAATTTCTTGTCAGCAGTTAATATCTTGTACAGAGTGGAAGCAGAATGAAAAGAGTTCTTGCAAGTATGTGTGTATGCGTGCACAAAAATAAACAATCCTTTCTACAGCTGAAAAATGTTGAGTTTGATATTAAAGAAACCTTACTGGAACTCCCTACTCAGTAGTAAATTGTTTTTCTTCAAGGCAAAGCCCTGAGGCACTGTCAAATCTGCATAAAATTCCCCATAGCGTCAAGGGAACGGGTTCAACAGCACCACCTTTCTCTGGACAGGTCTTACAAGAAACAGTAGACCCAACACAGCAGTTCCCCAAATAACTCAGGATCAGGCATAAAGTCTTAGGTTTAAAGAATGAGCCCCCTCGCTGCTCTGTTTTAAGCAGGTTGTGCCCTGTTTGACAAGACAAAAGGGTCTTATTTAATAAAGTTTAAAAACATTATTAATCAATGGAAGGACTTCTGAAAGTTGCTTTCAACTTCATTGCTCTTGCATAGCTCCCATTTTTTAGAGTGAAGGAAAGATTAATGATGTAACATATACAATAACATAAGTCATTTTCTCTCCAGTTCTCCCCAAACTTGTACTGCTCTCTTACTCCCAATATTAGGGAAGATTCTTCTGTCTATGTCAGTAAGGTACTTGCAGGCACCCTCATTCATTTGATATGTGACATAAGCAGATGAAGAGCAGAAACAGCTGCCATAAGTCTGAGTAGAAAGAGTCAAACCAAACTGTCATTGATAGTACTGAATTTCTACAGTTTGATTAAAATACTTTTATATATATATATACATATATATATATACACATATATGTATACATATATATATATATACACACACACACATATATATATATATTTCTCACTGGATACTTCAAAGTATCCAGACATGATTTCCGTAATAAGAATTTCAGTATTACAGTCATTAGTTTCATGTTTGGTGGCTTCAGAGAGAATGTGTGTTAGTTCTATGGTGGTGCTCCAGTGTTTGAAATAAAGCCTGTCTTATGTCCAAAAGAGCATACAGCAGTTATCTCTAATGGTTACAGACAGACAGACATTGAAGAAAAGAACAAAGGATGACATAGATTTTTTTCAGCTTTCTATCATTCCACTTGATGTTACTTATTCAACAGAGAGTTCATTATCTCAGTCTTTGTAAACAGCTTAGCCAATCCTTTCTTTTCCCACTTTGTTCAGATGGACTTGCCTTCTACTCAGAAAACATTTTCATACAATATTCTACATAGCACAGACGCAATGTGAATTGCACCTGCCTATGCAAATCTTTTGGCAATTATCCCCCTGCTGAGACATGATAAAGCAACTGAAAATTCTCCAAATGTATCAATGCAAACATGGTCAGAAAGTGCAAGTGTAAGCTTTCAATACATGACTATATGAAAAAAAATAATTGGCAGGTAAAACTACCATGTGCATTATCACTAGCTCCGATGAGCACATTATAAACCAGTTATAGGCACAACTGTTGCATAAAGGAGAGAGCATCTCCTCTGGAATCCAGTCACATTTACTGTTCCAGAAAAATTCTTTGTATCTAATATGAAACCCCACATTAGCTACCAGCATGAGATTATCACCCTCAGTTCAATTAGCTGAACAACGTCATCAACTACGGAAGTCAGGCTGAGAGATATTAAGTGTATCGTGAACAATTCTTCTCCCACCCATCTCTTTAGCTGATCATAAGAAGAAAAACATTTTCAATTAGAAGTTTTTTTTTTTTGTTTCAACTTTTTAATACTAATGTAATTATAAAATGCATAATGTAGGTGCTGACCTATGTTTCTTTAAGCTCTGTAAGAAACCTGTCATCTCTGCATATCCACTGATGCGCTTTGTGTTTCTTCTGTCAAGTGAGCATGGCACTCCTCTGCCTTACAGGGACTTCTGAAGCTTAATTCATTAATATCTAAGATCTCTTGAGACAAGACAGTACAGCAGGGCTAAAATTTTAAAGGGGAAATTAGACAGACAGGAACTAATTATAACTTTTTGCCACCAGTGGAAGTTATAGCTTCTATTTAAGATACCTTTGAAAGATGTAAAACGCAAGGATTCCCTGTATTTCCACCTCTTAATATGGATTTGAGCACCGCTGTGGTAGAAAGCCAGAGGTTACTGACAGACAGTACTCACCACAGCGACATGATCCCAGTTCCTGCTGTACTAGCTCCAGTTTTGTTTGGCACTGGAAGCATCGGCGTCTACTCTTCTGTTTGGATCGACTGGTTTCTTCAGGCCTGTCATTACTGTCATCCAGTAGCCGTGGCCGTTTCACAGGAGAAGCCTCACTCTCCGACTGTGAATCTGTTGTATTCACAAATATTTTAGGAAAAACATTAGAACTTCCTCGCTGAGGCATCCCTTCGGGCAGATTGAAGGTATATTGCTTTCAGCTGGGGTCACCACCAAGCAGCTTGATACTTCCCATTCTATCGCATGCATACATTTTCTGAACAATCACCATCAGCATCAAGTAAGGGACAAATTATTTTTGTTCCCTGTAAGAACCTCTCCTTGTTGACAATACCGAACAGAAAGTGAACTGATTAACTTCCTTCCAGCCATGGCTAGGTTGCATACAGATGCATGTAGAGTAGCAACCATCCTAAACAATCGCAGGCTTCATTTGTCATCTCATTTAGTTTCTCCTATGTGCCTTCGTTCTCCCTCTACAAACAAACTGAACTAGGCTTCTGATGAAAAACAATCAAAAGCAGATTCGACCTATTTCCTCCCTGGGCAGAAGGAAGATTTTTAAGGCACAGCATGTAAACTGTCTCTCTTATGACTGAAGGCATTACATGAAAGCACCATACCATGCTTCCCCCTCTTTCCACATGGATAACAATTTAAATGTAAATTAGTATACACCAACAATACAAATGAAGACCAACCTGTACATGCATGCTCTAAATCCAAAGTGCCAGCCATTTTGAAAGAATTAGTCAGAATACCATTTGCATTAAAAACTTGATCTATATATTCTGCTTGTAAGAAAATAGTTATGGAAAACATCCTTCTCTGCGAAGACACAAATCAAGAGGTGCTGCTTTAATTAAAAACAAGCAAATCAGTGATCCGTGCTGGTATTTTGTTGTGGGTCAGAGTTGCCACACGGGTGCTAACAAAGAGTTCAAGGTATGCTGCTACCACTCTCAAATTTAGCCTTTAACCTAAGAAAGGCCCTTTTAAAGCACGTTTCTTTAAGAAGTTAAAGTTCAGGAATGTGATTACTCCAGGCAACACAGGGCTGCTTTTTTCTTTCTTATATATAAAATTATTATTTTATTTTTTTTCCAAACAATGTACAGTGTTTTGGCTGGGGTTCTATAGTCCTGAAGGAAAAGTGCAGTATTGGCTAGAACCTGCAATGCCCAGACCTTATTTTTGTGGCATATTGGAGGCAGTGGATTTCAGCAGATCTGCTGCTCTGCAGTCTGAGTCAGGTCAGGTCGGACAGGCATTTCCCCTCCCAAGGCTGTGCAGAGCTGACTCAAGTCTGTATTTCTTTTTAATAGAAACTGAGAATAATTTTAATCCCAACTGTACTAAAAGTTACATTGTCTGTAGTAGTGTTGCAAGGAGACCAATTGCTGAAAGCCATTGCTGCAATGGGTCAGCATTCCAGCGCAAGATGGTGATCAAGGAAAAAAACAAAGCAGTAGTTCATTTAAACCTGTTTTTAAAGGAAAGTAATCTACAAATAACACAGTAACTTTGTCTTTCTGTCAGGGCTCTACCCTATCAAACTTGTTTTTGCCTTTATTTCAGATTTCTGTCGCATGGTGTCCTGTGATTACGGAAGAGATGTCTGCTTTGTGTTATCTGTCCTGGCTTATCCATGAACATTTTTCAGAATTTGAAGTGCTTTCCTTAAGGCTAACTTGAATACCTCTTGCAAAGTACGTTCCAATGCAGGAGCTGAGAAAGACAGTAATTTTCCAGGTATCACTCTGCAGAAATAACTGCTGTGGCTAAAACACTGCCCATATCCTTGTTATTTCAATGATTTTATCTGGTCCACTGCTTACGCACTTCTACCAAACCAAGTATCTACTGCAGCTGGACCAGGAACACCTGCTAGCCTCTCCCTCTCCAGGGTACGCTCCATTAACTTTCCCTGGTTCCTCACATGCAATAGAAACTAACTCACTTTTCTTACCCGTGTTTCAGATCTCAAGTATTTTTACAGTTGTTGGAATCCAATGTTACAGCCATTATAAATATGCAACTTGCCTCACTTGGGTCTTCTTTCTTTCTGTCATACTGCTAAGACATGCTGAAAATGTGCCTGGTTTTTCAATACATACAAACTCCCCACATCTCACATTTCACAGAAAAGTGAGCAGCTTTCTCTGCACTGTATACAGGTGATAAGTTTTTATTAAGCTGCAATAATTCTATCTGATGTATGTCTCAATATAGCCTTCTTTTTGATCACTGTCATAGATTACAGCTTACACCTTACAAAATACATTTATGTGGGCTAAACTAACATTCAGTACCTAACTTATTCCACCTCTGCATGCCTGGCTGTGCAGGAACGCTGACAATGAAAAGTAGCACCTAATGAATTAACACATTTATGGAACAACTGGTCCTGGCTTTAATTAAATCTCTGCAGAAGATGATTTAAGAGAGAGTTCCTCTGAATAGACTGCAGAGATCCCGACTCACACTCTGAGGCAGCCATCCTATCGTATATAAACTATTTTCCGAGTGCCTAGGGAAGTGGGCTAGCTTTGAATGTAGCAGGGTGCACCTTTCAATACACAACTCATACACTGTCACTGAGCTGAGAGGCAGGGTTCAGGAAAACGCTGCCACAGCCCACCCCCTTGCCAAAGGTGGGGAGCTACACAGTTTGTAGTTAATTCATCACTCAGGGAAACAGATACGATGCTATTTTGAAATAGGTGCCTCCCACACTGCTCTCCTTTTGGAAGCACACGCCGATCTCGTACTTCTCAAAAGTGTATTTTGCATTCTGCACTGAGTCCGTGGAAAACACGGTGCTGTGCCTGTTATAAGTCCAAATATGGAATTCATGTATGTGAGCCAACCAGTGCCTAATCAGTTAATGAAGTCATGTGCCTTAATGAGAAAAATAGCTACCTCAAGTCATGCTAGTAGCCCTTTAATTACAATATTCAATTATACATTTCCTGTTAATTGGCAATGACTAATTGAATATTAACAGAAGTTGACTAATATGATAGAAATGAAAGATTACATATCTAATTTTTAAATGTGCATCTGAGCTAACACTGAGCTAACTTAGCCTAACTCTCAGGGACAGCTCCAGCAGTCCCGCTACCGACTGCACAACGCCCTCAACGCACAAGCTAATACTCACTGCAAAATGGACCAATACATGTGCATACATCTTCTTATGGGTAGGTACAAGGAGCGAAGAGAAAGCACAGAGCAGAAATCAGAACTTTTAGTGTGCTTTTCCTTGCACATCACATTGCCTTTCACAATACTGACGCAAACAATACTGGATGCAAAATACAGCTTCCAGCACCTGCAATCTTGCAACACGAGATTTCAGAGAGCTAATGGATAATGGCAATTATCATTCCCAGCTTTACTACCTGGACTGCAGAAAAAAATAGGAACAGGATAAAGTGCTGCAACTAGAGTTAAGAGTAGACTCTCAGTATAAACTATTAAGCAATCAAAAATGGCTAAGGAAGAGGATTCTTTCAGTCAGTGACGGTTTTCCTTAGAAGGCTGATTCGAGAAACAAGAATTACCTCTTCCTCTGCTTTTAAGAAACATTTTCCACGTTCAACTTGCATTTTAGGCTTACACCTAAACCAACAAATCCTCTGAGATAAAAAAGGGATGCTTTCCTTTTACCTCCAATTGTCAAAAATTGTAACTTTTTTTTTTTTTCTGAAGAGAAACAACAATAGACATAAGAAATTTCACAAAGAAATTTCTCAGCTAAAGTAACTCTGCCATCATCACTTCCCTGTTGCAACTTTAATTTTGGAGTCAAGAAATAAGGATTATTATTCTAATCTATGTCGGAGGATGCAGATATGTCTCATTATGGTGTTTTTTATCGAGCTCCCATTTGAAATACGAGGATGAATTCATCTGAGCAAGATTTAAACTGGAGGCTTGACTAGAAATGATGAGTACCGTTCATAGAAATTGTGTTGTGCCTTGGACAGCAGCTCACATTTGCTCCTCACTGTCACTGTTCTTGTCTTTATTATTCATGTTCCCCCTCAAAATCTTCCAAATAAATTGTGTTACAACTGTCAGAGCCAAATCCCAGTATCTTTCAATCTCCTGTCAAGGTGGAGCGTGCGGGCTGCATGCCCCTGGCTTCGCTAACAATCACGGTGGCTCTTTCATGGCATTTTGGGGAGAGGTGGGGAGCTGTAAGCCCAGCAGAGACATGTGCACTGAAAAGGTAACAGGCAGGAAGAAAGAGATGGGAGACTAGTAAGGGAAAAAGAAGCCCTCCTCTGTTGCTGCTTGCTTCAAGAATGAAATGAATCTGTTTCATCTCTGGTTTGATGACAGCTTTTGAGGCACTCAATCACGTTTTCTTCTTTTCATAAAGAACCCGTCACACTGACAGACTGACATTTATGATCTTGACTGCCTGTCCAAACACCAGTAACAGCAATAATTAATGAACCCTCCAACATCACTGCCATCTACTCTGAAACCATTTTAAAAGGAGCTTGAGCTGTTAAAACCCCTGTCCATGAAGAACCTCACACAGTCACAGCCAATAACCACGTAACAGGGATTAACTTAAGTTTGAGCAATGTCTTGTCTCCAGTTTCTTGCCCCCCCCCCCTCTTTTCTTCTTCATTATTCCATTTTTAGATGAGGGATTATTTAATTCCCCGGCATGTTGACTATGCATTAGAAATTTAATCTAGAGGAAACTGCATCTTTACAAATCTTTCCTATTACATTTACCAGAATCATTATTTAAAATCATCTCCTCTACTTCAAATGAACCTAAAATTAACACAGTTACTCCAAAACACATTTGCTTGTTGACTATTAATGAAGAGAGAGAAATTCAAGATTAACATCTTCCGAGCAGTTTGCCAGCGATGACCCCAACAATTCCTCCCCATTGCTGTTTCATGCTGTGAAAACACTTATTTTGAAACTCTGGTATTTACATCGAGATGAGCATCTTGTTCCCTTGTGCAATCAAGGCTGCACGTCGGAGCTGTGTCACAAACCGAAGCGTACACCTCTCTGGAAGCACTCACAAGGAATCTGTTGTGTGAATTCACCTCAGCTTTTCTTAAAACACTGCAGACAGATGTCTCAAATACTCACATAGGCCCTTCAGGAACGTTTAACCACACAACCTCTTTTCTACCATCACTGCAGTACCTTTAGCATCCCCATTTCACTCATTTCCCCCCCCCCCACGTAGAGTTTAAAAGCAGTTACGATGATGTAAAGCTCATTTGTCCCATCACGAGGTGGAGTCAAGAGGCTATAGGATACCCCCTACGGAAGTCAAGTCCTACCAACCCCTTCTGTGCCTCAGGAGGCTCCCAGTGAAATCACACTGAAGACTGTACGTAACCCCCAAAAGCTGCTTTACAGAAACTGTGATTTCCATGCCAATTAACAAAACCAGTCAACACCAGTTGTTTCCTACAGCCCTAATGAGCAAAACCTACCAACCACCCTATAGCAATTAAACCAACAACTTTAAACCTTGCTCTTTGAGATACACAATGGAAAGAGTTCCTGTAAGACATTCCACATCTGAAATATCACTGATGTTCTTCAGACTCTGCTAGCAAAACTCCCCTTCCCGCCTCCCTCTGCCAAAACATTAATTTTAGTAACTATCCATTTACACATAAAGCATTTTATTTTTATTTTTTAAACTGTAGGGTAGGATCCAGCACTGGGACAGGTTGCCCAGAGGGGTTGTGGATGCTCCATCCTCAGAGGTGATCAAAGTCTGACTAGACATGGTGCCTAGCTTGCTGTAGGTGACCCTGCTCTCAGTGAGGACTACATGATCTCCATAGGCCCCTTCCACCCTCAGTTATCCTGTAATTATGTAATTTCTGGATGGAAAGATGAATATATATATATATATATATATATATATATATATATATATATATTGCACTAATATATAAATATATGCACTAATTCCTTCTCAGCTCTCTTGCATTTTTTCCTCCAAGCCTGTGTTGTTGGTACTACCATCAGTCAAAAGGAAGCATGCTGTAACTGCAGGGTAACTTAATGAGGCTATTAACTGCCATCTCTAATGAAACGGAAGAGACTAATCTGGTAACTTAGATGAACAAAACGCAAGTTGAAAATAGCATGACAGACAGTGAACTACATAGGATACTGCATGCATTTTATGCAAGTTATAATTAGAGTGAGAAAATGCATATTATTCTTTCTTGTCAAGAAATTTCATAATTGCTAAATTAAGCAAGAAGTGAATTAGTTTTCATCTCGTATTTAGGCTCCTGTACTACATCTGCCTCATGGTTAAATTCTTGCCTTACTCCATTCCCTATACACTCTCAGATGTCAGCATGGCTTCAGTTAATGGAAAATGCTAATTTATTTCTTAAGCGTTTTTACTAATACACCCATTAATTCAAACAAGTGCAGTATTTGAATGGACTCGGGCACCCGCGCTGTCCAGTTCCTTTGATGGATTAGCACAGTGCATTTTTCAAGTCATTGGAACAGTTTGTAAGGCACTGGCCACCCATATTGCTGCTGAGAAGAGGAAGGATCTTGCTCATTTAAAGACCTAGGCCAATGGGGGTCATTCCCTGAGTCACGTCAAAGAGTGAGGTCTGTAAACTTCTGGAGCCCACAACATCAGAGCAGTTTGTGCAGGCTGAAGAGGCTAGCCTGTCCTGCTGAGCACTCAGCCTGCTTGCTGCCCATTTCTCCTGCTGGGAGCGTAAACATGTGAAGAAAATGTTTATATTTCATGCATTTTAAATAACGTATTTTAGCAATTTAGGGTTAGGGCTGGGAGAGGGACAATGACAGATTCTGGTGACGTTGAACTCTGAATCATAAGAACGGGATTATAAAATGAAGGAATAATGAACAAGTATAGAGAGCTAAGTGGAAAAACAGAACCACAAAAAAAAAGGAAGAAAAAAGCTACAACACGCAACGAAAAAGTTATGAAAGCAAATCAAACATCCCAGGCATTCCAGAGCACCTGAAGCCTACTTTCTAGTATCCAAATATGCATATTTACATATATGAATACATTTGTGCAAATGTACAAATAAGCTTACACTGGCTCTGGTAAAATGGGAAATTCAAAAGCTGTTTTGTTTTTGCTGACTTAATTGAGAGCCCTCTTATGCTTTGTGAAGTTCTCTAAAATTGGATTAACATGAATAGGTAATGCTATAAATATTGCAGATTTGCTAGTCAATTCAAGAGCGCATAAATAAGCAGTGCTGCTCTGCTTCAAAATACTAGTAGTATACTCCAGCTATGTCCTCATCAATCAAGCGGTACACAGTATTCAGGAAAGTAATTCTTCAAACTAATAGCCTAAACCCTGTTCTATATAGAAACTACTTGCTCTGTTATTTTTCACTCATACACCGAGTTTTTCTGAGCGCACCCTTCCCCCATTGGCATAATGAGGGTTTTCCAAGGCTAAGACACCGATTCAGAAGAGGAATTGTAAAGAACTCTTGCCTGCTAGCAGTGAAAAAATATGTATTTTCAATATTTATCTTTCAAAAAAACCTTATTTGTCATTAACTGCAGAAGCTGGGTGATGCCAATAGCAACCGAAATTTTGCGATGAGAGACTATCATTCCAAGGACTTTGTCTGACTAATGTTAAGAAAAATACCTGAAAGCTCTTGTATTTTGATAAGTACTTTACCGAATGCATTAACTGTGAATTCTGAGAAGTACAGTTTATCTACCTGCAAGTTTGTTTGCAATTCAGTTATTTTAAACAAAACATAAAAAGCAGTTTATATTTGGATTGTTATTTTTCCTAGCAATTCCATGGGGAAAACACAACCTGTCCTGGCACAGAATACAGTTTCTGCACACCTTATTGCTGTCTCCGATACACCAGAAGTCAGGCTTTTATGGGAAACTCTTACTGTTTAGAAAGGGGATATCTGGGAGCATCTACACTAACCTGAAGACCAGATCTCCACAAAGAGGGATGTAGAACAGATCAACAGCCATAAGAAGATGCAACACTACATGCCCTGGTATCCTGTCTTGTGTCTTACACCTAGCTCATTTTCAACCTTCTTTTGCCCCAGGATGCTGGTCTCCTCAGTTACTCCCTGAAGTTTCTGTTATGGATAATTTGGAACTGGAATAGGAAAATTAAGCAACTTATTTGCATAACAACCAGTGAACATAAAAAGAATGAAAGAAAATTCTCATTTTGTGTTAAGATACATACTTTCCCCTGTTCATGCTTAGCATAATTCCAAGAGACTAAAACTACTTCCATATAATTTTAAGGTCCTCATGAAAATTAATTTCTAAACAGAAAATAGTGAAACCTTGTACTTGAAGCTCTCTGATGCTCACTGAAATCAGTAGTTAGCAAATTTAAGTGGCCATGTGCTTTTAAATATGTGTTGGGCCAGTTAGTTAATGCTGAACTGGTTGAACAAGCCTCGAGTGCAATAAAATACCAAAAGAAAAATTATCAAAGCTCTCTGTCTCATTTGCTCAAGCCCACCAATAAGAAAGTCGTCTTCTGGATCTGAACAGATCAGATCGAGGTGCTGCTTACTAACTGCAACACACTGGGGTGGGAACAGCTCGGTTCTTCAGGTTGGCAGGAGCAGAGGCCCTTGCAGGTTCTGAAGTCAGCGATTGCCATAGTTCTCTGCAGCATTCTCCCTATCGTCTGGTCACTGGGCAAACCCAAAGGGGAATAAAGCAAACCCCATCTCCTACAGTCCTGTTCCAACAGATATTCTTACCAGGTTTTAAGATGGGGTTATAGGTGGGAAATGCAGGACGTAGGACCCCAACTCCTCTGTCCCTAAAATGAACGCAAATGCAGGTTATTTGAAGTTTTCAGCTGTGATTTTGTTATTTGGGGATGATGGCTTTCTAACAGTCTGTGGGTGGATGCTGGCAATGCAAAAAAGAATTAAGAGCTGCTGGGATCATAAAGCCAAATAAGCTTATTTGTATATTCTCTAATAATAAATACTAACCAGCTGTCAAAGGTCAGTTAAACTGATCACAGAGAGGTCATGATAGTTTAGAAAACTAATCATGGCCTGAAACTACCAAAAATGGATATAAAAGTTTGTTTCATTTTATTCAATATATATATATATATATATAAAGAATAAAGTTAACTACTGTTTCAACAGATCCTAGGACAAATCCTTTGTCACAACTCTGCAAGACTTTAATACAAACATGTACTCATATCTAGATTTTAAAAGGTAAAAATCTTGAAAACCTACAGCTTGGTAGTTGACAAGCATATCGCCCACCAAACTGAAAACCACCTATCAGACCCAGTGGGTCCCCCAGCCCAGCCTCCTGCTTTAAGCAGGGTAACCCTAAAACCCAGGTCAGGTTGCTGAGAGGCTTGCATAGTCCCTGCTTAACAAACTCATCAAAAGATACACATTTCACAGCCTTCATAGGTGCCTGTTCCAGGGCTAATGAGAGGGCAAAACCCTCTTTCCTTCATCTGTCAGCTATGCTCTTCCTAACACAGCTGATCTTATTCTCCCATCTTCTGGTACTGCCCTTAATTTGGCATTTGAAATCATTTTCCTATTGGCTTACAAATTAATGTGAACTCCTTCCAGGAGATCAGCCTGTCCTCTCGACTTATGCACATTATCCTCAAAGTTGTTCGACTTCCAATGCAGCTTTCTATTTTCATACCCCAAATTCCATTACGAAAACAGATGAAAAATTTGAATCAGAGCAGCAAAAAGAGATTAAGACAAGCGAAAGATGAGGAATGGACTTAGAAGTAATCAAAAAAGCTGAACACAGGTTATTTTGTGAAGTAGAAGTGAAAAAGGAAGGTTCGAGTATGTACCTAAAGAGCACGAAGAATATAAGAGGATAAATTTGCGTGATTTAAGAGAATAAATAAGGGCAGCAAAGTATCTGGAAGACCTTCTCCATTAAGATGCTGGATCTGAAAAATTTCAGTCTGACTCTGAATGAACTGACAGCATGGGACAGCTATCAAATAGTTGGAGTTGCAGAGAAGGATGTACCTCACCATCTGCTGAAATGTTATACAGGCCAGGAGACCTTTTGTTCTTTTCCTGATAAAGGTTTGAATTATTATTTTTTAATTTTATAGTATTGAAGTGCTTTTCTTCCACTCCTCACAGGGGAGAAAAAGCTAGTTTCTCATCAGCTATACACCCCTGTATAATCCAAACCTACTTAAATCAGTACACTTTTCTGCCACTTAAACCAGTATGCACCAAATCTCACCTTCTGCACAAGGCCCCTGAATATAAAGCTATGCTGACAGACCACCCAATGGCAAAGTAGCAATCCTTTGTTTCCAAGTTGTTTTTTTTTTTTTTTTTTTTGTCTTCATAAAGGATGCACCACTGACATGGATATCACATTTGACTGCCCTATGTGCTCATAAGAACATTCATTTGTTTTGGTACAACTTTGGGCAATACAATGGAACAAAATGGCAAATGTTATTAAGTATATTATTAAGTTATTAAGTTATTATCGTATTCATCTACTTATCCTGTTCTAAAACAGTAGTTTTATTTTCTTTTTAAGACCTGTGTTAGCCTGTCATAAATGACTTTAACAGAAAGATTAGAAAAAGGGGATTATTCCCAAAGTAGGAATTACTAGCACATTTATAAACATCCTCAAAACATTGCCTGTGGGTATTTCTAATCCCTTCTATATAGCATATGAAATAGTGCTTCCACAGCCACGTTACATTTGTTGTCAAGTTGACCACTTCAACTGTCTGGCATCCTCACTTTATGCACAATGCATAGGAGGAAAGGTGCACCTAGGAACCAGTATGTGTGAAAGTTAATTTCAAATAAATACCAACCATGATCAGAATGGGTTTCTATTTGTCTTAGCTTAGTGTATTTTGACATAGGCAGATGTAAGTATTCCTGTCCTAAATTCTTAACATGACAGAAAAATAATCTATTTATTTTATCCTGGGTTTACTGAATAGACAAGGATAGAAACCAGTGTTTTCACACGCTGCCATCATACTGCTACACACCTTTTCATTTCTGAATGTTGTATTTTTCCCACTACTATAGACAAAAATTCTGTTCAGAAGTAAACGGCATGAGTGATTAATGTATGAACTATGAAGATGCTTGCAAAACTTCTCTTTAGATTAAAGCAAGTACAGGCTAAATTTCAAGGCATTTTTTTTCTCTGTGGCTTTGTAAAGAGATGATTTAGATGTCTAGCACAGAAATGTGCTAGACACTGTGATAGATAAAAGATCATGAAAGACTTTTCTGTGAATATTACCAATTACTGTGTGCTAACAAGCTCTTAAAAACCTTCCCAGGAACTGCTGAAGTTTTTATAACTCATAGGCAAGGATCATCACACCTACAGCTGACTCGTAACAAACTTTTTGATATGTTGACCCCAAACCCATCTCTTCAGACTCTCCAATGAGAGACACTTGGTTATGATAAATTTAGTCTAAAAATGCACAGGAGGTTTTCAGTGCAAAAGACAACCATATCCATAATGAAAGGAAAGACGACCGTATCATAATGAATGAGGGTGATTTTGTAAAACTGAACACTGTGATACTGAGAATAAATCCTACAACTGCAGCGAGTCTTTAAAGTTGTTTACAGATGTGACTACTATGATCCTTACCATTAGGCACATTTTAATCTACAATAATCATAATCATCAGTTTGAGAAGGCTCTCGGATAGCCACTACTGGAAACTGATGCAAAGCGTGCGTGCAAAAAACACCAAACTCGTCCGAGCAGCAGGGGAAACCAACGTGTCTATCCAGATGCATATGGAAGCGCAGAACAGATAATACAACACATCACAGAAATAGGTAATAAGATGAGATAGTAAAAACCCATCAACATACATCATCTGATCATGGTATAGTGTCATTTCCCAGCCTCTATTAGCTCTTGCTGCATCAGTGCAAGTCCCAGACACTTTATCCTGTTTATAATTGCTGATGAGCAGTAATAAGGCCTCCATGCCTCAGCTCCTGTCCGTTCCACTTCAGTGCCCACCTATTAGGTTATAACTTTTATTTACAGCCTTGCTTGATGCGGTGTTCTATTAGTACAGCTGGAAACTGAGCAGGGGAAAAAAAAGAGCATCTCTAATGGGCACTATTATTGCCAGGGCTGGGTGATTTATAATGGTTTTTGAAGGCTGTTCTATCATCACTTTCCTCTTGGTGTGAGAGCTCTAAGAAGGTTGGATTTCTAACACTGTGTCCTCCAAAAGTCAAACGCTGAAGAATACCTTTGAAGTCCCTACAAGCAACAATAACAAAATAACTCTAAGTTGTTTTAACGTTATAAACTCTGTTCACTAATCTTTCGTACAGTCTTTGCAAAGGCACTTACGCACATCAGAGGAATAAAAAAAAACTGGTTAGTGGTAGACCAGGTCTTTTTGTCTTTACTCAACACATGCGGATTAAGAAAACGATCACACAAAAGTAATGGTTTCTTGGAGTCCGCTGTGGCTAAAAATTTGTGGGATTTGTATTTCTGGAGCCTGCCCTTTCTGTAACTCCTAAAAGGCTGTCTTGATAGTCAAGGTTCAGCCTCAGAGTGTCAGTATGTGAACATCAATAAACCTGAAACTCCAAAAAAGGACCGTGCATCTGCTTAACTGCTTTGCTGAAGAACCCTTTGCATCTTCTAGACTCAAACTTTAAACTAGAGAAGACACAGAGCATATGGGAGATCATACACAAAATAAATACCACCATACTCATCTAGGACGGATATCCTCATAAAATGTAAGCTCTCTGCACATATATCTACGCAGAGTATTACAGATACATGTTTCTCAAGAACCACCACTGAGAAATAAAGTATTTAAAAACTCACCAACTTTATGGATATAATCTATGGATTGACTGTATCATTACTGCATTTTAAGTCTGCTTCTATTACTCTCTCTACCACACAATTAAAAATTAACTGAGCGCACTCAAACAGTTCCAGTGACTTTTTCCAGGTTTCTTTAAGCTGCATGAAAATGTTTTAAAATCCGGCTCTTTTGAATTGCATATTCAATCATCTTTAGGTTCCACAGCAGAAAAAGAAGAGTAATATGCTACTTAGTACTGCACTTTCACAACACAGGCACCCAATATAAATGGGATCTGGATGCCCTACTGACTAGAGCAAGCCTCAGAGTATCTGCCATCAATCAGAACATTACTAAACTATTAAGAAACAAATCAAAATACATAAAAAGCTATATGCCATGCCACAGTCCCATCTTTTTCCCTACAAAACCTTCAGACCACTGGTTCTCTGAAACCTTCAAGACATAATCCAAACTAATGATTGCAAGTCCTTACTCATTCTTTTCATTATAATCCTTGTCCTATGGGCACACTTCGGAATATAAATACTTTTTACCACAGCAGTGACTCTGGCAAAGAGGAGGGAAAAAACACCCACCACTATTTGGTGTCACAATACAATTTTTTATCTGAACAGCTCCTCCAGCACACAAGCTGACAAGTGCATGAGGTAAAAACTGTTTTTCGTAAAAGAACTTTTCCTGAGTCTTGACAGATTTATTGTTTTGATCTTTCTTCAATGGTTATATTAATGCTAATAAAATATGAAAGGTTTATGCCTTCCTTAATATCCTCCTGATGGGAACCTGCATGCAACATATGTAGGTCAAATTTCTAATTTTCTGTCTCAAATGCTGATATATGGCAGACTTCAGGGAAAAACTATGCTTGAAGGGAAAAAATTACACAGATGAATTCCACCAAAACATTCTTTCTTCAAAGCACTCTAGAGCAGAAGAAATGTTGAATTCTTACTGAAGAGAGGTTTCTATGTAATATGTGGTGTTGAAAAACATTGCTCATATTCACCTAAATAATATCCTAGGAAAGGAGACTACACTGAAGTGAATGTAGTGTGAAATACTGACGTACATAGTCTGCTTCCTAAGCCTGAAGATATCATAACATTTCTGGCAAGTATGTTATAGCCAATGTTTTCCTGTCAATTCCCATATTTATCTCGATTCTCAAATGCAGACTTTGCAAAGATATTTATTTCTTTTCCAAATGGCACTGAAAACTTTGCTGAAAACACAAGCTCTGAAGAAAAGTGGCACTCCTGTTAACAGGTTTATTAGTGTAGGGGACTACAAACAAAATATGCAAATTACCGAGCATATAGTGAAAAAAAATGGGGAAAAATGATACAATATGAAGCCACTAGAATTAGTAGACTGAAGATTAAACTTGTGGCATCAAATTAAAGATCTCCTTATTTTCTTGTTAAACACATCAGATGATTAACATACAGGCATGTAGGATAGCAAATATTAGCATAAACTAAAAATAAGAGAACTACTGAGCGAAGTTAGCCAACCATTTAATGGCTACTTTTCAACATGTCTAGTAGTTTCAATGGCTTTACTCTCAGGAGCTTTTACCGCCCTGTATGGCACCGCAAACAGTGGATTTTTTCTTTTTGCTAATCACATTTTTTATTTTTAATATTCACATAGTGCTCTTAGTTTTCAATATGTATAACATCAACGAAAGCTTTTAAAATACCCTGCAATGAAAATCAGAGTTAAATGCTACAACCACTAACACAAAGAATACACAATTTAGTAACACCATTGTGATGCAGATTCATTTGCAAGGGAAACAGTGGCAAACACCCCTCGTTGTTTAGGTATGCTTCCATATCTACATGAAAAAGAATCCACAGTCTTCATATTCTGGAGAAGCTGAATCCAGCACCTTCCAGGGCCAAACGTATAAAGTTCTTTGATAAACAGTCTTTACAACATTGTCACACATTATCCTGCATCATTTGAGAGCTCTGCACCTTCAGCAAGCACGTTACTGTAGCTTCTCTTAAACTTCCTTCACTGAAGACCAAGCAAGCTAATACCACGCACACATAGAATAACCACAGTTCAGTCAAATGTATAGTAGCTTGAAACAATTTTTGATAGAATGACCTTAGAGGAAATTTACCTTAAAACTCCTGAAAGAGCAAGAGTCCTTAATCAAATGGGCAGACATTTCCTTTCTGCATTCAATCCAGCTAAATTAGTATTTTAATGCAAATATAGGCAAAACCTATTTTGGAAACACAGACTGCTAGAACATTAACACTACCTAGATGCCTGTCAGTGCCTCTCCACAGGAGATTATGGCTTTCCAAAACAGTGTTGGTGGAAAGGATCGTAGGAGTTCTCCTTAACCCACTGAAAAACCAAAGCCTGAAAAACATCTGAGCCAACACAGATAGTTTGGTTGCCTGCCTGAAAGTGCTGGTATGATTCTTTATGACAGATCTGCTGCAGAAGCAGCACCTTCAGCCTTGCAATGATCTAACATATCACTAGCTCTGAGAGAGATCATCTAATCTATAGCCTCCATGTAGAAATAAACATCACCAAAAAGACCCAAAGCAGGTAAAATTTAGTCTTGCTTAAAGTAAACATCACCTGTCTCTACTGCATCTTCAATTAGAAAACTCGAAGAAGTTTCCTCCTTTGATACTTCACATTTAATGCAGGGATTTCCAGAATATTACAAAAATCATTACACTTAAATCAAACTAATTACTTATGTGTTTCTTAGGTCTACAAAGGTTAACTGGAAACATAGTGCACTTAGGGAATTACTTTTGACCAGACTCTCTCATGGACCATCTGCCATACACATCCTTTTATGTTCATACACATTTTTCTGACAGCAAATCGAAAACGTTTATTTTTATTTGACATTCTCCAGGTACAGTTGCTACCCTTGATCATTAAACTATATATGTACAGCCACATGTTACGCGAAACCCAACTTGTCAACCCCCACAAAACACGTACCTGAGTCGCAAGATCTTTTGGTTGGTGTGGTTAATGAGGCATGAGCTGTACCTGTGCATGGCCCACCTGGAAACAGAGAGGATTGTAAGTCTCTTAAATACCACCTATATTTAACACTTAAAACCACATCACAATTATACTTAGGAATGTAGAAAAAACTTAGGACTTGTCTTTGGAATGCACATATAGAAGTATTCTACTATTCTCAGTATCTCCTTCCCACCCAAGTCTGAATACATCTTCAGCTGAAAAAAAAAACAGATGAGAAGTGGGGGAGAAGAGACAATTTATGTTATTACTTCACAAATATTTTAAGAGACAGTTTTAGGAAAATATACATCGTAATTGCAATTTTTCCATCATTGACAAAAGGTGCTGGTTATGTTGGAACAAAGCTAAAAACTTATCTAACCAACCCACAACTAACACACTGGAGGAACTGATCACTTCCCTTATGTCAACAGAAATCCTGTCACTGTCTCCAGTCAGATAATGACTTTGCCTCTTATCTTGTTCTCATTACGTTTTCAAAGTGTGGCACAAGCATATGCTAATGACCTCTTTCCATGCTGAAGTTTTTTGTTGAACTCTGGACTCTTGCCCACTCATCTGGTATCTACTTGGTAGTAAATTGCTTTCTGGCTTTCTTCTCAACATGCATCATCATTGAAGAGTTCTCCAGAGATCTTGTTAAAATAGCAACCAATTCAGTGTATTCAGCAACTTGCAGCAGTAATAAATAAATAAAAATAAAACCTACACAGTGAAGCCAAGACAACCTGAGAGTAGCATTGCCAGTGGTAATGATACATCATAGCTTTGATAATTGGATATTATAAATTGGATGATGCTAGAGAGCCTGAAATTAAGTTAGATCTAGTAGAGGTTTGGCTAGCAAAATACCAATAATCAAGTTTGCACTGGACTGCTGGTAATATAGTAGTACCATGCTGACAATACAAGAGCTGAGTATTGTGACAGGGTAAGCTTTAACATAAGTCTTTACCCACTGAGAAACACTTTTTCCTCTTTTTTCCCCCCCTCCAGTTTATGAGCATCCAGAAAGCAGGCTGGTCTTTGGCAATCTTTTTGTCTTTTAAAATATTTTTTAAATTTGACCTGGTAGTAAACCATTTCTTTTTGACTCTCTCAGAGATGTCCTGTCCCTCCCTCCCCCTCTCCCCTTCATTTTTTTCTTTTATTTCTATTTCTCTCAGTATCTGCTTTTAGGTAACTTTCTCTGCACTATAATACTTGTAGCATCGTAACACTATAAAAAAAGAAAAGAAACTTAACCAATAGGGAGGGAAAGAGGTGAGGAAATTAATTTGATGCATTTGATTTAAATTAAATGCATTTGGGAGCAAAGATCTCACTAGTTTTACAATTGCAGTTTTTCAGAGAAAGACTGATAAGCTTCCTGAGTTTTTTTTGTTCTTCCAAAACAAAAAAAAAAAGAATCCCACTGGCAACATACAGCATCTTGTAATCACACAAGAGATAATCTTTAAAGTGATGGTTACAAAGGCAACCTGGTGAGGGTTCAGCCTGCAGGCAGACACTAGGCCATGGATTAGGGCCTGGCCTGGGGTTCTGCTAACCAAACAGGACAGAGAACTACCGAAGGCGACAAAAGAAATATGCTGCATGTGACAGACACCTACATAAGCAGCTGAGAGAAGTTACAGCCAGTGTTGTAAGGGGTGGCTGGATTTTTCAGGTTTCGAAAGATGGTTTTGTGAGAAATGATATAATAAACCAAACCTATTGTCTTAGCATACAAGAAGAGCCAAACTGCTGTTGCTGTCCAGAGGACTGGGAGGCATGGGCTGGATGCCTTCCCCGGCCAACAGGAAAACATCCAGGACAGATGGAGCAAGCACCCTGGTATCACCATGCTGGTGCCCATTCCAGGCCTGACAGCATTGCCAAGCTTTGTAACCATTAGAAGCGGTCAAATAAGCTCAAACCAGTGTTTGTAACATATCTTCTTCCAGAATTCTTCTAGAATGTAAAAAAATGGAAGTATCAGATCGATCTATGCTAGCAATACTACCGCAAAAGGCTCAAAAAAAGGCCTACTCTAGGATTAGGTGCATCTGGGAAGCAAAGATGCGTTTCTGTTTCCCGTATCAATAGTGAGTGCAACAATGCCAAATTTTCTATTGGAAAAAATTATTTACCATATTATCTATTGGAACCTTTTGGATATTCATGCTGAAAAATGCACTGCCCATTCGTTAAGTCAGTCTCAACTTCTAAAGATCAAGTATACAGTGGTTGCATACACACAAAATATACAACAGGATATGGGATTTCAATGAACTGAGCTTTGACCACAGCTACCTCTTAAGATGCAACAGCTCTTCTTTAATTACTTAGTTACATTCCTCCAGTTTCACTGAATAGGCATTGGCAGGCACCATCACCATCGACTCTCCATTAAGACTGATCTTTGCAATTACTGTACAATAATTATTTCCATTAGTTTATATTTTCAGCATCTGACTAAATATAAGATTTTTGTACTTTTCAGTCCCTAAAGTACAATGAGTTTGTATCTATTCTGCACTTCTCTGCATTAGAGTTTTTGTTTTATTTAATCTTCTCTCATTAGGTATTACCTTCATAGAGCTTTGATTTGTATAGCACAACATTAAGGTTTCAACAAAGAATATTTGGGGATTTGCATGCACATACATGCCTAATGACAGTAGGCACGCACACTGCCTAATAACCAGTGAAGGCTTCCTGTCCTCCCTTCTGCTATTGTTTTTGTTCCATCATTAAAAATGTCATGCATAATTCAATACTACGTAGCATGGGCCTGACTGTGTAATTCTTCATGGAAGTCATTATATTGAATTTTTTGGTATACATAACATCCAATACAGACATATTATTGGAAACAGCAGCACATTTTCCATAGTTTTGATAAAAATTCTGCATGAGAGCAAAGCAAAGTCAGATACAGTAGAGCACCAGTTCTTCTTTGCTATACATAAAGGTAGGCTTATTACTTAGCATGATTCAGGAAATATCTATACCATTGTTCCTGAAAATAATTGTTTCCAGGGAATTTGACTGTGATACACAAAACACTTCAGTGCACAGCAAAAGGCCACACGTCCAGCTTCTAACATAACCCACAGGGCTGTACAGGCTACTATATTTTCTCAGTACAAGCAAGAGATTAAAATAGAAGAATAAAGATATCTTGCTATTCTATATCCAACTAACAGATTAAACAATAGCTTCTGTTCCGTTTTTTTTTTTCCCAGTGTGTGCCTTCTGACATTTGCAACTCCCTTTCCAAACAAAAGCAGCTGCTGCCCAGCCATAATCTAATTCCAAGAACCAAACATTAAAAATGCAAAAATACTAAAGAAATAATTGTAAGCATCACCAAGTCTGCAAGTTGAAAAGCAGAGTTAGGAACAGACAATACAAGATCCTTTACTTTGAACACTGTAATACATATAAAAGGTCTTGTTAATGTAGCTGCTATGTGTTTGATTTCTGATACCACTAGATTCTTATGACAAACTTTATACATCAATTGGGAAAAAAAGGTTATCAAATTACTAAGAACTGTGCAGCTCAATAAATAAGTAAACATTTCAAAGCCATTTTCTCCGGAACATCTCTTAAGTAGTAAAATTTTATTCTTTATTACTTGTATTTCTATATATGTGTTAATACTATTAACTAGTATAATTTTTTATTTATGTTTAAATTGACTTTCTGAATGTTTTTCTGTATTGACCATCTCTCCTCCTGAAAGACTAATGATTGCCAAGTAGCACCGATCTTGCAGGACACGGCCTGAGTCATGGTAACTTGTTATTTCCCCATTTCTGGAGTTTCTGTAAAGCAGAGTGACTTCATTGAGTCAGACTTTCCTATGCAGGAAAGAGCAAAGTCCTAGGGTAACCTCTCTTTGAACCCAGAATATTTGAGCCAGGTGTCTTAGAATAGCACTGCAAAGTACAGCACTCGGAACAGCACCTATTAACCGGAGGAAGAGATGCAGAATGGAGTGAAGCCGTGCTTATACAAGAGTACAAAGCCTAAGAGTACAATAACACATTGAAACAATTATAGATAACACAAAATCTGTAAGCCAGATAATGAATGAAAGTGGAAAATAAGTTACAGAGCCTGAAGCTTAGTAAGATTTGTTCGCAGTGGCAAAAACACACTTGATTGCTGCTTTGAGCCTTCAGTACTGTGATGGTTCTTCCTCCTCAGAAATAGTAGACCAGCTCTGTGTATGTAACAGGCAGGAAAAGGGTAATCATATAAGGGCTGAATATCCTTGGACAGCAGCGTTGTAGCCATGACAGAGAGGAATGTTATGGCTATACACAACATGGGAAAGAACACAACTTTGGAAACCCGTCCAAACCAGTAAATTAGCTGTGCATTTGCATTTGCTGAATTGGTAGAGACATAATCTAATTAATCTACACAATTGAGTTTGAAAACAGACATTGATTGCAAACACAAATACATAAACGGGAATGTAAATCTTGAAATTCAGTCTGCACAGACAGAATAGCCTTTAAGGAAATAAAAGCAAGAGAATTTTACAACATTTAACTACTTATCTGCTGTAGAACATGTAAACTGCATGGTAATTTATGTCACATCATTACTAAAACAGGTAAGAGGATTATATATCTAATCACATACAAATATAAGCTTCTAAAAATCTAGTTGTACAAATCTGCCATTATTTACTTTTATGGATTTTTATATACAAATGGCTTTTTGAGAAAGAAACAAAACCAGTAGTAGCAAAGCAGTCCAGTTACATTTAACAACTGTAATGAAGTAAACTGGCAGGATTCAGATTCCACTTTATTCCCTAACATTGTCTGACTCTGTTACCTGCTTTTCCTCAGTTTCCCCGTTTGTAAAGTAGACATGATACTTTCCCACTTTATAGCTGTAATTTGAAGTGCAAAAACGGGCTTTTGAAACTGGCAGTTAAGTTACATTATTAGAAATAATTTTTATATAACCTTGATAGCTGTGCTGCTCTAGCCCACATTTTTATTATATGACTGTGTTTCTGTTTCACATTCCATGAGGTCCTTTCACTTTAATAAATGGGACCCTAGGATACACTGTCTGCTCTGCAGTGTGAAGTGACTATAAATCAGACTGAACAATTAACAGTGGTACTACTCTGCTGGTCTTCATTATGTTTCAAAATTATCATGCCACAGACGTGGAAAGAAGTGTTCATTTCATAAATCTACATGCCAGACCTCTCCAGTTTATATGCTTAAGCCATAAGAGCAACCAGAAATGTTCTTTAGATGAAACTGGGACTGTAAAGATTAGATTAAAACTTAGACAAAGATCCTCAATCATGAATTAATGAAAACGGCAACACTTCTACCAGACATTTTTTTTTCTTTCAGATTTCTAGCTGCCTGTATGTTCTGCATGGGTACCTAATACTAGCTGCATTTCTCAAAGCAAAACTCCAATAGCATCAAGCTCAGAACAGTTCTATATTTCAAAGCATTCTTGTAGAAAGTTGGTTTGAATAAATACTTTTAAAAAAGTGTACTTTGCGATAAATACTCAAAAAAAAATCCAGGTTTGATGATAAATCAAATGAAAAATTGAAGTTCTGTTAATTTAACATTAAACAGCACCAAAAGGATCTTCATACACAGTATGTTTAAAAACTCTTAAGATGAAGAACATCTACCATTATGTGACTTTAGAATAAATTAAAAAAAAAAAACAAAAAAAACAACAACTGAGAAAACAGCTAGTTCTTGTGGTATACAGATGCCAAATGACTGTGATATCAAACTACAGCCAGACACATATTCTATACTAGAGGTGTGAGTTTTCTTTTGCTCTGATACAAGACACAAAATTGAGTACAAGAACAAGGAACACGTAACGATCTTCTGAGTTTATAAGGAAAATCAGAATTACTCATCATCACCATCATCTAGCAGTAGCTTTGTTCGTTATGTGAGGTTACAAGTTTAATTGCAGTATTAAATAATGTGGGTCAGGCATGTTAGTTTTGTAGCCCAGCATAATGTCAGCAGGTACTGCATTCTTTTGTATCAGAAAAAAATCCCTACAAATTGGTATCTGAATAAATCAGGTTAGCAGCAAAACAAATTAATTTCAACAACCATCTATAACAACCAAGAGAAAAAGAGAGACTGCTAGCTTGGTTTGTTTATACATTCAATGCATTATAAAAGCGGGCACACACATAACTTTCAAATATGAGCCTGAAGAATTTCCCTGCAGCCAGAATTAGACAAAAGGCAAAAAAAACCCGCAGAAATGACTTGTATCGCAATGAACAAGTGAATTCTCAAAGCCAGGCTATTTTAAATGCATACAATGCATGGAATCTATGAGCAACTGTCATTTCAAAAAATCACTGTTCTCATTTAAAAGGCACAAAAGACAATTAAGTATATCACAATAAGAACTCAAACTATTTCATATAATACTTCGTATTTTGAGAGCGTGCATGTGAAAGTTGACATCGTTGACTCCCCTGACAAGCCCAAACAAAAATACAAAAGCTGTAAAGTAGTTTTAAGTTGGTAGAAACCTTTTGCATGGTGTCAGAGAACAGGCTATTCAACAGAGGGGAAAAAAAGGATTTGCTTGTTTATCCGATTTTCATGAGGTTATGTTGAAAAAACTGACAGAGGATTTTTTTATATTATTATTATTACTCATAAGACAGAAAAATATCATTACTTTTCTAGTACTGTAGCCTGTATTGCTTTTTACACAGTCATGCTTCAACAAGCCATGAAATTCAGAGGATAAACATCCAATAGGTACAGTAGAAAAAACAATCTCTCACCTTTCAGCCAAAGATCTTTTACGGAAGCCTGGTGCATCTACATCTCAAATGTAGTACCCTTTATGTACACAAAGTAAATCTGGCAAAATAACTTCATAATTGAGTGTAACTCAGTGTTTGCAGCACACAGAAATGCTTAATAAAATCAACAATGTTTCAAAGCATTCTTTCAATTCGACTTGCAAATTGTGCATTTAAACATTTGAGATAAATTAATGGTGTTGTAAATGCTTTGCTTGACATGCAACAGTTTAAATCTTGGAGGCTATATAATAACTAAAGAAAATTTACAGACATTCAGTCCTGAAAATCACATTTAGGCTTCTAAAATTCAGCACACAGAGGTAAGGTGTGAACAGTAATTACCACCTTCTTTCTGGGCTGAAATCTCCAATGTATTTTTTTACAGCAATACCTCACATCTTTGTGTATCTTCTTATGAAGTCTTCAATGTAGAAACGTAGAGCACTTAACTGTTCTAGAAACATCAGTTATTCTTTTTGTCCTTTTTCAATTGTGGTTCTTGCTAATTCAAGGAGGCCAGGAAGAGTTAAGCAGATAATTAAAATAAAATCATGTCAGCTGAAGCAAAGAACTACTGAAATTTAAAATCTGATCCAGCTGCCAGAGCTGGAGTTGTTCAAACTGATATTTCTCCTGTCACATAACAACACAGTTAGTTTTAAACCTGCACAGCACCAACTTTGGGTCTACTCACACAGTGACAGAAATATAATGTGACATCCCCAAAGAAAGCAATGAAGGCCCGAAACCAAGCAAAAATTATTCCATATTCAGTGTGACCTTTTCTTTACCAAAATACATAGAACCTTCCTTAACAAGCTGATTTATTTTTTTTTTCTTTTAAAGAGTGCTAGTCGATGGAGGTGGGGGGCAGAGAAAGAAACACAAGGTCATTGACAAATTCCCCTTTTCCTCCCTATTGAAAACAAACAAGTCTCCCTTCCAGTAAAAATAAAAATAAAAAAATAATAAAAAAAAAAAAGGAAATCACTGCCAGTGCAAACAGCTGATATGGTGACTAACACTGAAGTAACTTCTGCCTGGACATCCTACATGAAGAAAGGAGGCCAAAGAGAAAAATAAGAATAGATAAAAATTAGACAGAACTTGAGCACAGAGAAATGTATCTGCATATAAAGAAGCACAGTTAAATCAGTCTAATTTTTGTTCCTATCTGTTAGGAAACAGATCATTAAAATCCATTCAGATCTAGACTTACTAAAGCAATACCAATATGTTCCTTATCTGCAAAAGCTTATTTCAGAAAACTTATTGCAACTGACAATACGATAGGCAAGATGATTTGAGATGGAAAAAGGCAGCTAGAGTAGTGTATAGGGAAAATAAAACAAACAGAATGATCTTAGTATGGTTTCCTTCCCTAAACTGTAACAGTATTTTTTTTGAAATCAATGACAAAACCAAAACTTGAGAGGAGAGGGGGAAAAATGTCCTGAAGCTTGTGCCACTGTCACCAGGTGTGAACTTTTAACACATTTTTGTTGACTGCAATTGTAATACTGAGAACTACCTTCCATCTACAAGAGAAAGATTAACCAGGAAAGCAGCCATTTGGGTAGGTGATTGTTCAGAAGCGATGGTGGCAGGAGGAGGAAGGTCACTACCAGGAATTTAGTGCAACCCTCACGGAACATCAAAACACAAAATGGCAGAGATCATACTTGCATATTGTCAGAGTGAACTCCTGTAAAATCCAGTCCAAGGAGCTTTTCTCCTTCATCACCCATTGAGTGTTTAAAAAGGAAATGGCTACATGAAACAAAACAAATAATCAAAAAAAACCACCTTCACTTTGTCTTATCTGTTCAATCTGTTTACCCTATGGACTCAACTGCTATAGAAATGCCTTGATGTGAGACTCTTAAAAGCTTGAAAGGGAAGAAAGAGAAATTGAGTGCACCACAGAAGCCTTCCTGAGCACTCCAATCTTTCCATTCTTTGATAGGGATTACCTTAATGATCCCGTACATTGATTTCTGGTGAATTAGTGCAATTCTATGCAGAACAGCACGTAGCTGTACATAACCACACAGCACTGCAAAGTATCAATCTCTGAAGAACACAGCTGTAATGAGAGCAGTGCATGCTTTATAGAACTTGTTGCAAAATAAATAAATATTGCACAGAAAAAATACACCCTTAAATTAAAATCAAAAAGACATTTAAAGTTTGGGCATTCTTCATTACAGGAAAGAATCTTCCACCCTGAGGCCATTATCCATCAGAAGAGCTCCATCAGTGTATAATTATTTCTGATAAATGATATTAAGCTTCATTAAAGAGGTAGTGACGATGTGAGAGAAGACAGAGAGAGCTCAAGCTGTACATAAATCTCTCCACTGTATTTCACTTAAAATCACCCCAGCAGGAAGTCATAAAGAATTTTTTTATAGGTAATATTTTCAAATGCTCTGCAGGCTGTGCTGCCTAATATCCATCACCTTGAGTGTATGTTCACAAGCACAGCGCAATCCAGGATGAAGGACATTATTTTATTTCCCTCCCTCTTTCCCATCCCTGTAATCACCTTCCCACTTACCCCCAAGTCCTTCTCAGCCACAACAAAAACACTTGAACATAATCTAATTCATCACTGAACACATTTTCATAAAACCTGACCCAGTAAGCACTGGAGAAGCAACCTCTGCTGCCAAATAGTAGATCTTGGCTCATAAGCCAGCAAAGGTGCTGAGCCCCACTGCCCTGTGAAAATTCAAATGTGTTGCTGAAGCACAACATTCTACTGAAAGGACAAAATAAGGCTTTGTTTTTACAGCATACTGCAAGTTTCCCCTGAAGAAGCGCTGGACAGAAGGAAGAGATGGGTGGTCAGCAGCAACTGTACATGTGAAGGAGAGACAAGAGTTACATGGCAAATTACTCTTATTACAAATAACTTATATCAGAAAGGTCAGCTTAAACAACACAAAGTGCCTATTACTTTGGGCTCTATTTCTGAAAATATTCCCATATACAGGTAGAAAACCATAATTTAAAATTAAACATTTTATTTTAAGTCTAATAGACAACTACAATCCCAAAATGACACTTCCTGCTTTGTCCACAGCCATGCTGCACAAGTAAAAACAACATAAATGTGAAGCCTATCTACCTGTAAACAGAATAAATATTTGGGGAATTCGCTTCAAACCATCCTATACAAACAGTGAAGACAACTGAAAGCAAATGTGCCATATCAAAGATCTCTCAGTTCTTCTGCTTTGTCAGCGTTCTTATTTCCAGCAGAGAAATAACAGCAGCTCTAGTTTAGTCTAGCATACTAAATGAGTATGTTTTTCTTGCAATGAACACATCTATCTACTGGCCACAATGTACAAGCAAACTCATCTCAAGAAGGATTCCCTCCCTCCATAAAAAATCATTTTAAAATGAAGCTACAATTTGAGCAAGATTAAACTACAAATGACACATTTAAGCTTAAGTTGTTAGAATGCAGATTTTAAAACTCAATATATTATATACAGGTTGAACTCATAAGTTTAGAATGAGGATGATTTTATCATACTATGTGTTGGTTAATTTTTAACATCTTAGCTTAGCTTAAGGCTAATTTAGCCTGAAACAGCACAATAAAGACCATAAAATAAGAGACAGATTACCACATGAAGCTTAGTTATCTAAGTGACCTAGCAGGAATCTAGACAAACATGCATTACAGTCAGTGCTATTTGCAATTGCAAGGATCAAAAACCACTAAAAATGTTTTAAAGCCAAAATTCACAAGATACTGCTGTTTATCCTAGAACATGTATATTAATTTACTACCAATGTGAGAAAGAATTTCTCAAAATAAGAATACCTCAAAATCATAATTAAATTGCATGTTGCAGTTCAGACAGCTGTAGAAGTTAGAAACTCCTGTGACCCCTTTTAATTTGCTCTTCTATTAAAACCAACAGCTTTGTATTTCGTGAATCACTTCTAACCTCTCCCTTTGCTCTCAAAGAAGCAAAGGGTCTCAAAGGGTCCTTCTTTACTTTCAGAAAGAAGTCTGTGAAACCTAAAATGGAGAACAAAGCAAAACATTTATGCCTCCCTTGCTCTCACTGTGGACTTGTGCACTTACATTCCTCTTTGCTCGGTGAAGTTACATTCAGTTCTGTCAAAAGTTGCTGGTTGGAGTTAGCGGCCTGCGTGGTTAGAGAGGTATTGCTGTTGTCACTGTTCGTTTCTCCAGAGAACAAATCTGTCTGGCTGTTGCTTGTGCTGGGAGTAGAGTCATCATCTGGCTGCTTCTTCTGGAAATCTATCAAAACCAAGATCCATACGTCATCTCAATTGCTCAACCTAATCAATTTTGTACAAAAAGTAGCATAACGAAAACAACCCCCAAAGACTGTCAGAGGCATCATCATCCTGATAGTTTTTAAATCTCATAACACAAAGTTAGAGTAGCTTTTCATTATTTCAAAGTACCTTAAGACTTATTTAATGCTAAAGAACCACCACCAATTTCAGAACTATACAAAGTTCTTGTTTTTACATCTGTTCAAGAGCATCCAATGCTTAATACTGCGTGTATCAGAATATACCACACGGTGGTATCATTTTAATAACTGCTTGCACAAAGCACTTATAACAGCATAAAGGAGCAAACATCTGACTGAGGAAGAACTAATGTATGCAGTACAAAGAAACGTTAGATTTCTCTAAAAACAATGCTTCTCACTGCCATTACCTAAAACCCTACCAGTGTAGCAGCTCTGGAAAAGCTCGTGTAGACAACTGTAGTTCCAGGTTAGCATGTGGGAGCTGGGTTTTGCATCACTTGTTTAGTGGTTATGTTATTTTCTTAATCTTTTCTTCACTTAACAAACTATCTTTACCTAGGCCCACAAGTTTCCTTGCTGTTGCTTTTTCCTGTCTCTGCCCTGTCCCCTGGGAGCGAGCAATTGACTGTGTGGGTCTTCACTGCCAGCCAGGATCAGCTCACCACAGCATGGCTGCAGACACCACACGCTCCAGCCTTGCTTAAGAAGGCAGGTATGAAGTCTGCAAGGGGCACCTTAGAGCTGTATTTACACTGTGCCTATCCCATTATGCCCATCCCTGGGCTAGCAGTGACCACCCAGGGAGGCTTTAGAAGCTTAGGTACCAATGAAGGCAGTCCTCTGAAAGGAAAATGGTTTCTCTTTACAATATTCCCTTTAATATTTAACCAGCCTGCCATTTGACATTTCTGAAAACACCTAAACCATACTCTTAGATGTTCACTCAAAGACCATGCATCATCATAATGAATAGCATACCTACTTTTTTTCCTTTCAAACTGTGGCTTTCAATAATTTAAAAACACTTAGAAAAACATTGTTCTACATAGTCCACAAAAAAATTGAGAAGTTAAGGCATTGTGATGTTGGCTTTTTGTTAAATTGTGCAGTAAGCTGTCTGAAAGAGAAAATCCTTTATGTTTACAGTTTCCATTAAAATAACAGAAAAGTAAAAATTTCTTAGTGTGTGGGAAACGTTGTAATTTTTAACCTTCCACTTTGTCATATTTGCTTTTAATATTAAACGCAAAGTTATTTATGCAAAGCAATTCTCTCCTACATACTTAACTTCAAAGTAGAACCAAAAATGAAATAATAATGCTTCACACTCCAGTTAAGTAATAAAATACACTGTTATCGCAACATTATGACAATGAAAAGAAAAAAGAACAGAGTCCTATGAGCATACAATGAAATCTTAAACTATTGTAGCAGCAAGTTTAGGAAAAAAAAAAGCATATGTATACCAACCAGAGGACAAAACTCTTTCCCAGGTTCTCATTCAGGCCACATTAACTTCTATTTTCACCTGACTTGTCCATGTCTTGCCTCTGTATGCTTCAGTCTGCCTGTGGTATCTTCCTTTTGTGCCTACACTGTCTTAAGTTCTTTTTCCATGCTCTGACTGAAATGAATCTGGGAATATTTAAGCAATCCCATCCCCCTTGCAGATCCTCTCTTGCCTTTCTGTACCTACCAAGATATAGCCCAGTTGACTGGGGGGGGGAGAGGGATAATAAATAAAAAAAACAGAAAAAAAAAAAAAAGACAACTATTTTGCAACACTTAAGCCAATGCATGTTTTGCAGCAGAGCTTAACTATTTGCAAACGTGATTGGCAAACTAATACATTTTACCAGTTTTCTGACAATAATTTCAATAGTTTAAAGCACACTTCAAATGCACCAGACAATAAAGCTCCCTCTGCTAGTCAAATCAGAGGGTAGGTTTTCAAGGAGTCTTGTCACAGGGGTGCCAAGACATTTATTTTACCCCAACAGGCAAGATTAACAAAGCCACCATCAGTAGTGGTTAGTACACCTTGAGCTGGCTGAGGCAGCTGCCTCTCTCCCCTTCCCAATTCCCTCCTCCTGCAGTGCCCAACCGAGTGGAGAACCAAGCTGTGGAGGGGACAGCATTGAACCAGATGAGGAAATAAAACCACCTCAGAAGACAGCAGCAACAAAAACCAGCCAACACACCTACATCAAGGCACTATGGATCCGTCAGTTGAACACCACTGCCAACTCCAATGCTGGCGTTAGATTGACCTATGTCCATGGAGTTTGGTTCAGGAGGTAAATCCCTCCAGGACATTAAAACTACATACAGCTGATTTGGCTTCAAAGTTTTCCCTTTCTTCTCTTCTTGTCAGCAAATGCCAAGTCTCAGAACTGCCCCCACAGTCCAACCTCCACACGTTGGATAGATCCCATCCTCAGGCCTACCCTGGCTCCAAACCAGATTAGCGTTTGAGGTGAAGTCTTTCCAAGTGCTAAGCTTCTCTCGAGGGCTTTCCAAAACCCACAGTCCTGATACTTGATTAGCAATAGCGTTGGTCTCAGTTCCTACCCGCTACACCACTGATTTCAGTCTGACACAGCTCTGCCCTCGGACACCCTCCAAGAACACCCCTCCCAGCCAAGCGGATTTTGGTGTGCTTGACATCCAGTTATTCCCACAACACGAGACATCTCGTCCTCATAAAGATTGCTGAAGATGACTGCATCATGTCCTGGCATTCCTTACACTTTTTTTTTTTTTAAAGAAGAAATAAAAAGGCAGAATTTATTTATTATGCAAATACACATACATCAATAAAGGTTGCTCGTTATGTCATGACAGAAAAAAAAACGGAGCAGTCCACAAATATTTGCAGATGATGAAACGCTGGTTGCCAACATGACTCACTGGGACTGGGAAGCACGGCAGTCCAACAGTCCCTAATTGCTGACTTAGGATTTAAAAGTAATTTGCCAGAGAAATGAAGCTGTAACTTCTGCTGTGGAAGACTCAGCCAGAAGCCAAGCTTGGATAGGAAAAGAGCTCAAAGCCAGGGAGGAGTGGGGAGGAGGCAGATAGGAATTCATCTGCCTCAACAACAAAATCTCAACAACTGGTGGGATGCAGTTTGTCGGGGTCATAACAGAGCTGGGAATATGCCCTACCCGGGCCTCACTTATTACCACAGTTTCATGCAAGCCAGGCTCCTGAATATCAGTAGTGTTCTTGCAATCAAGAAAGATTCAAGCACATGGGATTCTGCACCAGACACGAGCTGACAGCTACAGCAATGAGACCTGGACCTAAGAGTTTAGGAGATCCCCAACTTTTCACACCTATACTGAGGCCACAGTGTGGGCAAGGGGGAGCTCACAGCCGGAGACATCCTGGGAACCACTGGGCTACAAATAACCCGTCGAGAAAATAAATGAGAAGTGCACGTTGCCTGCAAAGGTGGCCACAGGGAGTGTTTTATGTGAGACTGCACCCAAGACAGGGCACAAAATGAAGCCGTATTATGTACGTGTATCAGAAATGGGAGCACTTCCATTTCCAATGAGCTGAACAAGCAAATGGTTCCACTCAATATTATACACTGTGAGCTATCTACAAAATCCATTAAAAAAACGAGTGCAGAGTTGCAGAACAACAATAGATACTATGGAGTTTATTAAAATTCAGCAAGTTAAAAATTCTCAGCCACTGTATTTTTTTTTTCCCTAGATAACATGCAAATACTTCGGTTGGACTAGCTCAGTGTCATCCACAAAGGGCATTTTCAGATGAATGTAAAACATTTTTTAAGGAAATAGTCTAAATAACAAAAGTCCTGACAGTTGCTCAGTGACAAAATGGTAGATGTTAATGCTATGCAGTACCTCCCAAAGCTGTACATTTAAGATGTGCATAAACCAAGCTGATTTTTTTCTGAAGAACTATTCATATTTGCAACCTATTGATAAATTCTCCAACTTAAAAGAGAGCACAAAAGGCTGTGAAAAATCCTCGCTCAGTGTTTGTGTTTCACAACAAGCTTCCAAATGACATTGTCTGAGTTGCCACACAGCAGCAAAATCCACCACAGCATCTGCATCCTTTCTGCCTTTATGTTGTATCCAGAACAAGTTTTTATTCAGTCTGCAGATCAATTACCTTTCAAAAAAGTCTTACCCTGCTCAGTTGGCTGGAACCTGGGAACATCTCCTGTCCATCCTTTTACTCTTTCATTGCAGAAGAGAGTACTTGAGGAAAAGACTGAAACTGGTGTACCCTGAGACACACTAACTGTAACTCAACCTGTATTACTTACACACACTGGTTTATAACTAAATATTGCCATCTTACTTCAAATTGCATTACCGAGGCAACTTGCAGTAACATCAACAGCAATACAAGACCCCTTCAGTAATATAATCTATATTATAAATTTGACCTAAATTATCAACAGATTTCTGAAATACCGCTTTCTGATTTGTGGCCCAATATTTTATTTTTGCAAATATGTATCTAACGATATATTGGATGAGCTGTATTATACTTTTTCTCTGCTTTGGTGGACACCATTCAGCCTTTTTTTTTTAACCAGGACACCTGTTAACACAAATAACTTGCAGACCACCTTGATCTCCCTCAAACACAATAAAAGCTGGCAACAATTACCGGAGCAATTGTGTCTGAATGGATCCAGTTAAGCCTTAACTACTTAACAAATAAAACAAAACAGAAATACATGCACAATCCAGGCAAGATCCTGGCAAGTTTTGAAGGGGAGGCTTTACTCTGATTAAAATCAGAACATAACTATTGACAGAACAATGACCTCCCTAACAGACTCAATGAGGGGGGAAAAAACAAACCAGAACAAGAGCTGGCAAGGAATTTATCATTCCCAGAAGTTTCTGTTTAACTACAGAAGCATGCAAAACCACCTTCATTAACTTGTCTCTTCCATTTTTACTGAGACTTTCACTATGCTAGCAAAAGCAGTGCCAAAATGCACAATGTTATGACCCCAAATCCATCAAATCTCCCAATGTTTCCCTTTCTCTGTTAATAAAATACAATTTTATAACTTTTTACAGAACCTTCAACTGGTACACAGGTTTAGTTAAAACTTTCTCCATTTGACAGAATGTTTTCTTTTCCTGCTCAACTGTCCCCCTTCCTCCATTGCCTTCAGGTTTCAGATTATTTTTTTGTTATCAGGGGGAGCCAGCACTAAAAGACAACTTGAGAAAAGATCTCAATAAAATGTGCAAAATCAATCAAAAAAAAAAAGTGCTGTATGGTAGAGAAGCTGCTAGTAGCAAGCAGCAACACTGCCAGTTTTTGAGCTCCAAAATCCTTTTGCTGTGCTGTGTCTAAGGGCTGCACCCCGCATCCCAACTAGCTGAGTGAAAGCAGAAAATCTCAGGCAGGGCTCTGATGCACTGATGTTAATAATAAGAGAGTTAATTTTGTTTTGTTGATTAGGATTTATGTGTAAACAACACAAGGACTCTGTGCATATACAGACATGATACAAAAAATTCATAATTTCTATATACAATAAATCCAAATAGATAAGATTCAAATGAAAGCAAGAAGCTAGATTTGTTCCCAAACATCAGAAGACAAGTTCTTTTGTAAGACAATCTTACGCCCTTTCATATTTCTAAAATAACACTGATAATGAAAACCAGCACGTTTATAGCTTCTGATATTACAGCCATCAATATCTGACAAAACACATAAGATAATTGTGAGTCCTAGACTTTTGTTTAACTGTAAGAGGTCTGTAGTTGAACAGGGAAGAAGAACCCTTTAACTTCTGCTAATTTCTGTGATTAGAGACTGTGGAAACTTGAGGTACAGTCAAATATGAGCCATACCAATATACCATTAAGCATTTAATTCTGAAAAATATATGTATGTCACAATATTATGTACAATGACTTAACACTAAGCCATTTTTCCCCTCATTTGCACATTTATGACACTCACAAATGGTCTTAAATTTAATACACTCTCCTTTCAGCCTAGTTTAAGGATCAAGGTTACCAACACCTCCTATTCTCCGGTCTACAAGAGATGTTGTCATTAATAAAGAACGGGCTCATTGAAATAAATGATGTATGTTGCAAGAAGTGTCAGAGTAAACAGCATGCTAAGATGAGAAAATTAGAGCCTTTAGAATAATTTCAGTTGACAGGCGATAGCACACCACTTCCTTACTCTCCAGTCCTACAGCTCCCATAACTTTGCAGTGTGAACTAGCAAAAAAAAGTTATTTGGAGAGTGTTTGCTTCTTGCACTGCATTAAATGTGCAGGCTGCATATTGCTTGTTACCAGAGCATCTTGTTCTTTTACAGAGCATAAATTAACATGTTAGTGTTACATCAAATGTCCATTAGCATCACAACACTGCACACAAAAGACTTTTACCTTCCTCTAATCAGAAAACAGTTTCACACTTCAAAGAAAGTGCATTTTAAAAGTACTTTGGGAAGTAACACAAATATTATGACACTGAAACTGCTGTGGAATAACTTAAAACAAATGTTTCCCTATCATTTCATTTTTTCTTCTTCATATGCCTGGTCATATATGATGACCATGATATATTCACTACAAGACCTAAAGATTTTATTTACTTTTTTATTGAGAACTCTTCACTGCGTTTTTCTGGTTCATAGCCTACTGAAGGCATTTGAAGTGGCATTCATTTATACCTATATTTTGCATAATAAATTAATGTGAAAGTAATTAGTAAGGGGAATGCACTACGGAACAAGTATTGAAGAAGACAGCCAAAGTCATAAAATGGCATCAAAGGTAAGTACTGTAAAAAATTACATTTATAAATACAACATGTACACACATTTTAGAAAGGTGTTTCCTAATAAGTACACAGTTATAGTAATAGCAAAAATACGTGGAGGAATTGAATAATAGACTGGGGAGTAGGAACATTTTTACACGAACTGTCAGCTCAGCTCATCACTTTCACAGCTGAGCACAAAGTACAGGGAGAACTAACACCATGAAAAATATTAGAAAAATGATTTTCTGTACAACTGAACTTTAGAATTGTGAGCATGTTTTAAAAACATCAACACATTAATAGGAGTTTCAGATAATGTGATTTGGATGTTACAGACATCAAGCTTTTCATATAGATTTGGTTTTCTTTTCCAATAAGCAGAAACACTAGAAAAAGGGTAAAATAAATATGAAAAAAAAAGTGTCTGCAAAGGCGGCAATTGGTTAAAACCCTGCTGCAGTTACACGTATTTGTCATTCAAGAACCAGGATCAAGTTATATATGACCCCCATATTTGTAAAGCTACAGGGACATTTAACATGAATATTTTCTTTAAGTTCATTAAATCTGGTGACATCATTTGTTGAGTAAAGTCCTACCATAGCTCCTAAAAGTGACACCCTTGCTTAAGGGTAACATCCCCAAACAGGCCCTGGCTGCATGCAATGACTCTCCCCCATGCTTATGTGGGAAGTTTCAGATATGACTACCATTTTGCTTACTGTTTATCAGGAAAATTCAAAAATGACGACTAAACAGACTAGCAAGCCAACAAGCATAGCATTATTACAAATAACCTTCATTTTAAGATCCAAGTTGTTAACAAACACATATGCATATTGCATGGTTAAGGAAGAGAAATGCAACTTTGTATGGGAGCGAGCAGAAGAATCTGCAGCAACTCTATTAAGCAGGCTTGTAACACCTCCCAATTCTGCCATGAAAAAACATGCCATTTCCACAGCACGTGATCCCACCATCCCCAAAGTAGCTGTGAAATACTGAAATGATGAAAGAGGAATTTCATTATCACCTAGAGAAGCAGCCTCTGAGAGAAGCTTCCCCACCAAACACACTCCTTGCTCTGTCTGACCACAGCAATTTGCTTACTGGAGATGCTTCAGTGCTGACCGGCAACAAGGTCACCGAAAGCCTTGGGGGAAGCATTTTAAAAACCCTTCCATCACATTTCCTGTTGTTACTTTCAGTAGCATGCTTATCTCATATAAAATTTCATTATTATTCCGTAAAACTCACCAACACAGAAGTATATTACTGCCCATCACCACGGCATCCAAAGTACTGAAGCTACGATGTAACCTACTATTTGAACAGCCACTCTACCTTTCCTGGTACAGAATCCCTCACGTCCATGGTTAGCATCTGAGCTTTAATCCGGTACTGAGAACAGACAGCGAGGAGCTACTATATAAAGGTATCATCGCATCACGAAAACCCCACCCAGTGAAGGTCTAGCTCTATAGCACCTGCACCTGACAGCAGAGCTAGGAAATTAAAACAATTTATCACTGAACTACTTGGGACTGTATAGGTTCTTCAGTGTCTGTCAGAGAATATCTGTAATAACCCAACCCACAGCAAAACCATGAACTTTAAAGAAACTCTGGAAAACATAAAGCAACCACTTCTTGATCATGACTGTGAGAAATGTCTTATTTTTCACTGATAGGTAGAGAGAGTGAATTTATCAGGAAGAACACCTACCGAAATAGACTGCTAAGAAAACACCCAGTCCATCAGGCAGCTTGCCGTGGAGTCTTAAGTGCTGCCACTACAAAAATTGACGGTAATGATGGTTTGACCAATTCTGGAGAGGAACATCAAGAGCAAATCCTGGTACCCAACAGGAAAAATAAACTGATAAAAGGTTAAGAAATTAGTCTGTAAAACTAAGCGACTGCACTTCTTTAAAGATCCACATGCCACTTAGAAGAAATAATCATTTAACGTGATCCGAGTGCAGTACAACACTGGGGATATAACAGAACTAAATACAGGAGAGTCTGGAGAAAAAAAAAAAAAAAAGTACCTGGGGAAAACATCTAAGCAGCTGTGATCTACAGAACTTATTCTCAAAGCACAATTAGAAAATCTGTAACATGAACATTTAAAAATAGGCAAGATAAATTCTAAAAAATACACAAAAGTTTTGTAGTGACTAAGAAAAGAAGAAAACTGACAAAAAGCTGCAGCTCTTGCAGCTCTGCCATTCCCCTAAACTTCTGTATCTTCATCACTTGAATACTTAGAACTAGTAGTACTTTATGAAATTGAATAAATTATTAAGAAAAGTCCCATTTCAAATTAAATTCAGATTGATGATACATCAAAATCTATGCTCACCAAGGGGAAGAAATGTTCATTTTGATTAGAATCTCATAAGTAAACCCATAAAACAAGCACTTTGCAACAGCAGCGAGTTATATGAAGTAAACTAATGAAGTGAACTTCTAGAGGCACTTTTATAATAAATGAGAGATCTTGAAAACATGACTGTTAACTGATAGAAATAGATTTTAATTACCATTCATATTTATTTTGGACACTTCATTCACAAGACACGTAGGAACTAATATTGTTTTAATAAAGGAAATGCTTCAATTAGGTTCTCTTGTACTGGAGCTATCTTTGCCACTCACCTTATCATGCCCTTTCCAATACCTAGAGAGAACCTTCCAATTTCAAAACATATGTCTATTTTTTTTTTTAATTAATTCCTCCAGTCCAAATTATGTGGTTGCAATTAAACTGAACACACGGCTCATTTTCTGTCAATAATAGTCACATGTTGAAGCGTTCTCATAAAGTTGTCTATTCTATAAACTGCCAGGATTTTCACGTGGGATAAAAGGCCCCTGCAGCAAATTAAATCTTTCTAGCACTAACCCACGAACTCCTCGTCGTTTCCGTCTCCCTCATCGCCAAGTTCAGGCACCTTAAAAACTACCTTTGTCCAAGCTCTGAAAACATCCCTTAAGAGTTACTTATTTCTTGGCCAATTTTCCCCAGTACTCATAGTACAACCACGAGGCAGATCTAAGGCTCTTTCTAGAAGAGGAAGGGGAGCAGGGCCTCTTAGTCCCGTTTCATTTCCATGCCACTAGCCCATCTGCTGAGAGCACAGCAGAACCATCCGGCTTCAAAAGCCTCCACTCAGTCACCACATGATGGAAAAGCAGGCAGATCTCATTTTCCTTTCTAAAGGAAAGGAGGGGGAGGAAATACCTGTCTGAGGAGAAGATTTCATATTTTATCGCTGCTTAGGTTTAACCACCAAATCAATGAATTGCAAGATGAAATGTTAGGAGTTTCTTTCCGCTCTTCAAAATGTCACTGGAATCTGATGCTTATTGTTGCAATAAATACCTGCCTTTCATATACAGCACCTGAAGAGAAGTGTGGAGAGAGGGAACACCAAGTGCAACAGGCCTCAGGTGTGCAGGCTAAACTTCGCTATGGTTGGAGCCCACGTGAGAAACTCGTGGCTGTGATAGTCTACAATAATAACCAACAGCAGGTCATGTTTTAATCACACGAATGAGAAAGCTCACAGGAAACTCAACTCACACAGTTGTGCCTTAGCTTCAAGCTCTGCAGTTTAGTAACTTCCTAAAGGAGTCCGGGAACTTGAAGGAGTAGCTGTAGTCTCCCCACTTATCATCCCCCTCCTCCTCACTCTGCAATCATACAGAAATGCACAAGAGCACAGTGGTCAATCTGCCAAGGAAGAAAGTGCCAAAGTGAGACTATTCAAGGCGCAAGGAAAGGAAAGATGATCTAGATTTATGAATCCAAAAGGTCAAACACAGCAAACTGTCACTGGATGCAGTTGCCACAAGCTGCTGCATGATCATTGAACTCTGAGCATGGAACAGCATGGCTCACAGACACAAAACCAATTTCAGCCCTCTTTGCTGACTTTCAACATACTTGAGGTATATATGTATTTCCCTTTGCAGTCTTTTAGGGAAAAATACATGAATATGCAGATTATATCAGAGAACTGCTTACATAAAATAAACATTGCTTACACTTTGGTGAGCAACAAAACAACAAAATTTTGAGTTAATGAAAACAAATATTTTATTTCTACTTATTCAAATTGTCTTCTTGCAGATAGCAGGAATGTTGAATTCAAGTCAATGACAACAGGCATTTGCATTAGTAGCCAGTTAATCCCAAACAACATAGCTGGAACCCAACCTAAAATATGGAATTATTGTGAAATGGCCGCAAAGTTAAGTCATCTAGTTATGCTCATTTCTAAACCTTAGGGATTTTTTTTCCCCTTACAAATGCTGACTATTTCAAAATTTCCACACTTCTCTGCTTTCTTTGCATTCAAAGAAGTGCAGAAACTGAGAGGAATGGAAAAACTACTGTCTTCAGAATGATACGTTTCTGTCCCTCCAGTGGGATCAATGGATAAATAGACTCCACTTATTTTTATACAGCAAATACATGTGAACTTAAAGCATCTCCTGCCACAATGAAGTGATCCTTCTGCATCTCATTGCTGGAGGATCACTGCTGAAACCTGATAAAACAATCTTGTCTATGTCCTAATTGGAAAAAAAAGTGCAATAAACAAACAAAAAATGAAAATAACCCTTTTGCTTCATAAATCCATGATTTGTGACTTCTGACTTCTTGTGCCACCACTTGCGAATTACTGTAGATAAGAAAGGTAGTCTTTTGCCAGTGCTGTTTCCAGAGCTCTGGGTTGCATAAGGTTATTAGGCATGGGAGATTTACAATCACTTAGACAGGAGTCTTCATGAGTAAATAATAATAACAAAATCTCTATATCACAGCAGTGATGTGTAGACCTATAACAATATATTAATTAAATGCTGGTAAGGTGGGATCCTGCATGTGAAAACAGATTCTGTGACCAGTTCTCCATGTTCCAAGCTTTGTTCCAAGGAGATCAACAGCTTCATGGCCACATGACTGGGACTCCTCCTCACCTAAAGGCTCCAGTTTTGCTTTCCGTCTAGAGGCTCAGAGAAAATTTACAGGATTACACAAGTTCTTCTATTAACAACACAAAACAGGGAAAAACTATTTTGAGTGTTCAAGTAGGGGTAGGGGTGCAGAAAGCGCAATTTTCAATGTATTTACCAGAAAGAACAGGACAAATCATCCCCAAATGCTTACCAACAAAAAGGAAAGCGAGGATGAAAAACGCTATTCTCATGCATTCAGCTAGTTTGCTCGCATCTGAAGTGCAATACCCAGGAAATGCAAGGAACAAAAATGTACTTTCCAGAAGTGTTTGAAAGCATTCTTTCAAGTGTTTCTGTTATGCTTAAATAGAGCTGGAAATAACATAGTATCGCTTCTTCAAGAGCTTGCACTGTATAGAAACAGCATATCATTGAACCCACCCCTGAAAAGTTTGTAGGGAAAATATTAGAAATTATCTGCTTTTTGGTGTTAGTAAGCTAGAAGATAAACAGTTAACATATAAGCTTTATCCTCAAGTTATGGTGGCTAATTCTGTTTCAAAAGCAAGTAACTCCAGACATTCCTTTGGAAACTAAGTGAGGATTGGCACGTAAACCTCAGATCAAATAACAAAATATGAATAAACTAAAGGATACATAATTTTTCAGGAAGAGCTGAATGATTACTAGAAGCTAATAGCTGTTTCGTGCACTCTGTTCTGATTACCTGATTAAAGCATGAGCATCCAGAGCCTATCCTTAGTAGGACAGCAGAACACAACCAACTCCAACAGCAAGAGGGCAGGTAGCCGAAAAGTCGCATTAGCTGAGAAACTCAGAGCAAACCTGGGACAAGCAGCCCAACCTCTCCACCATCGTTCACAAAGAATAAGAATGGCAGGAACCTCCCTGTGCAACCCAATTTTCTTTTGAAAAGTTCTTCTTAGCCTTCAGGAGCTAAGAGGCATGCCCCCACCAGGAAATTTCTAGTTGAGTGCGTGATGCGGCACATTAAACTATGTGATGTCTACCAGCAGAGGGAGGTGTTCTATTAGATTGCATTTTCCAAAGACTTCCTTCCCTGCACATTGATTTCAACGTTATTTAATCATCACCAGTGGGGAACAAGCTTCCTTACTTCTTTAAAGGCACTTTGAAGAGTCTCTTGTTATGCACATCCACTTTAGACTAATTACTGCTCTGGTAAATTTGATTTTCTACTTAACAGAAGCAACTCAGTAACTAATCCAACATTTCCAACTCAAACTGTCAGCAGAAAACCCTGCCCTTTATCCTCTCTTTCTGACCCATAATGTGATAACAATAGAAATTCTCATCTTCCATCTGACCAGGAAGAATTTGAGATTTTTTACAAACCAGAAACTATTTCATCTTTCTTCAGTGGGGAGAGAAAAATGAAGTGGCATCACCTTGCTCTGTTGGCTGAGTCACTTCAGCAAGCCATCAAGCTTGAAAGACACACAAATTAAAAAGGGGAGAGGGAGATTTACAGTAGCAAGACCAATGTTATTTCATCTTTGTAAATTCTGCTGCAAAAATTTGTGGGAATAACCAATATTACGCTTTCCTGAAAGACAAAGGAGTGGTGCTGACAAAGCCTAACTGCAGGCATTTAATTTGTGCATGACTGAGTGGGCAGACACCTCTGGAAAAAGATTCAGAATATCAACATTAAGAGAAAAACTACTGCAATATTAAGTGTCTAACTCACTCTCTTGAAATACCTACTTGTCTCTGCTGACTACACTTGGCAACTCAGTTATGCATAGGGAAAAAATATCCCACAAACCAGCCATCTCTCTTTACAACTGTTTCACTTATTCTGCAGAAGTAAGGAATAAAAGCAAGCCCCTTGTGTTCCAGAAGAGAGCTGTAGGCTTCCTACACTGAAGAGCTGAACAGCTACTATCTGCAAGACTAAACAACAAAAAAATAAAAATCTTTATGAAAAAGAGAGCATTAGGGTTTTTGGTGTGTATCATTTCAAATACAGGGTACACTGATTCCTGCCTTCAGGAGACAAACCAACCAACAAATCTGTGCTATCCACTGCATTGGCTATTTCTACCTAAAGTAAAGTCTAAGTTCTTCAACATCAGAACTTCAGGTGGTGTATTTTATCAGGAGACACTCCAGTGTTAAATCTTGCTGGAAAAACAAAAATGTATCTAGGAATAAAGAGCAAAGTTTTCCCTATTAAATGGATTTTGCTTGGAAACAGCAACAGGAAATCTAACAGGTAATGTTCTGTGGCTGCCTTTCCACCGTTCTTTCTCACCTAAACTGCTGTAAGGCAACATTTTAATGCTGCCTAATTGTCTTTATATTAAAATAATTTTGCGATAAACAATTTCAGAAGTTCTCCTTCTGAAGGATGGATTTTATTCTCATAATCATCAGAACCGTAGTGGTGGCTATAATGCTATATGTACTACATTTTTTATGCCCGTATATGAAATTACCTTCATGAAAATACATATATTTAGCACAGGTCAAAATGGAAGAAAAAGGCTTTTTTTTTTTCCTCATGAGAAAGGAACACCAGAATCATAAGTTTTATTCATACCATGGCTTGGATTATCTCTAGACCCACTACTTGCACAAACAAAAAGTTTTTATTTAAATAAAAAACGTGCAGCACTAATTTAAAGTCTGTTTTAAGAAACGTTTCTCTTATTTGCCTAATGTTTAAGTAAACATTAATATATTAAGATTCTCAGCATATAATAGTAGCAGCTCAACTGAAAAGAGAAGTAAAATAAGGGTATTTCAGGTTATTACATCTATCCATAACCTATTGCTTTTTTGTTTGTTTGTTTCTCCCCCTAGAAATAGATTCCAAGCTGATACATGTTTTCTCCAAGATTTTAACTAAGAAATTAATTCACGGACTTCCATGCTAACTGCACTGATATTCCACAGGATCTCATATCTAGTTAAATACATTTGAATCTTAAATCTTGTTTCATAAAGGCAAGTCTCCTACACCCAATTTCACAAAGACCCAAGAGTGTCCCTAGTTACATCCTATCTCCTTCCTGCCAAATTCAGCAAAGACTAAGAACACATTAGCTCTACAAAGACGCTGATATCAAACCCATGCATTCAATTCCATCAACATACTCCCTTGCTAATTAATTTGTGACCTCTGCAACACACAGTGGGACGTCTATCTGCAGTCTCCTCTAGTTCCCAGCTCAGAACATAATTCAATCTGGACTGCAACTCTGGCCTGACTTCCTGCTTATTCCTTCATTTCCAAGTTCCCCAGGCTATATTGAAACTTGTCAGCTGCATCTGGGATAAACAATATGGCTACAGAAGCTCAACTTTCAATTACAAGATTGTACTATTTCATATTTAATATTATGAAGAGCACTCCTTTTTCTATTTTGCAGACATTTACACTAACAGCTGTCGTAATTCTATTCTGCCTGGTCTGTCTTGAGTCAAATTCTGCATTATTAAATCACCACCAAACCTACTACTGCTGCTCAAGAGATTTCAATTTACACATTTACAAGAAGTTCTGAAAAACAAAGACAAATCAGTGACCCAAAGAGACCACAGTTGCAGAGGTGACAGATGATATCCAAGCTTCTATAGTATGTTCAACTGGAATATTTCAGTCTGCTTTATACTGAAATATACACCATTTAGAGTGAGAAATGTCCCATGTAATATGCCTGAAGGTAAAGTTTGTGCTTACAGTTGAATCATCCTTTTGGTATTTGCAAATGGACTTTGAATGCTGTTAGTTACATTTCTGTAGCCATTTTGTAAAGGTATCCAACTGCCTTTACAGATAGGGAAAAGCTGTGCATCAAGAAAATTAAGCCACTTCTTCAATTTCATGCTGGAGAGATGCATGACAAAGTCAGGAAGCCTACATTCATCTCAAATTTGGGAAGGTTTTTTTTTTTTTTTTTTTTTTTTTTTTTTTCTCTCCACGAGTATTTTTAGAAGCTGTGAGAACAGTTTGCCCTGTTTTCTTAGTCTTGCACTCTTGGCCATTATTGGTGACGGGGTGCTGCCTAGCCAGAGCTTTGGCTGGCTCTGCACAGACATTCTTTTACCCAGGTCCACGAAGCACTTAGGAATTATTCACTTGAGCACAGGAAACAGCTTGAAGATAGCAAGAACAGCAACACTGTACAGAGAATGGAACTGAAGAAAGCAGAGGAAAAAAAATCAGCAAAGAAAGAATATAGTTAGGAATATTTTATGTAAAGAAAATAGTTTGGACTATTCTATGTAAAGGAATGTTCTAACACCACAAATCAATTAAAAATCAATATTCCAAATACTGGTCATTTTGCTCACAGATTGTAAAGTTTGACATTTATATCTTGCTTAATCACACTGACCCTCCTAGACGAGGAAAACCTGTTTTTTTTTTTATGACCATCTCTGAAAAAGAGCTCATCCAATCCTGCTGAAAAGAAACTGCACTTACAGAATATTTACATAGCCTGCTATTGTGCAGATGTGGCTAGTTTAAGTTCAAGCAAAATAATGCCACGACTGACATCAGGAGCTTTTCAGCCCTTGACTTTTGCTCTCCTTTTCCAGAAGACCCCGATGTAGCACATCACGAGACGTGTAAAGTTACCACTTTCTGGTTCTAGAGCTTCTTCCTCTTATCCCTGCTTATCAAATCTGAAGTCTCTTCCTTTCTCTATACTCTCTCAAAAAAAGCTGTTTTAGAAACATGAAACTTGTGTTCTTAGGTCAATTTAAAGATGGTTTAATCCACAGTATATATTTCTCATCAAATCTGCTTTGCAAGAACACTGCAAAATATTGATCTGCAATGCCACGAGAATAACTGTGTTAGTCCGAAGTCAGCAGCAGTCCTTCATGTCGAAGGCATGACACTACTCTGAAAGATTTTCAGACTGTTTTTACATCAAAATTACGTAGCAGAAAAGTAATCATTTTAAAAATGCGCTATAGTCACAAAGACTGCTAGGAACAGTCTCGTCTGTCAGATTCATTGCGATTCATTGCCTAATTCATGCTACAGACTGAGGCAGACACAGGTCAGTGGGGAGCAGCAGTTGTACATGCCATGAATGATGTGTCACCAACTTCCAGGCTGCAGACTTGTGTTTATGATTTTCTGCATTACCTACGTGCCAGACCTCTTCTTTTAGTACTCTGCAAGGTATACTATTGCTAGCTATATTTGTACTGTCTTCTCACCTAAACATCATTCTTCTTTCATTTCCTTTAGTCATTCTCTTCTGCCAACGAGGACAAAAAAAAAAAAAGAAACCACATAGCTAAAAGCAAGTAAGAGTAACTTTATCCTTAATACGTTGCATTAGCTAAAGATGCTAGTGCTGAGTAAATGGAAAGCCGTCCCAATGCACCTGAATCCTGTCAAAAGCAGAGAATGCTGACAGTAACATGTTTAGGAAGATCTGGAAGTTCAGTAAGGTACAGAGCTATCCCTCTGCAGTTCTGAATACATCTTCATAGTTTCTTTCAAAACAAAACACGGAAACAAATCACAGCCTGCTCTTCTGATGCTGAGAAAGCGGAGTTTCTATTATCTTCATTACCTGTTCAATGACAGCTGACTGAAAGGCTTTCATCATATCTCATGTGGTGAAGAACAGAAGGCTTCAGCTTTCCACCTGGATGCCTGATTAGTACTAAAATATCTGCAAAAGCATCAGCTGTTAAAAATTGCTTGGAAAAATTGTTGGAAGCGTAGCTCTCTAACACAAAATGCCTGCCTAACTGAAGTTCAAATGAAACTGATCCAAAACTGCCAAGCTAAAACTACTGTGTAGATTTCTGTCTTACTGACAAGCTACAAGTTATTTTTACATTGCAATTTTTCACAAGAGGAGAAGAACCATCTACAGCAGGTTATGCCACAGACCTATCACTAGTGCCAGGAGTTTCTCCACACTCCTGTGCTCGGTGGCTGCACTTGCTCAGTTTTCCCGAATGAGTGGGAACAATGAACAGGAAGGAGGATATCCACAGCTGGGAATTTCTGAAATTTTTAAACCGAGGTTACATGCCTTGATTAGGCAAAAGATAACATCTGTTCTGTACGCAACTGCAAAAAACAGATGCAAACAAAACCATCTGCACAAGAGATTTTTGTAAATCCTGTTTCAAATACAGCACTAGAAATCACGTCAGAAAAATACAGAACACTAGAATATATATTTATCTACTTAAGAACAGTTACTATTTCTTGAAAGTGTCCAGTGGAGGTAACAATACCTTATGCAATTTCTTTAAAAACCACCACTCAGATTGCTCCGTAATTCAATTATTCATCTAGAACAGATCTGTGGATGCAAACGGAAAAGCAAGCGTATGATAGCAACTTCAAGTGCTTTTTCCAGCTAAACCTGCAATTGCAGACTAAAAATGATATTTATTTAAAATTCTGTTCAGCAAGTAAATATAACGAGAGTAGAGTGAATAGAAAATAAATCGCTACACAGGGAGAGAAAGGATGCTCCCAAGATAACATGCATGTGAAAGTAATTTTTATCAGAAAATAAAAATCAGAATGGGCCTCAAAATGAGATGTAATAACAGCATGCAATTTACATACTGCTTTTATTTTAAAAATATTCATTTTTAATAATGCATTATATAAACTTAGATCAATTATGATTCAAAATTATGAGAGTAGTATACATGCCAGGTTCCCACTGAACTAACTCAACAAGTCATTTGGTTTGGTTAGTTCAATTTATAGCAAAATACACTGATAAATACACCTTAAACTTCATTAACTTTATGAATAGCTGCTGCTCTCCTAAGAATGATTTGGCAAGCAAAATTTTTGTGAGGACATCCACTGGGTCCTTTCTCTCCTCTGCTTTCCCTGTAGAGGTTTTGAGCAGGCTGAGACATCCCTCCTCATCTACACCCTACCCGTAGCTCTTCTTTGCAAATGGAAATGGTGCCTTGAAAACAGAACTATCACTTGACCATGCCATTCTCCCATTTAATCCTCTCAGTATTTTTTCATGTGCCAGAATTTAGTCACAATGATGAAAGCTTTACTCTTGTGGCACAGTATTACCTTTAAATCCTCTACTTCATTAGCTGTTTTCCAAGATCGTTCACCCTAATTAGGGCCTTACTGAGTAAGAAGGCAACAATTCCTGGGTTCTCCAGCCAGTGTAACATTGCTTCTTCTAATCAACATGTTGGCAAAAGACAGAAAACAAACCAAAACCACCACTGAGTTATTTTAATCCAGTACCATGACAGGCAGTTACTGTCAGACTGGGACACACAGCATGCTGTCAGGCCTTGCTCTCAGTAACGACATGAAGTACAATGCAAGAGATGCTATTCTGCCCTTTTTAAGATCCACAACCATACTCAAACGCAAATCTTAAACTTTTCCACCGAAGTGGTAAGAAGCCAGAGCAACACCAACAAAATGCACAGAAGAGCAGCAACTTACTGGCTTCAAAAAGCTCCACTACTTGAGCTGGTTTAGCTGACTTCATGAAATCTTACTTTTACTGATTAAGAACCTTTTCCCTCAGATATCCACACAGTTGTATAGTCTCCACTGAAAACAGCAGTCATTTGTATAAATATTAATGTTTTATATCTACAAAGGCAGCCAGCCATGAAGAACGGTTTTTCTTCAAAAATCTTTGTTTTGATTTTCTGTGGCTCCACCCAATCTCGCATAAATTGGGTTAGCCTCAAGATTCCACTAGGGTTTTCATCTTTATGTTCATTTATATTTTAAATATTTAATACTGAGGATAAAAGGCTGTATGCACTTTAAGTGTTTGTGTATTAAATATGCTTTAGGAGATACTGTTTGGCAAAGAGCTCTGCAATGACACTTCCAGACACTGAGGAGAAACATGCCTTCAAGTTAGTTTTCTTCAGTCCTCATTTCACCAGACTCTCAAAAGAGCAAAGTAACCTCTTGATTGTCACTCACTGTTTTCTGACTTACACCATTCACTTGCAGATTTTTGAAATTTGAGAATAACTTAACTATTCAGAACATCTTCTGACATTTACATTCAGCACAGCCACTACACGTTCATAGCACTAAGTGAGTTAAGATCTGCTGAAGGAGAAAAAGAGAAGAAAAAACAATTCGGAAAACATGTAAATACCGTGATTATACTGACAAAATCCTCAGAACTGACAAATTACACGATGTGTCTGACCCATTTAGAGTCAATACCTTGCTTTGAGATCTGACCAGCAACTTCCACGTTCCCATCAGTAGCTTGATGGAGCTGCACCAGCCATCAGTCAAACATACAGAACTTCCAGTTCGAGTGTCTAACCAGAGACAGGCTTAGTGTGAATTAGTACCTTACACCTTCACAACAAGTCATTGTACTTGTGAAGTATCTTGCTTCCTTGCGCTACAGTCTCAAGGATCTTTGATTAACATATTGTAATTTGGTGGCTTGCTATTTATACACAAGAGTTAGAAAGCCTTAACTCACTCCTCTTGCTTACAATTCCCGAAGTTCTCAAATGTTCTTCAAGTCCCAATGACATTTGAACAAATGATTTAATCTCCATGTAGCTGAATATATATATATATACCAACCTTCGGCATAAAACACCAGGGTCACAAGTTTGGAATAAAAGCAAGTGTTAAAGATGGTTTTTCTGGGTGTTGAGATGGTGTAACGTTTAGCACAAGGACCACTTTACTGCTGTTTACACGGCACTCAATGCTATGGGGACCCGAGTTTCTCTCTTAGATATTTAAATACTACTGATTTCTCCTATTGCACACTTTAAAAATGAGAAGTAGAAAATTAATTTTGACAGGTTAAAGTCCTTTTGTGGGAAATTCCAAACTAATCCTACATCTTCAGATTTTTTTCCTTTCCCACTTGTATTTCTTTCTTCTACCACATTGGGTTCAACATCACTTTAAAGACTTAGGTGCTTTGATAATATCCTAAATATTGAGTATGTACATATAAATTTCCACATTAAAAGTAAAAAATAGAAAATAAGTTTAAAGCCCTAAATAACTACAAACATGTGGCCCACTATCTTTAAGAAATTTAAGAAAATGTGACTTTTCTACTCCAAATTGACAATTTGATTGCACTCAGAGCTCTGCTTTCCTCCTCTCATCTCCAAGGGACCTCAATAGGAAGTAACAGTTATTATTTCTATCATTTTCTAATGACTAGCAGAATTTGTCCCATCGCAGTGGAAAACTGTCCTGGTTTTCATTATCTGTTTGTCTTCTATGCACTGGATCACATATATACTAGTAATAAAAATCAGATACGTGAAACGCAGGGGGAAAGTTATTGGCCAAAATCTGCAACAAACTCCCTTAGAAACCATGAACCACTACCAGTTCACTGATTTAATTCTAACTGGTGCTGGACAAGATGGAGGAGGCACACCAAAGACTGAGAGGCTACATAAATCACAAGAAAGTTTACGCAATATCAATTATTTAAAATAACAAAACAATCCTTTAATTGTATGGGAGTAGAGCGCAACACAATGTTTAAGCACGTCCAACAACATTTAGGAACTTGAGTGGTCCTTTTTTGTTATATCAAAATCTGAGTACATAACATTCACAAGATACATTTCTCAAATCGGTGCATGCTGCACAAACATTTTTCTTCATTATCTATCATGTTTCATCCATTAAACTATTGGCTTCCTTAGAGGTCAGAAACAAATCACCAACTATGTTAAATGGATAAAACCACCAAGAATAACTATGAAAAATTACAGAATTCCCAAGAGATATTTATTTTCTGTTAAGAGAGCAAGTCCTACTAGGATGATGAGGAGAATATATGGGATGGAGAGCAAAAGTAAGGAAGAGAGACTACATTTTTATTTTTTTTTAGTGGTATATTTAAAAGGCAGGGTTTTTTCTTTTTCTCTGTGAAAATGACAATGACACATACCTTAAAAACATCTTACAATTCAGCAGTGAAAGCAATTTTGTTAATTTTCATCAGAACTTCACATGAGCAACAATGCAATGATTTCTAAGGAACAGAAAGGAACTCCAAATGTGCAAGTCAGATGAAGAACATTTTATACAGGTATATGCAAGAAGCCTAGAAACTGTTGAGAACAGAATATGCCTAGTGACAAAGCTGATTTTATGCCTGCACTGGGATTAGGTTTATATAGCCAGTCGTACATTGCACAGAGATATTGGGTTGAGAAAAATGCAGCATTGGGATAAAACACGGAACACAAACATGAGCAGGAAAAGATCTTAATTGTCTTTAAAAACTGCTTGTTACACTAATATGCTGTGACCACTGGACATAGAAAGCTTACCCCCAGCAGGTTTGGCAGGAGAGGTAAGAATCTGATCACTTGATAGTGCTCTTGGTCGGCTGCTCGAAAGGCAACACACAAGAGCCCTCAAAAGACCAATTTGGCGATACTCGGCAAGGAGTACAAACAACACGGATTCTGGCAAGAACATTACCAGCTAAAAAATTCATGGCGTGAGAAGTCAGAGAAAACAGAATAAGTAGAAGAATGAACAGGAGAATTTATATTACAGTCATTTTCTTTCACAAGACCACACCATCCAGCGCGCAGGATACGCATTTGTGTCAGAGCACTTGGGACCTGTTCTGCTCCTCAACATGCTTTCTGGATGACGGTGCACAAGTCAGTTGAACAGAATTTCCTTCCGCTTCTTGGTTTGACAAGACCAGCAAGTTGAGAAGTCTGAAGTCAATGAGCATAAGGCTAAGTACAGTAAAGCATCACAGATTTCTCAAGCAGACATACCGAATCTTTAGATTAAACTTCAAGCCACAAGTCAATACACTTAACTTCTCCCATATCTTGTGTTGGCCTTCTATTTGCCAGCAGATCTCCAAACAGTGCTTTAAAACAAGTCTGGATAGAAAAAAAAACACTGCTTTATTAATTATTTATTAATTGTTGTTTTTACTGCGTCACGTAGTACTGAAGAAATTCTTATTCCAAAAAGCTTGTCCAAAGAATTAGTATTTCCTATTCTGCACAAACATACAATATTAATATTTAATTAAAGGACTAGCAAATTAAAGGACTAGCTGAAGACCAATACATTAACCTAGCACTCTTCTTCCATACAGAGTACTTGTCTCGGAAAGCCTTACACCAGTAAACCTACTACATTCTGACTTTGGTGTCCAAATCATTCATCTTCCCCACAATGCTCATCTCAGCTAGGATGATGTTTGATCTGATTGTAACAGATTTCTGTTTCAGAACCAATTGTAACTCTCAGCATGGGATTGTATACAACTCCAATGAGACAGTCTCATCCAAGAATCTGCTGACAGGCACTTGTTTATAGTTGCAGTATTTTCCATATGGGGGTGAGAGCTCAAGGAGAAGGGTTAGTTGGAAAAAAAAAAAAAAAGAACATTTAAAAGAAGTGACACCTCCTTCCTGCTAATCATATTGATATGACTGCATATGAAACCTGACTTAAGTGCTCATGGCATTTCTATTTACCTTTAGAAATTTTACCGCAAGCTGTCTTCTCTCTTTATAGGTGCTCTTCACTGCACCTAGTGAGCTGCAGCAATTAATGCAAAGCAAGAAAGCTGCTCTGCAAACCTGCTGACAGCTGTTTAATGGGAGAGGTGGAAAGTGGTGGACATGTCCTGGCAGTGCACTTAATGGATACACAAACACCTCCAGTCATCAGCCTAGAGTGATAGTGGCAGAAAATTAACTGAGAGATACAAAGCTCATTTAACAAAGAGACCCACAGCAATCTGGACAATACAAGACTGTGTAAAGGTTGGGAGAGGGAAAACAAGAAGATGCATTTCTTCACGGAGATGGCAGTCTTTAATTTCACAAGTCATTTTATTTAGCCTTGTTGCTTCAGTGCACAAACCGTTGCCTCTGCTTTGCAAAGCAAATGCTTTTGTACAGATCTGTAAGCTCCCTGGATAGAGCATGTCACAGACTTGCTCGAGTTTAAAGGAGATTTTCATGTTAATAACACTGCCACCATACCACGTTTTCTTCAGACACTTCAGAACGTGGTTGTAATATAAATGATGGTCTGGCTCACATTATGCCCATTTCAAAATCCGAATTTCATCCGCTGACAGCCCTATTGTGTGCAACTACTGACAGAAGAGTTAACCAGTATATTGACTGAAACCAACTTATTGGCAGTGGGAAATAAAGAGAAAGACCTATAAATAGTAATTAAGAAAAATCCTTACTTCATTTTTAAGCAAGCAAGAAAAAAAGCAGATTTATCTATTCATTCTGCAGTAGCAACTACAGCAGAAACAGGGCTGTTGTGCAAGGTGCGGTGTACACAGAAGAGAACATGCAGAGACCAGGCTAAAAAAAGTATATTTGGAATGCTACAGCGCCCTTCAAATATTGTAATAAAATCACCAAAGTCCAAGGTCCTCCACTGAATTTGTGCGATTCACCTTTGTGGTGACTAAGAAGATCAGATTGCCCTCTTTTATGATTCAGCACAAGGGGCAATCATTCTGTCAATTAGTATATTCCTGAGCAATTTTCTGTGGCGCTGCGAGCATGCTCCTTATTGCAGACTAATAAAATTTCAAGCCCACGAATCCTTTGCAATAATCAAAATGAGGAAAATGTCAAGCTGTCTGTTTTCTGGAACCTGACATTTCCCACCACCGAACACAAACACCTGGTGACCTGTAAATCCACTACATCCTCCTCCTCCAGATCTCTTCTTTGAAATATCTGTGTACCAAGAGCTTAAAAAAAGTCTGTAAACCCCCAAATATTATAATGGCATAAAGAACCAACAATAAACTTTTAGAATTATGCACCCATCTTACGTGTCATTAAATGGGAAAAAATCTTTTACAGGCTGCAGTAATGAAAAAAGTTTAACCTCAGCAAAAATAAACCTCGCTTTACTTTTTTCAAAAATCAGTTTTCAAACACAGTTCTTCTGATCTCTAGTTGATGACGATTTTATTCCAAAAACTGGAAAAAGAGAACCCTCGACCTATCCCACTCAATTACTTACATGAGCCAAAAGTCTGAAATACTGTCCAACGCAAAAATAACCTCAGCACTTTCCGACCAAAATGTATCCAAAACAAGATGACTGCATCGTTTAAAAATCTCCTACTGCAGACAGGAACACACCACAGTTGGGGTAACATTTCTTCTAACAGCTGTGGCAGTTTAAGCAGCTTTCACTGCCTGTTCCTCAGCTGACCGTCCCACACCGTGCTTTCAGCTGTGCCAGTGTGACTGCACGATGAACCACACCAGAAAACCGAGCTGAATTTGGAAGAAATACAAACACCCCCTCTCATCCCAAAGAGCCTCATACACCAGAACAAACCCAGTTTTGCTGTCAAACTTTTTGGACACCAGTGAGCAGGACATAGTTGCCAGCCAGTTGCATAGCAGAACTGGAGGGGTGATGCTGATGAGGGAGCAAACAAGGGTGTCCTGAAATCCTGGCTTTAGTTTCAGGTATCCGAAGAGTGAACACTGCTCCGGTTTTCAGAGGTCATGTCCTGAACATTTAAAGCTGTTTGCAAAATCCAGTAGCCTAGTTGTCTTTGCTTTAGTAGCTTTACAGGAAAGTTTTCTTAAATGAAACCTTCTTCCTGTAGAGGCATATATATTTTAATATCCATGAACGTGCTATACTTGCAGATGATGCATCAATACCTTTTATCTCCTTCTCCATACAGCTCAATCAGCTTTCTAAAACCCAGACTTCAGAGTGCATTTTCCCTTTGACACGTCTGGAACATGTTTCAGTGCACTTCTCATTTAGAAGTAACTGTAGAAAGCACAAGCATTTCTCTCCCTCTCTAAGAGAGTTAAGTATTTGTAACAAACATCCTAAAACAAGCCCCACACCTTCCACAAATATCCCTTCTTCCTTTTTTTTTTTTTTTTTTTTTTTTAACTAAAGGACAAAATTCTTTCCTTTGTAACCATGCATGCCTTTGCCAGAAGTATCAAGGGAGCTAAAATTTTAGAAAGATTTAAAAGAGGCAACATTGGCACTGCTTCTGAGAGAATACATAAATTACAAATGAAACCCGTCTGCTCTGGAGGGATATCAGTAGCCAGCGAGGGGCAAAAAGAAGCCTCCCTTTCCTATCAGTTGTTAGCTAGTTGTCCATTTTGTGCTTCTTTGCTCCTTCTCCTAGCAGAATTCCTGGACATCTCCTGCTCCAGAGAAGATCCTGAATGCTATTGGATTCAGTGCAGTAATTTCGATGATATTCCTGAATTTTTCTCAGCAATAATGAAGGGAATGCATGAATTTATTTTTATCTTCGTGCTTTCAGTGCTGCACACTTTGGTTGGAAGGCATCTCTAAGCATTTCCCTGTCCAAAACAGCATTTTAGCATGTCATTGGCATGGATTCCTTTTTTCTAGAATGAAGAGATCCCAAAACCAAGACATCTCTACTTACTCCTGAATTGACTTTCAGACAACTTGACATCATCATTATTTTTATTAGTTTATTTAATTTATTATTTTATTAGTTTATTTCCACTGTCTGTTCAGTATGGCTAATGCGTAACTGTTCCCTCCCTTGTACCACCTCACAGAGCTTTGCAAGCACAATATACTGACATAGAGAACTCATCCAGGAGCTGGTATTTTTTATGGGCTACTATTCCACAAGACCAGTCTTCTGTGTGGCCAAAACAGCCATGCCAGCAGAGGGAAAAAGCAAGTGAGGCTTTCTGTTTTGGCTTACCTATACCCCTTCCTATTGCTGGTGGAACTCCAAATTGAAACTTCCATTTTGAGCTAGATTTGAGCTAGCCTGACTTCATTCATTTATTTTAATTCTTTCATCATTCATCAGTTTAATCAAGCTTCAGATGAAACTTCCCAACCCTGAGTCTGGAACTACTGACCAGGAGCCTAGGGGCCAAGATTGGTCCAAATATTGAGAAACTTCACAAAATAAAAACTTGAGAACCTGAGAGCTTAAGCACTTCTTTGAGGCACATTTACTGGTTGGCAGGTAAAAACGGTAAAAAGCAATGAAACAAAATACATAAAATCTAGTAAAACAATCTGTACCACTGTTTGTCTAGTTCTGCATGAAAAAAGTGATGTCCGAAATTAAAACAAAATCAGAAAAAAAACAGTTTATAGTGGAAAGATATGAGGTAAATTCAGCTGTTAAATCAGGAGACAGCTTAGGCCTTCTGGAAGTGATTTTTAGGAAAAGTAGGAACACAAAACATAACATTATGCCTCTAGGAGATGGTGTTACCTTTAAGATATAAAAAAAACACATCAGTGTCACCTTGCTGTCAGCAGAAAAATTTGTATGTCGTTGTCTGTCCAACTCAAAGGACAATGGTAGGAGAAACCTAAGCAGTGAGCTCCACAGCTTTGCAGATTATGCGATTTCCAGTTTTCCCTGCAGGTTAGGCTATAGCTACAAAGATGTGGAATTTCGTTTTGCTCCTATTGCTTCTGCATCACGAAAGACAACAGAAAAAGCTTTAAAAATAAATATACATTTCAGAATTTATCTCGAATCCCTGTATGCACAAAGCGAGAAGAGGCAGTTAAGTGTTTTCAGAAACAGGAACATTGATATAGTGGAACTAAGCAGATCAAGCTTTCAGACTGTATTTTAAAAGCACTGAATACATGGCTGGCTGGGCACACTAATAACCAACTTCAAATACCAACTGAAGTAGCTCTATAATGGAAAGACAGCCTAACTAAATGAATGTCAAGCAGGAAAAACAGCTTATTTTTCCATTACTCCTACTTGCTTGTCTACAAACGCCACAATAGAGTCTCTACTATTTGCCCTCCATCTAATTTATCATATCGAAAACTGATATACACAAACTTCTCTAAGTGGAAGACTTCAGAATTATTTAGCGCACAAGCTAATGACCCGGGTTACGCTTCTCAAAAAGTACCCCGGTACTCTATTGTTTTGGCTGATTCAGAAAGCGTTGACCACTGTTCTAAAACAAAGTCACATTTATTGAACTAATCTAAATCTGGATAAAACATTTCTTTAAAGTTAGGAGCACTATAGTAAAAATTTTATTTTTCTTTTCTCTGTATCCATAAAGGTCAAAATGACCTGTCCCCGGTGCTTCCACGTTCACATGAGTCATAAACCGCTGCTAGAGTCTTAATTTAATTGTCTAAAGAACAAGCTGGGATACCTGCGTCGCAGCATGCTCTCACTAGGCATGCTGCAGTGAGTCTGCCATCAGAGCTAGTTCCTGAGCTGAGCTGACCACACAATCCTGACAGCATTACATGATGAAAGTTGGAAGGGAAAGAGTCAAACCCTGCTTCGCAAGTATCAAAGTCTGTATTGGTGTGGTCAGCAAAAGTATTTTTAAACAGATATAGCAGAGCAGTGGGAATGAAGAGATGTATAACTGTGTAGGTTACAGCAGAACCCCAAACACACATCTCAGCTCCTTAACCGGAAAGTCATTCCCTGCTCTCAAGAAACACATAATGTCTTAGAGCATGGGACAGCCATGAGAAGACACATGAAAAGCAAGAGAATTAGCAACTAGCAGTGAAAGCAGGATCATCTCTTCAACATTATTAATATTAATTAGCATACTATAAAGTACAGCACTGTCGGTCACTTGAGTTATAAACTGTTTTCTGGGAGAAAATTTTGGGTTCAGAAGTGTATGTGATCTTTACAGTGGCAGGAATTCAAGGATTCATTATTCATAGTTGGTGAAATGTATTGGCACTCAGCATAAAGTAAAATTAAAATTTCAAGTACGGAAAGCAGTGTGAGTTACAAGATTTTGTTAACCGTTCAAATATTTATTGCATTAGTAGTACAAAGCATGATGACAGATGAGAAAGCTGGGGTTTCCTAAACAGAATTACGAGCTTACGGGACCATTAATGACTGCAACAGAAGTCTCAAAGCATAGAAACCTGTTTTGTCAGGCTGCTGCAAAACCAACAGATGTAAAATAGAGATTTATAAGTATTGTATTGTTTCACCTGTTATTACAATTCACAGTGCACTTGAGTTGCATTTGGTGAGCTGGGAGACACATACTGTTCTCAACAGATGCACGGCTGCATTTTGCAAAGCAGTAGCTCCACAGAAATGGATTACGAAATCTCATCTGTAACTAACAAATACTTGTGCATGCAAGACAGATTATACAAGACACTGCTTCCATCATTTGCGAACTGGGCAGAGGCAAATATTTTCCCCGTGGCATAATACTAAAGACGCTCAAATAAACAGTAAGAATTCTCATACCAATGATGGTTGACTGGCTATTCTGACTTCCAAGGTACAGATGCAGCAGCTTCCACTTATTTCTGGTATTCTGACATTACGCACAGTAACAAGTAAACTTTGGATAACAAGTTTGAAAGAATCAACAGTAATTTACCTTAAAGGGATGATATTTCTACGCTAGAAAACCGAGCAGATTAAGTCATGTTTCATTCTTGCAAAAATTCTGAGAAGGCAGCCCCTGCAGCACTTAACTGCCTTCTGCAAGGCCAAAAAAATAAAAAAGCAGAAGCACCTGAGAACTTGTTCCTACCACTTTGCAAAAAAGGGGAATTCAAATTAAAGGACTGACAGCTATTACACCAGCTTCTTGATAAGTAAAGTGTTTCTGTTCTACAAATATACTGAGTCTAGTAAATTTAAGATGCTTTTGTACTGCAATTCTGCTCAGTCAGAAGACAAGGTAGGTAACTGAACAAATACATCATCAGAGTACAACTTAGGAAAGGCAGCATGGACTCCCCCTCTTGCAGTACTTGGCACAGAAACACTTCCTATTCCTCCATCAGGAAGGAGCCGACCGCATTACGTCTGGCTAATACAATCATCAGCTTCTCTGGAAAACAGCCAACATCACGTCAGCTTTCCATTAGAGAGGAACAAGGCCAATGCTTCACACCACCCACGATCAGCAGTTGTTTGGTGGCACAGCTACCCTGCACTGCTTGAAGTACATTCTGGTACGTAATGCACAGCAGCCAGGATTTAATGGTCTGAAGTTTTGCATCAAGGTAGCAAGAGATGATGACTTCTGCTGCTCATCAGGTGGACAGGCTGTTGTGATGGGGGCTGGGGGAGCGGTGAGGACAAAAAAGGTTTATATAAACACATGTATTAACTGAAATGAAGAGTACTTGTATTTTGCTCACCCCCCAAAAAAAGAGGAGCACCCTTTAAAAGTATTTTCCTCTTCCAGTGTTGGTGTTTCTGAACCAAATCTGATGACTTTTAACTGGTTTTGCTGCAGTTCTCTACATCTTAAAGCCAGTTTAATCACTATCTGACCAACTGAGTACTAGGTCAAAATAGTTTATAAGAATTATTTAATACTTCAACCAAGAATGTGGACTTCGGTTGTCCCTCCCCAACCTTGACTTCATGTTACTGAAAAACTGCATTCTCAGCTCCTAATAAAATATTTTCTCAGTTACAAATCACTTATAACCATGTAGGTAGTTTAAAAAAAACAACACATGAAACTTTACTCAAAAGTCAGTTCACATTTATGCCAAGCCTCACTTCTGTACACAGTAATCCCATATATAGCTTACTTTTGTTCATTTGAACCACTAACAACTCAGGTTTAACACTGTAAATGATAAACTATGCTCACAGCATGTTTATATATATATATAAAATATGTATTTTATATACATACATATATATATATATATATATATATATATATATATATATATAATATGTATTATATATATATAAGACAAGTTTCCATTTAACTCTAGGTATACTGAAGAAATGAACATGATTTTGGTACTAACACTTCCAAAGCAACTCTGTAAACTTGGTTTGATTTCCCCTCCAATATATGTCCGTTTGAGGGCACTTTTCAACTCCCGTGTTGATCCCTGAAGTAACTTTGATTTTAAAAACTGTTCTTTTATTGCAGTTGGCAATTACCTCAAGAACACTCTTATTTATGGTGCATGACTTCATTCTGGACATTTTTCAAGTTAGCTGACATTGAGATGCTACAGCTTCTCATAATGAGGAAGTGCTATTTATTCCGCTAGCACTGGGAGCACCCTCCCTGCTGCCCATTGAGAAATGCAAGAATTACCAAGGGGTGATACCAACTAATTATTTAAAGTCTCCAAAATTAACACTTTCATCATCATATTTTGTATATGGACACAATTCTTCAGGATTTCATTTCCTGCTGACTCCTTCCACAGAGCCTCTAGTTATCCCTGTGACCTCAAAACACTGGTCCAAAAATCCCACATAAAGGCAAGTTACCAGGATTTTAAGAAATCCAGCAAGTTATGCAACTATCCAAAGTAAAACAATCCAGGACAAACTGTAGTCTGCTATTCAGAGCAAATTGGTTGAGAAATGAGACAGCAGCAGCTCAGCAGGTACCTCAGAGGCACCAATTGCGGAGAAGTTAGGAAGTTACACACAGTCCCTTCCAGGCATATCACTGAAGAGGAGTGAATGTACTTCGGCAATTAGTTTGAATAAATGGGTATTCTCTTAATTGCAAGAGCCTTTTCAAGCTTTTCACGGAAAAGAAACAATTAGAACAATCTGAAACAAAATGAGTGTGAAATTTCTCTGCCATCTCACAGGCCATTGTGGCAAGGCAGAGACATGTAACAGATGGTCAATTTAACTTACATTCTCAGTTATTAAACATTACCTGCAGATCCATTTAACTGCTTTTCTACTGGAAACACTATATAAATTACATAGTATCCACAATACAGAGGATTAACTCGACCTTTCTCTAGGGCATGATACATTCCTGCTCAAAGCCATTCAAATACAAAATGAAAATGGTATATTGGCTGTTCTTCTAGTGTCAGATTTTACAGTTACATCCATAATAGGTGAGCTGCTGAGTGCCAGTCATCCGCCTTATTGTTTCCTTATTACAATCACCATGAAGTTAATGGACACTGGAGGGAAAAAAAAAAGGGAAAAAAGCAGAGTGACAGATTACAGTATTATAAAACAGTCCCGTGAACCTGGGAATTGAAAATCCTAGCAAGAAAAAGCCAGACGTACTGTTTTACACTGTTGCTATAATGAACTGTTGCATGCAATTCACATGACATCTTTCGCCTGTTCTTCTAAATATGCTTCAATAGCTTCTGGAAATGACAGCACACAATGCTGTGACACTGTTTTTAATCCTCTGCCTGGAAATATTAAAACGCTGAGAATATGATCAAATATGGATTTTACCACTATGGCAAGCTACAACATTAACTATGTATATGTATATCACAATAACTGCATGTAAATTAAAATGACTTCTGAAATCCATCATCACATCTAGACCAATTATTTGATAATTACTTCATTTGATATATTCAGATCCCCACAAAGTATGGGGAATGAAAGACTGTTTGGGAGTTATGAATACAAATTCTCCTGTTTCTTAGCAAATGGCCTTTAACACCTGAGATCTCAAGAATTTACTTGAACTTTTCATCAGCTAAGAGCTCTATTCTTGCTTGACTGACCTCTAAGACAAAACAAGTCAGGAGAAAAGGAATATCATCATAGACCATAGAAAGATTCAGCAATATTTGACTGGCATACCTCTATACATTTAGATATACGACCACATCAAAGCAAACAGAATTTTAATACTTATGTTCTTTTTACATAATGGCATCAAAATATGACAGTCCAAGGAAACAGAAAACACTCCTTGAAGCAGTCCTGAACAATTAAGAATGTAATTATACTTTTACTCCTTCTTAGCGAATACTTAGTTTGGTATAGCAGGGATATTTATTTGGGCCGCTTGCCCATCCTCCTCCTTCCCTGACAGCTACACTTCTCCAAACACACATCATGGGCACAACCTGAAGCATAGAAAGCTCCACCTGAACATCTCAGGAAACACTTTGGCTGTGAGGGTGACCGGGCACTGGCACAAGCATTTCCATCCATGGTGATACTCAAAAGCCCTCTGATGTCATCTGGACACGGTCCTGGGCACCTGGCCCTAGGTGGCCCTGCTTGAGCAAGATCTTTATGAAACAGAGTTATCTGCCAACGTGGTACTAGAAGGCATCTGAAGAGAAGCCTGCAGTGAACTGACACACCACAAACTGCCTAAAGCAAGGGTGAGGCTCCTCACCTGCACAGCGCACTCTTCCCGCATTGATTTCAAATCTGCATAATAAATTCCTACAAAAACTACAACCCCTGCAAATATTATCATCTTCTCCAAAGGCTAGGTACACTTCGGTGATGTGGCTGTCACTAGCAACTACAGAGTAGAAAATAAAGTAATGCATTTAATAACAGCACTACAGGATTTGCCCTTGGAGAAAAGAAGAATGAACCACCCGTAAGAAACGTTAATCACATTGTAATGCCTGAAATTAAGCAAGCATAAGGACAACTCTATATGAAACAAACAAAAAACCCATACCAAGGAGTCAAACCTATAATAAAATGCCACATTTGAGCCAATACAACTGCAGTATGGGCAGTATGAATATGTTTAAGGCAGACAAGTAGCTACGTAGGAACACAATATCCTCTTCTAGAGGATCATGCAGTGCCACAGAAAATTAAGACAGCACCTGTAGTCTTGCTGGGTTGAGCATTAGCATGAATGGGTGCCAACAGCTTGGAAGCATTATTTTATAGATATTTAAACACACACACACACACACACGTTAAACAAGTCAGGCAAGAGTACTTCTAATTCTTTGAATGCTCCATAATAAGTATACTGTACAAAAAAAAAAAAGAATCCGAATACTTTATTGCTGAGAAACAGAGTTCATCTGAACAAATCTATCTGAAATATTCTCTAAGACACCATGTGATGTTGTTTAATTTTTCTCATTATGAATCTTAACTTGTTCTCCTCTGGCTCATGCTCTTCAGTTAAAATTGGATTATTATTTTTTTGTTGTTGTTGTTCCACATCTATTACACTGGAAATTAACTCTAATTTTTGTCTTGTAATATTGACAAGCACTAAAAGTATATGGAGTGTAAGTGCAAAAATTGAAAGGCTTTCACAAAAGCAAATGATCTGCATATTTATACTTCATAACAACAAGTGTTCTATCCCATATTCTGCATTCAATACTAGGGTTTGTCAATTAATGAATTAAAGCAAAAGGATATTTAAGAGTCTCTTATCTTAAAAATAGGCAAGAGCATTTGTTTTGTTCTATTCTTCATCTTAGCATAGAAAGTTATTTTATAGATACACTTAACATTAACCACACATTCATTTTGTTTAGCACGTGGTTAACAGTAAGACTCAACACCATCATTACCCTTCAGAGCTCCCTTCCTACTTTGGGATTTTCTGCATCTTCAGTCACAGTGATTGATGCCATCTTCTCCCACCACTACTCTCATCTTTCAGATGATGAAAATTTCACTTTTGGAATGACATTTTAAAATTATTATTAAATTATTAAAATTTTAGTTAATTCTTGGCTTTTTAGCAGTTTTGATCTGTTAACATTTTTGTATTGTCCAACCAGCAACGCAACGACAAGTGCTATATATGAAGTGCCAAATAAAATAATAGGTGATTTAAACTAGAAATACACACAGTGAAAGAAGGATACAAAACCAGGTGGATACTGCATGGATGAGACTATTTTGGTAACACAATGGTATTAAATGCTATAAAAGTTGTATAAGTTTGCTTTTTAAATGTGCCACTAAAAACAAAGTCAAAAGCACACTTTAAGCTATATCGCCATCATCAATGTAAAAACAGCTTCAAATTATGCATATTTCTATGTCTGCAGACTTGGTAAAAGAGCATAAATTCTGACTTAGTATTTATGTTGAGGTTATTACACAAATAACATGGTATTTTTCTTGTCTTTACTATCTAAGCAATTCTGATAGATACATTTTTTAATGTGTTTCATACCTGAATCATGAATTCCAAATGAGAAAAGCTGCTATCAACTAGTACCTACAGTCATACACAGAACAAATACATGCTAGAGACAGCACCAAATAGAACTCACTGCAGAAATTTTTAGCTTGATTTGCCTAATGAAACTGAAATAGAGATTTATTTCCAAGAACTTGAACTAAAAGTCTGAATAAAGCATTTGATACAAATTAATTTTCTCACACCAATTCAACGGAAAGGTCTGTGCCAGGTTAACAAATTAAATTTCTACTGAGAAACTTCCTAAATTGAGCAAAATGTGGTTAATGGAATCTGTGCAAGAGTCAATAGTTTCCTCTATGGCCCTGACACAGCACAGAACATCAATAGACCAAATATTCTTTTACAAGTAACTCCAGCATTATGATACTGTCATCTTCCTTTTGCTGTTTTCACCTTTTACTCTCCCTTTCATTCACTGCCACATTCAATACAGCTGATCAGTTCTTTTTGAGCAGCAGCAAGAGAGATTTTTCACTTAGAAGCATTGTAATAGTAGAGGACACAGATTTCAAGCCATACCCAGCACATTTTCCCCTCCCTTTTTAAACAACTGCATGACACACCAACATGCTTGAGGAGTCTTTTGCCAGGGACAAGATATAAATGTACAAATATATATTTATGTATGGGAAAACACACACCAGATAGTGTGTTTTTGCAAAAGTCCATCCAGAATGCCAGTAAGAGATGAACTATAAACACATTTTATTCTGTCAAGCGTTTCATATATGTTGTTAGAAATAGGCTAGAAAGCAGACAAAAAGATATTTTACTGCTAAGACACTCATTACTGCAAAGCACAATGACAAATAGGTAACGAAAAGAAAACCATCCAGTACTTATTCCTGGAAAGGAGACCTTCAATCAAGGAATGAGACTTGAGACAGGACTACTTGGTCTTTCTACTGAAACTAGGGTAGGTAGCACTGATTTCTATGGAAGCATAGCCAGAACAGATGTGGAAAAAGGACTAAGAAGTGTCTCTACACAATTGCTACAGAAATAAATATCAATAAATGTGTATGCACGCTTCTTTATTTCTTCAAAGTCAGCAAGGTCAGGCCCATATCATTTGAAAACTAGAAGGAAAACTATTACATCAAATCAGGCCCAATGAACAGCCTTTGGAAAGAAGCTGCTCTCACAGAATTAAAAAGCAGTATGTTATGACCTCTGAAAAAGAAAGGGCAACAGTTGGACTGGTTTGTGTTCTTTAGTGTTTTCAGAAGTTATTAAGACCTGCATGGTTTCACAAGACAAGCCTGCCTTTTACAGCCTCAGGCAGAGCACCCTTTCCCACCATCACCTACGCCGAGCCCAGCACTTCCATTTCTCTGACAATTCCCTGTTTTGGTCGATGCAAGGGAATTCCCACACTTACTAAAGGGTCTAGTGTTCAGAAAGCAAGCATCAGAACATATCTTTTCAAAGCACCTCACTTCAGTGAATCCAAAATGCATGGTGCCCTTCGATCGAGAAAGAAAGCACGCTGCCTGAAGCACATGGAAATTACAAAGCCAATTGCCTAAACAGTTAAATAAATAAATAAACCCACAACAAAATTCCAAGAAGGCTATTACCATTGTAAAATTAAAGTGAAATTAAATTGCAATTAGCATGCAGCTTTTATCATTGTTTTTACTGAAGATCATCGAAAAGATTTATTATAGTGACTAAAGCATTAGGGAGTAAAGTAGCCATGAATTTTTTCAGGCTTGCTAACAACTTTTCATCACTTGCAGTATCCCATGGTACAACCATCATGCAGATTCAATTACTTTAAAATGTACTAATTACTGAATAGCTTTGATGGGCTCCAAAAAAGTAGTGATTTTTCCTACACAGCTGACAACTCTACATGAGTAAGCGCAGCATTATTGTTTAGTGCTTTTAAGAAATTTGACAGGAGCAGCATGACATACTGACCTATTCTAAATGAACAGCAATTTGGATTTTTGTTAGGTTGTTTAGGCTGAATCCTGAGGAGATTTAATATGAATTCTCCAATCTCTTATTTTAATTTTACACACACTAATCATCTACTCTGCCCCGCTGATGGAGCTCTGCATATCCACTGCCAGACAAGAAGTGGATTCACTTTCATTCAACTGCATGGGGGAGCCAGATGGCTGCTACTGAACAAAAAGAAAAATTAAAAGTGAGCATAGCTTCCCTAGGGAATCGCTTCCAGTTAGGTACCATGCCTTCCACAATTTCTCTTTCAGTATGGAGTAACTTAAACTTACTCTGAATTTTTAATCATAGAGGAGTCCAATATCGCACGAATACAATGCTGCCAGGTTAGAGTTAAGATGTATTTTCCATTCCTTTGAAAAGGTAAAAAGCATATCGACGGAAAAATATTTACTCATAACCCAATACACTTCAAGCATGAACATATTTGAAAGCCTTAATCAGAAACTGAAACAGTTCTGAAAACTCATTATAAGAGGTTAAAAGAAAAGATCCAATCAATTTAAACAGCAGACGGCACGGATGCAGAAAACTGCTTCAAAAATGTGGCTCACATTTACCACTTATACCTATATGGAAGAACAGATGACATAAGGAAGGGAAAAGCATCATCACAAATGACTTATGTTAACACAGAATAAAAACTGCTAATGTTTCACTTATTTTTCCCTCCATGAAAGGCAGTAGGAGCCTGCTGCTTAACGTCTTAATACACATCTGCTTCTTACAGAAGCTTCATAATATTGGTTTTACAATTCTTGAACACTGTGGGTTTGATTTCAAGAATGTAGAGTTTGCCCCAGAACACCTGACTGGGAGAGAACGCTCATCACTGACAATACAAGACAGGCATCACGACACACCCTAGGGATTAAAACTGCTTCGCAAAAAGGTATCAGAGATGCAGACACTTGCCTTTAACGCTTGTACTGCTTTCTGGAAGGCACTACCACACAGACAGATGCGTATCTATCACTCATCTTCTGAGTCAAACTGAGGGGGAAAAAAAAAAAAAAAAAAAAAGGAAAAAAAGCCAAAGTGCTCTCTAGTATCAGGAAGCCATTTCCAGCGGACACCTGTAGGGCTGGCAGGTGGCAGCATGAACCACTGCCAGCTGGACCGCAGAGATCTCCAACTTGGTCCCTCATTCAATGAAGTTCTTCTGCTCAAACAGGTGGGAGAGTTTTCCTACTATGCAGATACCCTTGGCAACCAGTCAAAAACTGGATGTTTATACTGAATTTTGCAGCATGATTTAAGCCAAGGTCTAATTTTGTACAGTTCCTGGCTTTTACTGCGAAATACAAAACATTACCATGCTAGAGATTTTTTTATTATTTTTATTTTTTAACAGTTGCTTAAAAAGCAAGATCTATGGCAATTTATAACCTGATTTCAGAGGAATTACAGAGATCCAAGGGTATCATCAAATCCCCAAACTTGCCAAGTTCAAATATGTCCAGATCACCCTAACTAGTGTTATCACTAAGAAGATGGTGTGCACTACTACAACTGATTTCAAGCAAAGCAAGCATGCAGTTTCCATTCATGAGAAGGATGCTAAAAGCCAAAGTATCCCTCATATTCTTCTCTGCGTTTCTGCAGATCAAAACGTTACTTTCAGCTTTTACACAAATATTATAAAACCAACCAACAACTTTCTTCTACTACTACTAATCCATTCTGAGGTGGGACAATCACAATTACACTCTGCTTAAGGCAGTATCTGTAGTTACACTACCAGAACTTATGACAAAAGGCAGGTCCGAAGGAAAACCTATGGGAGTCCTCACCTCTATTGGGAGCCAAACTACACCTGACATCCTGTGATGGTCTCAGTTCTCAGAAGAAAGGAGGCAGATAAAAGGAAATCAGTGCTACCCTTACATGAACCCTAGGAAGCTCACACTCCTCCCTTGCACTTTTTTTGGTAAGCTAACGTATGCGCAAACACAGAGTAAACCCAATGTTTTTACTTTACAAACTCCCTGGAAGCCTCTAGGATCAAGTCTAGCTGCAAAGATATCATGGCATTTGACATGCTGAGAAATAAAAGGAGAAAATGCTATTTTCTTTCTGAATGATGCTCAGATTTTAAGTACATGTCTTTCAGTTCTCCTTGGTACCTCATTTGGTAGACATCTGGAAAATGAGCATTTTCCCTTTGTTCCTTGTAAAGATAAAGCAATCCCATTAGCTTATTTGTCTTTTGTGCTGAAAGCAGTTTCTGTCGCCCACGTTAGAAATGCTGTATCATCTACAGATGGACTAGGTGATCAAACCAGTTGTACTTCAGCAGTTTATGACTTCTGACAAACCAAAGCATTCCTCTTCATAACTACCATTACAGGAAGAGTCAGTCTTACCAGATGAGATGCACAACTCATACTTTCAGCAGAAAACTTTCCAATTTATCCCTTTAGCTAAATCTCTGCAGCCTGAGTTGAAAGAAGTTAACTCTCTCAGGTATCAACCCACTTCTGCTGCTGCATGGCTCTAGTTTAACCGGCAGTTCACACCAACTTGAAATGTTTTAGATTGGCACAAAAGGACTGAAATCTGCTTTACAGACAAAAATGAAGCCAATGTAAACCAGATGAACATAGTTTGAAGCCATTAACCCAACAGGTTAAAAAATATACCCTATGTGATCCTTCTACCACTCTATATTAGAGCAGGTAAAACACAAGACAATGGAAAAAATAGCCTTGAAGAACATGCCTGTGCCCCCAGAACAATCTGAAGATAATAGTCTTCCTCAGCTATCATGCACTACTGGCCATCCCATCAAGAGAAAAATAAAACAAAACAGTAAAAATATATGATCACTCGCCTAGTGAATGAAATGACCAGTCTAAAAAGCATCTCTTAGAAAACTGAGTGCCTCTGCCTACATCTGCTAATTACTGTATTATTTGCCCCCCCCCCCTTTTTTTTTTTTGTGAAAGTGTTGAGTCATCCCTCTTGGCAGAAATCTGTGCTCCACTACTTCCGTCAGATACCCTGTTACCTACATTTGTGCCTCAGCTTTGTCTGAAGGACAGAAGTCTCCATGTAGGGTGTCGAAATTATCTTAAAAGTGAAACAAGGAATTTCTTCCTACTTTCCCACCCCCAGCTGATCACTCTATTCCTGTAGATCTACCTCTTTCCCAAGGTTAAAAGCAAATGTTTCACATGGAGAATTCTGAAACTCTGATAAAAATGTTAAATATAAAATGTATTATAAGGCTAATTTGTCTTCCACAGGTAGAAGTGCTATTCCTTGTTGATAACTTGCAGTAAGGGCTGACCTAAGTTGAATTAGAGTGAAAATCTGTAATGAAAGCACTTGTAAAAACACCAGTGTCAAACAAGCACTCAGTTTTGAAAAAAAAAAAAAAAAGAAAAAAAAAGTGCTGCTTTCAAAACAAACAAACAAAAAGCTGCAAACAGAACTGGCATTTAGTTTCAGACATCCTTCCCATCTCTAAATGTGTCACATAAAATTCACACCATCAAATAGCAAACACTCTCACAATGCAGTTATTGAAACAGCATTATAATGCTCATTAATGGCAGAAGTCTCTGAATGGTTACGATCCCTTGTAAAACCAGCACAGGAGGACACTGGTATCTTCTGCTGCTTGCCCTTTCTCATCATGATTTTAACTCATCCTTACCTCCCACATTCTCCTGATGCCCTGAACAATGTGCTCTGAAAGCACTTTTTCATGCACGAAAGCAAATGGAAAGCAGATTGATGCCCACATTACAGTCTTTCTAGGAGGATTCTACTTCAAGCAAGGTACTGCTTATCAAACAATTAATTTTAATATTGCAGGAGTAAGATTTTTTCCTTTATCTTCTAATCTGAAGACAAGAACAAATCCAGTAATAGAACGTCAACGTTAATTTAAGAGTAGATGAAAAATGACTTAATAACACTGCAGCAGGATAACGTTCTACAATAGGTCACGGAGGCACAGAATTCATAATAAATTAGTTCCCGTATCACTGTGTACTTCTACTAAGTGACTAGGGCACAACCGAAAGCCAGTTAATGCCTTGCTCTACAAACTGGTATCAGCTCACATTGCAGCATCTCAGTTCCCCTCATCAAGCAGTAGAACTGGGAAACAAGGCAGCAAGCCTCATACTTGCTTTGCTTTAAGTAAAAGGCAGAAAATGAGTTGTAGTTAACCACAAAATTCATTTCCATGTTAAGTTACTAATAAGTGTCACTTCACAGTACTACAGAAACGTTTTAGCAAAGAAAGTTGTAACTAGAGAGCCATAACAGAGCAATGCCACTGTAACTTCTCCCCCGACCAATGCTTCCCATGTCAGAGAACAGGGCTGGAAAGGCCAGGAGGTGCCCCAGCCTGCACAAAGCTGCATGCTGAAGGGAAACCACCTCAGGTTTCAAAGCTGAAGAATACTCAATTCCTTTCAGTTAAGCGAACAGGAAGATTGGGCAGAAAATAGCAAACACCTTAATCCCTGCAGTTTGATGTTTACACAAATTGTATGGCTATTCAGCCTAATGCTTTGTAGAAGCCAGAGAACGGAACAGAGGATTTCCTCACCTGCTCAGTAAGACACCCTCACAATAGCTTACACTTTTTGTCAATTCTCATGTCCTGAATCCCTTAGAATTTCACTGGGAAAGGAGAAATGGAATAAATTGCTTCTAACCTGGCAGCTCCAGCAAGAATTATGAGATTTTAAACTTTGTGTTATCCTAATCCTGTTTCACAAAACACTGATTTAGACCAAAATGTTTTTAAAATCGACGATCAGTTTAAAGGTTGATTCTTTGCCACCGTCTGCATTTAAACACACCAACTTGCAATAAAAAATGGTTTTATATAAAGCTTAATGGTTCTGTTAACTAAGAAACTAAGGATATGTACGTGATTTACATAACAATTTGGCTTAGTATTTGTCCTGATTTGTTGGACATTTCTTGTTTGCTACCTTATTTGTCTATTCACAGTTTGGGAATACATCTGAATGCAAACTGGAACTCAAGGGAAAATGCACAAATAGAGGAAATTAAAATTGATTACTTGGTTAGATAAGAAGTTACCTGTAATGCTTTGGAGTTAAAGACATGCTTTGTACTTATTTGTGTGTACTGCCTGTTACTAAAAATGACAGCTCCGAGTGCCACATCCTCCAGGATATTGCTTCCCAACACCCCCATTCACACACGAAAGCAAGGAAGCCAGAAAGCTAATTTTCTTTTCATTTTAACTATTTCAGAATTTCACATTTGCCATTAAAGTAATGACACAAACCAAAACTAATAAAATACTTTTTCTATACCTCCAGAAGAGTTTACTACGACAAGATTGTTTTCTATTTCCATACAGCTTAGCTGGTGACTTCTGTAACTTCATGCCTCATTTGCTCCTTTTGTAGCACCTAACAGGTAGAAGTCAGTTGCTTCTAAAGAACATTTGTGGGGATAGGCTCATCACTAAGGTATTTCCATTTCTGAAGTACTATTTTGATTAGGAATGTGATGAGTCAACATAAAATTCTAAAAAGTAAAGTAATTTCGTAACAGGAGAGAATCAACATAAGATTCAGGGGAAAAAAGTCACTTCAGAGCACTTAGATATAACACAGGGCACATCTAGAGAGAATATATGCATATAAAAACAGAGAACATCTATTGTATAGATGTTATTACAGAGTACATCTTTAAATAAATACTGATTTTAGTTTATTTCCCCACTAAATAGGTAGACACACACCAAAAAAGAAAGAAAAAAGGTCCAAATTAACAGATTTTTATTCCTGACCCTTATTGAACAACACTGTAGGGAAGAGAAATGAGTGAGGAACTTCTAAGTTTTTCTACACACTGAAGAATAGTATTTTAAAGCAATATAAAGAAGAGGATTTAACCTTGTATTAATCAAGTGTAGTCTAAAGATGCAAGACTTCTGCTTGATAAAGCAAGCCTTGAAATGCCACCCTCATGCACACATTTATTTAGGTAAATATGCTGAAATCTTTAAACCTCTAGGATGGTTTCAAAGTTTTCTTTGCAATCAAACCTTTACAAAACACGTTCTTAAATGATTTCTAATCAATTTTACTGGGGGTGCAGAAAGGGTTACAAACTGTTCTTCACAGAAATCTTCTTCAATGGGAGTTTATACAAACTGTGTCCTCAGACCAGTAAGGTTGTCTACTTTTTCTCTTTTAAACACGTAGACTCATTTGAATGCCTTTGCAAGCGTAACTACTGAACAAGCCACCATAACATTACATATGGCTCAATACTTTGTCTTTTCCTGAAGTTCACTAGAAAGAGATAAAGTCTCAAGTACAGCTGAGAGCTTCTTCGTAAGTCAAAGGGAGTGTGTTGTAAATTTTCCTTCCCTGTAGGTTAAGGCATGATTTAATTTCCCAGGCTCAGGTGTGTGTATGGAGAGAATCACAACTGACTATTCATTCTCTCTCTGCAGGGAGTTAGTCATTGCAACTTGCTATTGGAAAAGAAAACGGTTTCACATTAAAAACAAAACTATTATTTTTGTTCTCCTGTAAATGGACACTCTGTACTTTGCTACGCTACCTACAGAAGAGGCCACAATAAATATCTTAAAATCCCTTTCGCTATTTACTAGGGCACGGTCAGCAGAACACGGAGCTGCTCACAACATCAGATGTTTATGCAGTACTAACTCACAGTAAATATCTTATAAATCAAGAGCAAAATAGCTTTCATTCTGTCAAAAAGAGCTCAAGTGGGAACAAGAACATGAAATCTGACCTTTACATCGAAAAAAGCTCTTTTGGTTACCACCAAAAAAAAAAAAAAAAAAAAAAAACCAACAAAAAAAACACTGGTTCTGTTACAAAAGCTTCCAGCAACTTTAAATTTCTAAATCTATTTGATGAATACTCCTACGTATTTTGCCCTGGCACCCAACAAGAGCCTTTTGGAGGGGTAAAGGAAAAAAAAAAAAAAAAAGAACTGAAAGACCAGAATGCACCAGTGACCCACTGCTACCCACAGCTACCAGATATATTGATTTGAAAAATAACATTAGCCATCTTGATTTTGGATTCAGAGACAACCTTTGCATCAGCTTAGTTGTTCATGGATTCAAGAACCCAATTAAAAAAAAAAAAAAGTTATCCATACTGGAACCCATCTCATTACCTTTCACTAGCAGTCATGCATCAGCTGTGAATTTCACATAGTGATTATCAAAAAAAACCCCACAACTACTATTATCTTACATCTTTCATTATCATATAACTGAAAACTACTTTAAAATAGCTACACTAACAAAAATACTGAATAATGACTAATATTGGAGTATTTCTAAATATTATCTTACCTTTGTCAACAAGATAAATGTAAACATCCATTCCTCTACATTTCTAGGATTATTTAACATCTATCACAGTTTTCTCTAGACACTAGTGAGTCTCATACAAAAAAAATAAGTAAAAATGAGCCAACAACGTCAAAATGTAGCTTATAAATCGCTGCTCAAAGCTCTTCAGTGGAAGGCAGCTCCACTGAAGACTTGAAGTGATGCACAGACTGCTGAAACACAGAAAATGTCATCGTGAAACAGTGCACTCACCTATACTGAGATCAACTTCCTATTTCTTCACATATTGCTGGGCAGGACGTGTCAACAAAGGTGAACTAAAGCTTCTCTATTAAAAGCCATAAAACTTTACTAAGCCCAACTAAAACACGGTGGTAGAAAGCACAAGTATATTTCATTTTCAGGCTGGAAAAGAACCAGAAACTGAAATTTACCTCCACAGACACCATCTAAAAGGTGGTAGTATGGCGCTTTTTTTGTTTGTTTTTTTGTTTTTGTTTGTTTGTTTTCAGTTGGCAATGTTCTTTGCTAAGTTTAAATAGTCAAGTAGACAGTAATCAGGAAATATCGTAGCTAATGACTTTTGTACACTCAAGACCTTTAGCTCTCTTACTTGATAAAATGAAGGAATGAAGGCAGTTCAAACCATGAAATCAGAACTTTCCAGAAAGCAAAGTGTTTTTTTTTTTTTTCTGCTAGACTCTGGACATAGTCTTAACCCCAAAGAAAGTTCTGAAGAGCGATCAGAGAATCAGATTCCAACCACCACCTCTGCCACAAAATTGCTACTTGGCTTTTCTAAGTGCCTCCAACCCATACTTAGTCAAAGGATGTTCAAATAGACATTCTTGGGTCTTCACGAGCAGAACTATTCTGTACCCTTCTAGTTCCCTTGAGGCTGGAAGTGATATCTGTACTTTCAATGCTTAAAGCACCATAAAATTATATACCTTAAAGGAGGGAGACTAGGAAGGGGCTACAATCTCCATGCTTCTCAAAGGGAATATCCAGAATCTCTGGATGTTGGACATTCATGCTTTTGATTCTGATGTATGTATATTGAACAAGAGTATCACCACCTTGACTCAGAGAAGTGTTAAATTACTCAGAGAAGTGGTAAGTAACTTATCTTCCTGAAACACTAGAGGGTTAATGAGTTCTTTGAAGAAATTAATAGCTCACCATTTAGGCCAATGTACAAATGTCATACTAAGAAGAAAAAGAGTAAGACAATAGTTTACTTTGCTTCCTATTCAGTATATCATACTAAATAATGAGTGTACAACTCTGTGGAAACCTCCTAGTAGTGTTAAAATTACAATGTGCATCATATTTCTTACTTAATAGTGAGGAATGTTCATCATTAGAAATATTAATGCCTATTGTGTATGCAGAACTACCAATATCTTCACAGCAGGACAGGATATTTGTTTAAAGGAGATATTTAGACATTTTCAGCAAACAGATCTTACCTGGATGACCTGTGATTTAAATGAGGAGATCAGGCCAGTAATCTTATGCTTTCTTGTACTCTTCAATCCTTTTAGCATAATTTAAAAATAGTTGTAATGCATACACACAGATTGGATTAATTAGGGGAACATAACCTGTCTTGTTATTTCCTAAATCTTAAGTGCTCAAACCTAGTATGTGTATTTGTACACAAACACCTGTGCGCAAGTATTATTTGTGTGTATAGGTATATGTTTATGTGTATATATTTGCACCTAGTCATATATACAAATGCATAAGCATGTAGCCATATACAAAATGACCTATCAGCTGCATTGTCAGACAAGGCTATGCAGTTTTCCCCAGACATTAATTATCAGAAACAACTGGTGAAGAGCAGAATATTTTTTTTAGATTATCAGTAAAACACTAGACAGGATGACAATCAATACAATTTTAAGAAGTTCCATTACAACTTGAGGGCAATGAGCCTAGTGCTAAATAAGCTTAACATGCCCTGTAAACTATTTCTAAACTTGAAATTGGTGAGATAGCTGGTATGGTGAGTGGTCATCATGATATGCAGAGAGTAAGAGCAATAGTCCTCCTCTTATTGTTTCTGTATTTTCCTATTTCCGTATATACAAATGCCACACTGGGTCAGGTTAGCTGGCAGGATACACCATCTCCCGCTGAGAACACGAGTTTCCTAAGCAGCACTTTGAAAGGGGTCAACAACAGTCAAATACAAAAATAGGAGAATTGAGGGATCCTCCACTTCTCTTACTGATCACAAAATTCAAAGCTGTAAGATGGGAACTCTTGCATCACAACAAACTTTCAACAGCCATATATATCCTACAGCTCACAGCTCTGCTTAAACTGTTAGATCTTTAAAACAGGAAGGATGTTTTAGTTTTATATTTACGTGCACCTTAAATGCATGTGCACCTTATTATTCTTCTTGACTAATAGATTATATTTATGTGACCAGTGATTTTTTTCTTTTTTTTTTTTTTTAACCTAAAGAGGGATTTTTTTCTCCTCAAGCTTTTCAATTCAGGTTCAGCAGTTTGAATGCTACCATAAAAATTCTTGTTCAATGTAAAATACTAACTTCTGTATCTCTGAAGAAGGCAGTCATTATGCTTTTCACTTTACATATAGCATTAATTAGATGGCAACTCATGCATAGACAACACATCAGAGAAATTAAAGGTTATAGCTGTATTCTGTATGTATAACTGCATGAGCAGTTTGCCCTCTGGTGACTAACTCTGTGAGGACATACAAGGTTTATACCAGATATATGAAGACCAGTATGAATAAAGAATGAATGGAACATTTGCAAGCCCTAGAACAAACAGCTTTAAAAGGGTTAAAAAAAAAAAGGTATGCATTAATTGCAACAGTGCAATGTGATTGCATTCAAATACAGAAAAGTACTGAACTAAAGATAAAATGTCAAGAAGAACAGAGCAGCAGCCATAGAACATCTATAGAAGGTACAGAAGAGAACTGAAATTCCGGAATTTTGCCTAAGACTTCTAAGGGTTAGAACAAAATAATGAAGCAAATGGTTCCACACAGCCTCCACACCTTGAGAGTATAAAAGGCAAGTCAAAAATCAGCTTATAGCGAGGGCTCAATAGCTAAAACTCCTTTCTCTCCACGTTGTGCACAGGTCATCTCACCTGGAGTACTTGGACATGCGTCCTAGGGCTTGTATGTGGCTATGAAAGCATAAATAGACAAAATCAATTTAATTGCAGATTTTGTGAAAACAAATTGCCTTTCTCCATAAGATCTGACACTGAGTTATGTTACACTAATTTCCTGCATTATCACTAACACTCAGAGTTGGGGATGGCGCATGGATCTGCCTTTTGTAGAGATAAAGGATAAAGCTTCTATTACCAGTTTGTGCAATTTAATCAGCCGGAGGGGCTTGGCTATCTTTGAAGGCATCCATTTTGCAATTTAAGCTAATATATGCTAATGGTATGCTTACTTCAAGCTGATTTGGAAGAGGAAAATACAGATATTGTTCCTCAAAATGAATTTTTGCTTCCCAAGATGAAGCTCTAGATTTATCTCAACTCCTTAGTTGACCACTGCTACTGTACTGAATATCACATCTATTTGATCTTCACAAACATTCCAGTGAAGCAGTGAAATATTGTCACCTTTCACTAACTAATGAGGAACAGAGGCACAGAAGTGGAAGACAAAAAAGAGACTTGTCTATCAGAAAGCAACGCTTATTTACTGTGGAAAATGAAATCAGGTCTCAAGTTCCTATCTAGCTGTCTAGCTGCTAGATCGTGTTCTTTTCATATAAAATAGATAATTGAAAAGTCAGTTACATATTATTCTGTTATCCAGATCACATTTGTTCTGTACATCTGCTTACCTAACAGCTTAAATCACCTTAGCAAACAGCTGTACTTCCTTTGCACCTAGCTGCTGAGCTAGAAGGTTTTTACGAGGGATGTTTTTCTTGGTCTTGCCTTGCTTGTGTATGCAACAGCTGTTAAAATGTTGTCTTAGTCCATCACCATGACTGCTCACCTAAATTATTTTCCAGCGTCCTTAGCTGAAGGTTGTTGGTGGAGAGTAGCTTCTTCCCTTCCAAGGTGCACAAGTGCATAGGATGTGCAAGTTCAAGTGAAGAGAGAGCAACAAAAATGTTTGGGTGGAAAGTACGAAAGAGTATTAAAAAATAAAGTTAACTTCTAAAATCTTTGTTGTGTCTTGCTTGAGTTCATCAGGAGCTTTGTATAAAGAACAGCAGAGTGCTGGATAACTTCTGCAACAGTCCCAAAGATTAGGATTGATGGTCATAGCTGTACCCGTTCCCAGCTACCTCAGAATGGCAGAACAGCGAGCCTTTCCTCATGGTCACCTCACTAAATAAGTGTACAAGGGTTATGTATAAGTGTTGTTTCTAGATTCCTTCACTTGTATAATACGTTTTGAAACTAGCTCTTTTGCCACCTGGCTCTCTTACTGCCCTATCGCAGCCTGTTGGGTAGCAGTACAAGGGGAAACAGAAAGGTTCGCTGGTAGTTCTCTACAATTTGCTCGTGGCATTAGTGATTAGAATCCTAGAAAACAAGCAAGAAACTTGACAGCTGTCCTTGTGCATTTCTAAATACTCTGCGAGCTGTACTGCGTAACATGTCTCCAGTGACAAACTAAATTTTATTTGTGAGATGAAACATGAATCTGGATTACACTTCTCAAAGGAATGAGTTGAACGCTTCTCAAATGTGCTCACTGATACTGACCTTTCTTCTCAGAGAGAAAGAGTTAAACAGATTTCCTTATTCCCCAGAGGCTGCTGGTCCCACGCAGAGGTGCCATGTTTTATTTAAAACATGCTCTCTCTCAGTAACCACTTGTTCTAATTGGCAAGGCAAGGCTGGGTCCCCAAAGCACATAGCTCGTTACACTCAGTTTGGATTACAAAAACACGATGAAACAAACTGCATCGAAATGTACAAATTAACAACTCAGGAGTGCACGACACGGACATGGAATTAGATTGTAATATGGAACAAACTCCACAGGGAGGCTAAGGAACAAATCACTAGTGTCTCTATAAACTACAGAAGGTTTCCAAACGAGCAAATACACAAAGCAGAGCACAGACTTTTCTATAACTCAAGCAAATTGCTAAATGTGGAAAAAAAAGAGAAACATTTCTTCTCGTATCTTATGCATGCATTTATAGGAGAATGGTGTTACACGGAAATTTAATAAATGAAACCTGTGGGTTGCACATTCTGAATAGGTAACTCTGCTTTCATGCTGGCAATGTGCAAACATCATAGCAATTAAGTCATATCTCAACTTTTTTTTTTTTTTTTTTATTTTTTAAATATGATCAGGGAACCTATACACCAGAGACTAAATTACAGCTGGTGTTTCAACAAGTCATTTGGAAAGGTTATGACTCGGAAGGTGAACAATATATCAAAGAAACAGAAAGAAAACAGGACTAACACAAGGAGGAAAATTTACTAGATAACAGAACTATGAAGCCAACTACAAATAATGGAAGCCTAAGACAAAAAGAGATTGAACTCTCATTTGCTTGTAGCTCAACAACCTGTATAATGGGTATGGCAATCCCCTGAGACAAGAAGAAGAAAAGACATGAAAAAATATCAGTAATATCTAGTTAAGCTAGAAGAAAAATATAAATTAAAGATATTTGGTAGTCTTTTCAGGGAGCCAGTACTGAGATGTTGTCATATTGTTTTTGTCAGATGCTGAGTGTAATTTTTTTTTTTTTTTTTTTTTTTAAACAAATGAGCTCCAGATTACTAGGCTGTGAATTTAACAAGATGCAATGTGATGGAACAGCCACTAATGGCCTACAGGGTAGTCTACTGATAGGACTGTCTGTAAAAAAAAGTTCTTAATTAAAAGGCATTCAGTTTTCCCAGACTGTGTTGGTGAAAACACACTTTCAAACATTACTGGAAAAAAAAAAAAAAAAAGCGAACTTGAAGTTAGAAACATAAGAAGGAACAAAGGAAACAAAATCTCAGTGCCAGCTGTGAAAGAAATCCTTTCTTCCACTAACTCTTCTGCCCACACAGAAACAGAAATGATTCACGGGTCTGTCCTCCATCAGCGCATTAACCCTCCTCACTACTATATATGGGGGAAGATGAAAGAGGAGGAAAAAGGAGAAAAACAATTGAAGAAATCAAACCAGCAGCCGAGCCATCGACCCTACTGATAACCTCTATTGCACCGCCATGCACATAACACCATTGCACAGACAGGTGGCAAGCAGATAGACTCTTTCATAGGGCATCTTTAATGCCCCTCTATAGAATGCCCAGCAAAATCAGACCAAAACAACACAGGAGCCCTGTATTCTGTGCTACTTCAATGCCATGATGGTATAGACAGAAAAAAAAAGGCCCCTCCTGTCCATTTATAGGCCATATGTATAAAAATAATACACAGATTTAGTAACTTAAAATGCAATCTCTACTTAACTCTTAGAAGCACAGCAGGTCTAGATGGTTTCAGGTACCCTTTTCTCCCACATTTCCAGTTTATACATAGCAAACTACGAACAAGTAGCATAAATACGCTGGATGATTTGGCTGGTGGGACTATTTCTGACAGAACTACAACTATTAGTCCTAAGTTTAGGTAGTACAACTATACTTGACCTAACTCATTTTTTCCCATTAATTTATATTTCTCCACTGAAACTTTAAGGCAGGTTAGGGGAAAGGGAGTAAATTAAAAACATAAAACTCCTTTCCCATTCCTTTCTCAAAATATCGCCCTAACAACCCACAACAGAGCTATTACTCAGATCTTCACACTTTTTAAAGCTTCAGAATAATGCAAGCTAACAGAGTAAAAAGAATTGTTAAGGTCAGCAGTGCAAATCAAGCTTATTTATAAGTGAAAACCACATGAAGTCATTTGTCTAATTCTTTCATTCCATTTCATTACTGCTATCTTTCTCAAGCTTAGAATACATCTGACTTTTTAAGTCTATGTTAAGACCTCCTTTCCCTACCAGTCTTCTCCTTTTAAAAATTCTTTGGGCACAGAGTAAGAGAAATTAAATGCATGTCAAATTCTCTGTTTATATCTGGAATGCTACAGTACATTATTAGCAGGTGCTCTAAGAATTAGCAGTATCTTTATTGCCACTGTAAACAGCTCAACAATTTTTCAAAGAATTGTTTAGCTTCAAGCCTGGGTGTGCACTAAAAGTGGAAAATGAAACTCTACTAGTCTCAAGTGCTAGCCAGTGAGTGCTGCTTTTTGCAGCAAGCAGTCCATGTACTTCAAAATACAAAGCCAGACACGATACAGCAACAATTCTAGCCTAATGAAGCAACAAATTGAGGCACTAGCTTCCATTAGGAACCAACAAAGGTAACAACATACTGCAGCCTTCCTGAAAAAGATGCATTTTGTGTGCACATAAAGAAAACTAGTACGCAGTGCTTTTTAAAACCAAACCAAAACAAAAATCCACACAACACTTTTGAAAGTGCTCTGTCTTTTCCAGTAATAAAGTACGAAAAACCAGGGACTCACATCAGATATTAGAAGGATATGGAAAATGTAAGTACGACTGAGTCATTGTTCAACGAAAATTTTATGAAGAGCTGAGTTATGCATTATTATTCATCATACAACAGGATACAGTAAGAATTACAAAATATTAACTAGCAAAATGCAAGATGCAACTTTTGAAAATGTTTTCAGTAGCCTGAAAGTCTGACTGGCAGTCAAGTTAGCAGCTGATTAACAGCAAAATCTCTTTAGACAGGAATGTTGGTTTTTGCCAGATCATCCTTAAAGTAGGTGTTATCACAACCATGCAAGGCAGCAATCTAAATAGTTCCCAGGATTTACAAAGACAGCAAAAAGAGGAAACTGCGTTACTCAGCGACTCTGAGTCACACAAAAAACACAGTTCTGTATGCTCTGAAAATTGTGTATGACTTGGGCAAGACAAAATAAAGGTCTGCTCAACAAAACAGAAGGTTTAAGACACACAAAAACATGCAATAACTCCAGTCAGACATCTGAGTGAGTTTGGGAAATAGAAAGAATAGCAAATAATCCAATACTTCTAGAATTCAGTTGATATATAGAAGATATAAATGTCCATTTTTATTCTTTTTTCGCCTTATCAGATCTCTGAAGCTCCAGGGAAAATATACTGTTGAATTTACAAAACTTTATCATCTGGCACAAAGCCAAGCACACGTACTGAAAATGCCTATGTGATTACCAGCAATACTGACTTCCCACTTGATGGATGGAGATGAAAATTCTTTAATTTTTTTTTATACTTCACAAGTGCTTCACAGAATATCAACATTGGATAGCTGGATTAAGAAAGGATATGGACATCCACCTCTAGAAAGTTTCAATTACATTATCACACAAATGCTACGAAATTGATTCACAAACCCGTGAATACCCTAATTATTATTTCATCTTCTTCCAGCTTTCCAAGCACATCTTCACACCAAACCTTCCAGTGCTGCACTTACCTTTAGCTTCACACATAATTGAACAACCTGAAATCCACTTCCTGCATTCCTCCGGCCAAGGCTGACTGCACCATCACAAAAATTAAACTTTCCAGATTCCCAACCAAATGGACTAAAGGCAGAGTGTGGGTTTTTTGAGCTATTTAAGTGGAAAGTGTAGTTTTACAGTTTTCTGTATTTAAATATTTATTCTTACTCTGTAGTAGTTTGTTCAGTGACTGGTCCCACTGGCTCCAATTAAAATTGAGTTCTTGAGGTACCAGGTGTTGTTTTTGTGAATGTTTGTAGAATTCCTACTTGAAAGAGTCTACTTTAAAAAAGTGGCGTTTCAAAAGCACTCAATGTCCCTACCTGAAGTTGATATTAAAACTTCCCTAAACCTAGTGGGAGCAAAAGTAGATTAATAGAGAGTGCTTTTGGAATATTTCACTCATCACCATCATTCAGATTTAGCAGTTTACTGTATTGAAAGAGAGGCTGAGGTATTAGCAAAAGATGTGGTGTCACTAAGGGAGATGCTCTAGCCATAATTTGCATTTTTTCCACTTACCAGCCTGTATTCTGATTAAAGAAATCCTACACCTTATTGCATTCGTATCCAGAATGTTCAAGACATCTAAAGCAACTATGCCTTAACTATCTCAAGAGCAAATTTCTGTGAAGCAATTTAATATGCAGGATTACACTTGTGCAGTATCTGGAGACTTCAAGGCATCAATAGCATATGGTCCTCACTGAATTGGAGACAGAACGTTGTAAAGTACTTTGCAGAAGTACAATTAACTTTGGATGATTTCAGAGGCTTTTGAATGTTTCAGGGTCTGCTACTTCTACTAGGTTTATGCAAAACAAGTCAGGTATTCCTTCTTGGAACAGGCAGATGGGGTGGAAGGAGGCACAGAGGGCTGAAAAGGACAGCTAACTTCAAACTCCTCTCCACTATTTATCAACCTTTATGCACAAGCCAAAGCGGCATATGAGGAACAGCAGATTTGTCCTTGCGTGGAAGAGCACAGTGAACCTTATAGATCTAGGTCAACACACTGGGCTCCTCCAAGCAAAGGGTTGCATGTATCTGAAGTACCCAGCTCATCCTTGCCACAGAGAACTGAACAACCCAATCTCTAAAATAACCTATGAAAAATATTTTCCTGTTTCATGTAAAAAAACTTACAAAGATAGCCAAAACCATGAGCTCCAGTCTCCCTATTACTTTTAGTGAATTTATCTTGAATAAATCTTAAATAACTAAGAAATCACTGGTATTTGGCCAGACAAGAAGGCAAACGGACAGCCCATGACCATTTCCCTTTTCTCGGTTTCTGTGTTTATTAAACCCTCCTTCCTTCCATCACAGGCATCTATGATCACTTTTCCCCATGAATGGGGAGGAGAGGAAGGGTAAAAGCAAAGAATAGCTCACAATCATGTACGTACAAGCAGGTATATAGTTCAGAAAGTCCGAGAAACCTGTAAAGATAGTAAGGTTCTACATAACAGCTTATATTTCAACTTAACCCCAACAGTGTTTTATCTTTTGCTGAATTGTTGCCCTTCCCTTATAACTTATATAAAAATACAAGGTTTATGCAGATGCAAGGGGCTTTGCTGCTGTGTATGTGCAAAATTATTTTTTAAAAGGAAAAAAAAGGTCTGTATTCTAAACATCTGAAAAAGGAAAGAAAAAGTCATTTAATGAAGTTACTAACCTTTTTCGTTGTGTGGATTTCTTTTTTCTAAAATAAAAGAGAAAGGAAACGATGGTCAAGAGAAATAATAATTCCCAATTTCCCCCTGTATACAAATTTGCTTCAATACATTTGAATAAATAACCTGCCATACTAAAAGAAAAAAAGCTATTTTTTTTTCACATCATATCTTCGGAGTGTCTGGAATAGTTAAAAACATTTCAACAGCTTTCTTGCTGTCTGTGGTGGTTCAATTTACAGAAACAAGTATGTGACTGGAAATCCAGTAAAAATGTTATTGAAATATTTTTAGTATATCTGAGAAAAAGACTTGTGAGACTCAGTTCGGGTTGAGTTATTACACAAACAGGACTGGAGTTCTCATTATTTCATTATTAGTTGATGAAGGAACCATAGTTAAAATCTAATACTAAAACTACTAAAAAAAACAACAACAAAAAAAAATTAAAAAAATACTATGTTTTCTTTTTTTTCCAATTAGCAGTAGCTTTTTTAAGTTTCTCAAACTTTTGAGAATTACTATTTCAATAAAATAAACAAGCTATAACAATTGCATAGAAAACCTTGAAAATTTTAAGGGAGAAGCTACTTTTTTCCCCCTAAACCACACATTTTAGTTATTATCTTGTACTTTTACAGCAGAAAATTAACTTGATCAGAGGGAACAGCTTTTCAGGAGAACTACAGAACAGAAGCCAAGAAGGGATCATAAAATGTCTTCAAAAACAAACAAACAAAAAAAATGAAGCCCAAATGAAAGAGATGTTTTTACTTATTGCCTGGCCCACTGGTTATAAAGTTTTGGGTACTTTGGTAAACCCATAATATGAAGGATGGGCCATTTTGGTATCTCAGAATTAGAAAATCCACATTTCTAAAGTATGCAAGCAAAAGCTATTTTATAATGCTAATAAGAACACAACAGTACTGAGTCAAATCAAAGACCTAGTAGCATACTTCTTATCATGGTCTGTAGGGAAAGAGTATATGTAAGCGCTTACACTTTCTTCAGTATACCCTTGCAGTGATCCATGCATTTGGAAAATAGCCAGAGGAATATGCACATCATTTTGCTGAACAGTCTTGGACAATCTTTATTTTCCTTGTGTTTGTTTAATTAAGTGATGCTGAACCCGAGATCTGAAATCTACAAGTCAAAATATTTTTGTGTGCAAACCTCAGTAAACACATTTGATTTTTTGGGGGGTAGTGGGGTGTACACTTTGCCTTAAATTTCAAAGATTCTATCACTTTTGCACTGGAAACCAGTGACCTTAAAAATAAAAATAAAAGGTGCAAGCCAAATGTTATGGCCAACTTCAGTTCTAAAAAGGAATATTTTATAGACAAGCCAACGACTGAAATTTTCTAAAACTTTTTTTTCCATCATTTTAATACTGTAGCTGTTCCCCAAGAGAAATTGAAATCATGAACTAGGAAAGGACTTCAATTACAATTAAAAATAAGGTTAGAACACCAAAAAATACCACAAAAATTTCAAAAAGGCAAAGCCAGAAGATGCTAACAGGAAAAGGTCAGTAGCAATTCCTAACATCTTACACAGTAGCGATGACCTTGCATAAGAAAATATGTAGCAATTATAAGTAGACTACTAATGAGCTACTGATGATTTAATTTCCACGGGCTGAAAATTAAAAACAAATGAAACTAGAGGTTTTCTATAGCAGTTTTTCTTTTTTTTTTTTTTTTAATCCATACCATATTTCAGAGAATGTTACCAAATAAATCCTATAATATTCCAAATTCAGAGTTTTGCATTTGTGAAAGCTACATTATCCATACAAGTGCTGTGCTAACAGTGGAGCTCTTTAGTTCAAGGGCATTCCTGACTTCCATAAACTTCAAGAGCAAGGCTTCATTGGTGCATTTACACGAGAGATTCTTGACTAGCAAACAAATGAAGCACAAAGTGAGGAAAATCTGATTGCACGTACACACTGAAGGAAGGGAAACCCATGCAAAAACCCTGAAGGAGATGCCAACAATGTGGTTTCAATAATCTAACAAAAAAAAAAAAAAAAAACACAGAACCTTTTACTGCACTTACCAGCAAAGCATTTGGAACAGAGATTCATAGTCTTGCTGGACCTGGGGCAAAATAAAAAAAAAAAAAGTAGAGCTAAAAAATTCATTATAATTCTAATCAACACAGGGAAGCTTTTCAAAAATGAAGCAAGGGTACAGACAGGGGAAGAACTTAAATGGCTGGGAGTCAAAGACAACAATAGGCTCGAAGTAGCTGAACTAGGAACGGGGATGGGGAAGAGACTTCATCTGATAACCTCTTTACAGAGCTTTTAAAACACACCTTTCACTTATTTAACCTCATAGTGGAGAATAAGCTTCCTTTACCATTCAAGGTATTTTTGCAAACCCATCAATCAGATCGTTCTATTGCCATCTGATAATAATGATAGACAGGAAGAGCCAACACATTCCACTTGGATATTAAAGCTCCCTTTGGCAGCAGCTTTGCAGGCCTGACAAATCCTGAATGCAGCATAGCAATAGAGAGATTAAAGTATTGCACTTATAAGGACATAGACAGATGTGCTCTTGGAAGTATAGCTGGAATGGTTTAAGGAGTTATTACCTCAAGCTGTTCATTACTACCCGCAGCTGCATCCAGCAGTAATTTAAAATAACCTGGCTGACTTTGCACTGACATGGACTAGGACAGTTCACATGATCCATTAGCGTGGCTCGACTTTCAGGGCAGTAACCTTCAGCTGAGAGAAAAACAGCTGGAGAATGACAGCAATATCTTAAGCCTCCCAGATGTCTCCGAAGTGTCGGTGCAATTAGGCCACAAGCACTCACCCTCAGAGAAAGTTGGTAGGCCCACAGGCAAACAACAACAAAAGTTCAGGCTGCAGACCTCTCCAGGGCTACCAGGAAACTACTGAAAGCAATATACTATGGGAGCACGAGCTTCTCCCAGCTCACAAGAAGTTCTCTTCTAATATCACAACTTCTCTTTCAGGATGTCAGCCGGAGACTGTTCTCGAAATGCCTCTAAGCGCTGAAACGCCTTTAGGTACGAGCAACCCAGTTTCTGTGCACACTGCCTGATAGCTCGTTCAGTCAATGCTCCTGAATCAGCTCTGCTGTTCTATATCAGCATTAGCATCCTCCTGAGCAGGCCTGAAAATACACGTTAATAGGCAAGATCGTACCACAATTGTCCGTGCCCAGAAGACCTTTTTCCCCTCCTTGAGGCAGCCTCTTAGCTGCAACATCTCATCTAGCCACATCAATTGCATCTTTATCCTTGGAAATATGCACGCTTGAAAACAACTGAGACTACCAAACCATTTGGTTTCTAAATCCAGACAAACATGGATGGAATTTGAGATGAGGCCTGCACCTTACCATTACAAATTATAAAAATCAAGACTCAAGACAAAAACTTTGAAAATATTTTTTTCAAAGCAATTAGATCGCAAATAACAACACGTATTAGAATTATACATTTTTTTTTCCCAAAAAGTTTGCAAATGGATATTTTGAATGACTTTCCAGTTACAAACTAAATCCAGACTTGATCAATCATATCTTAGTATTAGTCACATCAAAACATTACAGATGCTTTTCAATTCATGCACATTTGAAAGCTGGTTTACATCAGGCTCAAGGATTCTAGAAGAACACAGTTCACTGCAGATATGAGACATAAGCGTTTGCCAGCTAGAGCAGGAGCCACAGACACATGAAAGCTACTTTTAAATGCAAACAGTATGTGCACAGGAGAAAAGTTAATTCCCAGGAAAAGAAAAGCAGAACAGCATTTGTAGCCATACAAATACATCATCATATCGGTATAGAAGATTCAATATCTATGCTGACAGTCTGCACAGGTTATCTACCTTCAAAAGAACTGCAATTAAAAACAGCATGGTGAGTCAACACCTACAGCATTAGTGTGCTGCAGTTCAGTACTCACTGCTTATGGGTTAGACCTTCTGGAGCAGCTCAATATGCCAGGCAGGAGGTTCTCTGTAAAGCCATTAAACCCCAGGGGCAGCAAAGAAAAAGAAAGGTAGAGTTCAGATGGTTCATATTGATGACATCGGAATGGGCAACGACAAATGTTTTCACTGGTATCATCAACCATCTCAGCTGTTAAATATCAATCCGAATCCTCATACAATATTTACTTGTTGACACACCAACAATAAAAACACATGCGCACACACAACATACAGCCACATGAAAAAAGAAAAATGCTGCCATTTACTCATAACACAAAAACGTTTTATTTCAGAAAGGACAGTGCTACCGGACAAGCAACTACACAAGCTAAATATCTTCAGTTCACTGTTATTCTTTCAAGTTTCACTTTCTGATCCTTTTATACACATTTTTAAGGCATCACAGTTTGTCTGAGGCTGCAGCATTGGATGAGAATCTAGATTTAGACACTTAGGTCACTGCAGAGGCACTGACATTAAACCAATACTAAGATAATGCTTTTTTTTTTTTTTTAATAAAAAAACAAGTACTAAAGACAGTAGCAGTGCTGATTAACCATCACCCCTTTTGGAAAGTACAATATTTAATTAGAGCAAAAGTTTTTACAAAGAAAATATATCAAGCAGTTTACGTATGTCCACGTTAGTAGGTATCATCTGAAAGACATGCCCATGTCTGTCAAGTAAAAGGTATGTTTGACAGCTCTTTGGTACACTGCAAATTCCTCCCCTCATCACTAGGATTTCCTCTTTCCTCTCACCACCCCTTTAAAACTGAGCACACCCATATATGCTGTTTTTCCTCATATAAGTCGTGTTAGCCACATTGCTATTTTACATTACTTCCTAGTGACTCCAGCATTCACCAGAAGCATGTCACCGGCCAACAACACCAAAAACGTAAGTTCTCTTATGTTCCTGACAGTCTTTTCAAATATATGGCTGTAATATCTGTTCTTTCTCCAGGTAATTTTATTTGCAACGCTCAAAGCGCTAAGGCATCAAATGGTCAGGACACGTGGTCATGAGAAAGCCCTCTTTGTTTCCACTTCATGGTCAACTCTACTTAGAGAGAAGACTTCTAGGAAAAACAGTACACTGCAGATTTCTAGGAACATTCACAAAAATGAGTGTAAAGGTGAATAAGGCATAGGCAGCTCAAAGTCCAAGTCAACCCTGGCAAAGAGAATTGGATGTTTTAGACTGCAGTTTTTTATGGCTAACCCCAACGCTTCCACACCTTTCTCTCCCAGTTTGGTTGGGGTATTCAACATGCTGATGAATCACTTACTAAATTGCTGGTTTTAACTGGACATACTAAAGTAGTTCCCAGATTTCCCTCATAAAAGTCAGCTTCATGCTCAACAGCACCTAATCCAGAGTTACTACACCATCCATTTTATCTGTACAATATCCCTACAAAGCCAGTTTTGCATTAGTAATTTACAATCTCCACTTGTACATAATTTAAGCTGATATTCAGAAAGACATCCATATTTATGGATAAATCAAGTCAAATAGAATGGTATTATCTCGAGGCAGAATATAAAGTTAAACCCTACTTGAAGGTACTTCCATCTGTCAAAAAGACACCATTTAACTAAAGGGTGATACAAAATTATTATGTAGATTTGGAAACCACAAGGTGAAGCATGCTCAGAAGGTCAAGTGGCAGAGCAAACCAGAGGCAGAGGATCTTCAAGCCAGCTGGAAAAATCCCAGAGGCTACCAAATAAATTGCATGCAACTATTCCACAGGACTTGGTCTACAGTAAGTTTAGTTATCAAAAGTGTTTCCACTTCCAAGAACAAACAAAAACTTCCTTGAAAACACAGCCTTGAAAGTACTAACAATGATGCAGGGATTTGGAAAAAGGAAGAAATGTACAGAAACAGGACATCCCAGAAACTACAGCATATTTGTGCTACAAGCATTAAATAAATGATATGTAAGGGTAAAAATAAAAAAGCTCATTTCAGGATATTCAAACCATCATCCCTTACTTGGATGGTTGTGCCTGCAAATTTCTATAGCAAATGAAGCTATTTGAACCTATGGATAGAAGAACACACACAGAGTCTTAACTCCAGTGAGATTAACATCTGCATCTCAGATTAAACATGCATAATGCGAAGTGAGAAGCACTGAATTCCAAAAATACCATTCTTTGACTCCTGCATATTGATATACTGTAACTAATTAATAAAATTGAAAACTAAGACTCTTATTCAGCCACTCTGCTTCCTTGATTCCCTTTTCATATATTACAAGCATATGAAGGTATGGCCTTATCTACTTCACTAAAAGCACTCAAATTTATTTCCACTACAAATATATACCCTAATGTACTAATTATTCCTTTTATTTCTTGCCATTTGGCAGCATACCATTGCAAGATACCATCCAAATCAATGTGCCTTCTACTCTTCTGTCTTCACTGGAAGCCTGCTCTTCCTTTGCCCTCTCCCAATAAATAACTTTATCAATACGAAACCACAGCTAGAGAAAGAAGTTAGAATTCTTGCTGTAAATCTCCAAAGGTTGCTAGATGTATCGCAATTCATTCAAATAGCCAGAATCTAAAAGAGAATCTCTGTCTGAAGATTCAAGAATAAATTGCATGCAGAAACTTTGAGCACTGGAAGAGAGTTTAAAAGAATTATACAGAAACCCACTTCGTCTCAGCATCTTCAGACTTCCTAATGAAAACAATTTTCTGCCACGAAACTTGGATAGGCATACCTAATAAATACCGAAGGTTTTGTAAAAAAAATCTTACATTATCCAGCAGACTGTCAGGCAATTCCTAGCTTCCCCATTCCCATCTTTAAGAAGAAAGATGAAGAAGCTAACCAGAAACACTAAAAACTAATACAAGCTAAACTTCACACTAAAGTGCCAAAGAGCAATACGAAGTGTTCAATTTGGTCTATATTATGATAACTCCCACACATTTTAAGGCCATAGTGAAATAGCATTATTAATGCAAATGCTCACCAATGTCAAGGCTGGTACGGCTGCACACGAGTAAAAATAAGTAAAGATTCTAGCATAGGTGTTCTCAGGGCTTAAGAAATCCACAGAGCAATAGTAATTTCTGGAAATAATTTTTCTTCAGTTGTCTTTCGGGAATGGAACAATATGGAATTTGAAGAAAAAAGAAAGATTTTGTATGGGATGTATGCATTAGATACTTATTTTTAAATGTATTTAATCCCACAGGTGCAAATTAAGAATGAGTTTGCATTTTTGGTTTTGTTTGTTATTGGGAACAAGAGTTTTTAGCGTATCTAGTAATGATTCTTTATGATTTAGAAGTTCTGTGACTTGGTAGTAGGAAAACCTATCTGCTTCAGTGGCACTATAATTGCAGTGGTGATTAAACACATCATGTTAAATGCTTCTTGGGCCTCTTCCAGTACAGCAATTAGAGTGGGATCCCCGTGTCACTGCAGCCAAATATATCCTAGCTCCTGAATGATACCCGTCCAGTACGTCATGGGCTGTATGTCTGAGAAACATTAACATGTAATGAGTCATGTTATTAATTAGTTAAAACCACACAGAAGGCTCCACCCTACATGTTCTGCACATACTGTTTCATGTATTTGGCAACTTCAGGACAGCTATAACATATGTTAAAGCAATGCATTTATACTACTGTAGTTAATGGTCTGTCACAATTTCCATTATAAAGCAATTTTCAAAGGTTTATAACTCTGCTGAAGAATTCACTCCGAGCTGAATCCTGGCACACAGTAAAAGCAAAACCATAGCCCACACATGTTTACTTTCATCCAACCAGACTTGGAGGATTATTCATCATTAAAAGAAAATTGATCCAATTCTGTATTTCCCTTACAGTTTTCATCATTTACTCTGAGCATATAACACTTCACCTTGCACAGAAAGGAGGTTAATTAGACTGTATTAATAAGACCCTCCATCATCCCTTTGGAAGTTCTGTATTAGCTGTACACTAGCTTCTCAAGAAAGCCATTTTACTGGTCTAAATCCACTGTCACCTCATAGATTTCACATGTGTTATATATTTGATATTTCAGCTCCACCTGACTTTGTAGTCTCACTAATGGGATACAGTCGAGGGGATTTTGGACAGTTTAAACAATTATTTACATTTTTAGGCTGAGGTGGCTCAGTAATTCCGAAAGACTGATGGATGCCAAATTCTGTTCACACAGAAGAGCAGAAGTGGAGCGTGTCAAATGCAGGTGGACTTGCAGAAAACCTGGCAAACAGAAACATTCGCATACACTCAGACTCTTCAGTGAACTAAAATCTGAAATTAAATATCCCACAAATGTGGTCTATGTCTTCTACCTCATCAGCTGTTGTATACCCACATGCTTGGGGCATTTACCAATTACAGGAATTCTAATTCAATTGGAAACTGTTATCAGGAAGATTTTATTACTGTTACTACAGGTTTTCCTTGCTTGGAAAACACATTAATCTGCTGGTGCTCATTTCTGGACTCCTCATTTTGACAATGAACAGTTTAGTGTCCCTTACCATTGCAAGATTTTTGGAACATGGCATTAAGTGATGCTTCAGTTAGTCAGTCACTTGCCAGCAGGGACTGACTGCATCATCCTGACTTCAATTTGAGATGAAATGGAGAGTAAACTTCATGCCCAGCACAGCGTACGAGTGCAATGCCCTTTTGGCAACTTTCCACAGTCAAAAGATATGCCAATGCATCCCAATGAAGTAGCTGAACTTTGATTTATTATTTTTCCAATAGCTACACTAAAGCCTTCTTTTAAAACTCTTCAACTGAAGCACTTCTTATATTTTTAAATATACAGAGACATTGAAATGCTTTATTTATAATAAGGCCAGAGAACAGAATAAATACACAAGAGGGGAAGACAAGGAAAATACAGCAACAAAGTAGCTCCTTACCTTACAAGACATATCTTGGGCTCTGACACAAAAGCACTGATGGAGTTCAAATGTAAAGCCTTATCCAAACAATTCATACAATAAACCACAAAGAATCCAATGCATCTAAACCAGAGAAGAAGGGTTGTAACAACTTAAATAAGATTCATTTAGGTTTTTAGCTGAGTGTACAAAGTTGTTGCCCTCCAGTCAAAGGTAAATGCTCCATAAATACATGTCTAAACTTTCTTAAAAAAAGAAACTCCTCAGCACAATTCTATAGCAAGCATTTCCCTGCAAATCACCTGAATATTTTTCACAACAATGCGTAGCCTGTTGTTTTAAGGACAGTAAGAAGGTTGAAATACTAAGTATTAGTAGACTCTGAAAGGTCTTCAGTTGAAAAGTAGGAATAAAATTTGAAAGTTCTGATCCAGCCACCTTCCACCAGTTCTTGAAGACATTGCTGTTTACATGTGTTGCAGGTAATAAATAACTTTGCCCTATGACAACAAATCACTTTCAGATTTTACAATATTAAGTAGTAGCAAATTTAGCTTTTTCTTCAGATCAGGCAATTCAATGCTCCACTGATAAGTAGCACTCAAAAACCTAAACCACAAGGTCAGGAATAGATAATAAATATAAAATCGTTCTAAGAAAAAAGAAGTTGGGAGAGACATCAAGAAAGCATCTATTTTGCCCTCTAACTTCAAGGCATGGCTACCTTCATATCAAACTTCCCCAGGAATCCTATTCCAACGTTTTAGGACCCAAATAACTGCATTTAGATTAGAAAAAAATACAAAACCTTTCCTTTCTTGTTGAATTTAAGCTCTTCGTTATTGCAAAAACTTTGAACAGCCTTGAAGATTCATGGCCCCCTACTCATGTAAGGACAAAACAATCAAAGTTATGGCAATTAAGAGATCTCCTTTTCTAACACCATGATCATTCTTGAGCTTTTCTTTATTTCTTCCCATTCATCCATACCTTGTCTAACTACAGTGGGCAAATTGGACCTGGACTATAACGGCAGCTTTAACAAAGCTGAGGATAAGAGAAAACTTAACATTGATGTCTCTAGCAGTATTCCTGATTTCTAAATCAAGACTATACCTGTGCAATCAAGATTATAGCTGTCTATAATACTAGTTTCTGAAGAAGAGAAAAAAAGACAAGTGTATATATATATATAAATATATATATGTTTTGTTTTGTTTTAAAAAAAAAAGGACTAAACAACTGGAAAAAAATATTCAACAACCTATAAAACTAGCTCAGTCTCACCCCTCTGTTACTAGGCTGTACTACTATTTCTGCTCTGGCAACCAATTCCCACATCATCAGGACTTAGCATGAGAATTCTTCTGGAATCCAGAGCGGCCTGCAGCCAACTGTGGAACTAAAACACGGAAAGATAACCGATGAAAAGAACTGCATGAGAAGAAACAAATCTGGATTTGCAAGAGGTTTTTTGGTTGTGTGTTTATTTTTTAAATCAAAATTATTTTTCTTACTAGAAAACTCTTGATTGGTATTATAATGCTAATTGGTATGATAATTGCCTAGAATGGGTAGAACTTGGGAATGACAAAAACGCCTTGCAAAGTATTTCAAAGACCTTGCCTGTTTGTATGACTGTGTAACATTTACAACAACTTATTTAAACCAGTTATAAATGCTGTTGCACAGGATTCAACTTTTTAAGCGTATTCTGTTGAGTACTGTGCCATGCATTCTCTCAAAAGCTAGCAGAATACCAAAATTATAATCTAAACTCCTTTGTCACAGAGAGATTGTTAACTGGTCAAACATTACACTGGCAAAAAGATGTTTAAAGTGTTGACCATCCCAAGTACAGAGGGAGAAACACAAGCGTGCTATCCACAAAAGATAGGACAAGAAGAGTCGGAACCCCAAGAATTATTCTGAAGATTCATTTCCACACGTTAGGAAACCACGTGAAGCTAGAGTTAGAAATAAAGCAGAAAGAACAGGAAAGAGTATCCCCTTGGATAATGCAAGAAAACATTCTTCATCCTGGACCGGTAGGAGCTGCGTCGCATTCATCACCAAAATTCACATTCTTCCATCCCAGTGAGCCTTGAACCCACTCATCCAGTCATGAAGCAACACGGTTCTTGCTTTGACCAGTGCTGCCTCTGTACCTGATTACAGGCACTCATTTTCTGTTCTCACCTGGGAAACACCATTGCAGCCATGTCTCATGATACTGTTCTAGGGAATAAGAGTACTTCCTTTCTTTCTGCAGGAATTTGCAGTGAACTGTATGTAGGATATATCTATACTAGGAGCAAATTTCCAGGTAGTTATTTAAACAAAACATTCCTAAGAGCCACCTATTCTGCCCTGTTGGTACGTTTAAATAAAAGTTAAAGAAAAGGAAAAAAAAAGTTATGGGAAAAGTCACTTTCAGAAGTGAAATAAAACACTGGTAACTCATCGTAACCATTGCAAAAACAAACAAACCCACAAGGTTTTTTCTAGCACACTTCCATCACCTGCATTTCACCTACCCAAAACTACCTTACCAGTAGCACAAACAGGTCCGAATGCTTCTCCCAGTCACCCAGAAATTTTGGTTAACTTTCTAATAGCTCCCAGATACAAATTTGTATCAGATTTTTCATCTCTGAGGAAGAGACTAGGAACTCCCTGCCTCAAAAACCATCCCAGAGTAGAGAAAGAGTTCTACCACTTGATTGTTATACTACAGCAAGTATAGTGTATATAGTATAAAGTAAATATTGTAATAATTTTATAATGCCATAAAATAAACATCTTTATAAATTTATAAAATAAAGTTATAATATACTTATATTAATTTAAACTTTTTTTAAGATAAAGTTTATACATATAAGCTAAACTAAAATAATGTAAACTAAACATAACTAAACACCTTATACTAAGTCTTGGCCCAGAACACCACTTTGCATATTTTAACCTAGGAGATCAAACTGTTCTTTTCTCATATGTAACTTTTGCCTTTTTAATATTTATTTATTTATTTATTTTGTTAACTGCAAAGCCGGAGTTCAGTGTGATTCAAATGAACATGGCATTTCTAAACAGCATAAAGCTGTTTATCAACATTACCCTCAAGATGTTTGTATTAAACATGCAACTTCTGAAGTTTTTGAAAAATCAAAATAAATCCGGTAAAATTCATTATAATGAAGAGTTCAAGGAACAAACTATTATAAACAAAGCTTTGACAACACAACTTTAAAAAGCAAACAAAAATAATAATAATAGAAGAAACAGTATAAACAAGAGTTAGGCTGATAGTGACAAACAAAGCTGTATACAAAGCCAGATATTAATCTGCTCCTAGAAAAAGCTGGGATTTTTTTCATGAATGTGCACCAAGGCACAATGACAAGTTTTTAAAATATATATACACACACTAAGCATCATTAGTTCAGTGAAAGTTGTCACCTACAGCTCAATCAATAGTTTATAAAAAAAGTAGCATCTTCTTTTAAGAGAAGTCTGCTCTGTAATGTTGCCTTCTCTGGTTCTTCTAGGACAGTGGATGCTGGTCATAAAAACTCCTGCAGCCTCTCAGACCCTTCACCTGTGTGAACGATATATGGATCTATAAAACATTCCCAAACCACCCCACTAAAGACAAATGCTAAAAATAAAAAAAATAAAAATCTGCACAGTTAAGTCAAGAAATACAAATGAAATGGAAGTGCCTGAAAGGAGTAGCAGCAGATGGAACACGGCAGCTATGTAAGTTTTGAATGCTTTACAGAAAAGAGCATGCACTACATCACTACATCATTAAGCTTGTTTTCTTCCTGCTAACCCTGTAAAGATTCACTGCCTCCCCTGTCACTTTTGATCCACACACAACATATTCCTCATGATAGCTAACAGCTACTTTTGTACAGGTTTTTTGTTAGTGGTTGGCTGTGCTTTTTTCCCCCCTCCTTTTCCTTTTTATTTTTATTTTTTAATAAAAAGCCATAATTAAAACATTAAGCACCGAAATATTTTTTCTATGTCTGAAAACCCCAACTGCCCCCTACATTTTCAATATGATTTCTGAGATCTGAGCTTGACCTGGGACACACTGGTCGACTCCATTCTCTTTCTGAGTAAAGGATGCTGGAAAGTTCACGACTCGATGATGCCAGAGAGGCCTGCGTCCCTCGAATCCTATGACTTGTGCCCAGGAGCAACAGCTGCCTCAGCTTCGCACTTTATCCAGATACGTTATTCCTTAACTTTTACTCTGAATAGAAAAATACTTCACATACATTTAACTGGGCTAACCAACTATGCAGTAAAAAAGTGTAAGACCTCTGTAATGGTCATTCTGAGCCGACATCACTTCAGCTTCAGCGTCCTGAACTCGTGTGACCTGAAACAGGAAACCCCTTTAAAATAAGGTAATGTGTCATGGTGTCAAAGTCGTTCTTTTTTTTTAAATCATTCTAAGTGCAAATACACGATCTCCAGCATGCAAATAGAAGATGTACTATTCAACTATTTCCAGGAAGAAAAAGTACAGTAAACGCTCTGCCCCAATTCCAGAGAGAAAAAAATTACTTTCAAAATACGCATTTAAAACCTGCCAATATCTGACCTGAGAGCAAATACTGAGTTATCTTCTCATTAGCTACAGCTAGCCCATAGGTCTAACTACTTGTCTTTCTGTCCTTGTAACAGTACAACATGGTTCAAATACAGGAGACCTAAGGATCAGTAAAGCTGCTTCAAAAGCCAGATGAAGAGCATCCTGTGCATTCTTTTACAATGCAGCATTCCGGTCTTAGGCATTGTATTTTATCACAAGTTAATGAAGGACATCACGCATCTGATTCACTGAACAAAACTGGCATATTAGCACATCTGTGCTTATGAATTTCTTCCATAGAGAAAACAAGCTCTTGGGGAAAAAAAAAAAAAAAACACCTAATAAAAGAGTAACTTTCTGTAACAGGAAAGCTGACAACACAGATGTCTGTATATTTTAACACTGTAAATAATGAAACAATTAAAATGAAAGGATACAATTAAACAAAAACATTTTGAGTCATAACACATGAATGTTAACAATAATCCAGATGCTTTTCCTGTCTTTTAAATAGGCAAAAAAATAGGTAAAAGTGGAAAGATTTTTTATGTCAACTAAAACTAACTAAAAAGAATTACACCATATTTCAATGAGCTTCAAACTGTTTTCCTCACAGCCTAGTAAGTCAATCTTCCAGTTCCTTCCTCAGTCCCAGCAATCAGCTTTTTCTACCATGTTCCAAACTTTTTTGGGCTTCTCTACAAGCTTCTCAATGCCTTTTAGTAGAGTACCTGGCTCAACCAAATCCTAGCAATGATCAAAGTCATAGAGAAAAGCACATTTGTGCAAATTTCAGGCCCCTGCCTTGTGCGTTACACTGACGTTAAGAGGCAATGATGGCTATTAATATTGGCTTTCATAACTACAGTCAAACACCTGGCCAAGAGCCATGAAGCTGTAGACATTCATCCCGAGTTGTTTGAGAGCTTCCTTCTCTTTTGCAGCTATGACACCTGTACGGGCACTGCCACTGCATCGACCAAAAAGTCCACAGTATGAAGTTATCTTCCATAGGCACTGAAATACAACGAGCATGGTACACGAAAACCAGCCCAGACCAATATCACCAGTGCAGAATTAGATCCAACAGATAAGAGTTTGTTCCTTAGAGAGCTGCGCAGGCATTTTTACACTAATCTGTGTGTCTTAAAGTGTCCATATTCTCTGATTTTTTCTATCTTTTATGCTGTTCACATCTCCTCAAAACATTTAAAACTATTTCTCAAACTTCCAAAAGGAAACAACAGCAATTCATTCAAACATATTCGAGATCGGGTAGTTAATACAACTAGTGATCCCTGTAAAACATTCTTAGTTAAAATGCCCAGAGTGCTGTACCTCATCAAAGACCTCAATTATTTTTTTTCCTTCCTCTGACTGTGATCAAGAACTCTTCTCTTTTCCGCATGTCCAAATGCAGCATACCTGAAAACTAATTCCTTACATTCCAGTATGAGTATGGGTGCCCGGGGAAGACAGAAAAGATCAGAGGAAATGAACAACTGCACAGATACTTTTCAGATATCTCTCCCCAGAGAGCCTGTCTTTTGCATGATAGCAATAAGAATCGGGAAAGTTCTCCTCCGGTGTTCTTCACTCACAAGTCTTACTGTCAGAAAAGTAGATATAGTAGATAAGGCAGAAGACTGAACGGGATACAAAAGAAACACATCAGCAAACACTGTTTAACCCTGTCCACAAATTTTAGGCAATTAGTAAAATAAATGAATGGAGTAAGGGGAACAGGACACAAATCTTGTGTGCAACTCATTGGGCACATGGAACAGTTGGGAACAGTACTCTCACCTATACAACCTGCTTGTGGAGGTGGAAGACGTGAACTGAGGCAGGACAAACCCCATTCTGTCAGCTGAAAGTGGAAGGGACTGGAAAAATAAGCAATAGCAGGAATACTCAATCTGCTACTATGCCAGTTAGCATAGCTCCCGGGTTATTTACTAACAAATGAGATCATACAAACTGAAGCATACATTAGATTATGACTAACACTGGGATATGCACTTTTCCATCCAAGTTTCACATGTGGTCTTCTAAACAGAGCGTATGAAGTGAAAGTTAAAACAACATGGACATTAAAAGCAAGACTGAAGAGCTGACATTTTAGTGTGTACTTATCTCGTAGGCCTAAAAGACTCCCTGTTTGAAAATAATTTTTTTTTTATCTCACCGTAAAAGTTTCTGTGCTGCTACTATTATCCTTGGCAAGGAACAAAAACCTGTACGTAATTCCTTACGCTGTCAGTTAGTTCCGCTCTAATCCACTCTGGGAAAATTTAAATCAATTATCTACAACCTGGAGCTGATACAGGAGGGCATTTAATAGCCAGTACCCCACCTAGTCTTTTCCTGAGCACATCCTATGGACAACTGGCATGTTCAATGTCTAATCACTGTTCTCAGAGAAAGAGCGCTCCACATCTTGGTTCAGCTCTTGGCTGAAAAACTGTCCACAGAACTCTTTAAAAAAAGAAGTTACACATTGCAACAGGAAAATAGTAAAGGAAATTAGGAAGAGATTGCCTGCCTCATGTACTAGGTGGTGCTAACCTCCCTCCGCCTTCACACACAGCCAAAGCCATAAAACCAAATTGACGCTTTACTCAATAAAAACTCCGATGACCCCATACCTTCAAATATACCGTAGATATAAGCACCTAATAGCTTCTACCCAAGAGGACAGAGGTGACGAGGCATTACAGAGAAGTACCACCACAGGACAAAAGCATGCAGCACGCTGCCTTTTGGGTGCACTGCAACCCCTGCTCTCCATGGGTCTCTGCCAGTTTCCATGGCACAGTTGTAATTCTCCAGGTACTCTAACATCTGCGAAGCATTTTATAACTCAGACGCTCTGCACACAGGGTTCCTGCTGCTGTTAACACTGAATCAGCTGAACTACTAGCAGCGCTGGTGAGAATTTACTGCATAAAGGAAATGGTTTACAGAAACGGGTTACCGCACATCAGTACCAGCAGATGAGTCACGCTAAGCCTTGCTCCGTATTCAAAAGACCGACCCTCAACTCTACAGAAGTTAACTTAAATCACAGCCTGCTTACGTTTAATGCAGGGCCACAGTCAATTTCAGCTGCAATGGGCACTGCTAGATCACAATCCAGCCTGCAACGTCTGAAAATAAATCTGTTTATATTATGTCTATATTTATCTGTATTTATATTATATCAATTTATATATCCAAATAAATCCATAAATCTACAAACAACTACTCTCCAAATAGGGAATGGACACTTAACACCACAGCAGTGGTACGTTACAACCAACAGCATCTACTGATGGGGTGGTCTTGCACATCATTCACACAAGGGCAAATGCTGACTGCTGCGATAACAGAAATAGGATAAATCTTAAAGCTTATCTTATTATGGGGTTCAGTACGACATGTGCAAAATAACCCACAATGCTTCCACGGAAAATAAAAGAAAGTATGAGTAATAATAAGGAAATGTATTTGTTTGCCTCCTTTTTGCACTACAAGAATTCTGGGCTGTCTTTCGCTGTTTCTCTTTTCAGCACAAGTGCTAGTAATTCAGAAGGCAGGAGAATGAACACATTGGGAAGGACTATTATTAAAAAAATAAATACCCAGGAAATCAAATACAACATGAATATTTAACCTATTTAAACAGAATAAGAGAGGCATTCACAAAATGCTTGAGCAAAGCTAAAGCGAACAATGCTGGGTATTTCAATTCACTTCCTGATCCCTCAGTAAAGGTTGGAGAGAGCTCCCACTTCTGCTCCTGAGACTTTATTAAATTCAACAGAAGCCAAGAAGTGGCTTGACAGTCCCAACAGTTCAATTGATAAAACAGATTTCAAAGCTTGTAAGTTTCTCTATAAAGGTTAAAACAGCAACAGAAAAAAAAAGCAAAGAGATTCTTTTCCTTTCAGAAGTCCCCTTTTGAAAGCCTAGCGAAGACCTCAGACTTTTAATGAGCAGAAACTTTGGACTTCAGAATTAAGCTTTCCTCAAAATGTAAATTTCGTCTGAGAACAAGAATTATCCAAACTGCTGAACTCTGATTAAAGCTTCTCATTTTCTATGCCTCGCACAAGAAATGACCAAATCTTGTTCCCCTGTATCCTAAAGTTTAGCAAAAAAGCCACGTTAGCTTTTTTGGAAGTCCATTAGGTAAATTAATTGTTTGAGTTAATAAGAAAACAACAATGTCCATTGCTTCACTATAAGAATATTGGTAAGGATATAAGGATAATAGATTCTGTTATCATCACCCATTTATCGCATCTGAAGCATGCTGTCTGAAAGCCCTAATCTCATTAGAAGTGGTACAAGAGACTGCAACTGTCACACTCATGCAGTCAGCTCTCGGTTCTGTCCAGAAGGAAAGGCACACTGCTTGGCCAGGCATTGCTCGGGACAGCTTTCTGAACACACTCACGAACCACATGGCTATTTATGCCCTTGCATTTGAAATGAAATGCCTGAGCTTTATAAAACAAGTTAGTCCCCATTAAAATACACTTCCTTGGGGGAAAAAAAAAAAAAAAGTACAAAGGAGGAAACCCCATATCCTCCCATCTCCCCAGTAATCTCACACTATTTTTGCAACTAAAACTACATTTTTTTCATTCATTGCATTTCAGCAACCAACGCTTTCCTTAGAGTTTCAACACAGAGTACTAACTTTCAGTTATCTAGCTCACCTGGCAGAGTTCACCTATCAGCTACAGCAATGCAACTGCTGCTGTGTCAACAGTTTCAAAGGAAAAAAAGATTATATTCTTTTTTTTATTATTATTATTATTGTTTTTTTTTTGCTACAGTGTAAGAAACTTGTGAATACACTGCAGTAGCATTCATTTTTCCTTCCTTTTTCTTTTTTGTAACACCTATCATAAAGCTGTTCTTAAGATGAGGGCAGGGTTTGTTTCTGTAACACACCACAAACATTTCATCTCCACAAACATTTCACAAGAAAGACCAGAAGCCTCCCCAGTAATAGGAACAGAACAGTCCAGGGAAAGAAAAAAAGTGTCTGAACAAACCATCTTCTCAGATGCCAATGAGTCAGTCATATCTGTCTTTCCTTGTGCCATTTTCTGTTCCTTTAAGGTAAGCCTTTTATTTTGAGTTATTACTTTTTAGTTGGAACAAAAGTATTACATGTTTTAAAAAAAGCCTATGAACTGGCCTGACTAACCAGCTAAATATTCTGGTCTTAAGCGAAGTTTCCTGATGTACAAAGCATTACCCTTTATACAACAGAACCAAGGGTTTTGAAATTTTTTTTTGTCTTGCCATTACAGCACGTAAGGTCAGTGACTGCAGCTGGATTTCTGGCATTTATAGTATGTAATATGAACAAAGCTGTATGAGTTCAGAGAAAAGTCTCAAAAAATTGAAAGGCTGGTTAAGGGACAGCAGAACACCTCTAAAAACATTAGTCTGCTCCATAAAAGCTACGTTGTATGAAAGCTTTACATTCTACTGACTTTGCTTGTATTTACAAAGGCAGAGTTTGTGTGGATGGAATAACTGATTTGGTCATCCCTGACTCATCTTCCAAGTTACTGAGGCTTCTGCAGCTGTCCTACACCAAGCATCACACCCTGGGACGTGAGAGCTTACTGCTTGTTCTGGACTAAGAGCAGCTTTCTGTCTTACAGAGGGCATGCACCCAGGTTTCATTGAAACTAAAGCTTTTTTTGGGTGTATAGATCAACTGTTTCTCATGGCAAAGACTGGTGATAAAAGTACAAATACTGCAAACTACTTTTAAGTTCATAGCATTGAATGTTATAAGTCCATACTAATGACAGCTATAGCCCTGCCAAGTCTCTACTGAATTTAACAGGAACGTATGTGAATTTGAGAACCTGCTGATTCAGGACACCTGAACTTAACTTGTATTTTAAGCACTATTTTTTATTTTTATTTTTTACCACCATTACCACCATCTAAATTGCTCCCCAGAGCCTTGCCACTGGGTTCAGTAATCCTATCCTGTTCCCTCCTTAGAGCAATATACTCGATTACCCTATTCAGCGAAAATCCTATGGCCACCAAGGCTCCTGACACGCTGTTACAGCGTATGTCCTTAAAACGGGTTAAGGACTGGAGAAAGTTGTCATGAGACAGTTAAACATTGCACAGCATGACTGTACATAAACAGGAGAACATCTGGATTACAGACATAGAAAACTTTGGATTTCCATTTTTTTTTCCTTAAGCTTGCAGACCACTGCGTGGGCTCTAAAAATCCTGATGTGCTGAGTCCTCCTCTTTTACAAAAACAGTGACCCTACGTTTGTGAAGCACAACAAATACCTGAAGGTCCCAGCTCAAAACTATTTGGAAATAGGTCACAACACACAAAAGTTAGCTATATGCTACAGTCGGTCAGAGTCATAAATGCAGTGCAAATGTAATTCTGAGCCCATACTTCCCCCCCCCCGACAGTTTGTGTGCAGGAACAATAATAAATTACTGTGGAGTGATGACTCTCACTATGGAGGAAAATATTTTTTAATATAAAAGATAAGTTCTGCTGGTAATTAAAGAAGACATAAAAGAGTTGCCAATAACAAGTCAAAAAAGTACTGCTCAACGACACCAAGGAATCATTGTATGTCTACAATGAAAATAGTTTCATTTCTGTCCATGGCCACAAAAAAAAAACCAACGCAACACTTGCTATTGATATATAGAACGCTAATCAGTCCCCGATGTGTTTATGACCCGCATTCACACGTGCAAACTGCGGACAGAGCTAAGGTTGGTAATTCAGCCTGGTTTATGGCATCCCCTCATTCAGATGTTCTCAAGTTTTATTGCAATGCCGAATGCTACCTATCGGGTACATCAACAGCATGTTTTGTTCTGCTGTCCTCCCAGTTGGTGAAAATACCTGAAGGTAAAACTCTTATTTATTCCAACATGTAACTCATTTCAAAGCTGTTAAGAAGTGGTGCACTATTAGAAGTATATATGAGTATATGTATATAGGAGAAAAGAGCTACACAATTACATTTAAAATGCAATTAAATGAAGTGAACACGCACAAGCCTATTGAATGCTGACTCTACTACTAAGCAATCACCCCACTAAGTTACTCGCAACATTTTTGGCTTTGGCTCCAGTCCTACAAGCTCACAATCACCATCTGATCATATTACGTACATATGGATGGCAACCTAACGTTTTCAAATGCTCCTGAGTGTCAATGGGATTTGAGACCCAAGTCATTTAAATGCTTCAAAATCCTTTCTTATATTTGGACTTTCAGTGAAGGACACTTGGTTACACAAACCATGTTTGCCTTGTTACCTATGAAAGACAGAGAGCTATTGCTGTTTTGAACATTTTCATATTGTAGTTGTAATGATGTAGACGGATATATTGCTGTTCCAAGTTTAGGTCTAGTACAACCTAAGTTTCAAGCAGAAGTGTATTTATCTTATTCTTCAGTCCCTGTGGCAGCTCTGTAAAGCAGGGTGTTCATGGGTGAACATGGTACCAAGAGCACGGAGTCCTGCTTGGAAACAACGCTGCCAAACCAATCTGTTGAGGTACTCGGTGACCCACAAATCCTAACTCCAAATTCAACCAGCTTTACCTACATCAGTTGACTTTTGTGTTTTAAACATGAGAATTAAAGATGCTGATTCGTACAACTAAATCAAGACAAGCATTAGCTTATCCTTCTCAACAACGTAAAGCCAATTAGCAACTTCCTTAAGAAAATAAATTACCAAGATCTCAAAATCTTAAACATCACCCCCAATATGTTACTTGTTCACTCAAAGTCCAATCGTTTTGTCATAATACAGTCGCATATAAACAGTGGGATTTTTTTTTAAAGAATTTTAAACAGTACGTGGAGAAGCTTGCAGTGTCTATTTAATTAATAAGATAGATCAGACTTTGTGCCCAGCCACTTGACATTTTCCTTACAGATTTGTAACTAGAGCCTTTATGCAGGTATAGCAGTTCTGAGAAATGGCTGGAGGGCAGAGAACAAGGTCACCCCAAAATAGTAAATTTTATTCTTTGACAAAAATAAAACAACCTGGTATTTCTTTCCTGCTTGCGAGGACTTGGAAGGAAAAAGGTAGCAAGGAAACTAAACGAATAATCAGAATGGGAATGTGCTTCACCATCCTGTCCCCCTCTGCGCCTCAAATGCCCATTTTGGGGGCCCCCATCACACTGCTGGGGTGGGAGACCCCACTGAGCAGGCAGCTCGCTTTCACCCACAACAGTTCTAGTCATTGGGTATAAATGCACAGCCCTTAAGGACCATACGCCAGCATGCTAGCCATGAGGAACGGGTGCTGTGTGTGCCATTTGATGGGTGACAGAGCAGAGAGCAGCGCTTTCCAGAAGGGTGCCAGGCGCCCCGTTGGGGTGAGACCCTCTGTGCGACGCATCGGTCCTTTCTCGTGTTTCCCGCAGCGCACTCCCACTTCTCAGGCAATCGCATTTCAATTACCAGTACGGAAAGCATTCGGCACGCACGTTCTGCTTAAAGTTCAAGGGTTTTAAACATCTAGTGAAAAAACAATCCTTCATCCCGTGACAGGAGAAGGAAACCTTTACACAGACTGGTATTTTGGCTTTGCCGTCTTCGGTGATCCAGATTAATGCAAACGCAAACTGCAATCTTCACAGTTGTCATTTTCACAAGGTAGCTCTTACTGCTTTGTAAGTGTTTAGAGCAGACAGCCTACATTTATTTACATGAACAAAACCAAGGGTATCGCAGCACTCACAGAAACCATTATGTTATCCGCATCATTTTCCTGTTTTGAAATAACATAGAGAAGACGTGGGAAAATGCTTCAGCTCCTTACAATTTCCCTTTGCTAATTGAGACCGAAGGGATAAATCACAATCAGCACACTTACTGCATCTCATTCAGGCTGGGGGAAATCAGGGCCAAGTTAAATATTTTGTTCACACGCACACAGAGCAAACAGCAAAGGCCCCTTCGGTGGATCAGCTATTGAGGCATTTCTGACGGTAATCTCAGGGAAAGGCCCCATAACCAAGCACTGAGTGATCATTAACAGCAGGTTAAAAAAAACGAGCCCCATAACGTTACCTCATCCTGAACACTTATCCAAGGTATGTGTAACCTCGTCGTACACAAGGAGAACAAGCAAGTTTTAACCACCTAACCACTGTGCCAGGCTGGTGCTGTACACTGCAAGTCTACTGCTCAATCATCCACGTCAAATTAATGGTGAATCCTAAATAGAAGCAGTAGTTAAAAGGGATTTAAAATTTTTAAGTGAGCAAGCAGCAGCAGCAACTCATATCTCTTCAGTCATCTCTAATCTCCAAGAGAAAAAAAGTATCGTGTTTTTTTTGAAAAAAATAATAAAAAGTCAAGCAGAATCATGGAAAAGTTTTTCAAACATCCATGCACCTTTTCCATCCTTACTCATGGAGGGCCCCTTCTGTAAGGACAGCACACAATCCTCCCTCTCCACTTCCACCGCAGTAGTTTGAGAAACTGGTACAGGACAAATAAAGGGATCTCTAACAATTAAACTAATGAATAGCAAATATGTGCACTATGAACTTCATGTACATGATTTTCTGGCCCCCTTACTTCCTAGTACTTTCACCTAACACACTGCTCCTTCAAACATTAGCCTGGCAAACAAATAATTCGGACCTTCTTGCTATCTAAGCGTTACTTTGCCTTGAGTCAACTCAAATAAGGAGATGTTTTCTTTCCATTATGGGAAAGGAAAACGCCACCTATACTTTCACAGGAAACATTTACATTTGACTAATTCAACCAGAATCAAAGTGAATCAAACAAGCCCATACCTTTCTTTACATGGACAAATTGAACTATCAGCTAATATGTTTTGTGATGAAAGTAATACCACGTTCAGTGCTTGCTAGCTGATTGTAGCAGAAACAACAGTTTCTGAACCATACCTACAAATACCAACTGACAGCAGCCACGCAAGCAATAACTAAGGTCATCTATTCAGCTAGCTGGTAGAAAACATCTTCTATTTCCTACCAGCAGCGCTGCTGAAGCCATGATAACATAAGCATACAGGCAGAACTGATTTTGGAGACAGAGGTGATGCCTTGATATATACTGGGAAAAAGCAGAGCAGCTTCCCCATATACTGAAGGGAGCTGGTGTGTCCAAACAGTTGGTCTACGTTTTCCATGCTGGGTATCAAGTTGATGTAATAAAAATGTAAAATCTACCTTCAGAATTTGTTTCGCACAGATGATAAGGGACAAGAAAGCTAAGCAGAAGAAAGGAAAGCACTGCTGATTAATCAAATAACCATAAAACCCAAGATAAGGATCATCTACACCATTCCCCCTACCCTTGTCTCCAACTGCCATCACCATGCCCAGAGAATACAAGCCTAAGGAGCAACCCTGTTTTTGGAGCACCGGTCTGGTCTCACCACGTAAACCTTAGTGGTGCAAATATATATGGCCCCTAAAATCACTGAAATAGTTACTGGCTGAATGGCCTTAAGTAGTCCTCAAAACTAACTAAAATCCCCAAACCTTCTCTTTTATTTTGTACGACATTTATTTGTATCAAGAAAAATACTACTAGAATAGTTGGTCCAACAGAGAAAAGATACTTAGAGAGACTTTAATCCTCAAAACTCATAAATGTGTATGAGCAGTCTTTTGTGCTACAGTCAAGTCATCAGCTACGCTAACTATATGATGACTACTTCAGGACAAATCATTTCAGTTTTTATTTTTTTATATATCAAAAACTGCAAAGAAATTATTAATTCTCTGTGTATACACATAAAACACTTCCAAGAATCATATGCACATAAAGTTGCAACATAAAGACTACTTAAAAGCATTTCTGTACCAAAGTTTACAACAAACATGTTGCTAAAGAAGTCAGCAAGCTACTAGTAATTCAGCCAACAGAAACAGTAATGACAGAAAGAACACCAATAGGAAAGTGGCTCAATCACTTTTTGTCATCTAGACACCTAGCAATGTGCTGGGAAACTGATCTGAGGACACACACAGAACAGGAAACCAACAGCTACAGCAAGCTCTGCTACACTGTCTGAAAGCTGCAGATTTCAGTTGCTGAGAGCCCTGGCCTAGTGCTGTTTAGTTTGGCTTTCCAATTAGTGGTTACAAAAGCAAGCAGTAATTGCAGTTATCTGAATTTCAGATGCATTTCAGAGGACATGTCAGCTCAGGCAACCGAATTCTAACCTGTAATAGTAAAGTTCCTGCTATGCCAGTAAGTGATGAAATTTCCAGTATTTTACTTTATTTTGAAAGAATGATGCAATGCATTTGCTTAACTTACTACCTAATGACATACATCACGGTGTTTTTTCCTTTACTATCTGAATCCATCCTTACAAGCCACTTGAGCAGGACAGGAAGCGTTAATTATTCACCAGAAAGATTTCTGGTCGTGCCTGAATTAGTCACATGAGAACATTAATAGCAAAAGGAAACACTGCATCACAGAATAATGGATAATAATGGGGCCCTATCTTTATCAGGAGCGTGCTATGAAACCACCTGAGCCTTGCAGATGTGTAATGCAGGCGGTTCTTGCCCTCCTAATTGCATAGCAACTCTTCTGATTGAAAGAAGCTTCCTCCACCCACCACAAACACTTCCTTCAACACGGATATCCTTGGAAACAACATGTCAATGGGTCAGCGTTGTTTTACAGCAAGTGCTGATTTAAAACAAACACCTCTCTATGGAGGACAGGGCTTGGGAAGCTGTAAACACTCCCCGCTACCAGGACTTCCACTCAGGACTCCTAAACCACTGTGGAATTAAATGAAGAGTGATTACATGATTCATTAATGAAGGAAAACATGCATGTGAAAAAATATGGTCCAACAAACTTCAATGCCAAGGACTTCTAGCTATTAAATACATGGAAGACAAAAGGGGATGGCACTCAGCATTAGGGGAATAATATCTGTAGATCTGGAATCACCGTACCCAAGCATGAAGTTGAAACTGCAATATGCTAGTGCCCAAAATAAAACCAATGACTCTACTAAGAAACTACAGGCAAAAGAAGAGAAGAGAATGTAGTGACACTGAACACTTCCAGTTATAATGGACTTAGAATAACTAGTTCTAGAGAAGAAACACTTCTACCACGTCTGTTTTAGAGGTTCACAAACACTCCGTACATTGGACCAGGAGTTACAAACATCAGTCGGTCTACTTCCTTAAATCTAATGCAGAGTCAGTTTGTTACATCTGCAGTTAATTATTTCCAAGGCAAGTTTAATTTCAATGACTTTGTAATGAAGTATTAATCACAAAGCTCCAATGTGAAGAAATCTTAAGTGTTCAGGTACTATTCTTAATTGTTTTCTTTTAAAAGCTCAAAAGAAGAATGAGCACCTAGGTTAATGAGGTAAATTATTGAGTATATGTGGACTATTCCTAATAGCCCTTTATCAATTATAGCTCGGCTCCACACTCCTATCTAAAAACAAAGCCCAAGATTTCAGCTGCTCCAAAGAACTACCGTATTTTCAATCCCCTAACACTGTGAGCATTTTTAAAAATGAAACCCTAATATTTTCCATACGAGTTTTGCCATTAAAAACTGAATTAGACGAACATAAAATTAAAATTGGAAGGCGCTTTTATTACAGAATCACACTACGTTAAAATACATCCAATGTTTCATTCCTTCAAAGAACTATGCAGTCAAAAATTGATTCTAAAAATAGGAATTATTAAATTTTGAATAGATTAATGTGTTAATGATTCAGGGCAACACTAGAAATCTATCTTCAGCATGTGTTAACACTTGGACAGTTTAAGAAACCATTCTTGTCCATTAGTTCCCTGAAGGAGATTAAAAAAGTCCCCCTAGGACATTAACAATGAGCAAGCATTACTACAGCTGACATTAAACTCTTGTCAGCAATACCTGACCTAAGATTCACCTTTGTCTAGCTAAAAATGCATTTTATTGAGCAATACTGGATATTTGCTGAAGAAAAGTTTTGAAGACCCAGAACTGATTCATCAAGAGTCTAGACTAATATTGATAGTACCTTTGACCAGAAATCAATCTGATCAATGGTTAGAAGGACAACGCAGCCTCCAGCACCGAGGGACCCTTTCCAAAAGGCAGCATTTTACCTCCTTTGTACACACAACTTCCCCTGAGACACCTCCAACATATCATTAGGGATCCAAACACGGCTGTTACGGCGACAGGGCTGATCTCAGAAAGTCACATTAAGTCCATGAGGACATGGCTTTGGATCCTGCACAATTAGGAGGCTATTTTCCGTGCTTAGAAATTAAATAGAATTTCTTCATTCAAACAAGAAGTTATGTGCATACATTGCAAAACAGGCTCCAATTCAAACAACTCACCCAGCAGCACACTACAGTAGTA